>NC_065443.1:220390911-221052918 GCF_917563875.1 Diabrotica virgifera virgifera
AGCCAAAAACTTTATTTAAAAAAGTTGTAAGTTTCAAAAAGATCTATATGAAATTTTTTTTTATTTTTTGGCGGGAAATTCGAATTTTTAGAACAATTTTAAACTTTTAAATAACTCTGAAAAAAAACTAAGACACTCCTTTTTACGAAAATCAATTAAAATGTGTATTTTTGCACAATATTTCACCCTGAATTTTTTCAGATTTTTAAAATTGGGGAAACGTACCTTTAAAAAAAACCGCATTTTTTCGGTTTTTTTTTTTTGGTTTTTTGATACAATTTTATTCATATTTTTCAAAAAAGGTAACACCGTCACTAGAATAGGTAAAAAAATGAAAAATAATTGGGGTTTGCTTAATAAAATTTTTTTGTAACGCCATCCATTTTCAGGATACAGGGCGTTGAAGAAAACAAAATTTTACATATTTTTTACGATTTTGCCGAAACTACTAGCAAAATTGCAATAAAATTTGGCAGGTTTTAAGAGGTAGTTATTGTGCATTTTTTGACATACAATTAAAAATTTTATATTCATCATTGGCGCGCATACAGGTAAAGGTCTGAACTTTTTAAAGAAAAAAGATGGTACGCCACTGACATATTTCAAATTAACAATCATTTTTGAATTCCTAGTTCCATTTGTGACAAAAAATCTATCTTCCCATTTTTTCATACGACGCGCCGTTTTGTTGCAAAAAATAAAATATCTTAACGCTTCCAAAATATTCGAATTAATTTTTATAATGGATGTACGAGTTTATGTATGTATAGTCTGTTCGCTAAACTCAGACGCAACTTTCTAGATATTTTAGTCGGTAATTTTGCCAATTTTAGTAAAATTGGCAAAAAATAATTACTAAATAGTTAATAATCACTAAATAGTTAGTAATTTTGCCAATTTTTGCAAAATTGGCAAAAAACAAAAAAATTATCGACTAAAATATCTAGCCAGTTGCGTCTGAGTTTAGCGAATCGACTATATATGTAGAAACTACTAGAAGTTCGAATGCTTTGTAAGGATTAAGATCTTTATTTTTTGAATAAAAATGGTGCGTCGTATGAAAAAATAACAAGATAGATTTTTTATCACAAATTGAACGAGGAATTCAAAAACGATTGTTAATTTAAAATTTGTCAGTGGCGTACTATCTTTATTCTTTAAAAAGTTCAGACCATTACCCCCATGCGCGCCAATGATGAATACCAAATACTTAATTGTATGTCAAAACATGCACAATAACTACGTCTTAAAACCCGCCAAGTTTTATTACAATGTTGCCAGTAGCTTCAGCAAAATCGTAAAAAATGTGTAAAATTTTGTTTTCTGCAACGCCCTGTATCTTGAAAATGGATGGCGTTAAAAAAATTTCATAAAGCAAACCCCAATTATTTTTCAGTTTTTACCTATTCTAGTGACGGTGTTACCTTTTTTGAAAAATATGTATAAAATTGTATCAAAAAACGAAAAAAAAAACGAAAACATGCGGTTTTTTATTTTTAAAGGTACTTTTCACCAATTTTAAAAATCTGAAAAAATTCAGGGTGAAATATTGTGCAAAAATACATGTTATAATTGATTTTCGTAAAAACGAGTGTCTTAGTTTTTTTTCAGAGTTATTTAAAAGTTTAAAATTGTTCTAAAAATTCGAATTTCCCGCCAAAAATAAAAAAAAAATTTTCATATAGATCTTTTTGAAACTTACAACAAACTTTTTTAAATAAAGTTTTTGGCTAGCTCTTGATGCGGCTGAGATAAAAAATAAAAACATAAAAATCCTAATTAGGCTCTAGGGGTGTCACGTGACCACCTAGGGGGCTAAAAATTTCAGAAAGTGAGTTCCTCTGTATGTGTTAAAAAGTGGCCTATATGGAATTTAAATCGAGTTGGGGGCACTTTTCACCATCTTTCGGCTAGGCCCTTTGTGGCTTATTGCCCACGTAGAATAGTAAATTTCATAAGATACCAAAAAAATAGCTTCAGAACCGTAAGTAAATTACAAGTTGCGGAAAGAGCAATGGAGAGAATAATGTTAGGAGTATATAATATAAGAAGATAATCAATACGCAAAAGATCAGACACTGAAAGAATAACAACGCTAAAATGAACTGGGGAAGTTGGAAGTAACAGAATTAGAGATCGATCATCAACGAGATAAACCAATAACATACTTCAAATTGGAGTCACATGGCCCAAAATCAAATTCAGTAGAAAAGCTTCCGAGACGGCCATGTTCAGCAGTGGAAATTAAAGGATAGATGATTATGATGATAATCTTCTCCTCCTTCTTCTTTTTGTATAGACACGACTCTGTCTGTTTTTTCAATGTACCTCTTAGTAAGTTGGCATTCCATCGTTTTCGTAGTCTTCCAACTTATCGTCTTCCTATTGGGGAACCGTCTCTCGCTGTACTTACTACTATACTTGTTGTCATTGGGCTTAGGTGGTCATTTCATTCTATTCTTCTGTTTCTTACTCAGTTGTTGTCTACCTTGCATCTCCTTCGTATATCTGTACTTCTAGCTCTTTCGCATAGAGTCGACATCAATTTGATGTCGCATAGGTGTGTCATCGATTTTTCGAAGTATTTTTATCTCCGCTGTCTCGAGCAATCTTTTTGTCCTCTCTGTGTAGGGTTGTGCTTCTGCCGAGTATGTCATTATTGGTCTGATGACTGTTTTGTAAATTCTGCCTTTCATTTCTTTTCCGATATTTTTATTTCTCCATATTGTGTCATTCAGGCTATTCACTTGATTTTCAACTTCTGTTTCGAGCCTTCCGTAGCTAGATAGGGTGATGCCTAAATATTTAAACTCCATCACTTGTTCTATTATCTGTCTTTCTAGCTCAAATTTACATCTTATTGGATTTGCTGTTATAACCATGCATTCTGTCTTTTTCTGGCGGTTATGTTAAATTGGTACAGCATACATTGTATATCATTTTCACTTTGAGAGATTAGTATTGCATCGTCTGCATAGCAGACTTTTTGAGTTTTACTTTGTTATTATTTCGTCCATGATCAGGTTGAACCATAAAGCACTCAAGGAATCTCCCTGTCTTACCCATTGCCAGCTTCAATTGGGTCAGTAAGTTCATCTTCTACTTTTACTTTTATTGTTTTGTTCTGGTAGATGTTTTCGATGGTTTTAATTATTCCTAGAGGTACAGAGAACTCTCCCTTAAACGGACAGTAGTCGTTCCGCATAAAGTGTCCGTTTAAAGGAGGTGTTCGTTGAAGAGAAAAAATATATGTTACATATATAATATGTAAATTTAAAAAAAGTGTGTGTATGTATGTACCTATATATGTATAATAAAAATATTAGTTTATCGTTACAAAACACAAGTAAGTTGTGGATGAGAGGCATTTCGATTTTCTTTCTGAATTCTTCTATCAAATTTATTTAGCCAGTCTGTCATGATTTTCCTTGTCATACACAACTTATTATTGCTAGATGATTCGATAGGTAATTGTTCTACGTGTGAACCCTTGAACCAACGAGGATTTTTACTTTTCCTGGTTACCAGTGGCTTAATTTTGTTCTCCGTTATTTTGGAGTAAAATAGAATTGCGATCCTATTTTTAGAAGCCACTGTACCTTTCTTCTATTAGGGTATAAGTTATTTTGGGTAATACTCTAAACTCTAAAAAATGTCCCGTCCCGTAAAAAATGTTGCGGAGAGTATGCTTTCATTAAAGTGAGCAGATTTTCCTTTCAATTAGAAACCACTACTACATCTACTGCAGTTGCTTTACCAAATACAGATTTGAAGGAAATATTTGGTCGCTTACAAAATTTCTCGAGCCATCCACAAGAAGATTTCATATCACCACTTAGTTCCGTTATAAAGTCTAATGCTTTTCTTGAATAATTTTACCAGAAACAGGATTATTTTCAGACCGCACTTTACAAAACCAATCGAAAACAACTATAATCGAGGGTGCTGCATCAGATCGGTCTAATTTTCGGTATCGGTTTCTAGGTTTCTTTGGCTTCTAGGTTCCCCTCTCAGAAAACTGATTAAATTAAATCACTTTTATGTTTCAACAGTTCACTGGCCTGAGGTTTTCCAATTCGAAATTTTTCTGCTAACTGTCTAACAAAGGTCTCACACATATGGCCTAACATTTATGCGTCTCCCCATAATGAACCAAATAGATTTTTTCTTTCAACCTTAAAAGCTTCTTTTTGGCGGACGCCATATTATTCACGTTACAAAACGTTCAAAAACTTAACTTGTTTCAATAACCTTAAATACATATTTACATGTTCAAAGATATACCCAAAGTTTATTTTGAAATTTAGTCCGAAAATAAAATTGTTAGGAAAAAAATCACTCATAAAAATACAAGGTCTATTAATTGAAGATGTTTAATCAGACATTTCGGTTACAATTCTTGAATACTTATTCCAGTCAAAACACAATTTAATAAGTTCCTGGTGTCGTATTTCTTTCTTTGACGGACACATACAATAAATTTTTATTACTTACAACTAATAAAAATGCAGTGCTGATAACGTGAACAGTATCAAATATCACGTCGTGGGCATCTGTATTGATGTGAAATAATAAAAAATGTAGTTTTATTTTGTGGAAAAAAACGTTAATTTTTTTCACTTACTGTCCGAATTTACGTCTCATTTACTGTCCGCGTCCGTTGTTGAAAGTGTCCGTCGAAGGGAGTTAAAGGTACAGGTTCATATATATCGCCGAATGGTTTTTGTTCTAAAATCCGTTCGTATAGAGGAGGTGTCCGGCGAAGAGAGGTGTCCGTTAAAAGAGAGTTTACTGTACCTCCCTTGAGTATAATAAATGGATAATGTCCTTTAACTTGACCCTGTCAAATACTTTCTTAAGGTCCACGAAACATAAATATGCCGGTTTGTTGTATTCTAACGATTTCTCTTGAACTTGCCTCATTATACATAAGTATGGAGACAGTGCATGATCTTCCCGACTTAAAACCTTGTTGTTCGTCTGCTAGTGTTATAATTTCATTTAGCTTGTTTGTTATCACTTTGGTTGTTAATTGTAATGTTGTGTTTAATATATTAATTCCTCTGTAATTCTCCGGGTACGACGTGTCTCATTTTTTAAGGGGGTATTAGGATGCTAGATCTCCATTCTGTGATATTCTGTTTTATTCTATTATTTTTTGTATTAGTTTTAATCGTTTGATATTCTCTCCTCTCCTGGAAATTTTCTATTTTTTAATTTTCTTAAGGCTTCCTTTGCCTCTCCCTCCTCGATGTTTATTTCTTTGTTTGTTATAACTTTAGGTGTTGGCGGTTCATTATCGTCGCCTTTAGAAAATAGAGATCGGAAATAGTCTGCTCATGTTTCCTTCTGAATGTGTTTCGTTTTTATTAATTCGCTCATCTCCTTTCTGTGTCCTCTGGTCATTCTCCATACTTCTTTTTTTATTCCGTAGGAGTCAGGTTCCATCTGTTTTTAGAAACTCTGCCAGTGTTCCCTTTTTATTTGTCTCACTAAAGTATTCCTTTTGTTTCTGATTCGTTGGTAGTGGTTGTATGCATGTTGTGATTGTTTTGTTCTGATTTGTAAAAAGGCTTTCTTCTTTTCTTCACATTTTGTCTTCACTTCCTTTCTAAACCACGGGGTTTTCTTTTTTATTTTGTTAGTATCCGTTACTTTCCTCTCTCCAAGTGATTGTGTTGCAGCGTTGATTATATTATCTTTGAGTTTTTGCCAGCTTCCCTCGATGTTATAATTTTCTAATATTCCAATCGCGCATGATGATAATAGGTACCACAATATAAGTAATTTATAAGTGTAAATTTCCTGATCGGAGACGTTTCCTGATCAGAGAGTATTATTGCTACAACCCAATGCAAAAAATCATGATATTCGACAATGAATCGAAATAAATTTAAAGATAATGATGATATTCACCAGCCCAAAACTTACAAACCCAAAAATTGCTAAGACGTATGTTTGATAGTCGTTTTTACAAGCCGCCAAAAAATTAAACAGAAGCCACATTTGGACAAAAGAAGAGCAAATATTGCATTTCTTGTCAAGATGTTATTAATACACATTATATTAACTCTGTTTGTCCAGTCATATTGTTGACTACTCTTTTAAAGCTAACAATTAATTACAAATAAATAATTAAATGGATATTCAAATAGCCAATACAATATAAACATTTTCCACGAATTATAACTTTGCACTATATTCAACATCAACAGTATAAGGGCAACAATGGATGCACAAATCCTAAATGTACCTCCATTTAAAGTCGTGAAATTCACTCTACCAGAACATTAAAGGTTAAACCGCTTGCTGTACAAGTAAATGAAACACTCATAAGCGTAACTACGAAGGGATGAGCTCTAAAATTAGTGTTAATGTAAACCAATAGAAAAATAAGGTATCCAGTTCGTCTTCCTTATTACAAGATTTCCACTCACGGTTTCTAACCTCTTTTCTTTTTTGTGGTTCCTCATAAAGTGTTTGTAAAGTCATTATATTTTTCCCAATTGTACCATATTTTAATGTTCTAAATATGTAATATTAGGCATTTTGTTTTGTTTTGATTAAATGTTAAACCCCTATTGGTTGCTTCTTTGCACAACTTCACAAATTATTATTTTAAACTGTTTAGGTTTCTGCTAATAAATGCTATATCTTCAAGCAGCATATGCCACAAGTTGTGAGATCGCGAAGTTATAGTTGTACCTTTTCTTACTGTATTGTTCCTTCTATAGCGACATTAAACTATAGTGACGCTGATAGAGAGTCGCCCTTTCGTATTCCAGTGGATATCTCTATATTTTGTTGATTCCGTCATCTGTTATTATTGTTGCCGTCGATTCTTCCATTGTTATTTTCGTAAGCTTTATAAGTTTTATTGGAATATCTAGGTTTCATATCTTCTATTATATCGGGTCTTGTTAGGCTGCCAAATGCTTGCTATTATTTATACTAATAAAAGGATATCTATTAAAGGATATTTATGTATAAGTCGATATAAGTGATGTTCGTAACATTTATCAATTGACTGTGGGATTATGTATTACGTCTATTATTGTCCTTCCCTCTCTAAACGTCTGCTGGTAGTCTTCTATTTTAGTTTCAATATATTTTGAGAGTATTTGTCTAATTAATGATATCAATATTTTGTAGCAGCTGTATAAAAATGTTACACCTCTATAGTTGTTGTATTATGTGTTGTCACCTTTCTTTGAAATAGGCAATAGTGATCCTCTTTTCCATTATTCAGGCATTCTTTCTTCTTCCCAAATCGTTATTTACCTGGTAGATTTTTCGTTGTAGTTATTCTCCGTCTCGTTTTGTTAGCGCTTTTTGGATTTCGTCTGGACGTGCTGCTTTCTTTTGGTTTACACTGCTTATCACACCTAAAAAAATCATCAAGGTATGTTTCTTCTGTGAATTCGTGAGTACTTTCTCTAGCCTTAAATAGCTCTTTGGAATATTTCTCCCATATTCTGGCATCAGAAGTTCAATATGAAAAGCTTTTAAGTATTCTTAAGACCAAAAACGTAGATAGTAGAAATCTACAAATTATACCGAATCTATATCAAAATCAGAAAGCGAGAGTAAGAGTCGAAGGAGAATTGACAGATGAAGTAAGTATACTTAGAGGAGTTCGACAAAGATGCATACTTTCATCACTCGTATTCAACGTCTACAGTGAAGTGATATTTCAAGAAGCTTTATTGGATATTGTGGAAGGTATCTTGGTCAACAGAAATAGCATTAACAGTATTAGATATGCGGACTATACGGTCATGTTTTCAAGTGACATGGAAGATCTACAGTACATAACACAACATGTATACAATGCATGTGAAAAGTACTGAAAAATGAATTAAAAGCAAATGAATCTCAAGAAAACAAAATCAATGATATTCCCAAAAAAAAAACATAAAATGTAGATAACCTGATCATCAATAATACAACGATCGAAAGAGTAAAAACATATAAATATTTAGGAACGTGGCTGACCGAAGATGGAGATCAAACAAAAGAAATCAGATTTAGAATAGAAAAGGCAAGAAACACGTTCATAAAATTGAAGAACTTACTTTGCAACCGTAACCTTAATCTAGACAATCGCACAAGAATGCTACGTTGTTACGTTTTTCCTACTTTACTATACGGCATGGAAGCGTGGACAATAAAACAGTCTGAAATCAAAAATTTAAACCCCTTTGAGATGTGGTGCTACAGGAGAATCCACAGAATACCGTGAACTGAAAAAGTAACTAATATAGAGGTGTTACAAAGAATGAAGAAAGAATATGAAGTCATAAAAACTGTTAAAATTAGAAAGATTCAATATCTGGGTCATATAATGAGGGGCGAGAAGTACGTATTACTTAGGTTAATTATGCAAGGGAAGATACAAGGGAAGAGAAACCCAGGACGACGGAAAATATCCTGGCTAAGAAATTTGAGAGAGTGGTTCGGTTGCAGCTCATTAGAATTATTCAGAAGTGCGGCCAATAAAATTAAAATAGCGATGATGATTTCCAACCTTCTATAGGGGAAGGAACCTGAAGAAGAAGGTTCTGGCATCAACCAAGACCAAGTAAGTGAAGTGTCAAATTTTTATTCTCTTCCATCGCTAATTATAAACATTATGTGTCAAAAATTTTTCCTTAATAGTTTATTTCAGAATCCTTCGAAAACGATTTCTGAGTCGAAAATTATCGATTTTCAAAATTTAAAAAATAAATAAATTTATAAATAAATAAATTAATTTATAAAAATAAATTTGAAATTTTATATAAAACTCAAAATTATTTAGAATATCTTTTGCCTTTACCTTGATTTCAGTATACACATTTTATCTTTTAAAATTTTAAAATAACCTTTTAGTTGTGCGCCGATGTTCAAATGATACCCACTAAAGTTGCAGAGATCCAGCAAACTCGCAGGTCAAACTTCACTACAACATTATCAACCCGGATTAGCCACAGTTCTGCAGCTGAACCGCAAAGATGCATTCTCATATCGAGGCTTTAAATACTTGATGGTCTTGTAACTTGGATAATTCAGAGGTTATTAAGTCTTTCATGTAGAGATTCCCTTTGTAATGTCTTTGCTGTATTGAAAATGGTTTCCCTATATTGAAATCGACTCAGGGAAATGGAGAAGACTATTAAGTCTTGATAGATTTTTAGTACGTGTTCGTCTTTAGTAATGGAGCATGTAAATTACATATCAGAATGGGGCGATAAAATTTGAGCTTGACTTTATGTCTTTGAAAAATTTATTACAAGGTAAAAGAGAAGAAAGAACTAAGTTTGATATTTTTTTGTTGTATAAGATGGTAGGACTTATATTGAACATAAAACTCGGCGGTAAAATAGAGTTTTAGAAAATAATCAAAGATTTTTTAATAAATTTTATAGTTGAGAATAAACCAGAATTTCACCTCAAAATATTAATCTATTAACTAAATTAGATATTGCCTTCCCAGTTAAGAATACAAACTTTATTTTTCTTCTTCTTATTCTTCTTCTTCGTGCGACTGGAATTATTCCTGTTTGTCTGCCTCTTATTATGTTTCAGTTGTTGTTGACTGTACATTGTCTTCGCATCTTATCGGCAGCCTTCCAACGGGTCTCTTGCTATAAGGCTTGTTGTTTTTACAGATGTTCGCTTATCTATCTGGTCCCATTCTGTTTACATGTTCATTTCAGTTTTTTTTTATTTTTATCCACCTATTAATATCTTGAATTTTGCATTGTTTGCGTTTACTTCTATTGCTTTGTCTCTCTTTTAATGATATGCCCCTATTGATCTTAATGCTTTTTTTTTCTATATTGTTAATTCGTTGTTTCGTATTTGTTCTATCTGCCCTTATCTCCACTGCATATGTTAAGATTAGTCGTACTGTTGTCTTGTTTACTTTCATTTTGCTTTCCGTGGTCAGATATTTGTTTCTGCATAAATGTGGTTTCTCGGAGGCAACCACTTACTCTTGCTGCTTTTTTTGCTTTCCTTGTGGCCTCTGTCCTTATATTCCTGTCACTAGTGATCTCTACTTCTAGGTAATTAAATTTCATTACTTTTTCTACAATTTTGCCCTCTAGTTCTAGTTTTCATCTACGCAGCTCTTTACTGATTACTGTTTTTTTCTAAACAATTAGTTTTTTATAAACAAACTTTCTAATAGTTAATTTATTTCACTTTGTTGCTTATTATCAACTATGTATAAATTGCTTTTCAAAAGTTGGGATATAGAAAATTATGCATATTTTCATAATAGATTTTGTCGTGAACAGATTAACAGATTCCGCTAATTTTTTTTACTATTTTAGATTTTTTTTAATATTTACACAGTTGCGCAAAGGTTTACTCCAACTTAATTTGTGTACTTATAACGGATGGAAGAGAAGAAATGTTCTTCTTACCTTAAGTTTGAGACACTCTGTAGGGACGACGAAGTACAAATGTGAGCATAAATCAGACTCATATTGTAGTCTTATGTTTTTTTAACATTCTTTTTGAATGTCCCTGATATCTTTAGAAACAAAGAAAATAGACGGTTTTGTAATTTAACGTGTGTTTTAACCGAAACAAAAGTTTAAGACACCTTCTATGCAGGTAAAGGCACAAAGGTGGGTATAAATCGATATTATGTTGCAGTCTCATATTTTGCGAATATTTTATTTTTGAAGATATTCTTCTTTAGCGGCGAATCGATTGAGGGTAAAATTTGATTGATCCGCGCGCATGCGCACACCGACAGTATGGTATTGGTTGTTATACGGGCTCTGATTGGGTGTTGAAATTTTGAAAAGATCTGTCAATAATTATTGTTTAATATGGAGGTTATCGGTAAACAAAAATATTGTATAATATTAGTTTTTATTGATGTGTGGACAGAAATAAAATCAAATTTATAATTATAGTGACTTTTTAAATAGTTTTGAAAAGCCGCAGTTACGTAATTCTAAATGTTTCGGTTGGAAATACCTAATAGTTTCAATACCTATCTATTTGGAAAATGTAAACACAATAATGTAGTTACCTATTAGTAGGCAATGCTTTAATTTACATAATCTGATTACGAACAAACTTTCTACAAATCTTCATCTCATATATCGTTTTCTTACTTTATATTTTGTTGTATTTTATTTCGACAAAAATCAAACTAATAATTTTATTAAATTCATATAAATTTATGGTGTAAACGTTAAGTTTGTATATATTCCCACATGACGTATACGCGAATGTGGTGCAGTTTGAAATGGCGTCAACTTTCGTACGGCGCCGTAGAAGTGGGTTCAAGCCCCAAGCAAGTTATTATTTTTTTATTTTTTGTTATAGACTTTATGATTGTAAGTATATTATTATATAATTTTTGAAGATATTCTTCTTTCTGAAAGTGGTAGATAAGAAAGTGAGTTTGGTTTTTAAATAAAATAAGTACAAATAACCTTTTAAGTATATTTACTTCGTTTAAATTACCTATTATATAATAGAAGAATATCTTCTTACGTGCGTACAAAGTACACACACATTCTTTTTTTTTTAATTTCTGTGATATCTACACTCTCCGGCACAAAAAACGAGCACCCTAAAAAATTAGCCATTTTTAATGACATGTATTTCCTAAACCTGATATCCGATTGGGGTAATTTTTTAAATATGTTATAGCCTTATTCTTTAACAATATCGCCGTAATAATATTGTTGCTAGACAGGTACATTGTCATTGTATACAGGGTGTACGAATCAAACTGTGTTTTTTCTCAAACTTTGGAACACCCTGTGGAATGTTCTAGCTTTTATAAAATACTGAAATTAAAGTCCAACTACAGCCTCAGGTTTTCTTAACATCCTGTTTTTTTTATTTATTCGCTTCTGTTGAATAATATTAATGAAGAAGAAATTAATAAGATTAATGAAAAAAAATGAAAGAAAAACTCTTGGAAGCGGGAATGAAAACTGCCAAAAAACTAACAACAAAAGAAAATAAATTAAGTAGCGGGACAGTTAAATTAATGGAAAGTAGACGAAAACTAATAAGCGAAAACAAAAGAAACACAGTAGAATACGTAGAACTGAACAAACTTATTAGGAGAAAAACCAGAGAGGATCTAAGAAAAGACACTGAAAATGAAATCGAGAAAGTAATTGAGAGAAATAAGGGCCTAAAATTCTTTCGACCAAATTTAGGGAAACCACTACTCATTTCAATAAAGGATGAAACAGGACGGGAAGAGAGGAGAAAAGATAAGATATCAGAAGAAGTAGAAAAGTTTTATAAAGAACTGTACACCTCAAAGAAAGACGCAAACTTCAACACTCAGGAATATATCAAGAAAACAGTCACGAATGTAAACTCAGAAACATTACCAAAAATAGAAAATTATGAAATAGAAGCAGCACTATCACAATTAAAGAACAACAAAGCACCAGGCCCAGATGGAATCCTTGCTGAAATGTTGAAAGAAGGGAAAGAAGAAATCTTACAAACATTAAGAAATCTGTTTAATCAGTGTCTACATAAAGGAGAAATACCCGACGAATGGAACGAAAGTCTTACAATCCTGCTATTTAAGAAAGGCGACAGAAAGGACATAAAAAATTACAGACCCATCTCACTGCTGTCGCAAACGTATAAACTATTCATGAGGATTATCAACAACAGACTAACACACAAATTGGACTCGTATCAACCCGTAGAGCAGGCAGGATTCCGAAAGGGATATAGCACCACTGACCATCTTCTAACAATTAGGACACTAATAGAAAAAGCTAACGAATACCATATAGATCTGCACTTAGCGTTCGTTGACTACGAAAAAGCATTTGACAGCGTGGAAATGTGGGCAATAGAAAAAGCTATAAACAACTGTAGAATAGATTCCAGTTACAGAATGCTAATACATAATATTTACAGGAAAGCAACAATGACAGTACAATTGGAAGAAACCACAAAACGAATACCAATTAACAGAGGAGTGCGACAGGGAGATGTTATTTCTCCTAAACTATTTACATTAGCACTGGAAGATGTTTTCAAAACAATGGAATGGACAAACAGTGGAATAAACATAAATGGAAAGAAACTAAACCACCTAAGATATGCAGACGATGTAGTAGTCATAGCATCAAGTTTTGAAGAATTACAAACCATGCTAACCGAACTAGCAAATGAATCCGAACAAATAGGTCTAAAAATGAATTTTGCCAAAACAAAAACAATGACAAACACACAAGACAATAGAAACGTAATACTAAACGACACCACAATAGAAGCGGTTAATGATTATATATATTTGGGAGAGATGATAAAAATAAATAAGGAAAACCAAACAGCGGAGGTAAAAAGAAGGGTCAGACTGGCCTGGGCAGGATTTGGAAAATTAAAATGGGTCCTAAAGAATAAAAAAATACAACAATACTAAGAACAAGAGTGTTTGACCAGTGCATACTCCCAATTCTCACATACGCATGCCAAACATGGACCTTGACCAAGGCAAACATGGATAAAATAATGAAGACACAAAGAGCCATGGAGAGAGCAATGTTAGGAGTAAAATTGACAGACAAAAAGCAAAACAACTGGGTCAGAAATAGAACAAAAGTCAAAGACGCAGGCCAACATATAGCCAGGCTAAAATGGAGCTTCGCAGGTCATAACGCTAGAAAAACGGACAATAGGTGGAATAGCACGATACAACAATGGAGACCATGGACAGGAAATAGAGCAAGAGGACGACCTTAGATGAGATGGGGAGACGACATTAAAAAGATAGGAGGAACGCACTGGAAACAGAAAGCACTAAACAGAAGCGAATGAAGGAAATTGGGGGAAGCCTATGTTCAACATTGGACGAATTAAAGGGCAAAATAAGAAGAAGAAGAAGAAGTTGAATAATAAAAAATTTAGGCACTTTAACAACTGCCACTGTTTTTCGTCAACACAGGGTATTTTTAAATAAGCACGGAAAATTTTAAGGGGTGAAGTTGCATGATAAAATATTGACAGTTTGCTTTAAGAACCTGTGCCGTCAAATGCTTCGTTTCCGAGATAGGGGGTGTTGAAATTGTTCTTACAAACTGACGTCTTATAAACATTTTAAATATATCCCGTATGCACGTCAATGGTGAATATAAAATTCTTAATTGTATGCCAAAAAATGTGCAATAACTTCCTCTTAAAACCTACCAAATTTGATTTGCATATCATAAACCGATTTAGAGCAATAAATAAATCTTCAGTTTGTAAGAAAAACTTCAACACCCCCTATCTCGGAATCGAAGCATTTGCGGGCACACGTTTATAAAGCAAACTGTCATTATTTTATCATGCAGAATTACCCCTTAAAGTTTGCCGTACTTATTTTAAAAAACCCTGTATTGACGAAAAACAGGGGTAGATGTTAAAGTGCCTAACTTTTTTAGTATCCAACATAAGCGAATGAATCAAAAATCAGAATGTTCAGAAAACCTAAGGCTATAGTTGGGTTTTAATTTCAGTATTTTATAAAAGCTAGAACATTTGTTGATGTTATATATTTCCTATACTGTTGTATGGAGTTGAGTCGTGGACTCTCACAGACGCCACCTGCAAGAAAATTGAGGCTTTTGAGATGTGGCTTTACCGTCGAATCCTGAAGATATCTTATACCGACCACATTACTAATGAGGGTGTTTTGCTGAGAATGAAAAAAGAAAAAGAGCTGTTAATCAAAATAAAAACAGCCAAAATCGAATACCTCGGTCACATCATGAGGAACAGTGAGAGATATGGACTGCTGCAACTGGTCTTGCAGGGAAAAGTAGAGGGAAAGCGAGGACCAGGAAGGCGAAGGATTTCCTGGCTGAAAAATCTACGAACGTGGTTTAACACAACCACTACAAATCTTTTCAGAGCAGCAGTGTGCAAAGTGCAGATTGCCATGATGGTCGCCAACATCCGAAACGGATAGGCACTACAAGAAGAAGAACATTCCACAGGGTGTTTCAAAGTTTGAGAAAAAAACACAGTTTGATTCGTACACCCTGTATACAATGACAATGTACCTGTCTAGCAACAATATTATTACAGCGATATTGTTAAAGAACAAGGCTTATAACATATTAAAAGAATTACTTAAATCGGACATCAGGTTTAGGAAATACAAGACATTAAAATTGACCCATTTTTTGGGGTGCCCGTTTTTTGTGCCGGTGAGTATATAATAACAAAGAAACTAGACGGTTTTTTCTTTAATATGTTTTCTAACTGACGACATACGATACGTGCGGAGGCCATGTCTTATCATACCACTAAGATGAAATTATTCCGCATATATAGTGCGAAAGGGAAAAAAATCTGTGTAATGTTTGTACCTCTCGCTATTTAAAGAGCCTCCACCTGGACACCAAATTCGTACTTATTCTCAAGGAAATGTTACCCCAAAACATCACAGAGCCTTCATTATCCGATTTCGTTCCTCTTATGTTGCGCTGAGCGAGCATACCGCTTACCTACTCGACAAAATAACTCTTATAGGTGTACCTATGGTATCTATGTACCTTATATACCTTTCAGTTTTTAAAGATTTGTTAACTATTATTTTTTATTGTTTAGTTTTGTTTCAGTTAAACACATTTAAAAGGGTAAAACAAAAGATCTGTAGAGACAAAATGAGCATAATATTCTATATCCCTAGCTTTTGACGAGCAGTTTATTATTAATAAAATGCACCGTTGTCCCGTTATATAGGCTTGAGTACTTAGATTTGAGTACTCGTCGAAAAAAATATACATTCAATTACCCCTAACTCACTTTAAATTAACATTAGTTTAGTTCTTTAAGTAAGTAGTGTAGATATTCACTTTTTTATTATCTTTAATTTTGATAATAATAACTATTTTGTAAAAGCTTATAGTTTTTGAGTTATACGTCAAAAACAGCTTTAAAACATGCATTTTTTTACGAAAAAATAAAATCTTTGATCTTTTAACTTAAAAAGTATTAATTTATATTAATATCTTTATATAACAAATTTTCTTTAGAATTTGTCCCTCTATCCATTTATGGTATTATTTTTAATTAAATAATTTTCTCCCAATAAAAGAGGTGGCATCCACCCCCAGGGTAAAAGCGCAAGTTCGCATCATGTCACCTTTGTTCCCTGAGGTATCCTCTAACTACTCACCAATTTTCATGAAAATCGATGGAGGTTCAACGAAATCGGAGGTGGAAACCTTCAGTGACTGCACTACAGAATGAAAATTTTGTGAACTTGCTTGGCGCTGAACGTGTTAACTTAACAGCAACATTTTGGTAACGCAAATGTGTAAAAGTAACTCATTTGCACTAGTGAAATAGGAGAAAAAATATGAAATACATTCTGCGTAAATTCTGGACTGAGACAGGGAGATCCGTTGTCCTTATTGTTGTTTAACATGGCGTTAGAATATGTTATGCAAAAAATTTATCCAAAAATCCAACTACACGTAGCCGATTGGGAGCAAAAATCGTATGCGCCTTTGCCGATGACATAGATACAGTGGCACAATCAACATTAGAAACTAAGAATATTTTCTCGAGCGTTGAAGAAACTGCATTAATATCGGTCTAAAAATAAATGAAGACAAAACAACATACATGGTCGACTATAAACAAGAACAACGGCGGATGAGGCAAAAATATTACTATAAACGATCATAATGTCGAAGTAGTTAAAAAATTTAAATATCTAGGAGCATCAATCACCACTGACAACAAAATAGATTAAAAAATAATGTGGTGTACTTTGTACGCACCTAAGAAATTATACTTCTATTATATGATTTCAAAGAAATTAATATACTTTAAACAGTTTATTTATGTTTTATTTAAATATTAAACTAATTTTAATACTTAATACCTTTCAAAAAATTTTGTTAAAACACTACCAAAAATTAAAAAAATTAAAGAAAAAAAACACACACAAAGACATTGAAAAATGCCACAAATGATTCCTGAACAATATAATTGTCGGAAAAATTTTCAACTAAATACGTATTTTCTGAAAAAAATTATATAATAAATATACTTACAATCATAAAATGTATAAAAAAAAACAAAAAAATAAAAGTTCCTATTGGGGTTTGAACCCGCTTATGTGTGCGCAGTTAGTATTGGAATTCATTCATCTTACACTTCTACCCACGGAGACACATGCACCATGTGGGAACATTGACGAACTAAATGGTTTAAACTTTTGACAGTTCTGAATTTAACCAAATTATTTTGATTTTTGTAGAATATTGAAATATTGATATTAAAATACAACAAAACATAGAGTAAGCAAACAATGTATTAGGTGAATATTGACAGAAATTTTTATGGTAATCAAATTATGTAAATCAAAGCATTACATGCAAATTTTCCAAATAGGTAGGTAGCTATGTAATTTTTATTAGGATACTGAAAAATTCACAATTATTATTACGTACCTGTCGCTTTTAAAAACTATTTAAAAAGTCACTACAATTATAAACTTGCTTTTTTCTCTGCCATCACAACAAGAAAAACTAATATATATGTATATATAGTTACTGTACACCCCGATATGGGGCTAAGTCGCGTAAGCTTTCTAGATCCTATTTCTTAGGAGGATCAGTCCCTTTTGCTTATGTTATCTTCTTAACGCCAGTTTATCTCTAGTTTTTCCCCGCCATTCTCTGACTCCTGCGTTTTTTAAGTCTTCTTCAACTTCTTGCAACCACTTTGATCTTGGTCTTCCTCTTTTCTTTCTTCCTCCTGGATTCCATTCTATCATAGCATATGTCACTGCTTCATCTCCTGCCCGCCAGATGTGACCTAACCATCTAACTCTGCATTGCTTTATTTTGGTCACGATATCTTCTTTTATTACTTTCTTAATATCTGCATTTGTTCGGCTTCGATATTCATTTTGCTCTGTTCTGATTGGTCCCAGTATGGTTCTCATGATCTTTCTCTCCACTATTCTTAAGTTTTCTTCATCTTTTTTAGTTATCGTCATTGTTTCTGCTGCGTATAATAATATTGGTCTAATTATGGTGTTATACATACTCATCTTGGTTTTAATAGACAGTATTTTGCTTTTAAGTAGTGTTTTATTTGCAAAATAAGCTTTATTCGCTGCCAATATTTTTTCTTTTATTTCTGGTATTCTTTCACCCGTTTTGCTTATTGTCACTCCTAGGTATTTGAAATGTTCTACATCTTCAAACTCTGAATTTCCTATTTTGGTTTTTCCTTTTATTGCTGGTTTCCCTAGTCTTAATATTTTCGTCTTTTCTTCATTTAATGTGAGTCCCATTGTCTCCCCTTTCCAGTCCCATTTGTCCACCTCTTGTTCTTAGGTTTCCTTTGTTTATATTCCGTAGTACATATTCTAAAGCTAGATTAAACAGTGTCGTGGATAAGGCATCCCCTTGTTTCACTCCTTTATTTATAATGAATTCATATGTCTCGCCTCTTTGCGTCTTTATGCTCATTTTGGTAGTTCTCATTGTCATATTTATTAATTTTCTGAGTTTATGTGGGATTTTTAATTTTTCCAGGGCAATCATTAGTTGTTTTCTCTTAATCGAATCAAATGCCTGTTTGAAATAGATGAATAGCATTTAAGCATTTAAGCGATAAGGCATCCCCTTGTTCCACTCCTTTATTTATAATGAATTCATCTGTCTCGCCTCTTTGCGTCTTTATGCTCATTTTGGTAGTTCTCATTGTCATATTTATTAATTTTCTGAGTTTATGTGGGATTTTTAATTTTTCCAGGGCAATCTTTAGTTGTTTTCTCTTAATCGAATCAAATGCCTGTTTGAAATAGATGAATAGCATTTCTAATTGCAGTTTGTATTCATTTGCTTTTTCCATTATTTGTTTTATTGTGTGTATAGCATCTATTGTTGATCTTCCTTCTGTGAATCCACATTGGTACTATCCCACTCTCTTCTTCGTGATCTTTGACAATCTTTTTCGTATTATCGAAGTCAATATTTTATATGTTGTGCTTAGTAGTGTTATTCCTCTATAATTTTCACAAATTTGTTGGTCTCCCTTTTTATGTATTGTTATTACCTGCCCTATCTCCCAGTCCTCTGGCATCTTCTCTTCCTTCCATATATTTTTCAATAGTGATAGTATTTTTTCCTTCAGTTCCTTTCTTCCATATTTTATAAGTTCCATGTTAATTTCGTCTTTTCCTGGAGCTTTTCCATTTTTGCTCTTCTGTATTACTTCCTCGAGTTCATCTATTGTTGGCTCTTTTGAGACTGCAATGTGTATTTCGTCTGCTTCTTCGTCCACCGTTTTCTCTTCTTCGTGCATTTCTTCTCCAGTGTATTCCTCCGTCAAGAGTTCTCTGTAGTGATCTGCCCATACCTGCCTATATTCATTGTCTTCTACAATGACTATTCCCTCTTTATTTTTTATTCCGTTTGTTTTACCTTTGTATTTTTTGGTTTGTTCTTTAATATTTTTATAGAAATATTTCGTGTTTCTATTTGTTCTTTCCTGTTCTATTTCTTGCAGCTTTTCATCTGCCCATCTTCTTTTATTTTGTTTCATAATTTTCTTACCGTCCTTTCTTAATTTTTCATAACTTTCTCTGTCTTCCTCTTTATCCGTTTTCAGCCATTTAATTCTTGCTTGCACCTTTTGTGCTGTTAGTTCTGTACATTCGTTGTTATACCATTCGTTTTTTGTTTTCTTCTGGTGTTTGCATACCTGCTTTTTTGCAGCTTCTTCTATTGACTTTTTGATCATGTCCCATTCTGATTTGATGTCCTCTGCTTTATATTTCTCTCTTATTTGCACTGTTACTTCTTCTTTATATTTTTTTCTAATATCTCCATTCTGCAATTTATTGACATTCCATTTTTTCTGTTTAGTTTGGATTTTAACTTTTTGTCTTATGGTGGCTGCGACCATATAGTGGTCTGAATCCGCACACGCACCTCTGAAAGTTCTCACGTCCTTCATTGAAGATTGTTTTCTTTTGTTTATTAGTATGTGATAAATTTGGCTATACGTTTTCTGATCAGGTGACCTCCATGTTACTTTATGCATTTTAGGGTGTTCAAATTTTGTTGAGCTTATTATCATGTTTGTTCTTGTTGCTAGGTTACATAGTCTTAGACCATTATCATTAGTGTTTTTGTGTACGGTGTGTTTTCCTGCAATTTGCTGTAAAAAATCTTCTTTTCCAATCTGGGCATTGAGGTCTCCTGGTATAATTATAACATCTGCTTTGGGTATTTTTTCCATCTCTTCTTCTATCCTATCATAAAAATTGTCTTTATCGTCTGTGTTGCTTGTTTCTGTAGGTGCGTATAGGTTTAATAGTAATATATTGAATGGTTTATTATTTATTCTTACATACGCAATTCTTTCACATATCGGTTTAAAGTTTATGACTTTTTCTCTTAGCTGTCCTAGAATCATGAATGTCCTTGCTACTTTCCTCCTGAGTATAATAGTGTAAAGTCTTGTTTATCAATCTATCCTTGTCCCTCCCACCGTATCTCTTGCAGTGCTGCAATATCTATTTTATACTTTGCTAGTTCTTTGCTTATTTCTAGCATTTTTCCTGGTGCCAACATCGTTCTTATATTCCATGTGCTTATTTTCAGTTCATGTTTTTTATTTTTTTGTTTTCGTCTTGTATTTTTGTTTCCTTGTCTGCTCTTATTTATTTCTTTTTTGTGATACATCAATTTATCTGCATTCATTTTCTTTTTATTTGCCTCGTCCGTCGCCAAATAAGTATTGTCTTGTATTCTCTCAGCAGTTGCTAGTTTTTTGAAACGTTTCGAAAAACCTCATCCAACTGATTCTTGTTCTTATTCCATTTCCTCTCCCGTCCATCTATTATCAATTTGTTGTGCTTAATTTGGACGCGTTTTCCTTTCTTTATTTCATCATTTGCTATTTTGACTATTTCTTTGTGTATTTGTAATTCCTCTTTCGTTAAATCATTGTTTATATATCTGGACCCCAGAGCCAAACGGTATTAAGTCCTGTATTTTAAATTTTACAGGAGAGCAATTTGAAGATTTTGAAAAATTGTATTTTTCAAACCGATTCATATGGTAAATTGGAGTACGCGGGTTATTATTTTCCCAGTTATGTTTTTAAAGATAAACAAAGCTGATAATAGCTATCATCTTACTTTAATTTATTTAAATAGTTTTAAATTACTTATGGGACTTAATACTCTTTGGTTCTAGCAACGGACTTAATATCTTGTGACTTAATACTATATTTTGTGACTTAATACTGTTTAGCTCGTACTAATCTGTAGAAACCATGGATTAGATACTATTATTACTTAAGAAACTCTTAGTAGAGCAATGCAAAGTACGAACAGAATTATATCAATTCCAATTAAATAATAAAACACAAAAAGACACTGAAAATATTTATTTTTTTAAATAAATGAAATCAGACCAAAATGTTACAAAGGAATATTTATAACTAAATTTAAACAGAAAATTCATAATAAAGATCATTGTATTTTTTAGTCGTCATCCTTGAGGTTACCATGTGGAAGATTTTTAAAGTAATCGTGGAATCTTTTAGGCACCCATTTTAATAAGTTCTGCAGGTCGTTATATTTTTTAGTCGAAATAGGTTTAAGTGTCTCTCTTATCGGTTTCAAAATTAAATTGGTATTGGGAACAACTTCCTTAGAATTACCAATACATTTCCCTTTGCGTGGTAGTCTTTTGGCAGCTCTATTAAAATCAACTTATTCAAAATTCTCTTGATTAAAATTTGTTTTAAAATGCAACACTCCAGGTGATTCTGCTAAAAACTTCATATGAACAACTTTGGATATTAAAAAGTTTTGATTAGTTATCGTTTTTTTGTTATTTTGAAAATGAAATCCAGAATCTTCAGACAAAAGAGTAAAATTCTTAAAGTCCATGGTTTCCATTTCAGCTACCTCCAATTTATTGTCACAAAGTCTGAAAAGCTGTTGCCAATCCCATGGAGTTATTAACGAAAATTGGCTGGAAGCCTTCTTTTGTCTTTCTCTTCGTGCATGAATTGTATCCACCTCCATGTGGGTATGTCCTCTTAAAAGGTACTTATGTTCAATGCATTTTATTGATGGCTTCAGCTTAAGAATCGAAAGATAGCACATAATCATTTGGATATTTCTATTTTGCGATGGACAGTTGTCACTCCAGATAACAATTCGTTCTACTGATTCTTTTACATTTAAATTAATGTATTTCAGAATGCATGAAGCCATTTCATTTCCACCACGTCTGGCTATAGATTCATCCCAGGTGAAACAATATCCCAATTTCTCTATTGCATCATAAACAGTATAATTGAAAGTCCATAGCTTTAGAGAATAGAAGCTCTGAGCATTCGTCAGTAGAGGAGTGGGTAAACATTTTTGTAAATCCACCGAAAGTATTTTGGTGTTTGCTTCAGTTTTAGAAGTCTCTTTATCCAGTCGCTTTAGTTTATACCGATGATCTGCATCAAAAAGATGAGAATCATAATTAGTTTGTAATTTAAGGCGTTCTTCTAAAGATACAGACTCTTTGAGTTTGATAACATACCCATCACATGTGTCACATGTATCATTCCCTGGTTCTTTGAAGGCTAAATTAAATTCAGAATTGAAAATTTCATTATATAACTACTGCTTAGGAATATATTCTTTGGGAATTTGCCGTTCTACACATTCCTCATAGAAGCATCGATACATTATAGAAATGTTGAGGTGACTGCCTAAATACATTCTTTGGGATTTGTTCCTGGAGTAATGAGATTCTACACACGGGAACTTCTGTATGTGTTCTCTTATATCGTTTCTTACATTTGCGGCTATTTTGTTAGAGGGTTCATGTTTACCCCTTTGATCAGGTGTTACAATTCCCCCAAGTTGTCTTTATAATAATGCATTGCGTACCGTGGTTTGTGAAATATTTAAGGTATTAAGAAAATAAGTACGACACACACTAAGCCTCTTACCATTTACACTAAAAAAATACTTCAACGACGTCATTCTTTTTCCAGCACGAGATCCTGTTCTAGCACGTACTCGCTCAACTGGAACTTCTTCGATACAGCTGGCTATAAATTGTCTTTTTTGGTCAAGTTCGATAGTACCATTCCAAAATTGTAAGTGAATTAGAGCACGACTCTCAACTGATATATTCTGTTTGCACTGCTTTCTACATTCATCACGACAAGGTGGTCTCATTTCATTTTTTCCAATAAGTTTATTGGTGGCTGATAGATATTCTTCACCAGCAGCTTTCTTCTGCTTTCTAATGTTTTTCTTCCAATTAGCAATATTTCTTTTTCTTTTCTTTCCTTTAATGTCTAGTATTTCTACAACTTCTTCCTCTTGTTCTTCCAGTTCATTTGTATCACTACTTTCATCAGGTAGATAAGATGGGTCCTCGGCTTCAGTATAGACTTCTTTATGTAACACACTTGCATCTACTTCAGCTGCTCTATAGTGAGGTCCATCATCGTTATGTTGAAAAATAATATTTGAAGTTGTTTCGAATTCGTTATTTTTATCATTTCTACTGCTTTGAACAAAATGTTCTGGTGAGTTTTCTGGTACTTCAGACTCGTCTATATTTTCTCTCAGAATTTCTTCGCTAATGGAAGAAGACACATTATTTTTACTAAAAAATATGGTATTGTACACATCATTATTCAAAGCAATAATATCCTCTGAAGCATTGCCACATCCAGTTGCAAGAACTTTCAAATTTTCCTGAGGGATGTCCGTCACGTTATTAGTGGCTGGATATATCTCCATAACGATCTCAGCTTCTTCGGTGTTAGCATCAACAAAAGCTAAAATTAAAAAAATAACAAAATTTGTTTTGATAAACACATGTAATATAATTACCATTCTCCTCGGGAAAATGTGAGGTTATAGCAGGTTTTTCAGATATTTCGTTGCACTGGGCTTGTGCTAGTGTAATTTGTAATATTTTTTGACCTCTCGAAGTCATCATGTTGTCTGTATACACTTATTAAATATTAAAATAGCGCCCTTATTCCGTTTTTTCTGATAATTGTCCGAGCAAAATAATGTGACTTAATATGATGACAACTGATGTACACTAAAACAACACAGTATTAACTCCAGTTAACTAACCTCACATCTTGACTTAATACCTACTTATTGTATATCATTCAGGGGCAAACAGTATCGAAAACCTTTAATACTGTTTAGTTCTATTTAATAGAGGACTTAATATATATAATCTGCAACTATCTTGTAAACGAAAAGAAATTGGACTTAATACGCATCGCCATTGGGTAGAGCGGAAAAAAATACTATAGGATCAATAATAACTTAAAAATAGGAAAAAAGTGGACTTAATACTGTTTGGCTCTGAGGTCCAGATATATTGTTTCTTCTTTTACTTCTTTAAGTTTTCTTTTATTTTCCATTACTTTTATTTTTTCCTCTTTGTTTGGCAATCTGACTAAACATGTTTTGTTTCCTAATTTCACACCTTCTTCTATCTTTATATTAATATCTAGTTTTTTTTCATAAAGTTCTCCATTGTTTCTTTTAGTAATCTTCTATCTCCCGTATCTATTGTTTATAACATATTATATCCCTGTACTATAACATTATTTTCTTTTCTTGCTCTATCGAGTCTTTCAAGGCGCACTTTTACATCTTCCAGTTCCTTTTTCATATGTTCATTTTCTCTTCGCGCTTCACCATTCTCTTGTCTTAATTCTTCTAATTCAATTCGGAGTTCCCTCATTTCTTCTCTGTATTGCCTTTGCTCCTCTTTAATTTCTTTTACGTGAATTTTCAGACCTTGTGTCTCTTTCGTTAAGTTTGCCATCATATTTAATATTTGGTCTAGTTTGTCTTCCTCTGTGTTCCTTTTATCTGGGGTTCTTGATACTTCTTTGCTTTTCGAAAAAGACTGCTCTTCATTTTCTCTATATCTTTTCCGATTATCGTCGGATGTGTAATCGTCGGGGTTCATTTTCTTACCGAAATTGCTCGCTATAAAATCACCCTCCCCACCTATCGCGCCGGAGGAAGATGATTTTCTCAAGCAATATGTTTCTCTTTCGAATGTGTTACCCCTAAATTGAATTAAATTAAATTAAATTATTTTACGTTATTTTGGAGCAGTTTGATTCAACAGTTCCCACCTTTAACTTTCAAAATTCCAGTTTCTGGAGCTTATAATCAACGTTCTAATGATCTACTTTTTTGGCTTGAAGTTGAATTAAATTTTATTTGTTGTTTTAAGTTTATGTATTGTATTTAATATAGACTAAAAGCCGCTATAGGTGAAATTTCTTAATCATTTTAGGCACGATGGGACCCTATAACTTAAATAGTAGAACCTAAAAGAAAACGTTTGAACACTGTGCCGTCACTTTTCAGTGGCACATGCGTCGACAGTGGCGCATCAAACTTTCCACTTATGGACGGGATAAATAAATTAAAAGTTAACAGAACTTACTAACAGAATTAAATTTTTTTTTATTTTTTTAAGTTCTATGTGATTAACACATAGGATTCATCGTGATTTTAACCCACCACCCCCTTCCCCCTGCCCCCACAATCAAAAACTTCATTTTTCGTTTTTATTTTTTTTTGGTGGGATACAATTAATTTTAAAATTTCAAAAAATTCACACGCATAGTTGAGGCTTTTATAAAACATGCCTATTTTTTATAGACCCATAGGTAGAGTGTACATAACCTCAAAAAAATAAAAGAAATTTTTTTTTCAAAAAAGCGTATAACTTTTTTTGAGGAATAGCTGCCGCTCTATTTTTTTCTTAATCTTGTGTGTTTTATCAAACACTATATTTTAAATTTTTTTCAGATTTTTCCGTAAGTCTCCCCACCTTCAAAAATCCGAAAAACTGTTTTTTGGGGGGTTTTGGGGGATTTTCCCTATTTTATAGACTTCATAATATATCAAATCAATTTTGTTTTTATAGGTTATATGTAACTTGAAGTAACTGAGTTCTTTAGAATATTTAAAAATCAGAAAAACACGTTCAAACCCCCCAAAACCCCCTTAAAAAACAGTTTTTTGGATTTTTGAAGGTGACCAACGTTACAGAAAAATCTGAAAAAAATCAGAAATATAGTGTTTGATAAAATACACAAGACTGAGAAAAAATTAGATCTGCAGCTATCCCCAAAAAAAAGTTATATACTTATTTTCAAAAAAAAAATTTTAAATTTTTTTGAGGTTATGTACACTCAACCTACAGGTCTATAAAAAATAGACGTGTTTTATAAAACCCTTAGCTATGCGTGTAAATTTTTTGAAATTTTAAAATTAATTGCATCCCACAAAAAAAAATAAAATCGAAAAATAAAGTTCTTGATGGTGGGGGCAGGGAGAAGGGGGTGCTGGGTTAAAATTACGATGAATCTTATGTCTTAATCACATAAAACTTAAAAAAATGAAAAAAATTAAATTCTGGTAATTAGGGAGGGTATTTTTTAATTTATGTATCCCGTCCATAAGTGGAAAGTTTGATGCGCCACTGTAGACGCATGTGCCACTGAAAAGTGACGGCACAGTGTTCAAACGTTTTCTTTTAGGTTCTACTATTTAAGTTATGGGGTCCCGTCGTGCCTAAAATGATTAAGAATTTTCACCTATAGCGGCTCTTAGTCTAATATTATTGTACTTACAGTCTGTTTCAAAAGTTTATTTCTTTAACTTCACTTAACACTAATCGTCTTTGACACACTGTAACTAAAATCACTTTAGAAACTATTTCTTATTCGCCAAAGAATTGATTAGAGAGCCTGATTTTTCACGTGTTGATCTGCCCACACTAGAGATGGGAATCCGAAAAACTAATATGCACAACATTTTTTGTTGATCCATAATCTCCAACAATTATTGTCAGATGATTTTAACACCCAATACGATCCCGTATAACGTTTGAGCAACTAAATTTACTGTCATATATAACGATAATTGACTGATATACTGTCGGGGTGCGCATGCGCCAGGGAATGTAAAAATTCATCCTCGTGCCTAAAGAAGTATAACTTCAAAAAGTTGAAACGGAATGGCAAGAAACAGATCTCTCTTTTCACTGCAATATCTAATGAAGTTAAAACTTCTCTCACGGGGTGAAAAAATCCAGATATATAAGACCATAATACAATCAGCAGTTGCGTATGGAAGCGAAACATGGACGCTAACAAAAAGAGACGTAAATAACTTGCATATGTGGGAACGTAAAATTCTTCAAATGACGTATGACCTTGTAAAGACAGCGTGAAAAACGAGTGGAGACACATATAAAATAACGAGTTAGAGTAATCTTGGAAAGGAAAATTTGATCAGATATATAAAGGCTAATAGACTCAGATAGGCAGGACATGTGATACGCAGTAACGACAATCGCCATATAAACAATGTATTTTGGGAAAGGCCAGCTGGAAGAAGGTCTATACGACGACATTATAAAAAATAATGGAAAGATGTAGTCAAAGAAGATTAGGATAAATTGGGAGTGATACAATGGGATATAGTGGCACAGGACCAACAAACATGGAAGGCAATAGTAACCGCGACAAAAACTCACAAAGAGTTGTAATGCCATTGATGATATGAAAAAGTTTGCCCTTGAAACCACGGAGTTCATACAAGAATCTGGCAGAGAGATTTTGGAGTGGCCATCAATATCAGCTGATTTGTCACTCATCCAACATGCGTAGGATATGAAAGGTCGAAACCTAAATCGATTGTCATGTTCTCCAGCAAACTTAGAAGACCTGTGGCATGCCACAGGACGAATCTGGATGAGTATTCCGCCATATGATATAGACTTTACTAACATTTAAGAAGAATGTTGCTTAACTTGCCATGATTTTTTTCATGTATGGCTGCTGGATGGAAAGTTGATGATATTGAAAATGTTATTGTCAGATCTTGTAGTTATTCAGTACATAGTGAAACCTGGAGGCTGCCGTACACCGTGTTGGTTTTGAGTTTCATTGGATGTGCAATGGACCTGGTGATGGATTAGTTGTATTTCATGGATCTGAAATGGAGCTGCTAGAATGAAAAATTTATTGCTAGTCCATTTTGATCACAGGATGAGACCCAAGTTTCGGTAAAACATAAAATATTGAGATCTATAAGTTCTATGACGTTGTTGCTGAGAAAATATCACCGGTCCGGAATAATAATGACGTAACTGCAAAAAGCCAAATTTCTCAGAAGAAAAAAAACGATTTTAAATATTTAAAATAGGGATTAAATGAGGAGTAATCGTCCAGGAGCATCGGTATGGCGTTTATCCTTACAATGATGGCTTTTATTTTTATCCCTGTTGGTTCGAATTTCATTATCTTAATTTAATTCCCCCATTTTAACCCTTTTTACAGTTGCGTCATTCTTTGTATGGCGTTTATTCTTTCAATGATGGCTTTTAGTTTCATCCCTATTGGTTCGAATTTAATTATCTCAATTTAATCCCCGCATTTTCAACCATATCTACTGTTGCTTCATTCTTGATCTTAAAATTTTGTCGAACAAAAAAACTGTTATTAAATATTTAGTATGCCGTCCATTCTTTCAACGATGGCTTTTATTTTCATCACTATTGGTCCGAATTTCATTTTAAGTCCCCCGATTTTCAACCCTATTTACAGTTCCGTCATTATTCATCTAAAACAAGGTCTAAAACGTTACGTATTTCAATAACGATACAACTACCCTGTAGTGGCTCAGCGCATAGTTGCAGTTCTGTCGCTTTTCTATCATCTGTGTACAGTATTTTAGAAGTTATTTACGCAATAAACCGGTATTGACAAAATTTGCAGTTACGTCATTCTTATTCTGGACCGGCGATATGTTGTATATGTATATAACGACGGAAACCCTGTTCTACTGTGAAAGAAATATTTAAATATTTGAAGTTTTAAGTAACAATAGCAATAAATAGTAAGTAGATAATTAAATAATGCGCTCATTAATGCGCCAGTGTAAAGTAATGGTAAGCAAAATCAAGTATTATAAAATACTAAATTCATGCAAAAAATTATAAACTTAAGATATAATGTGAATAATAACAAAGGTAAGAATAGGAATAAGTTCTTTTTTCAAAGTAAAAGAAAGCAATAATTAAAGTTTGAAGAATATCATGAGAAATATCATGAGAAATTATTGTTACAGGATAATCCTCTAGCAAGGTATACAGATTAACTAAATCATGGATCGAATATTTTTCACCTTAGTATATTAATATTGATTTAGTCCAGTCATCACACTAGGTTCTATTGCTCCTGATAAGGTGATATATATGACGAGAAATATAAGTGCCCGGATCTCACATAGACACAAGTATTTCCGTGAAAATATTGTTTGCTTTAAGTGATTTGTAACGTTTCAATTTTCTTAGTGCAGTAGCCATTTGTTCTCTCAATATCGGTGGTTGTCGTTCTGGAAATTCAAGCTGCAAACGATTTCCCGAAGATATGTGGTCTTTTATCAAGTTTTCACTTTTTTTTAACCATCTTTGATTTGTATTTTATAGGCTACCAGAGTATCATCGTCCTGTCATATTGCAAAGCCTCTTGAAAAAACAGTTACGATAAGTTTAATATTTTTGAACATATCTCTTCACTTATTCTTATTTATGCTGTTCGAGTTCGTTGTATAGATCGTTTAAATATTCGTATTGATCGTCCCTACATCGCTCTGGGTAGTCTCAGCCTGCTTCAGATATGTTGAGCAGTTGAGGCTTAAGATTTTGTCGGGTATCATTTTCCGCCATGTGTTATTAGAGATCCAATTTTGATTAGGTTTATTCGTAGTGTTTTTTGTTGTGTTGCTATATTAGTTAACAGATCTTGTCTTAATCTATTAACAGTAAATTTTTTAATTTCTGATATAACTGTTGCTTTAAAGCTGTCGTTATTATTAAGGTCCAGTAGGTTGGTGTTTGGATTAAATGTCTTTGGTTTGCCTAGCTTCATGTGCAATTGGAAGCAAGGCACTGGTGATCGTTGCGGCAATCTATCCGTAGGTAGGTTTGTGCATTTAAAATGGAGCTGCGCTATCTGGATCTGATTTTTGTATTTCTCATTTGGAAAGTCCGTGTTTACATATCTTCTTTATAATTAAAACCTTTTTCTTCATCCTATGTCCTCCCTCTTCAATAGCCATTCTCCATCCCTTCAAAATTTTTTTTGCTCTCCTCTGCTGGCACGATACAATCAGCAAAGAGAATCGATCAAGAAACCTCATCCTTTATTTTCTGTCAGTATATCCATAACAAGAGCCTAGATGCAAACCAACCGTAACTGAAAAACGTTCGGTTAGTCCGATATAGATTCTTCCTTTGCTGTACGCTTCCTCTTACATATTCTTTATGGGCCTTACGGACTTCCCTAAAACCCATATATCTCTTCTTACATCTCTATAGCTCATATCTAGAAACTCTATCGTACGCCTTCTAAAGAAATATAACTATCCAGTTTAGTTCTCAATTATTTTCCCCGTATTTCTTTGTCTACTATTTAAAAGAAAGCAAAGCATCTGTTGTCTTCCTTTTTTGCATCAACCGCAACTACTCTTCTCCTATGGATGCATCTTTCTGTAACCTTCACTCTTCCGTTCACTCCCAAATTTCCATTAAATGTGACATTAACTTTATCCCTCTATATTTGTTACCATCTTGAATGACCCTTTCATCTTTATACTATGAGACCATCACACACTCTCTCCATGCATTGGACATCATTTCTGTCTTATATATACTCATCTTTTGCCACAATATATCAATCCCTAGCTTTCTTAACGCCTTTCAAAACTCCACAGGTATCTCTGTTTCTAATCAGATACTATTTGTTTAGCAACTTTTTAAAGTATCTAATCCTATCACTTTTGCTTTATTTCAATATCGGTTCTTAATATTTTTCCATCCGCACTTTTAATCTGCCGTACATTAGTCAAGTCCTTTTTGGTGAAGTCTTGCTTTAGGAATGCTGTGTAAGCTTTTTATCCGATCGGGTATATCCAACTTTTTGTAAAGCTGTGCAGACGATACTTCCGTAGAAGAAGCTACAACGCGCTTTGCTTTCTTCTGTGTTATCTTGTATATCTCCTTATCTTCCATTGTTTTAGGCCTGTCATATTTTTTTCTAGCCTTTCTTCTGTTTAACCTTCTCTTGCATTTCATTACACCATCAAATCTATGTCCCTAGTTGGCCATTTATCAAATGTTTTTCCTAGCACTTCCTCTCCCACTCGTGCCATGACACTTTTTTTTTCATCACTAGGTGGGGAATCTGCAAACAGACGTCGGAGGTAAACATTTCCGAGAGTGCTGGGTTCCTGAGCTGAAACCTCATCAATGTCAGACCTCCCGGATAAATCGGACCTCCCTGCCCTCCGTAACTCCGATGTGACCGGGACCAGCTAAACCCCACCCCTCTCATACTAGGGTAACAGGGTGAAATCGCCCGTTAGGGCATGACTTCTTCCTGATGTCTTTCTTTTGCCCGATTCTCAGTCGCTCGTAATCACGCATCAGCTTCCGTCTGTCGCACTCATCTGACCACCACGTCCTTTAATCCTATGCTGTCAACCTCTCATTCTTCCTACCTCTGCGGGACCAGTTCTGCCTCCTCGATACCTGCTAGAACTGCGTCAAGCTCTCGTTCTTCCTTTTCTTTTATCGACAAAACATTTCTCGCATAATTGTAGATTTTGCGTGCCATGACCCTGCTGTTGGCTTTCCACGTCATTGCCCGTACTTTTTCCTTAAGCTTTTCCAGCGCTGTACTCTTAAGCACTCCAGCCAAATCATTATCCTTTAACTTCCACCACTGTACCACTGTACATTCTGGAGTCCTAGTTGCTTTCCTTTCCACCTTATCTTTATCTCCATATCCAATATCAACGGTGAGTGTTGACTAGCTACATCTGTGTTAGCTGATTACTACACCGCTTAAAATCTATCTAACTTTCGCTTCCCCTGCTAGTGTATTTAATACCCTGGTCTTCAGTATTCATAAAGAATGTATTAAACACAGACAAATCCATTATCACTGCAATGTCAAGTACACCATTTCCAATATTGATTATATTCATTCCAAAACTTCCATGAACTCTGTCCACTTCCTCTCTTTCTATACCAATATGTCCAATAAAATCACTTCCAATAAAATACTTTTCTTCTATAGGAATCAGCATCTCGCAATCAAGGGCACTTTAAAATTCTTTCTTTTTCTCTTCTTCACATATAGACCAGGGTGGATCTGTGAAAAAACATCTATTTTTTGATGTGCGAGGTGGCATTCGAATTTTTGCAGATAAAGTTGGGTGACAACTTCTATAATAATTGACTTATGCCCCTTCTGAAATGAAGAGTACAAGGGAAAAACAAGGAATGTCACTTTTTCATGATTTTTGGATTTTCTGGCCATGTGGTAGCAAAAACTATCGACTAGACTATCGATTCAGAACAATAACCAGAAATATCAGTCTATATAAATTTTTTAAGAATTAGTATCTAGGCGAAGGACCAGGATTGTCGGCACGCCACTGGACAAAAATAAGGAAGGTTAGCAGTTTTTTGGTGCATTATTAAATTAATAAGTTAATATAAATTAATATTATATTAAGATTATAGACTAATAATTGCTAAAATTCTGCTAAGAATCTCCTAAGTAGTTTTTAGGTATCATAAGAATTAAACCTTTATTGGTGCTTATCTCAATATGTATAAAATATGACATTCCTTGTTTTTCCCCTGTACTCTTCAAATATGCCCGGAACATTAATAAAAAATTAAACTCTTTAAAAATTTCGAAAAACACCGATTTTTTTCGACTTTCTTTGCTTATAATTTTAAAACGATTCGTTTTGGAACAAACTCGTAGGGAAATAAAATAAAGATACCTAATTGAATTTCGTATAATATACGACTGGTTAAAAATGTCTTAAATTATTACCCTTTCTGCAAAATAGCAATAAATACAAAATAAGGGGGCAAAATAAGCCTGTTTTTATTCAATGATTTTCAACCACTTTGGTGGCACTTAGAACCTTTATAATTCGCTTAGAAAATTCTTACAACCTACTTAAACCGTCCACCAAATTTTGCATAATATTATTGCACTCTAAATTTAAAAAAAAAGTTCACATTGTTTAAAAACTTTCTAAATAAAAAGTAGACCATTTAAAAGTTTGCTATTTTTTTAAATAATATAAAGAGGCTCTCCACCTATCTATTACACTTTACAGAATTAAAATCGGATTATTTAAGCGGCCTCAGCACTGTTCTAAAGTTTTATACAATTTTTTGGCTTATAAACAAATACAGTGAGGAACTTTGAGTTGGAATATATTCATTTTCTCTAGAATTGGCGTCTCTGAGATAAATCCCTAACCAGGTCGATTTTCATTTTTACATTCTAATTTTTTGGTATAATGTATATCATACTAGTGACGTCATCCATCTGGACGTGATAAAGTAATCGATGATTTTTTTAAATGAGAATAGGGGCCGTCTCATAGCTTACTCGAAAGGCTATTCAATTTTGTATTTACTAATAAAAACATTTACATAATTATTTATACAGGGTGCCCAAAAAAAATGTTTGAATTAAATTAGTTGAGACTAAGAGAAAAATATAGGTAATTTATTTAATGCAAAATACATTTTACTGCAGTCAGAAAACAGAAAAAATCTTAATTTGAAAAATGAACATTGCTTTTCGCTTAAATTAAATGTTCAAACTGCTAAGAGGTTGGTGGGTGACAACTTTAATATTGAATTTAAGCGAAAAACAATAGCTATTTTTCAAATAAACATTTTTTCCTGTTTTAGGATAACAGCAAAATATATTTCGAGTTGAATAAATTACATGCATTCTTCTTTTTCTCCCAATTAATTTAATTAAAAAAATTTTTTTGGGAACCCTGTCTAAATAATTATGTTTATATTAGTGAATAGAGAATTGAATAACTTTTCGAATGAGGTATAAGACGATACCTATTCTCATTTAAAAAATCATCGCTTACATCACACCCAGATGGATGACGTCACTATAGTATGATATATATGCCAAAAAATTATAATTTAAAAATAAACGTCGACGTGTTTCGGGATTTATCTCCAGAGTCGCTCATTCTCGAGACAATGTATTACAACTCAAACGTCCTCACTGTATTTGTTTATAAGCCAAAAAATTGTTTATATAACTTTCAAACAGTGCTGAGGCCGGTTTAATAATCCGATTTTAATTATGTAAAGTGTACTTGATAGGTAGGGCGCCTCTTAAAAGGTAAAAAAATTAGCGAACTTCTAAATGGTCTACTTTTTGTTCAGATAGCTTTTAAATAATATGAACTTTAAAAAAAAATTTAGATTGCAAAATTATTATGCAAAATCTATTAGGTTAATTTTAATGAAATTCGGTGGATTGTTTTGGGTATGTTGTATTAAATTTTTTAAGCGAATTACGAAGGTTCTAAATGCAACCAAAGGGGCTTAAAAACATTGAATAAAAACCAGCTTTTTTGTTCCCTTGTTTTGTATTAATTGCTTTTTTGCAGGAAAGGTAATAATTTAAGACATTTTAAGCCAGTCGTATACTATATATATATATATATATATATATATATATATATATATATATATATATATATATATATATATATATATATATTGATGTGATCTTGATTATTGATATGAGATAATATTCTTATATGTCACTTAATTTAATCAATGTATTAATACTAATCTAATTAATTAACCAGATCACATATCAATATGTTTTCAATCTCAGGGCGAATTATAAATTAATTACTTACTTTCGTGGCTTCTAAATATTTCTTAATGGTTCCTAATCGGGATAGAAAAAAAAGAGTAAAAAAAATACACATATGGGTTACAATTATAATCAAAATATTTTTTATTTTATTTAAAAGGCAATCAATGCTTAATATTTGCTATTTCTTATTATTCTTAAACATAACATTTACAAATGGGAATCTTATTTCCTTTTGGTTTTCAATTGAAAGTTTTTATTAACATTTAACTATTAGGAGTTATTAGGAACAACTCTATTTAACTTTGATGAAGCTTTTCTGATATTATTGATTATGTTATTCAATTTTTTATGTGGAATTTAATACGAAAAACCCATACATTCATGTCCAAACAAATGAGACTGACCTTTTCCTGGTGAACTGAAAATGTCCTCACACAAAACCCGTTTCCTGCTATCCTTGGCTGCGATCAAACCTCGTCCTGGCTTCCAGTAATGTTCTCCTTTGAAAAACTAGCTCGAATATCTCTCGTTCCTGCTTTTGTTGTGATGCTGTGTTCTACCTTTTTCGAAACTGCTATCAGCTACCGGGACACTCTTGGCTCAAGGAGGTTCTTTTACTCTCGACCTGGCCTACTTCTCGTTCCACGATAGATACTCCACACTCACGGAACTACCGGCTTTCTCACTCTCCGTACACTACCGTCTACTACTCGACTTCACTTCTCGACAGCTCAAAACATTCTGATCTCTATTTGTCATTCATTCCCCTACTTTCTAAATATCCCTTCCAGATTCACAAATCAATTTTCCACCACCAACTCTCATTCGTAATATTCCTCAAAACCAATTTTTAATCTTTCTAAATATGCTTAATGGATTTCAAAAGAAAATATTTAATTCCCATTCTAAAATACTTTCTAACTATTTACAAATTTTAATGACCTATTCTCTCTTTCAAATGAGTCTTATTTAGCATAGGCTAATGATCGAAACCTTCCGCGAAAAACGATAATGAACTATCATCTATTTCACTGAGTTTTATTTAGCATAGGCTAATGATCGACCTTCCGAGAAGAACGATAATGGTACGCGTCATTCACTTTGTTTATCTTAGCACATTGTTCCGAGTTTCGTACGCTTATTCTAATCACTTCTTAAAATTAAATATAACAATTTGTTGTATACAGGGTGTTCTAAATTTATATGCCCGTGGTTGAGAAAATTGAAAATATTTTATATTAAATTGAATTTTGTTTATAATTATCAAATTTTAATTTTTATATCAAATAGAAATATAACAAATCCCCGCCTTGTATTCGATAAAATTTATCTGCATTTTTAAATAAATTTTCTCGAGGCAAAACCAACTCCCTGTATATTTCTTTACTTTAATCTACGTCTTATACCCCTTCTTCTTGTATTACTCTAATTAGTCCCACCTGTAGAGTAATTGTTTCCTTATTTTCAGTGTCCTCATCCTGTGTTAGAGTGTCGGCTATTATGTTGTCTTTCCCTTTTTCCCATATTAATCTTCTGTCTTTTTCCTCCGATTTTTCACATACTTTTATCGTGTATTCTGCATCCTCGTTTTCATATGCCTCCTCTTCAAATGCCACTGTTTCGATCATATCTTTTTCGCTTTAATTTTTTTGCTTTATTTCTTCTTCTCCTGCGCTCGTCTCTTCTTTTGAGGAATCCCAGGTTTCCTTTGTTTCTGATACTCTCAAATTTTCTTCTTCTGGGCTCAACTCTTCTTTTGAGGAGCCACAGGTTTCATTTTCTTTTGTCTTTTTCTGACTTTTTCTCCCTTTTCTTCTTTGTCCTTGCTTCGTTGCCAAATTCATTTCCACTGTTTGTTCTTTACCTGATTCGTCCGTATTTTGTTTCTCCTGTTCCTTGTCCTGTTCTTCTTCTTTTTCTTCTGTTAGATTCATCGTATTATTTTTAAAATCTATCACTACATGTTTTTCTGCCAATTCGTCAACTCCTACTATCATGTCATGTGACATGTTTGGCATTATTACACATTGTAGTGCATACATCTTCTTACCCAGTCGTACCATTACTCGTATGCCTTCATTTATAGTTGCCAATGTCCGTTTGTTTGCGCCCAGTAAATTTACCCTAGTTATCTTGTAAATTAAATTTGTTAAGTTAACTTCTTCTATTAGTTTTCTGTTGACCAATGTTATTTCAGATCCAGTGTCTATCATAATTTTAATTGGTTTCTCGTTGATAAATCCATCCACAAATTTTAAATTAACTCCATTTTTCTTTTCGTTGTTTCTTGCCAATTTAATAAACTCCTTGGGGTTACAAAAGATTCCTGTTTGATTTTTGGTTTTTAGTGAGCGCCGTCGTGAAAAAACGCCGGTTGCTCATCGTTGTTTATATTTTCGTCATAATGTCTCTCTCCGTCATATCCATCTGTCTGGGTATTATTTACTTCTCTTCTATTTTCTCTTGGTCTGTCGGATCTGTTTCGGTTTTCTTGATATCCCTGTTCATTTTGTCTACCATTATTTCTGTTTTCTTGATTTGAGCGTGTGGTGTTTCTATTCTGGTATTCTCGATTTCTGTCCTCATTCCATTGCCTATTTCTTTGTTCATAATTTCCTCTTCCGTTGTCTCTATTTTCGTTTTCCCTTCTGGGATTAAAATCTCGTCTTGTATAGTCCCTCCTATTTTGATTTCTATCTCTGTAATCCTGTGTTTCTCGGGGCGTGTAATCTTCTCGCGACCTTCTTGATTTTGTTTCTCTTACACGTAATTCTCTTATTTGTAGGAATTGGCATAAACTATCTATGTCTTTGTAGTTTTGCAATGTGATATGGTCTTCCAGCGTTTCTTCGAAATGTCTTGCAATCAGTTCGACTAATTGTTCCGATGAGTAATTATATTGTAAATGTTTTGCGTTATAGTAAATTTGTAATGCATTTGTCCTTTCTGATATACCCATCCTATCATTGTATTTCCCATTTTGCAATTCCTTGTTAATTTCCAATTGTTGGACTTTTCCCCAGAAATAATTCAAAAATTTTTGTTCAAATTGTTGCCAACTGTCAAATTCTTCTTCTTTGCAATCGAACCATAGGCTTGCTTCATTTTTGAGATGGTTTCTGATAGTTTCTTTTGCTGTTTCGAAATTTCCGATGTGCTGTATTTTCTTTTTCAGGCTATTTATGAACGGCACTGGGTGTAATCTTCTTACATCCCCGCCAAACCTTATCTTCACGTCATCTGTGCTATGTATAACAATTTCTCTTCTTTCTCCGACATTCTGTTGCGTCCTATTTTCGGTGACTTGTTTTTCTATTTCTGTGATTCTTTTTTCCACTTCTTCTCTGTCTACTTGGATAGCATTTTCCAACTTATTTTCCAAATTTTCTAGTTCCTTTTGCTGGCAATTCGTTATCTCCTTTATTTTGATTTTGATTTCTTTAATCTCTAACTCCTGTTTCTCGCTCTTTTCTGCAATCTCTTCTATTTTTTTAACCATTTCCTTCTTAATACTCTCTATATTTCTGTTGTTTTCTTCTATGGCTTGTTTTGTTTCCTCCAGATTTTCTTTCATTACTTGTTGTGTTTCTTCCATTTTCTTTGATGTTTCTTCCTGATTTTTATCCATTGTCCTTTTTGCTTCATCCATTGCTTGTTTTGTTTCTCTTTGATTGTCATCCAGTTTTTGTGACTGGAGTTGCATCAGTTGTAATAGTTTATCTATTCCTGATAATTCTTGCTGTTCTGATGCCATGATTGTCGTGTCTAAAATATCTTCTTGGTCTGAATGTTCTTTTTGTTTTTTGTTGTCCTTGCTTTGGCTTCTTGTCACAGACATTTGTTTTCAAGAAGTATTATCCCCGCCAAATATGAAATTTTACTAGTATGTTACCAATACGACTTTTTTTTTACCCAAATATTATAAATTGTCAATAAATATATCAAATGTAAATATCGTAAAAATAAAATATTAAATCAGTTATGTAAAATTTGTACCTAAAGAGATCTAAAATTTTATGTTATCAAATGTAAGTATCTCACTTTTTACCACAGGCATATAAATTTTCAAATACCGGCTTTACTCTTTCTATCCTTCAAATTTGCCACTAGAAATACTTTACAATGCTTTCCACGTTGGACGACAGTTGATGTGTTCTTGATTATTGATATGAGATAATATTCTTATATGTCACTTAATTTAATCAATGTATTAATACTAATCTAATTAATTAACCAGATCACATATCAATATGTTTTCAATCTCAGGGCGAATTATAAATTAATTACTTACTTTCGTGGCTTCTAAATATTTCTTAATGGTTCCTAATCGGGATAGAAAAGAAAAGAGTAAAAAAAATAACAATTATAATCAAAATATTTTTTATTTTATTTAAAAGGCAATCAATGCTTAATATTTGCTATTTCTTATTATTCTTAAACATAACATTTACAAATGGGAATCTTATTTCCTTTTGGTTTTCAATTGAAAGTTTTTATTAATATTTAACTATTAGGAGTTATTAGGAACAACTCTATTTAACTTTGATGAAGCTTTTCTGATATTATTGATTATGTTATTCAATTTTTTATGTGGAATTTAATACGAAAAACCCATACATTCATGTCCAAACAAATGAGACTGACCTTTTCCTGGTGAACTGAAAATGTCCTCACACAAAACCCGTTTCCTGCTATCCTTGGCTGCGATCAAACCTCGTCCTGGCTTCCAGTAATGTTCTCCTTTGAAAAACTAGCTCGAATAGCTCTCGTTCCTGCTTTTGTTGTGATGCTGTGTTCTACCTTTTTCGAAACTGCTATCAGCTACCGGGACACTCTTGGCTCAAGGAGGTTCTTTTACTCTCGACCTGGCCTACTTCTCGTTCCACGATAGATACTCCACACTCACGGAACTACCGGCTTTCTCACTCTCCGTACACTACCGTCTACTACTCGACTTCACTTCTCGACAGCTCAAAACATTCTGATCTCTATTTGTCATTCATTCCCCTACTTTCTAAATATCCCTTCCAGATTCACAAATCAATTTTCCACCACCAACTCTCATTCGTAATATTCCTCAAAACCAATTTTTAATCTTTCTAAATATGCTTAATGGATTTCAAAAGAAAATATTTAATTCCCATTCTAAAATACTTTCTAACTATTTACAAATTTTAATGACCTATTCTCTCTTTCAAATGAGTCTTATTTAGCATAGGCTAATGATCGAAACCTTCCGCGAAAAACGATAATGAACTATCATCTATTTCACTGAGTTTTATTTAGCATAGGCTAATGATCGACCTTCCGAGAAGAACGATAATGGTACGCGTCATTCACTTTGTTTATCTAAGCACATTGTTCCGAGTTTCGTACGCTTATTCTAATCACTTCTTAAAATTAAATATAACAATTTGTTGTATACGGGGTGTTCTAAATTTATATGCCCGTGGTTGAGAAAATTGAAAATATTTTATATTAAATTGAATTTTGTTTATAATTATCAAATTTTAATTTTTATATCAAATAGAAATATAACAATATATATATATATATATATATATATATATATTTACTCCCAGCGTATGAAGTGAGCCACATATCAAAAGAAACTGCGGTTGAAGTGAGGTCCTGTACAAAGTGAGGTCCAGTATACGGACCTCACTTAGTCAATCAATGTAAGACTTTTTCGTAGACATGTACTGATAGCAAACACTGTTTTTTTACAAAAAAAAGTGGGACCTCACTTTGTATGGTCCACATCAATTTTTAGTTCAGAGATTTTCCGCATAGAGGCGCTGACTTTGGCGTATATTTTCTAACCATGTATATTCTATGCCCTGTTGAATAACTTACGATACACATAGTGAGGACCATACAACTGGCAACATCTGTTCAACCAATCTTTAAAACAGTGGATCGTCAATCGTCGCATAAATTCAAACAGTACAAAAATGTTTAATACTTTAATCCTTTTTGAGAGCCTAGGCGCAAAATTTCGGTCGAGTTCTTTTTAAACGCATTTATTTTTTTCGAATCCTGAGATAACTAATAGGTATTTTAAAAAAATTTAAACGCAAAATAGAAAACTACATTATTCCCGAGGGCAGAAAGTCCCTTATAATGAACAAAAAGTTTCTTTTGAATGATATATTTAAAATTAAAAATCAGACTATTTTTTTTCACCCCTGTGACTTATTAAAATAAATATTTATAGAAGTTCTCAAGGACTTTCGACCATGGATAATACAGTAATATTTCTTTCTGCGTTTAAATTTTTTAAAAATACTTAAGGTTTTCTCAGTATTCGAAAAAAAATGAACGCATTTAAAAATAATTCGAGCGAAATTTTTGCGCATATGCTCTCAGAAAGGCTTAAAATACTATAAATTTTTGTAATCAGTATTTCAATAGTTATTTATGATATAAGTGTTAAAAGTACACGTTTAAGGCACGCATGTGAAAGTTTGCAGAATGAGCGACAGCGAGTTCTGCAATTCACATGAGTGCCTTAAAAATGCACTTTTTAACAGACATATCATGCAATATTTTTTCTACAAACGTAATTACAGGACAATATCTACAAAAACTTTTACTTGAACTTGACTGACATTCCATTTTTATATTTTTTTGACATTACATCAAAATTGCCTATACGATCAATACGAATTGCAGTGCCATAAAAATTTTAAAGCACTAGTGCCTTAAAGCAGCGCCGGATAAAGGGGCGGGCGAGCCGGGCGACCGCCCGGGGCGCCAGAATTTGGGGGCGCCAAATTTTGAGAGACGCGGATATATAAATATAATATTTACCCCCCTCCGTGGCTCAGTGGTAAGAGCGCCTGCCTGTGGATCTAAAAAATCCGAAAGGTTGTGGGTTCGAATCTCACCAGGGTCGGAAATTTTTCATTTATTATAAATTAATAAATGAATATAGTTTCTGTCCTCGTGGGATCGGTTCTCACCGGAGGGACCGCAGACGTTCGGATACAATTAGCGTCTCTTTGCAAAGACAATGACGTCGACATTGCAAAGTAACAAGGCGCTTACTCAACACACACTACTTACACATGACACTAGGTACCTAACTGTTCAAAATTACCGTACCTACCATGCCAATGGCCATTAGTTGTCGAGGCATTAGCTAAACAAAAAAAAATATAATATTTTTTACATTCATTATTTTTTTGGACTTTATAGATTATCTTTGGGCTAAGATTACTCCTAAGACAATTAATATTAAATAATTGTAACAATAAGAAAACTATTTCTAGCTCACAAAAATTCTCTAATAAAAATAATGCAACCTAAAAATTGTTATGGCTTTTAAAGGTCATTTGTCAGGTAATACATATCACTTTTATGGTATTACAATGTTATACATACATACTTAAAATACACGAAGATCAGATTTACGAAGTATCAACAAATTTATGAATAGTCAGTGATATTATTATACTGCTGCTTGTCATTATAGCCTCAATGGTTAAATAGTTTTGTCTTCCTGTTCTGTAAACTTTGCTTTATCAACATTGTCGTGTGTCCGTGGGTGTGTAATTTGAAATAAAAGAAAACAAACCAGGTATATCTATATGAATTAGAATTGACAAGTTCTTTTTCATAATATGAATATATAGAAATTTATTTCGAATACTTTGTACGCGTTAAGATGTTTCACTTTTTGCATAAAAACGGCACGAACGACGTATGAAAAAAAGGAATAATAGATTTTTGTATATATCATAAATTGAACGAGTAATTCCAAAATGATTTGTTATTTGAAATATCTCAGTGGCGTACTATGTTTTTCTTTAAAAAAATTCACACCATTTCAACAGTAGATATAAAATTATTAATTTTATGTCAAAAAATGCGCAATAATTACCTCTTAAAACACATCCAATTTCATTTGCATATCTGAACCGGTTTTAGAACAATAAAGAAATCGTCAGTTTGTAAGAAAAATGTCAACACCCCATATCTCGGAAACGAAGTATTTGCTGACATATGCTTATAGAGCAAACTGTCATTATTTTTTCATATAGAATTACCCTTTAAAGTTTGTCGCATTTATTTAGAAACATCCTGTTTTTTTTTGACCACCCTGGATTTCCATAGTTTTTCCTGTATTATTTCACTTGACCGTTATTTTCAGTTCTTTCTGTTTTTCCAGTCCTGCAGGTTTCTTTTCTAATATTGCTTCGTCCATTTTATCTCTAAAAGATTTTCGGGGTCTGTCTCTCTTCCTTCTTATATACTCGATAGGTTATAATGTTAATATAATGTTATATGTTACATACATTTATATTGCAATTCAGTTTGCTCAATTTTCCTCCCGAAAAATTCCCCAACCAATTCAACCTATAAAAATTTTCCCATGTGCTTTCAAATTACCCTAAAAATGGGCGAAAGTACCCCAATCTGGCATCTCTGATTCGTCGCTCGTTGTAGACGGCGTCGGTGTATATTGCGTTGTCAATTGGGATATTCCCAAAAGTCCCAAAAGTGATGATCCTACCGATCTACCGACATGTCCCTAGGATCTATCGAGTTTAAAAAAATATCCAAATGACATATTTTACTTAAGAGGAAACAGTAGCGATCAACAGGTAGCGAAAACGCGTTCCAAGATTGCGGCTGTAATTTTGAATATTTTTTCGAGATATGTGGCACACGTATTCGTAATATAATAAAGAATGGCGGTACAGAGCCCAATTTAAAAAATATATTAATATGTGGAAATTACTCTGTAATTAAATACAATAGATATTAAAAAAACGAGCCTGTACCGCCACTAAGAAGAACAAAAAAATACACTTTCTTCAAATAAACTTTTTTATCCGATGCCTAGATTTTGTGTCATTTTGGAACTACTAAAATTTTTTATTTCATTAGTAGTTCCAAAATGACACAAAATCTAGGCATCTGATAAAAAAGTTTATTTGAAGAAAGTGTATTTTTTTGTTCTTCTTAATGGCGGTACAGACTCGTTTTTTTAATATTGTATTTATTTACAGAGTAATTTCCACATATTAATATATTTTTCAAATTGGGCTCTGTACCGCCATTCTTTATTATATTATAAATACGTGTGCCAAATATCTCGAAAAAATATTCAAAATTACAGCCTCAATCTTGGAAAGCGTTTTGGCTACCTGTTGATCGCTACTGTATCACCTTAAAAATAAATTCGATAAACCAATTCATCATTTATTGCCATCAAAAAATTTCAGTAGGTAGTATTTTTTAACACGTTTGTATAATACCTTTCATTTCCTAAGAATTATGTATTATTTAAAAATTACATAATGGAGATTCCTAATCGTATTTCGGTATTCACATTTCATACAAGAGTCTCAAAGTACTCATGTATAAACAATTTTTAGATGATTTTGGGAATATCGATTTCAAGCAGATCACATACCTTTTTATGTAAATATTCATGTGTTTCATAAAAGCTGATGTGACACTTTCGTCCAGTTCTTTATTAGTAAATAAAAGTTGAATTATGGTTGTTTGGGTTAATAATTACTTCGCATATTATTTATAATACATATAGTAGGGGAGCAAAGTATGCTAAATGTGCAGTCACTCGAGCGCTTTGGGGACCTATTGGGTTGTGATTAAAAACGTTTCGAATAAAAGTTGCTTATTTTTACGCAAAGAATCCAAATCTGAAATAAAAAAAGGAGTTCCTATTTAAGATTTCAAAGTAACCCCCCCCCCCCACCTCCGTGGGGGTCGTGTTTGGTACCATTCGATAGATTTCGGAAAAAATATTCAGAAATTGTAGTGTATTACCTATAAGCAGTTACCGTTAAGCCGGGTCCAGACTATGTAACAAAACATGTTAAATAACAAAGTTTTGTAACTTGTTACAAAATTTTAAAAAAACAAGTTTTAAAACACAGTGTTGTATAACATTTTTCTGGTTATATAGCATGTTTTATGTTATCCAACAGATGTCGGTAAACATCAAAGAAAGTTATAAAACCGCACCGCGACTGATCTACACCTAAAAACATGTTATTGAAACATTCTCTGGCATAGTACCTACGCGAGCAGCAACCGTTGGAGTCATATCGCCTTGTTCATTCTGGAGTGATTGTGCTAGATTTTTCTTTGCTCTGTTCACGTAGGGTCATTTACGCGATGAAATTGTCGAAAGAACTGACTACTCATTTAATTGAGCTATTTCGTAAGTAACGAGTATTATGGGATTGCTATGGGATGAGCTACATTTATTGATTTAAAAAACAAATAAAAAACACGATGAATAGACTGAAATAGAAGTGAAAATAGATACAGAAACTGTAGTTAAAACTAATGCACGTACGCCTATAACTCAAGCCAACAAAAGAAAAGCAGTACGCGGAACCTTAACAGCAAATCGGTGCAAATCAACTCTAAATTTGACATAAATACTATTCTCTACAGAGCAGAGTGTTCAGACATAAAACCTGTAACATTCACTTCATTCGCTACACAGATGCAGACTGCTTCATCAGCTACTCAAACAGGCACTCAATCATACAATATATCTGAGCCTTTCTATTCCGTCCACTACACCTACATCCGCTACTTCTCCAGCTACACCAATTCAAACAGACAGTGACACTCAATCATGAACAGGTGAAGACGATAATACTGAGGAATTAAATTTTACACAAATGTTATACTTCCTCTCTGAAACAATGAGTAAAAAGTTTAAAAAATATACTTTGCTAATAATATAACTGTTAATCTTTCTCTTATTGGAATTGCATCTCGAAATGTCTTTCCTGCCTATTTTATGGCCGATGTCATTTATAAGAAATTCAAAATCAGAACTTTCTATTCTTAAGAAGTTTTTAAAACTGCCATCACATTTAATGTCTCCTGTCGATGGGTCTATGTTATCTCTTTCCAGATCAGCTAAAAGAGCTGTACCACTACCTATATTTTGCTCGAGCTGCTAATGAAGGACACATCCAAAATATTAATTTAACACGCCGGTGTCGCCTCCACAATATTACACAAGCTGCTGTTGCTATGAAGAGATCCTCCATACTTATATGACGCAATTCTATATACTACCTAACCTACCAGCTATCCATCTAAAATGCTGCAAAATTTATGCGCATGTTGTTGTTTTGTTTTTTGTTATATAGTCTGGATACTCATGCTATATTATACCAAGTTACATAACAAAGTTGTACAACAAATTTGTTGTACAACTTTGTTATTAGCATGTTTTGTTACATAGTCTAGACCCGGCTTTAGAAGTTCCCCGTTTCAGGAAAAAATATTGTCTTAAGAGCGATAGCCTAGTGACCTAGTGGGTAGACCTCGGATCTCGGATTCGTAAAGCAGAGGTTTCGATTTCAAATCCGGGGTGTGGATCTCCGATTTTTTTATTTATTGTTACTGCATTCATGTCTGTAGACAATGTTGCAATCTATTATGAGCACAATAAAAAATATAGTAATAAAATAATAAATAAATATTTCAAAAAAAAACAAGAAAAAAAATACAATCACTGGAAGCGAAACTAAACAATACGGAAGAAATATAACCACTGGATTCGGAACTGGATATGGAACTGGATAATATTAGAAAACTGATATTATAATATGTAAGCAGTACGAGCCTAGTAGGCCCATGGCTTGATGTACTATTCTTTTCCACTCCCTTTTGTCAGTCGCTTTTGTTTCCCAGTTCCTTAAGTTAATTCTTCTCATATCTTCTCTAACTCCATTACTCCATCGTGACCTCGGTCTTCCTCTTCGTCTTTTCTCTGCCAATGCACTAGATAGTACCATTCTGGGAATTCTAGATGGAATCATCCTCTGCACATGGTCCAACCATCTAAGTCTTTGCGCCTTAATTACTGCTAGTATGTTAGGATCTTGATAGAGCTCAGTTTCCCACCGGGTGGAACAACAACTCTTGATGTTTTTTTGTTGTGACCCATGTTTCAGAAGCATACGTTACTATCGGCCTTATTACGGTCTTGTAAGTTCTTAGTTTTGCTCTTCGTGATATATGTTTACTTCTTAACAACCCATTAAAAGCAAATATAGCGCGGTTGCCCGACATAATTCTCTTTTGTATTTCTTCTTCACAGTTAGGATCTCTTGTGAAGACAGTTCCTAAGTCCTCAAATCTCTAAACTTCTTCGAATTTATACTGTGTTCCCTTCGCTGTTGTCATTGTTATGTATTGCCCCCGAACGAATTGCTTATTTGTTCATTCCATATACTTTGTTTTTGCTTCATTTATATACAATCCTTTGGTTGCTGCCCTCTCCTCGAGTTTCATGACTGTTTCTATAAGTTCTATTTTGCTCCTAGCCAAGATTACCAAATCGTCTGCGAATGCCAAGCACTGATGTTTTTTGTGGTAGTTCAGACCTGTTCTATTAATGTTTGCTTCCTGTATAACCTTTTCTAGTAATATGCTAAACATTATAGACGATAATGGATCACCCTGCCGCAGTCATTGTTTGACCTCAAAGCTTTCTATTATAGTATTGTTTATCTTGACTTTATCATACTGATATATCATACTGATATTGTTTAAAAACACTAATAATATTGATATAAAATGTTAATCAATTTTATTTATTGTTATAAGAATCAAAGGTAAATATGATTAGGCGAATGAAGCCTTAGGTTTCGCAGTCAATATCCCAACCACACACACATGTTGCAATCTATTTCAATACGGTTTATAGTACAAACTATACACTTAGTATTAAAATAGTCTGATATATTTTTTTAGTTGAGGACACTTGTTCACATTGCATTGTTTCAGGATAAGGTGAAATATCTTCAATAAATGGAAAAAGCATGTATGTCATATATTATAATACTTTCTATACTCTTAATATGTAGTCTCGTATAAATTTGTAGTGACATGATTTTAAGTATAAGAACAAGAAGCTTGCAACAATTTTCAGAGAAAATAGAAAACTAAAACTATTTTAAAATGATTATTCGAAATAAAACATATGATCATATTCACTGTATTTGCCATCTAGTGGAATAACTGTAAAATTAAGTCAGTAAAAAAGGTACATTAAGTTTAATTAAATTAAGTAAATCATCTTGTATACTAAAATTAAGGTTGGAAAATTGTCGTTTCAAAATGAAAATCGACAGGGGCAACAGTACCTATACTAAAATACACTCTGTATAGATAATTATGTCAATGTTAATAATACTGGATAGAGAATTGAATATCGTTTCAAATGAGCTAGCACACGCCCCTATTCCCTATTTAAAAATAAGGGGTGGGGGAAATGGAAGGGAGGGGGTTGACAAATGACAGATATGTATGTACCGTAAAAACTGTGTTCCCCTTAGATCAAAAGTCGGGCTTTTATATTTATATGTTAAGTTCAATATAAATTTCACATAACTGAACTATCACTGTATCCTCCATTTTGATTATTATTGTTCTCAACTAACGCTATTTTCAAAATTCTTGCTTTCCTATCCATCTTTAACGTAAATTATTAAAAAATATAAAACTATTTCTTTATTAACGCTAGTCTCCGATAAGGCTACCGTGATTTAATGCTGAGGTACTAAAATGTTATAAAATTAACAAACAGTACGAGCAAGAACAAAGAGTCCACATCCTTCTTATAACTACAAGTGACTGAAACAACGAAACAATAATAATTCTTACTGTGTTATACAGAAAAAGGCAGTAGAAACGATTAATCTCATATTTATCGACAACACTGTATGGTCCTCACTTGATGAGCTGTAAGGAAATATACACGTAAAGTTGTCCTCACTTTGTGCGCATAACGAAAAAGTATATACAGTCTCACTTTAATAGCTGCGTGTAATGGCCTCACTTGGGTGGCAATATACTTGAACAATACGGGGCACATATACGTAATCTTTTTTGTGTATACTCGTCATTTTTTAATTGCTATTTACTTGTCAAGGTCACTATGAAGAGTTGAAACGATTATGTCTACGTTTTCTACCGGTCCTCACTAAGTGCGCGTAATGTCAGGACCTCACTTTGATATCTGTGCATATATATATATATATATATATATATATATATATATATATATATATATATATATACATATATATATATATATATATATATATATATATAGTATACGACTGGCTTAAAATGTCTTAAATTATTACCTTTCCTGCAAAAAAGCAATTAATACAAAACAAGGGAACAAAAAAGCTGGTTTTTATTCAATGTTTGGCGAAACACATTTCTAAGAACTGGTGTTTGGATCTTTGATTCTATTCGAAAAATTTTTCCCAGCCAGAAATAGTGGATGTGTGAGTTATTCGTAAGGGGATTTTTCCACATTCTCTATTTCATTTGTTTGATATATATATATATATATATATATATATATATATATATATATATATATATATATATAAACAAAATTTTGGTATTTTTCGGGTTCTGTCGGTCAGGAATTAAAACAATTCTATTTTTTTGTCACTTAATATTTCGTCAACTGATTGTTGACTTCATCAGAAGTGCACTACAAATTTACCAGAAACAAAGGTATAAGCAACATAAGAAAAATTACATAAAACACTACTTACAATGTGGAATTGTTGACAAATGAACAAAACAAACATTGGTCACACACTCTTACAATTAGACTAACATTTTTGAAATGAAACAAATTAAATATAGGTAAAATGATAAAAAATGTACACTAATGACTAGTTTATGTGTATAGATAAAATAAGTATAATTGGTAAATGTTGTATCAATAATCTAATTAAATAGATTGCAGAATATTGCAGTATATATTGCTGAGTTGGTTGGTGTCAGCCTTATAATTAACTACATTTTTTGTTTTTGTGATGTAACACATTTCGAGAAATAGCCTGTTTTTATAGTGTTGTACTGTTTGTAGTATTTCAACATTGGTATAGTCAAACTGATGACCTGTGTTGATGCAGTGATCGACTACAGCGCATGTATTTTTATATTTCTGGCAGTCACTTTTGTGTTGAGTAATACGTTGTTTCAGCCATTGGCTTGTTTGTCCAATATAGCAACCGTCGCAGCCTAAACACGGTAGTTTATAGATCGTATTGGTTGTGTACATAGTTGGTGTATGATCTTTTACACGAGAGAATAAACTTTTGTTATTTATACAGCTGTACTTACCAATTCTGATATTAGAATGTGGTTTAAAGAGAGCCGTAATTTTGTTCGTGAGATTTTCAATAAAGGGTAATCTTCTGTATTTAAAATCTTGTGGAGCATCTCTATCCAATTGTCCATCATAATATTCGGAGTTGTAAATTAGTTGTTTTAATATAGACCTCGGGTAACCGTTGTTGATAAATATGTCAAATAGTTTGCGTTTATTGGTACTTAGGAACTGATCATCACATATATGTAGTATTCTATTTTTCATAGCAAGAACTGTACTATATTTTTGGTTTTTGGGGTGGTTGGATGAAAAATTTAAAAATCTTCCTGATGCAGTAGGTTTTTGATACCAATCTAGGATGACGTGATTGTCTTCTGTACGAATTACTTTTGTGTCCAAGAAGGGTACGCTGTTATTAGTTTCTCTTTCAACAGTGAATTTTATCTTACTATTGAAAGAATTGAAAGTGCTTAAGATGGTGTCGACCTGATTAATTAGTACGGAACAGATGATGTCATCGACATATTTATATAGGAAAGGCAGTGTGAATGGAAGGTTGGCTATGGTGTTTTCTATTAGATAATCTAAAACAATAAGTGCCAGTATATTGCTTATCGGACTACCCATAGGAGTTCCAAAGGTTTGACGATAAAATATGTTGTTGAATGAAAAGTAAGTATTTTTAAAAATGAATTTTAACAACGTCAAAAAATTGTCTCTAGTTAGAATTGTGTATGATGTTATTAGTTCCCATTTTAGATCTATAATTGAATATACTAAGTCTTCTGGAATATTAGTGAATAGAGAAATTGCATCTAGGGAAATTAAGACATGATTATTAGGCAATTTTTTACCTCTGATCCTATTTACAAATGTGAACGTGTCTTTAACATTAAAATCTGTCATATCTTCAAAGGCATTCTGTAAGATGTTACATAAAAACTTTGATATATTATAAGTAACAGAATTTATTGAGCTAGTTATGGGACGTAGAGGGAAATTTTCTTTATGTACTTTTGGTAGACAGTACAGTTTTGGAAAGGACGAATTGTAGATAGTAAGTTCTTTTGCCTGTTGATCAGTAAGTTATACTATCTACAATTCGTCCTTTCCAAAACTGTACTGTCTACCAAAAGTACATAAAGAAAATTTCCCTCTACGTCCCATAACTAGCTCAATAAATTCTGTTACTTATAATATATCAAAGTTTTTATGTAACATCTTACAGAATGCCTTTGAAGATATGACAGATTTTAATGTTAAAGACACGTTCACATTTGTAAATAGGATCAGAGGTAAAAAATTGCCTAATAATCATGTCTTAATTTCCCTAGATGCAATTTCCCTATTCACTAATATTCCAGAAGACTTAGTATATTCAATTATAGATCTAAAATGGGAACTAATAACATCATACACAATTCTAACTAGAGACAATTTTTTGACGTTGTTAAAATTCATTTTTAAAAATACTTACTTTTCATTCAACAACATATTTTATCGTCAAACCTTTGGAACTCCTATGGGTAGTCCGATAAGCAATATACTGGCACTTATTGTTTTAGATTATCTAATAGAAAACACCATAGCCAACCTTCCATTCACACTGCCTTTCCTATATAAATATGTCGATGACATCATCTGTTCCGTACCAATTAATCAGGTCGACACCATCTTAAGCACTTTCAATTCTTTCAATAGTAAGATACAATTCACTGTTGAAAGAGAAACTAATAACAGCGTACCCTTCTTGGACACAAAAGTAATTCGTACAGAAGACAATCACGTCATCCTAGATTGGTATCAAAAACCTACTGCATCAGGAAGATTTTTAAATTTTTCATCCAACCACCCCAAAAACCAAAAATATAGTACAGTTCTTGCTATGAAAAATAGAATACTACATATATGTGATGATCAGTTCCTAAGTACCAATAAACGCAAACTATTTGACATATTTATCAACAACGGTTACCCGAGGTCTATATTAAAACAACTAATTTACAACTCCGAATATTATGATGGACAATTGGATAGAGATGCTCCACAAGATTTTAAATACAGAAGATTACCCTTTATTGAAAATCTCACGAACAAAATTACGGCTCTCTTTAAACCACATTCTAATATCAGAATTGGTAAGTACAGCTGTATAAATAACAAAAGTTTATTCTCTCGTGTAAAAGATCATACACCAACTATGTACACAACCAATACGATCTATAAACTACCGTGTTTAGGCTGCGACGGTTGCTATATTGGACAAACAAGCCAATGGCTGAAACAACGTATTACTCAACACAAAAGTGACTGCCAGAAATATAAAAATACATGCGCTGTAGTCGATCATTGCATCAACACAGGTCATCAGTTTGACTATACCAATGTTGAAATACTACAAACAGTACAACACTATAAAAACAGGCTATTTCTCGAAATGTGTTACATCACAAAAACAAAAAATGTAGTTAATTATAAGGCTGACACCAACCAACTCAGCAATATATACTGCAATATTCTGCAATCTATTTAATTAGATTATTGATACAACATTTACCAATTATACTTATTTTATCTATACACATAAACTAGTCATTAGTGTACATTTTTTATCATTTTACCTATATTTAATTTGTTTCATTTCAAAAATGTTAGTCTAATTGTAAGAGTGTGTGACCAATGTTTGTTTTGTTCATTTGTCAACAATTCCACATTGTAAGTAGTGTTTTATGTAATTTTTCTTATGTTGCTTATACCTTTGTTTCTGGTAAATTTGTAGTGCACTTCTGATGAAGTCAACAATCAGTTGACGAAATATTAAGTGACAAAAAAATAGAATTGTTTTAATTCCTGACCGACAGAACCCGAAAAATACCAAAATTTTGTTTAAATAATATACGGTCGATAATAAATCAAATACTTTATATATATATATATATATATATATATATATATATATATATATATATATATAAATATGTAGGAAATATCAGGTATGTGGTCTATAATAAAAAATCTTTATTTTTTCTAAAAACTCAATATTTCGCACATTTTTTTGATGGCTTCTTCAGGAGTATACTGTAACATATATATAAAATATAATATATAATAATAATGTAATATATATATAAAATTTAATTATCTTTATTTTATTTTTCTATAACTTTGTTCGAAGTGAATCATTTTAAAGTTATAAACAATGAAAGTAGAAAAAAAATCGATGTTTTTCGAAATTTCTAAATAGGTAAGTTTAATTTTTTTATTAATGTTCCGGACATATTTGAGAAGGAGCATAAGTCAATTATAATTATTATTGAAGTTGTCACCTAACCTTATCTGCAAAAATCCGAATGCCACCTCTCACATCCACCTCAAAACAGATCCGTCATGGTCTAATAATTAATACTTACAATTAAACAAGGCGAAAACTGCGGGTTCGTTGGAAAAATATTCCCATGAGACCTTTTTGCATAATGACATTCGTGTCACATCCCACAATAAAATTCAAGAAGTCGCCCACGTGAAAAGTAGTCCAATTTTGTTTTATTCAAATTACAAAAATCAATCTTTTCGGTCCGGACAAATTTTTTTGATTTTTTGAACCGTTTTAGACAAAAAAAGGTCCCTTATAATTTTTTTCTAAAGTTGATCGTTTTCGAGTTATAAGCAATTTAAATTTGAAAAAAACCGAAAAATGGCGATTTTTAAGTCTTAATACCTCGGTTAAAAGTTATTATTATGAAATTCAGAAAGTGACTAAATCAAAGATTAAAGCCACCGCTACAAGATTCTGAAGAAATTTGTGTCGTTAATGTATTACTAAGCTGTTATTTTTAATTATTAATAATGAGCGGCATAATCGTATTAACGCGGCTGTAAATGTGAGTGCGAGTAAGATGCACCATTGACTACCGGAATGGCATCTATCTTGCACCCATCATTGACGGCAACCTAATACGTGCATGGCGCTCATTATTATTACTTATAAATAACAGCTTAGTAATAAATTAATGACAAAAATTTCTTCAGTACTTGTAGGGGTGGCTTTAATCTTTGATTTAGTCACTTTCTGATTTTCATAATAACTTTTAACCGAGTTATTAAGCCTTGAATATCGCCATTTTTCGTTTTTTTTTTTCAATTTTAAATTGCTTATAACTCAAAAACGATCATTTTTAGAGAAAAATTATAAGAGACCTTATTTATTCAAAATTGTTCAAAAAACCTAGAAAAAATTTGTCCGGATCAAAAGTAGTGATTTTTGCAATTTGAATAAAAAAAAATTGTTTAAAAAAAAATTTGACGACTTTTCACGTGGGCGACTTCTTAAACCCTATTCTGGGATATGTCACGAATGTGATTATGCAAAAAAATCTCATAAGAATATATTTTCCAACGAACCCGCCGTTTTCGCCTTGTCTAAATGGCGAATAATCATAATGACATCCTATTTGACCTAGACGTGGCTTTCATGCATCTGTAATTGTCGTAATTTTCATTACCGTTTTACCAATTATTATTAGTAATGTTAGGTTATATTTAAATAAAGAGGATTCTGCTGTTTTGCATTAAAATTTATATTAAAATTGCATATACAACTAATCAGATAACATTTCCCGTCGAGCTTTCAACATAATTTAACGAAAAACCATATTCGCATTCACATTGGCCAACACACAAAAAGCTCGATATATTTACAATAACATTAGTTTAATAACGGCTGATAAATTACAAAATGCGGCTAAAAAGACCATTAAACTTTTGTATGGTCGTCACGGTTCATTGACTTTAATGTTAATTTAGTAAAAAAGAGACGATAACAAACAACAAAATCCGCGCGCTATGGAGGTCCATTGTTTGGAGGAGAATTATGGCGTATGCATGGAATATGAACGAAATTCCTAAATAACTTAGACTTGGATGAGCTCGTATGGGACTTTTATTAAAATTCTACGGCTTTTGTTCTGGATTAGAAGGTCACTGTTTGACTACAGTTTGGCATTTTTCAACTCGTCTGCAGTTTATTGAAAACTTTAATAGTATATTACATAATTAAAAATGTAACAATGATGCTGGCTTAAGTCATAAATCTATTTAACACCGACGGTACTCAACGCCTCACCAAAATATTTAATGGCATATATTTAAGCGGAATAATACCAAGAATATGGCTGAAGTCAACGTTTATTGCTTTACCAAAGAAAACAAAATCCGTATACTGCAGTGATTTCCGAACCATCAGCTTAATGAGCCATATTTTAAAATAATTCCTAAATTTTATACATTAAGGGCCGGTTGTTCGAACGCTAATCAACAATGATCATTATTAAATATTTAATTACTGTCACCAAAACTGTCAATGTCAACTTTGTTTGGGTTGCTGAAAACATAATTAATTACAATTATGAGATTTATTATTAATTATGTTAATAATTATTGTTATATTAATTGATTATAGTCTCACAATTGTAATTAATTATGTTTTAACAATTGACATTGACAGTAATTAATTATTTGATAATAATCATTGTTGATTAGCGTTCGAACAACCGGCCCTAAAGGATATATTTATTGACCATGCGAAGAAAAAATCAGCCGTACACAGTTTGGTTTCGAAAATCTCATTTCCTGGCTGAAAAATCTACGTAAAAAAACAACGATAAAAAATTTATAATAGTCTATGATGCAATGGAAACTTCAGAGTTTAAAAAAATACTTTTAGATCCAAATGAAAAACGCCAGAGAGAAAAATTAAACGTAGGGCAGTCAATCAGGGTATTTGGCTCCGAATTCCACCCTACTACATCAATTTACTTGTTATTTTCACAGTAAATAGATAATAGCTCAAGAAACAAAGTCTACCCTATATACTATATTGTTTTAATCTCGGGGCGGTTCACACCCCTTCTGCGGGGTAGAAAATTTTTTGGTTAAGATAACTAAGAAAGTAGCTAGAGAATCTAATTCTAAGCAAAAACTGTTTTTATATAGTTTTTTTAAACTCAATACTTTTGTGTTATTCGTGGTTGAAAATTGGCCATTTTCATTGAAAAATTACACCTTTTTGGTCGATTTCTTGCGAATACCTTAAAATCTGTGCATCTCACAAAAAAAACTGTATAAAAGATTTTTGTAGCTCATAAAAAAAACAAAATAGATTTGTTCCTGCATAAATCTTTTAGCTATAATACAAAAAGGGATATAGTAGATGGGAAGTATATCTAACTCCTCATCCACCGAATTTAAATGCATGGTTTTTCTTCTACAATACTTTTTATTATAATGTTTGTGGTTAAGAAAATAACATCAAATTATAGAGCGCATTTTTAAATTTTTTAAAAATCTTCCTTTTTTTTCATGTAACTCGAAAATGATAAGAGATACGAAAAAAAAAGTACAAAAATGTAGGGGTTTTTTCAGGTAAAAATTTTATTTATTCTTTCAATACTGTATCTCTTTATGATTATCAAGTTACATGGAGAAAAAAGAAGATTTTTAAGTAAATTTAAAAATGCTCTCCATAATTTGATTATGACAATAATAAAAATTTGAATAATAAAAAATGACAATGAGTAGAACTGTAGTAAGTATAAAAACTCAAGTAGGAGACAGAGAAAATTTTGTCATAAATAAAGGATTTAAACAAGGAGATTCGTTATCAGCACTGCCGTGCTAGGCCCAAAGGCGGTAACTAACATTTGAAAAAATGGTGGCAAAATCGATTTCAACATTGAATGCTACAATTTTGGCCCGTTAGGGATTTATGTACTAGCTAATAGATTTATTGCATCGATATATGCCCCAGTTTATTAAGGGTACCATTAATTATATTTTAAAACAAAGTTTTATATCAAATGAGGTAGATACCGCTGAAACGTTTTATCAAAACTTACTATAATACTAAGCCTATCAGCGGTATGTAGTTTACAGTTGTGATTGATATGAAATATAAAGCTTTTCTGTGTATTAAAGTTTAAATTTATTAAATTGAAAGAATTAAAGTACTATTAAATGTTATTATTTTGTTAAGCCACGATATGACAACAACAAATTGACAATATTTAGTTGTCGTTATATCTGTTTTCTGTCAAGAGTCAATAAAGTTAATTAATAATAATGTTTCATTAGTGATTCAATATAGACAATTAAATAGACAACCGAACAACATACCTTGTGTCTGGTACATACCAAAAAACCTATTTAGTATTACAATGGTAGTACCTCATAATTAACATTTTTTATAAAGTCTTTTATAGTGCGTCAATAATGTGGGCGAAACTGTACTTATACTAGGAAAAAAACAGAATCCCTTCAGATTGTTATAGATCTTTAAACATCTGCGTTTTAAAGAATTCTCTAACTGTGAATGTGATTGTAAACCATACTTTTAACTTTCTATTCTCAGCTATTATATTCTTAGCGACAAAGGTTCGCTATTTTACGACATCTTTTTATAGAGCTTTACCTACCCTAATATTATTATGCATTGTTATATTATTGGGTATTTCAGAATATCATATTGGGTATTAAAATACCATTACTTAATGTAATTAGGGCAAATTTTAACATTTTATTAGTTGTATTGTACAAACTATTAATAAATAGTTGGTTTTTAATTCCTGGGTTTGCGGTCTGTTATAAATAAAACACTTGATTTTGCTTAGAAGTTTCGGCTGTTTGCCATTTTCAATAAGCACTTTTAATTATTAAACATTACACTGTTAACAAACATATTTTATATCTATATGTTTATATAAAATATGTTTGTTAACAGTGTAATGTTTAATAATTAACCCTTAAGTACTAACACCCCGTCTCTCAGACGGCATCGCTTGTCGAAAGTGGGATATTTCGCTTCCTAGAAAATTTTGACGGTCGCCCGTTTATGACTTTTCAAGTTGGGTTGTTATTTACTAGTATTGAATTCGGCAATTTGCTGCAGGTTGTTATTCGAAAGATATTTAGGCTCAAAATGTGATTTCCGTCTAATAGACGGGGTGTTAGTGTTTGTGCCCAGTTCGTCATTAAACATTATGTGCCCCAGTTCGTAAAAAAACATCAAATAAGGGAATAAACACCCTGAGGAATCTCTTTTGAAATGGTTTGATGAGGTAAAAGACGACATAAGTGAAGTGAAATCATTTTGTGATGAAAATGTTGCCACTGACTACCATTGCTACACTGTACTAATAATAGTACCTGTCAGTTTTTTTCTGTTTTAATATTTTTTAAAAACCTTTTTATTTTCATTTTTCTTACTCTTTGCTTAACTCGATTATAAATTTTTATTAAGTTTCTTTAATTTGTTTAATTTTTATCACACTTTTTTTCAGGAGTATAAAGGTACACAGACAATCCTTCCATTCTTGTTATAATGTTTTTTATTTTAATTAACACAGACAAACTAGATTAATTACTGTGTTTTTTCGATAATCAATACTTTCAGTAAGTCATCGAGATATTTTTTTGCATTAAAATATTTAACAAAAACAAAAATTACCACAAAAATGTTAAACCCGTCTGTCAGGCGGTTAGTTAGTGTTTACGCCATTGATTTAAGATGTTAGTACTTAAGGGTTAAAAGTGCTTATTGAAAATGGCAAACAGCCGAAACGTCTAAGCAAAATCAAGTGTTTTATTTATAACAGACCGCAAACCCAGGAATTAAAAATCAACTATTTAAAAATTCACGGTCAGGAAATAAGCAACAAACTATTTATATGTTATGATTAAAATATGATCACATTGTCTTTGCCTATTTATAATAGCGTTGTATAACTAGACTACTAAATATTGTCTAGTTAAACAATGATAATAGCTTGTATTTAAACAAAAAAAAAAATGCAATCAATGGGACTGCTAATCCCATGTACGGCCAACAAAGGGTTAGTTACAGAAAACTTTAAGTATGAAACAAACCTTGCGCCTGTACAGGCTGAACATAATTTTTTTTCACCTCTTGTAATTATTTTACAATAGATTGTCTTCTTTCTATAATATTGTCTTCATTGGTTTCACCTCGTGTTTCACAACTCTTATTCGACTCTACTTGATTTTCTAAAAAAACAAAATATTTTAAGGCTCTTTTTCTAAAAATGCTTGTGAACAGCGTGTGGATATATTATCAGGTTTTTAAAACCTAATTAAAAAAAAAAAGAATAATTTTAAATATGGTTAGGACAATATAATTGGTTAATTCTTGAAACACTATAAACAAAAATGAAAATACATTTCAATAGATATAATAATCTCGAAAAGTTCTCATCATCCTCGCTAATTATTTCTTTTACTAACACAACTGTTTTAACTAACACAATAATTTAACCTTGTAAATTTAGGCCGAATTTACTTCGTAATACTAAGGCGATTTGGCGGTTTCTAAATGTAGGCGTAACATTTTTTAAAGTAGATTAGCGGTAAGTGCAATATGCTACGGTAAATGGACGGCAACTGTAGCAGATACCGTCAAAACGCCATAGTATTTAACATTTACCGCCAAATGGTTTAGTATTTTAACTGAAAAGTGTAGATACCGCTAACAAAATTGCAATTTTATTTAAAATATTATGCTTCTACAACTCCAAAGACTTTGTAAATATATACTAAATACACTATTCTACCAAAAAATACAAAAATCTCATTTTCGATAAAAAATCAGTTACCGCCTTTGGGCTTAGCAGGGCAGAGCAACTCTGTTTAATCTTGTCCTGGAATACATCTTGAGGAAGATCAACAAAGGCACCCTCAGGACGAGAGAAGGACAAATAATAGCATACGCTGACGATATTGTGCTAATAACAAAAAATAGAAAAACAATGAAACGACTGTTAAACGAAATGGTAACAGAAGGAAAGGTAATTGGATTAAAAATAAACCAAGAAAAAACAAAAATAATGAGATTTGACAGAAAATTTGAAAACAAAAAGGTTAGAGTAGGTAAAGTAGTAGCATTTCTGAAGAAGTCGAAAAATTTAAGTATTTGGGAATATTAATAACAAACAATGGAGAAAGAGAAACAGAAATCAAAGAAAGGATTATTACAGCAAATAAGAGGTTTCATGCAAATAAAAAATTTTAAAAAATAAGATATTAAGCATAAAATCGAAAATGAAGTTATACAAAACAAAAATTTGACCGACGCAACGATGATGTATGCAGCCGAAACCCTTAGTATGACAAAAAAAACACAAGAAAAAACCTTAGAATACAAGAAAGAAAAATACTATGAGCAACATTGTGACCAATGACAATGAATTTAGACAAAGAACGAACCTTGAGCTACTAGACGAAATTAAGGAAGATATAGTGTGTAAAATAAAACAGCAAAGAGCAAAATGGCTAGGACACGTTTGGAGATCAGGATCAACTACGACTATATTCTCAATATTAGAATGGAGACCAGCTGGCAAACGAAGACGTGGAAGACCAAGAACTGCATGGTTACAAAAAGTAGTAAATGATCTTAACAAGGCGGGTATAAGACAATGGAAAGGAAAAACTAGAGATAGGTAAGAGTGGAGAAAAATAACCCAGAAAATTAAATAAAAAACATGAGGACTGATCTACCTCAAAACATAGATCAGTAGAGGTAGGGACACTTGGTGCCGTGAAACTTTTTTTCGACCAGCACCAATATGCCCCAACCCCTATTGCGTATCGCATAGAAACGTGACGTCATCAATCATCGTCGCCAGCTCTTTCTTTTAATTTACGTCGCCCGCATAATTTAACATTTAATTAGATGATTATTCTTATCTACATCGATCACGACGACTGATATTTTTAAAATTTTAACACATGCATTTAACATATGAAAAGTTGTTTATATTACAAGGGTTTTTAGAGAACGCCTGCTGGGAATATTTCTGCTAAAATGAAGTTAAACCAGACCTCGTTATGTACTAACTATATTACAAACATTGTAATCATTATATTAGTATCAAACTTTCGATAGTTATATTGTGGGATGTATAAGATCTCGTTATGACTGTTATAAAATTAAAACAAAGATGGATATGCATTTTTTTTTTGACATAGGGATCCATAATAAAGAAGTAAACGGATATTGAAAACATTTAGGTCTTATAAAAGTTAACAGTGTTTATAATAATCATTTGTATAGTCACTGACGTTACAGAAATGACCAAGTAAGGGAAAAATGTAAGAAGTATTGTAACTTGTTTTCTAACAATTAATTAGAATTTAACCCAAATATTTCTAAAGAGAAATTGATTTCATAGTTTACCTAATAATTAAAAGCGTACCCGTTTTGCAAATCGACCAAAAATTCGAGGTTTTAAATAGAAATGTATAAAAATCCTGATGGGTATAAAAATGTAAAAAAGGAAAGCAGGAGAAGCCTATAGATAGTTGTTATAAAACTTCATAAATATTTATATGGTAGCTGAAAAATTCTTTACGAAATGTATCTCGAATATCCGAAAATACGTTACCAAATTTAGTGAATGTAATAATACCAGACCGCAATTAATAAGGAATCGGTGATCGAAGCAATTTACTATATTGATTATTATAGTACATGAATTACATTCTCATGGACTGTTTACAAGAGTACCGAGATGTACATACGATTAAATATGGCAAAAGCTAATATAATTATATCTTAAAAGAGATAAAATAAAAACAAGGATTAGTCTATTTGGTCGAACAAAATCTGATTAAAGTTAATCAGAATTTGAACTTAACAGCGAATGCCACCAGAAGGCCTTCTTAGATATCCAAATTGATAAAAATTTCAATTTGAATATAAAAAAAAGTTAGACTACATATTCGCCAGGATAGAAGGAGGTTTTAAGACATATAAAAATTATAGATTTTGCTTAAAACCGTGGATTTCTTAATATCTTTAGATAAATGTCCAAGTAGATATAATCATCAAAGTATTTACAGATATTCTATTACCACAATTTAATACATATCGCTTAAAATTCAAATGGTATGTTACCTTACGTATGGCCTCTTTTTTTTGAGTGGGCATCTTTTTATTATTCTGAATACCAACAAAGTAACACACCTTGAAGTTAATCAGAGGATTACGTTGTGGTAAAGTATGGCCTCTTTTGCTAAGTGGGCATCTTTTATTATTCTGAATACCAACAAAGTAACACACCCTGAAGTTAATCAGAGGATTACGTTGTGGTATAGTATGGCCTCTTTTCTTTAGTGGGTATCTTTTATTATTCTGAATACCAACAAAGTAACACACCCTGAAGTTAATCAGAGGATTACGTTGTGGTATAGTATGGCCTCTTTTGTTTAGTGGGCATCTTTTATTATTATGAATACCAACAAAGTAACACACCCTGAAGTTAATCAGAGGATTACGTTGTGGTATAGTATGGCCTCTTTTGTTTAGTGGGCATCTTTTATTATTCTGAATACTAGCAATGTACCACACCCTGAAGTTATTAAATGAGCACGTTGCGGTACAGTATAGCCTCTTTGTTTGGTGGACATTAAATTCTGAATACCAACAAAATAACATACTCTGAAGTTAGATCATGTGAGCTACACATTTTTGTATTACTAATAGTATACAATATATTCATAAATTAATTAAAATAATTTATTAAGGTTTTACCCAACTTCATGCAGAAGCCACAATTTTTATATTAATTAAAAAAAAAAGGATAAGGATGGGATAGGATAAAATAAGGATTTGGGTTGTCCTGAAACATAAATAAAAATGAATTACAAAAGACAATTTTATGCTTTTTGTATCAAAAAGGCAAAGAATTGTGATCTTCAAAAAATTTTCTTTTAGTAGAATTAGTCTTGTAAGTTTTTTAACAGTTTTTGTCAAAACCTCGTATTCATTTGTACGATATATTTGTTTGCTAGTTATAATCAGCAGTTCCGTCTTTTTTTAACACCATTTCTTTTATAGAATCAAAGTTTATCTTTTTGATGTTGAGCAGTTTAGTTGAATACCTTTGACTTTACAGACGACTGCCTCTGGTTTGTCGGCATTATTTGGTGAAAATATTTTAAAAGCATAATTTTTCGGGCCTCCAGAGACAAATTCGGTAATATAGCTTCCAGGGCCATAAGATTCCACTTCATCCGTCATATCGCCAAGAAACGAACCCGTAGGGATATCAAATTCTTCTGATTTTGATGTGTATATTATAGAGTCGGTATCATAATACAATACTCTGTTTCCTAAGTGCTCCAAATAACTGTAAAGTTTTAATCTAGCTATTGTCGTAACGTAGGCAGCTATAACAACGTTAGCAGTGTTAGAAATGTTATAGGCTTCTTCTTTAAAACTCCAATTAACAACTAACGTTTCATCATTTACGGGTAAAACTGTATTTACATAAATAGCAGGATTTATTAGCATGTTAAAAAATTCACCTGGTTCATTAATTATAGAGGTTTGATTCTGATTTTCTCTCTGAGCAAATTTTCTCTCTGAGACCGGGATTATCTATAATTTTTGAAAATTCTAGTTTAACATTCTCACGATTGAAAAATTCTCCGATGTACTGATCTTTTTCCTCATCAGTTTTACAGTTCTTCGGCCACCCCGAGGCTTGCTGTTTAATCCTAAGAAACTTGTTAATCATATCCGAAAATAATGCAGCTTGATTTGTACTAAGCTGAATAGTTTCGTAATCCCATATTTCGTAGATTTTTATCATTTGATAACCTTTTCAAGAGCTTTTACAACGTCATAAATTACCCAAGTACCAGTTAAAGAGCGCTCATCTGTGGAATGTTGACATGTGTCGTCATAGTTTTGTTCACCACAAGATCTACATAAAACAAACATTAATTTGTTGTTCATTTTCATCGGTAAAACAGGATGATATAGATTTTCCGGGGTAAGATACAACAATTTATAACTCCACATATTGATGAGATATATATATATATATATATATATATATATATATATATAAACATTGATCTCCAATATATATATTTTTAGGATGGCCTTTAGGAAACTTTCCATATTTGCAAGCCCATGGATATAGTGAGCATACATCTATATACTTAATTTTTTCACCATCTTTAGCTTTATAATATTCCACAGGGTTTCCTGTACGACCGCCATATAGGGCATCTCTGGGGTTAAGTGGTAAAATTTGTAAAAGAGGATGAGTCTCCGTATATCTCTGTACTTGTAAATTTTCTGCAAGTTGATTACGGAATTCACATTCCCACATCTGAATTACCTCAAATCCTTTTATTTTGGAGATGCTCAATTTTGGCTAAAGTATTTTCATACCTAATATCCATGGATTCTGAAGAGGAATCGGACAGTAATTTATTTCTAGAATACTTATAGCATAATACACAGCCATGAAAGTAACATCATTGAAACTCAAATATTTGGGTTGTTTCGGCACAGAATCCATCTACTTTTACACCATTAATAATAGCTTCAGATCTTTTAGCAGAATGTTGAATATTTATATTTCTAATTTTTTCCTCCCAAACCAGCCACTGAATAGCAATTTTTGATTGAGTATCACGCCATATATCCCCCCTTTAGGAATTATTGCAATGGTTCTAGGTTTCAGAAAATTACGTCTAAACACTTTACTACATGTAGACGCTATAGTCAGGCATTCAGTGAATGGACAAACATTCGTTGTTTCCAACATCTGTTTACGAAATTCGAAGCATGCTTGACTAAGAATATTTACATCGGATTTACAATATTCCACAATTTCCTTTTGGAAATCAAACACATAATTTTCATCTTTTCGTTCCTGGTACCATTTCAAAAAGTTTTCTCTAGTACCTAAATCATTCTCAAGACCACTTTTCATATTATCGTAATCATAAAATTCAAGACCCGGTATTTCACCAATATAGTTTGCGTTTTCACTACGATTAAATAAGTGAGGAAAATAACCTTTCTTTAATTCTGTTAAACCGAAAGACTTTGGGAGTTTATTCAAAGCCATAGGAAAATAATTGAGTGAGTCCAAAAACTTGATATTTTCTACCTGCATTAAAATTGTTCTATTTCCTCTCATTATTAGTTCGGGTTTCAAGTCTGTCTTTGTTAGTATGTGATTTAAAAGAAATATATTATCAAAACCACCGCTATTATGACCTATAACATATAGATTCTTAAATGATTTGCGCAGAGTCAACAGGTTCGACATAAAACTAGTAACAACATCTTCTTGTAGAACAACTACTTTAATTTCGCAAACTTGACAATAATACAAATTTGTCTCATTTATACAGTTAGAACATGTTTTGTGGTAAACGCATAAATTAGGTTCATGAAGAGGACTAGATGTAACCTCTTCTTTCTTGTTTTTTATTACAGTTTCTTCACGAATTGTTTCTTGTCTAGTTTCTAGATCATAAATGATAAACAAAATATCTTTAGTCTTGGGTGATCCCGTATCTGGTTGTATATAGCAAAGATGGGCCTCAGATTGTTTCTTTTGACAAATTTTGCAATAGATCTCTCCGCATGTATGGGTCTTAAAATAAATTTTAATAGCATTCCATACATCGTTTTATTTGAGCACATACGGAATCTAAATTATTTCTGTAACAATTCTCGCCGTAAAACAAACGATTGCACTCGGAACATCTAATTTTTACTCCTTTGTTTGAGCAAGCAGGTATACTTCGACAAGCAAAACATATACCACCACATCTATGTTGGTTTTTATTATTGTAAGGCTGATAACATTCTTCACAAAAGTGTCTGCAGCAAAAAGCAGAGGTAGGTGATGTAATAACATTGTAATGATCTTTATGAAACAGTAATTTAAGCATGGTTTATTCTTATTACCTGTAAAAATTACATCACGACCTTTTGAACCGTATTTGTAAACTGCAATATTGTAATCAGCCAAATAATCCTGAAATTTTTGCAACTCACAAATTCCTGACCCCTCAAGGGGAATAATAACTCGGTTTTTTTTTTCCAAAAGTTCTAAAGCTCTTTTTGTTTGAATTTTAGCAGTATCTTTAATTATTTTTCTATTTTTGTAATCAGGATCACTATTCCTATGACTAATAGCTACAACTAGAGCTCTCGGTAGGCAAAAGATTGTCGTTATTTCAAATAGAAATAACACCTTTTCTACTTTTACACTCTTCTTAAAAAGTATTGTAATATTTTCCTTTTCCTCTACCTACAGGCATTTTTACAGATGTAGAGTTTAGACAAAATGTTTCCGTATCAAGTCCAGATGAGTTAGACTGATAAATAGAAGATATTTGTTCCCATATGTCGTCGAAATAAATTTTTGATGCAGGTCTAAAACGCATCCAGCCTTCTCCTCTGTCAAACTCTTTAGAACAAAAGGTAAATCCTATCTGATCATTGGGGTCTAACCCTTGTGTCGCTGTCTTTATAATTCCTTCAATAGCGCTCCTGATCCATGAGACCGGCTCTTTCCCATCAGGTATCGGTTTAATTTTAAATTCGAGATTTCGAGCCTGGAGCCCAAAACGAGGACTTTTTTTGAAGGTATCTTTGATAATTAAGAACTTTTCCATTATAACTTAAACTTCGTTAATATTAAGTCTTCCTAACAAATGACTACACTGAGATTAGGACTTATTACTGCAGTTAACTAAGTAATACTAACAAACGTGAAAATTCTTCCTGTATTTATAAAAAAGCTAAACAGGTCACGTGACTAAATTTCTACCTATTACTAGTAAAAATTTAAATTATTAGATAGTTTAACAGTAAATTAAATTATAGAGAAAATTTTAAGTACTTACGATAAATACTCGGGAAATCTTCTCTCTTGAAAAATAAGGCAGTATCTGTAAGTTTAAAAAGTTGTTGACTACCTTATAGATGTTATAATCACTACTGATGAAGATTAAAACAGTTGAACTGTGGAGATAAAATTTTTTCAAGATCTACTTTACCTCCGTAGAAACAAGGCATAAAATTTAATTGTGTGCTGACGGAAAACTAAACAATTAAACACCAATACCAAAAAACATTAATACAGTAAAACCTGTCAATAACGGTCACTAAAAATGACAGAACTACTGGCCGATATAAAAAGGTGGCCGCTAATACCAGGTTTTGTAGTCCACAAATTTTGGTTTGGGAAACTTTGAAAGTGGCCGGCTAGTTCAGGTGGTCGGTTTTGACGGGTGGTCGTTAACACAGGTTTTACTGTAACTACCTAAGTTAATTCCTGAAAATGTACTTCAAAGTATAATTTACTACGTCTAATATTGGAAGAGTAGATTGGTGAGGAATTCGGTTGTAGTGTCCAGGATGTCTTAAATATCATTATAAAGCGAAAGCTAAATAGATAATGTCTTTATATAAAGTTAAATAATAATATAAACATGAAAATTTTATTATTCTTAAAAACTGATATTTAAATAAAACTTCCACACTAAGATGGTACATACATAAATATATTTAGGAATCGCAGAATAAAAATATTAAAATAATTTTAATTTGATAAACTACCGTTCTCGACTCGAAAACACATACTCTTGAAATATAAATATATATGACATTGTTCTGGAGCAAAATAAGAGCTGTGGAAACGTTTCAGTAAGGTAAAAAAAAAGATTAATAATTTTAATTAGTTTAAACAAAGTTTATTTAAATAATTATAGAGGACTATTGTATATATGCGAAGTAAGCCACAATTTTACCAAAAAATAAAATGATTTTTTTTAACGTTTCGACACCCAAGTCGGGTGTCGTTGTCAAAATACAAAATAATATTTATATATTATAAAAATGCCACAAGGGAATAGCTACAGAACAATAATTATAGAGATTTCAAATCAGAATATTTATATTTGCTTCTAAAAAAGTCTACAACATACGAAAAATATGTAGTTTTATTTTGTTATAAATAAATTAATTGTAACAAAACTAAAGTATCTTGGGGATTTGGTATGCATTAATTACGGCTCTACTTGAGTTACTTAGGATTAATAATAGAGAAAATAGGAAGCCGAGAAAACACATTTTTTATTCGTATACCGATTTTCAACTTTGAAATTCTATTTTCTTCGATCTATCATTTTTTGGTACTTTTATGTATAATACCGATCGTTTTGCCGTGAAATCGGAAACTACAAATGAAAAAAGGGGAAGGCCACAAATGCGATGGTCAGATGAAGAAACATACAGGGCCAAAATGGATGCAAATTACCCAGATAGAGAGGCATGGAAGAAGGAAGAGGAGGTCTATATCCAAGGATGTATGTTTAGGGCTGATTAGATACATAGATTGACCGCTCGGTTTTTATTATCATTATCTGTTTTGAGTTTCCTAAAGGTATAAAAAGTCTTTTATGGAGAAGAAAGAGAAACGAAATAAAAATGTAATGGTTCAAAGATTATCATTCTAATACTCGTCGTCAAATATCGGGATCGATTGTATCTCAGAAACCAATCTTCGCATTTTATCTTTTTTTTTTATTTTAAAAGAAGCTTCTTACCGAGCCTTTTCCAACACTGTTTTCTGAATTTAATCTAATAGTTGCGGAGATCTCTTCATAAGCCAAAAAATTGTTTATAATTTGAAAACATTCCTGAGACCCCCACCTCCCCAAAATAGTCAAATTTTAATCCTATAAAATATGTTAGATAGGGATTTATACGTAAAAAAAATTAAAACTTCTATGTGATCTAGTTTTCTTGTGCAAGATTTCAATTCAATTTAAAAATAAAATAAATTGCTACAAAATGGATTTTAATGAAATTTTGTGTTCTGTTTTATTGTGCTACAATGAATTTCTAGGCGAATTATGAAGGTACAACCTAAGTAATTGAAAACCGTTGAATGGGGAAAGGCTTGTTTCCTCGCCTTTTTGTATTTATTGTTATTTTCAGTAAGGGTAGTAAATTAAAACATTTTCAAGTATCTCGTAGATATTTCAGTTATCTTTATTTTGTTTCCATCTTTTGCTTCAAAATTTTAAAGGTATAAGTAAGAAAAGTAGAAGAAACGCAATGTTTTTTCGAAATTTTTAAATATTTTAGTTTTTTTTTTATTAATGTTTAGGGCATATTTGAGAGGAAGGATGAGTCAGTTATTATTACTGAAGCTTACCTACTTTTTCTGAAAAAATCAGAATGCCACCTCTCACATATAAATATAGACTTTTTCACAGATCCGATCTGGTCTAATTATCTAAACTTATGAAACATCCAGCTTGAAATAAGTAGGATTAAACCAAGTGTGACAAAAATTATTATAAATAACATATAAAAGCAGTTACTTCATAATCCAAAGAAGCCAAAAAAAAATTTGAAAAGAGACCTAGTAGAAAAGAAAGCAGAGACAAAGTGTTAAGCGTTTACTTATGTACAAAAATATTCACATTTTAAGCATATCAGTGTTTATAATACTCACTAAAAATACTGTTTGTTATACTATAATAGAATTTTAATTAAAGTTTAAAATTACAATCAGCTTTTATTTTGCTTTAAAATAGCCTAAAGCAATATATTTTTAGAAATGAAAACCAAGGTTTAATATCAAAATAATTCTTCAGTGTCAAAGAAAAGGATTTTTACTAAAGTAGTTAGGTACTTTATTGAGTTTTTACCCATTTATGTAATCTGTATTCGGAATTTATATTCAGAGGAGTATTATAAAAGGTCCTAGATGGACTCAAGATTAACGGAATCAGCAACGTCAGGACGCAGATAATACCGTTCTAATAGCAAGCAGTGGACAATAACTACGAAATATCCAAATTCTTCAGTTCGTCATAGTAAAATGTTGAAATTTAAATGTTTCCAACACTAGAATTTTACTATTTTTAAATATATCAAAAAATGTACATTTATGTGCCAAGGGATAAATAATAAAGTAGGTAACTTTCATAAAATATTTGGGAGCAGAAGACAGTGTAACAAAAAAAATTCTATCAAGAATCTAAAAAGCGAAGTAACACTCTTGAGCCTAAAAACATATATTATAAGAGCAGATCTTAGTCTAGAACTCATAATCCGAATGATCAGTTGTTACGTTTGTATGTTTATTGTTTGGATGTGAAAGTTGGACAATGAACTCTGAAACAGAAAAGAGAATATATGCCTTTGAGATGTATATATGCAGACTGGTGCCGAAAATTTCAAGGGTACAAAAAGTTAACAACGATGAGGAGCTTCGGCGCATGAGTAAACAAAAAAGGATTATTAAGTATGATAAAAAGAGGAAAATACATCTGAATCATATTTGAAGGTAAAGTATGCGTCAAAAGTTTAGTAGAAAGGCCCTAGAACTCGTGGCTGAAAGACCTGAGGACTAAAATTCCAAATTTTTAAAATTAGCTATTGTTCTTCGGGGACTATATCTACATATTTTACTATTTATTTCAACAAATATGTACAAAGGAATAATGGATAATATTAAACCCTGAAGAGTCTCCTTGAAAACATAATTAAATTTTTTCTCTGTGAGTTGGTGGAAAAAAGAATGACATGAAAATAGATGATTTTTGTTCGAAAAACTCAATTGAATGGACTGTAAAATGCCGGAAGTAATTAAACATTTAGCTTATGCTATTTAACAAGCGTTCGTAATGATAAAGTCTCATTTTAGAAGTCACGATTTACCACTTGGTACCAAAATCTCTATCATCAGATGTTGTGTATTTTTTACGTTATTAGAAGGAGGCCTGGACACTTTCTGAAGCTTCTTTAAGGAAACTGAAGGCCGTCAAGATAATGGGGTTACAGACGCACTTTAAGAATTTTAAAGGATAGAACGTCTAACAAATGTTGAGATCCTACTTAGAATAGGCAAGAAATGTGAGATTATTAACACAATCAATGAGCATTATTTAGACTATCTCTGCCATGTTGTGAGAAATGAATAAAGATACATCTTGTTATTTTTCTGGGGCAAGGTATTTGAAAAGAGAGGACTAAGGAGGATACCTTGGCTTCAAATCTTAAGAAAGTCTTATACGTCTACAACAGGACTATTCGAAATAGCTGCAAGTAAAGTTAAGATACCCAGGCTGATCGCCGACATCTGATGGATAAACATCGTAAGAAGAACCCTAGACTGATTTACAAAATACAAAGAGCTTCAAAAATATAGTATGATTTTTAACAAGTAATGAACCTATTTCCATAGTACTTGTCAGAACCAGAAATTTCTAAAATGTCATTCACCTAGAAGCTACCTGAAAAGCACACTGAAATCTAGTATTCCCTCTTCCGTTTGTTGAAATTAACAGCAGAGATATCAATATGAAATTTAACGTATTAAACTAATGTCTTTGCAAAGGTATATACTGAATACTTATGTAATTTTAATAATGAAGGTATATGAAATTATTTAATTAAAAACGAAAAATATTGAGTACATTATTGGTATTTAGTTCAGATTTTTAAATATGAATTATTTTAATGTATTATTATTGTCAAAAAATTTAGATATTGTAAAGATATGACTTTGTTTTGTGTGTTGTAACCCTCTTAGAAACAGATTTTTTTCAATATGCATAATTGCAATAATCTTAAATATTTCAGTAATTGATGACAAAGTACTAACACATATACATAAAAAATAGCCAAACACATAAAAAAGAAAGGAATAACACCAGCTTAGACAACTTAGATAAATACATCAACAAAAATAAGAGTCCAAAAAAAAAAGCAATTTCAGAGTGGATAGACACGTAGTGACTGTCTAAAAACTTGCATCGATTAGACGCCTTTAACAAACGTATACCAGAACAAAAAAAGAGATAGAAAAACAGATTCTACGTAAGTCCTTCTAGATCATAATAGTACTTTCATAAAGAGTTTCAAATTCTTCATATTCAAAATAAAGGCCTCACACATGCTATCTTTATTGAAATTTATGGAAATAGATAAATTAAAAAAATAAAGATATAATTCTGAATGCCCAACTTGAGACTACCGCTCTCCACACCTCAACCTCTTCAGATAAACTTGTGCAGACCCATAGTAAAATTCCTCGAGAAAGATATTCTGCCGAAACAGCTGTAGTGGCATTACCTTGTAATAAATTTTGTGGAAGTATGGAACTTGTTGAACTAATATTTCATTTGAATTATATCTGATCTGGATTTTTCTTTATATTTTAAACAACACTGTATTATACTTATAATTGTCTATATATTTCTTTGCTAGGTTTACACAGTTTTTTAAAGGGTTCCTAAGCATTAGGAATATAAAGGAAATTGAAGCTTGGTCAATTAGCGACGTAACTGAAAAATGAGAGCTGTGGTGTTATTGTAACACATAACTAACACTGAAATATTAAGAAAGATGAAAAAAGTAGTGCCACGAAGAAAAAATAATGAGCTACTTTGGTCGCATACTAAGAAATAGAAAATATGGTTATACAAGAGAAAGGGAAGACAAATGAGGACAGTAGAGGTGATACACATCTTGATTAAAAATTTAAAGCAGTGGAGTGGAAAAAACAACAATACAATTATTCACAATTTCTGTAGACAGAGTAAAATGCAGATCGATAATATTCTTAAGGATGAGGCACATAAAGTAGAGCAAAGAGTTCCTACGCATTATTAACTGAGCTATTTAAAGGAGTTAAAGCCTGGTCAATTACAGACGCAACTGAAAGATGAAAGGTTTAAGATGTAAAATTGAAGAATATGGAAAATATCATGGGTACAGCACATAACCAGCACGGAAATGTTAAGAAAGATGAAAAAAGAAGTACTTAACATCATGCAGAAAAATAATGAGCTACTGTGGTCACATTTTAAGAAATGAAAATATCAACTTGCGATTGGTTATAAAAAAAAGATCGGGAGACGACGCACGTCCTGATTGAAAAATTTAAAGCTGTATAAAAACAACAATAGAAATTCAGAATTGCTGCAATCAGAGTAAAATGAAGATCGATAATATCGTTAGGGCCGGTTGTTCGAACGCTAATCAACAATGATCATTATCAAATAATTAATTACTGTCAATGTCAACTTTGTTTAGGTTATTAAAAAGTCTGTGGAGTCTATAATCAATTAATTTAACAATAATTATTAACATAATTAATAATAAATCTCATAATTGTAATTAATTATGTTTTCAGCAACCCAAACAAAGTTGACATTGACAGTTTTGGTGACAGTAATTAAATATTTGATAATGATCATTGTTGATTAGCGTTCGAACAACCGGCCCTTAGAGGATGAGGTGTATGAAGAATGATTTCCTACGCATTATACACATAATTGTATAAACTAATAAATTTAATTTTGTTTATTTCCAAAAAGCTTTTGTTGTCATTAAACCTTTCAAATTAAGATGGAATGATTCAGGTGATGTAAACAGACTAGCATATTTTCTCAGAAATTTGAATAGCCGCTCATTCTTTGTGAATATTTGAGTATTAATATAAAAATTTTGTGAAAAGGACTGTGAGTACAAATAGTTCATTAGGTATGCTTAGTATTATAATTACTGAAAAATTCTTCTGTCTACACAATATAATTTTTGTTTATTAATTTAAGTAATACATGATATTAATATTAGATTACATGATAGAAAATTGCCAAAATTTCCGGAATTTTAGCCAATTACGTTTTACAGATCAAGTATAAATCCTAAAAATTAGTCAGTCATTAGGGATTTAAAACTCAAAATAAATAGTGAATTTCTATTAGTGGTAGTTTTGTTTTGGTTATTTACGTAAACAAATTGAGGTCGATGTTAAAAAAAATGATGGTGGAATGTGACACCGATGATATCATTAAAGCATTTCTGTTCAAGCCAACTCATGGGTTAACTGGAATTTAATAAAGGAATATTGAAGAACCTGTCTACGATACAACAAAAGGGGGATTATCTTACATTAGATCGGAATAGGTAAAATCTTAAGAGATCTACAGTTAATCATATCTTTTATACGCAGTTGAGAGTAATTTTTAAAAAAGTATTATTTTAAGAGATATATTACTTTGAAAGAGGATCTTTAATAAATCAGTATGTGTATATATGGATTTATGTCGAACATCATACTAAATAATACCCATGATAACCGTATGCTAGGACTTGCTACATTTCGTAGAAGGTACTCCAGTAGAAATTCATTTGAATGAATATCGTCTAACTACAGCAGGTATATTCCAATACATGAAAATAAGGTGCGTCGTTAGAACATTCTAACGATAAAAATCTTTGATAATGTATAAACAAATGTTGAATGAAAATGTTACATTATTTAGTGTGCATAATATTCAAGATGTTCAAGCAATATAAGATTTTAATAATTTTTAAAATATAGGAAATCTTTTTACGAACGAGTTTTTGAAAATTATATTTTTTATCAGGACAAAAAAAAAATAAAAACAACCTTTACATTCTCAACAAGAGGATTCTCCTGGTCACAAAAGAAAACATATTGGAATACCCTTAACTTAATAAGTGAAAATCACACAACTGAGAGAATAACTACATTCGTCGCGCATAAGGAAAAATATTACAGAATCAGTGTTATTTATTTCAAATAGACGAAAAATGAATACAGTAAAACCTCGATAGAACGGCCTTCTATTTAATGGACTTCGGGTATAACGGACAAAAAATAAGATTAAATGTAAAAAAAAATTGAATGCAAAAAATATGAAAAATCGAATTCTATATAGAAGGAAAATCAACAACGATAGGATCTGGGCACTGCTTTGTGCTAACGCCGATGATTCGCATGTATTGACTACTATAATTGTTGGTAAATCTCGTAAACCTAATGTTGTCAAAGATATAATCATCAAAAGGCATCATCTGCCTGTTTCATATTATAGCTCTAATATGGCATGGTTCACCAGAGATATTTTCAAAAATTGGTTTTTAAAGTATTTGTACCTGCAGTGATAAAATTTCAAGGGAAGAAACTGGAAATACCGCCTAAGAGGTGAAAGGTTTATTGATTTTTGATAAAGCTCCGGCTAATAACCCTGAAAGTATTCTAAATTCAGAAGATGGCAACTTTAATTGTATGTTTGCCAAAAAATACATCGCTTATTCAACCCATGAATCAGTGAATAATTTTGTCAACCAAATAGAGTATATTACAGAAAGTTTTTAGATGAAGTAGAAAAATAAAAAAAAAAGTAGAGAACAAAACTATATTTCTTTTATAACTTACAGATTTGTACACTGTATCTAAATACAGTACCTACATAATTAAAAAAAAATTTTGTTTGATTTTAAACCTATTTTTATACAACGGACTTTCGGCTTTAACCGACATCCCGCCCCCAATTAGTCCGTTATATCGAGGTTTTACTGTACAGTATTTATTACCCATAATTTTTTATTAATTCACTTTGGTATCTTTTAGATACATAAAAGGATTTTGTATTTTTTTTAAGGATGAGCCATTTTACAAGGAGTTTACTAAGAGGATTAAAAGGATTAAAAATTTAAATCTGTTCCATATATTATATCCATCACAGATGGATAAACGGTTACGATTTAACTGACTAATTGAAGATCATAAAAATTAGATGCAAAAAGGTACAACCTAGAAAATTATGAGGGAGATCTATGTTCAGTTGTGGACAAGCGAAGAATAATTATAATGATTTTATACGTATATTAACAAAACACTATTACATCTATATGGAAAATAATTAAGGATTATTAATGAAATATAATACATAACAGTAGCAGGAAAAGAAGACCACAAACGATGGCTAGACGACATCAAAGCAAAAAAGGGAAAAACTGACTCCAAATAGTATAAAACAGAGAAGAATGGAGAATTCATGGGCAGGCCTTTGTCCAGGAGTGAATGCAAAAAGGCTGACGAAGAATGGTAACAAATTCGAAATAACTATAGAAATAAAAAATATGTTTATTCTTTAAATTTTATAAATAGATACATGATAATTTCTGTGAAAAAAACCAGAGAAATACAATTTTTCTTATTGCCGATATATTACTAAACTAATTGATAAAGTTATGATAGGTTCTAGTTTTATTTTCAGAAAAGTTGTTTGATTGTATACATTCTCTTACTTTTTATTATAACAATTATTAAAGTGTACCAAGATATCCAGTGTGCAAAACCATCCGGCTGAAAATTTTAATTTACGTACTTATAGCTAGTACTGAAATTTACTTTCATACAAAATGCTAGCAGAATAATTACCAATATACGAAAGGTTTATTATTAATAAGGTGTTTAGTGTTATGTGGATTTATCTTCATCAGTAGTTTTAAAATATGTCTACTTATCAGAAATTATTTAATAATTGTAATAATGCAGACGTACTTACCTAGCTATACCATCAACCGCACGAACACTCACAATACTGATTCAATATGAGTTTATATGGGCACTTACTCTCCACTTTGTTTTTGTAAAAATCAACCAGCTGCAGTATGCTGAGCGAAAAGTCTACTTAATGAAACACCTGCTTTACTAACCGCCCTATGCTTCGCTCCAAGATGATTGATCCTATTATAATAATTAATTTTTTATCGAGCTCAGACTTGTTTCGGATATTAAAATTTTATCATATTTGACATATTTACTACATAACTTGTGTACAGCTCTTGAATAAACTAAATGAAATTAAGGTTTTACAATAAATAATTCCAGTAAATTACTTTCTGTTACTCTATTCTTACTGTTCTATTGAGTAAGTACTGTTCTATCGATTGTCTTGTCTATTCTATGAGTTCGGTTAATATTAGGTAAAATAATTTTCAAATATTCAAGGTACAGACAATAAAGACAAATTGTACATAAACATTTTTAAATTTATAACAAACAGTAAGATTTTGGCATATTTGTTGAATACCTTCAAAAATTTTAAGAAGAAACATAAGTACAAATTAATTTCTTGTATATAGTTCTATATTAGACCGGTAGCAAAATATAGCTAATCTATTTTTTTTTTTGCAATAGACGTTGAAAAATATCTTAGCTTTCAGACATTTGATTATTTAGTAATTATATACGAGTAGACTACGTAATTTTAGCATTATCGATACATTTTTTTTTGCCTAAATTTATGATTCATTGAACTGAAACTGAGTATTTTTCTACTCTGCAGGGTGTAATGCATTTGTGTACGCAACAGGTACTTTAATTGTCATTAGGAGCTTTATCTTAAATTGTATCTAATAATTTTCTGGTATTTAATGTAGGTTCTTCTTGGTTAAAATAACAATTATACGTTATTCACATAAATAAACAAAGTAAATGTTTACAATATTACGATTAGTTTTTTCTTTTCAAAGACTGTAAAGTCGACTTTATTAAGTAACAAGACATTTACCCAACACACACATTACACTAGGTATCTGTTTGCGAAATCAATTGTACCATACTAATGACCTTAGTTGTCGAGCCATTTAAGCTAAATAAAAATGTTAACAATGTTTAATTACATATGCTTTTTTCTTATATCAAAATATTTCCGATGTTTTAGTTCCTAAAATATGACATTTTGTTTGCCTGGTGAACTAGACCTGTGGGCCCTGATAGCTCAGACGGTAGGATGTCTGACTTCCATGCAGATAGGCCGGGGTTCGAATCATAGCGCAGAGGAGAACATCTACATATTTTAAAAAATGTCTATAGACACCAGGTCGACTCACCTGAATAATATGAATACCTTTGGTAAAACCAAGGGTAATAAAAGACGGTTGAAGCGTACCACTGCCTCTGTTACCTTTTTTTTGTATACTGTAGGCCCTAGAGATAGCAGACTACCCTGCTATAATCCTCCAAGCCTCGTTAGTTTTATAAAACAGGAGACTATTATTAAAATACAAATCAAAAACCGTAATACAATATTTGATATCAGTTATTAGTTACCTTAAACCATATTCAAATTTATATATACGTTCATAAGTTTCAAAAACTTCCATTATAAAAGTTCACTTTTTCTAAGACATATTTATTAGATTACCATGGAAACAAGTACGAAATTTTTATTCGCTCTGCAAACTCATAGCTCTCCTTGCAAACATTTTAACAGGTTCATTGTAGAAAATATACAAACAAATAAGCTATTTGTTGCATTCTTCATTAATTTGCTTACCAATTCCTTAAAAATTTACATTTTTGTATCTATAAACAAAATTTCAAAATATATTTTTGTTTTTAATTGATGCAATTTTTATTTGCTAATACACGGCATATTTCTTAATCTCTATTCTTCTATCTTCCTCTTGTATCAATTTCGGATGTTGGTCACCATCACGAAAATTTTTACTTTTCACGATGCTACTTTGAAAATATTTGCGGATGTTGTATTGAACCAAGTACGTAAATTTTTCAGGCAGTTCAAGTTTTCCTTCTACTACGTTTCGTGTAAAATTAGTTGCAGCAAACCATATCTTTCTCTGTTCATCATGAAATTACCAGATATTCGATTTTGACTGTTTTTATTCTAATAAGACGTCCTGATTAGTAACGTGAAAGATATCTTCAGGATTCGACGATATAGCCACATTTTGATGGTCTCAATTGTCTTGCGGATAGCGTCTCTGAAAGTCCATGACTCATCTCCTTACAAGAGTATAAGGAAATATCGTAATAATCTGATTTTTATAGGTATTTAAAAAATAATGGCATTTGTAGCTATTTTGAAAATAAGATCTTGCTTTCTCTATCTACATTTGATTTCTAAGTTCATTTACGTTCGTACCAAGATAGGTGTATTGCTCTTTCTATTGTTGACCATTCATACAGACTCGTCCTAATTGCTATTAGAGATTTTTTCTCTTAATGTTTCCATATTTTTGACTTACTTCTGCGATCACATTCACTAACTCCTGAAGGGTTTCATAAGTGTCAGCGAATACCGTCGTGTCGTCCGCGTATCTGATCGTATTGATACACTCCGTTAATCAGAATTCCGGTTCAATATCCTCTACTGCTTCTTGAAAAGCTTATAGAGTATATCATATTATGTTGAACAGCACGTAGTAAACGTGCGTGCAAACGTAGCAGAGGAAGACCACCAATACGATGGCAAGACGACTTACGAAAGACAACAAAAAACTGGATACAAAAAGCACAAGATAGAACACTTTAGGAGACAAACAGGGGAGGCCTATGTCCAGCAGTGGATTGAGAGAGGCTGATGATGATGATGATGATGATGAACAGCACAATTGATAGTACACATATTTGTCATATCATATTTTTGCTATCGTATTCTCCTGCCTTTGTACGGATGTTGATTCCCAGTAAATATTACTAATAACTACTAGGTTCTTTATGTTTATTTCAGTATTTGGTAATATCTCCATCAGCTTGTCGTGCTCTACAGTATAGAACGTTTTATGGTAATTAATGAAGCGTAGTTTATAAAAACTATGTATAGCTTTCCCTCACCTTCCTTATGATTTTTATACATTTCTATTTAAAACCTCGAATTTTTGGTCGATTTGCAAAACGGGTACGCTTTTATATTATTGGTATTATTAAGATTATTAATTATTAGGTAAACTATGAAATCAATTTCTCTTTAGAAATATTTGGGTTAAATTCTAATTAATTGTTAGAAAACAAGTTACAATACTTCTTACATTTTTTCCCTTACTTGGTCATTTCTGTAACGTCTGTGACTATACAAATGATTATTATAAACACTGTTAACTTTTATAAGACCTAAATGTTTTCAATATCCATTTACTTCTTTATTATGGATCCCTATGTCAAAAAAAAAATGCATATCCATCTTTGTTTTAATTTTATAACAGTCATAACGAGATCTTACACAGTCCACAATATAACTATCGAAAGTTTGATATTAATATAATGATTACAATGTTTGTAATATAGTTAGTACATAACGAGGTCTGGTTTAACTTCATTTTAGCAGAAATATTCCCAGCAGGCGTTCTCTAAAAACCCTTGTAATATAAACAACTTTTCATATGTTAAATGCATGTGTTAAAATTTTAAAAATATCAGTCGTCGTGATCGATGTAGATAAGAATAATCATCTAATTAAATGTTAAATTATGCGGGCGACGTAAATTAAAAGAAAGAGCTGGCGACGATGATTGATGACGTCACGTTTCTATGCGATACGCAATAGGGGTTGGGGCATATTGGTGCTGGTCGAAAAAATGTTTCACGGCACCAAGTGTCCCTACCTCTACTCCATACGTAAGGTAACATACCATTTGAATTTTAAGCGATATGTATTAAATTGTGGTAATAGAATATCTGTAAATACTTTGATGATTATATCTACTTGGACATTTATCTAAAGATATTAAGAAATCCACGGTTTTAAGCAAAATCTATAATTTTTATATGTCTTAAAACCTCCTTCTATCCTGGCGAATATGTAGTCTAACTTTTTTTTATATTCAAATTGAAATTTTTATCAATTTGGATATCTAAGAAGGCCTTCTGGTGGCATTCGCTGTTAAGTTCAAATTCTGATTAACTTTAATCAGATTTTGTTCGACCAAATAGACTAATCCTTGTTTTTATTTTATCTCTTTTAAGATATAATTATATTAGCTTTTGCCATATTTAATCGTATGTACATCTCGGTACTCTTGTAAACAGTCCATGAGAATGTAATTCATGTACTATAATAATCAATATAGTAAATTGCTTCGATCACCGATTCCTTATTAATTGCGGTCTGGTATTATTACATTCACTAAATTTGGTAACGTATTTTCGGATATTCGAGATACATTTCGTAAAGAATTTTTCAGCTACCATATAAATATTTATGAAGTTTTATAACAACTATCTATAGGCTTCTCCTGCTTTCCTTTTTTACATTTTTATACCCATCAGGATTTTTATACATTTCTATTTAAAACCTCGAATTTTTGGTCGATTTGCAAAACGGGTACGCTTTTAATTATTAGGTAAACTATGAAATCAATTTCTCTTTAGAAATATTTGGGTTAAATTCTAATTAATTGTTAGAAAACAAGTTACAATACTTCTTACATTTTTCCCTTACTTGGTCATTTCTGTAACGTCAGTGACTATACAAATGATTATTATAAACACTGTTAACTTTTATAAGACCTAAATGTTTTCAATATCCGTTTACTTCTTTATTATGGATCCCTATGTCAAAAAAAAAATGCATATCCATCTTTGTTTTAATTTTATAACAGTCATAACGAGATCTTATACATCCCACAATATAACTATCGAAAGTTTGATACTAATATAATGATTACAATGTTTGTAATATAGTTAGTACATAACGAGGTCTGGTTTAACTTCATTTTAGCAGAAATATTCCCAGCAGGCGTTCTCTAAAAACCCTTGTAATATAAACAACTTTTCATATGTTAAATGCATGTGTTAAAATTTTAAAAATATCAGTCGTCGTGATCGATGTAGATAAGAATAATCATCTAATTAAATGTTAAATTATGCGGGCGACGTAAATTAAAAGAAAGAGCTGGCGACGATGATTGATGACGTCACGTTTCTATGCGATACGCAATAGGGGTTGGGGCATATTGGTGCTGGTCGAAAAAAAGTTTCACGGCACCAAGTGTCCCTACCTCTACTTAGATCTAGAGAGCTTAAGCGGCGTAACCCCTACAGGAGTGTTTAGCTACTATATATATATATATATATATATATATATATATATATATATATATATATATATATATATATATATATATATATATATAGTATATAGGGTAGACTTTGAATTAGGAGATAAGTAAAGGCTATTCCCAAAATTTCATTAAAACCCATGCAGTAGGATAGAATTTGGAGGTAATATCCTGATGTTGCTCTCATTGGCTGGGGTAACTAAGAAATATCGGAAATGAGGAGATAAATAGGACAAATGCGATATAATGCTATACATTATAGCTATTATATACTACAATGCTGAACATTAAGCTTAGCGATCGCAAATCCAATAAATAAATAACAAGACGATTAAAAAAACATATTATCTGTAATTTAAGGTACCAGTACACTTTAGAAGACCAAAAATAAGCATTTTTTCAAGATTATTTTTCTCAGAAACTTTATTCAAAATGAGCATATAAATGTTTTTGCACATTAATATCTGATTTTATAGAATACAAAAAATATATCTTTTTTCATTTCTGCACGTACACTAATGTTGTAGAGGGCGCCAAAGTTGAGACCTCGAAAAAAAAGTAGTTCCGATGGCGGACAGTTAACCCTTATCCGGACAAGGTGGGTCCAACGGACCCGAGACGCCAAATATTTTATCATAGACCGATAAAAAAAAAATTTATTGAATTTTATGCATCACTGAATTTGTTTAGAGGTATGTTTCCTTCAACATAGTCATGAATTATTTAAAATATTTATTATCATTTTTGAAATTATTGCGTCGAAAGAATTTTGTCACGTAAATGGGCAACACGGGCCCGTTAGACCCTATATGGTGGTAACGCGTTTTTGCTACCCTAACGATGGGGTGATTAACTGGAAGACACTATATTTCCCATTAATACTTTATTATTATAGGTACATTTAATACTCGTTAATAGTACCCAGTTGACGATGGAATGAACGTCCTTAGTCGAGGTGGCACTCTCTACAGTAACCCCAATATTAGACTGTTAGACTGCCCTAAATATTTCTGTGTATGAATACTTATTGATTACCTATGTTTGTAATACTTTCGTATATGTATGTCAAGATTATTATTTCAATAATAATATACAGAAATGCAATCTTGCACTAATACATACATGTGTAAATTTTGTTTACAAGACTACTTAAACATTCGGCATGCTTGATTGTTTACTAATATATTTAAATATATTACAGTGGAATAATTTTAAGATATTTGAAATTATCTGAAATATTGTTAAAACCTAGGACACCACCGTTCCTAAAGAAAAAAAATTACTCTGCAATTTACTGTGCCTTTTCTCTCTCCCTTTTGAAAAAGAGGAATTTTTTTCGTGCCATCATCATCAACTGAATTTACAGAAAAATACAAATTTATACAAAATATACAAATATACAACTTATTACACAATTAAAAAATAGTCATCAAACACCGTCTATTCTTATTTATTACTTCCTTATATCTCGCGAAAGTACACTGAGAAATTATATTTTATATTTTACTTTAACTCAAAGGTTTAAAAAGAAATTTACAACTTAAACTCTTAAAATTTAAATTACTCTGTTACTAGACATTTACAAGACAAATATTTTGCTGTTCTCAAATTTTTACATATTCTTCTATTAGAAATTCTCTCTTTTTTTATTCTTCTTGTCTGGTACTTCACAATAATTACATACATACATACATACATAATCGGTTACCTCTTTTACCATATTAGGTGTCGAGGATTCCTCCTTTATATAATACTCTCTGCAAATTTACGCCACTTCTTCCTATCTGCTGCTAAAACTTTTGCTTCTTGCCACGATGTTCCTCTTTTCTTGAGTATTTCGTTTACACTAGTGTTCCAGCTTTTCCTTGGTCTGCCCCTCCTGCTTTTACCCACTGCTTTGGCCTCCCATGTCATTTTCACTTGTCTCTCAGCACTCATTCTTATCATGTGTCCAGCCCATTTTAACTTCTTTTCTTCAACTTTTTCGTTGAGCGATTTTACCTGTAATTCATGTCTTATATCTTCGTTTCTTCTTTTGTCTAATCTTCTTGCTCCCACCACTTTTCTTAAGTATCTCATTTCTGTAGCTTGTAATCTTTTTCTTTGTCTGTCATTAAGTACCCAGTTTTCTGCCCCATATATTGTAATTGGCATATATACAGTTTTATATACTGTCATTTTGGTTTTCCTCGATATTTCTTTTTTGTTTAGGAAATTTTTATACAGTGAATAATAAGTTCTCGTAGCCAATTTTATTCTGTTTCCAATTTCATCTTCTTGTGTACCTTTGTTGTTTAACATTATTCCCAAATACTTAAAGAGGTCTACTTGCTCGATTTTTTGCCCTTCGATTTCAATATTTACAGTTGCTTCTTTGTTGGCTATTGTCATTACTTTAGTTTTCTCCATATTTATTATTAAGTTGTAGATTTTTAGTTCTTCAGCCCAGATTCTAATGCTATCTGCGAGAGCCTTTTCAGTTCTTGCAACTAATACAATGTCATCAGCAAATGCACAGGCTTCAATTTTTATTTGTTGCAAATTTCTATACCCTATAGCCCATTTTTTAGTTTTTTTCCAACACTTTTTAATAACTTCATCCATAACGGAAATAAATAACAGTGGGCTCAACACTCCACCTTGTCTAACCCCGTCGTTATTAGAAAATTCGCTGGAGATTAAGTTACTTGTCCTGACCTGGTTTTTTGTGTTGACATACAAACTCTTTATTACACTTACAAGTTCTTCATCTACTGCCTTGTTTTTCAGGCTTTGCCATATTCCTTCTCTATTGACCATGTCAAACGCCTTTTTCATATCTAAAAACGCCAGGTACAGTGTATCGTTTATTAACAGTGTTTTTTCAGTAATTTGCTGTAGTGTGAATATATGATCTTGTACGCTGTGTGATGGTCTAAATCCACTTTGTATATCCGCCAGTCGAGGCTCAACTATTTCTCGTAGTTTCTTTTCTAGGATAATTTCGTAGATTTTCAACGCTGAGCAGGGAAGTGATATACCCCTATAATTACTGCACTCTTTCGTGTCTCCCTTTTTGTGTATAGGCAGTATTATTGAAATGTTCCAATCCTCTGGGATTTTTTTGTTTGTCCATGCTAAATTTAGTAGGTCATGTAATTCTTGTTTACCCTGTTGTCCAAGATATTTCAATAATTCAGCATCTATTCCGTCGATCCCTGCTGCTTTACCAACTTTTAGTTTTTCTAGTGCATCTTCAACTTCTTCCATCTTTATTTTAGTTTCATAAACGTCTTCTTGCCCTCCTTCAGGTGTTTCGTCTGTTATCTGTGTGCGATTCTCTGCTGTTGTATTTTCATTGTTTAAAAGTTCCTTGAAATATTCTCTCCACCTTTCTATAATGGGCTCATCCTCAGTTATTATATTTCCGTTTCTATCTTTTATCTGCTGTAGTTTAATTTCCGTTTTACTTCTCATATTCTTTAATACTCTATAAAATAATTTTGTATTTTGGGTACTATTTTCTTCCATAGTTCTTCCAAATTCTTCCCAGGCGTTCTGCTTTTCTTGTTTTATCCTTACTTTAACTTTGTTGCGCTGTTCCTTGTATTTATCGTATGCCTCTTGATTTCTTTTTTGTATGTACATTTTCCATAGCCTTTTCTTTTCTCTGACTTCTTTTTTAATATCGTTGTTCCACCAGCTTGTCTGCTTTTTATGATTATTTCTACTGGTATACCCGCAAACTTGCCCTGTTGTTTCTAATAGTATTGCCTTAAATCTGATCCACTTTTCTTCCACATTTCTACTTTGTCTTCTCTTTTCAATCCTTGCAAACTGTTTTTCTGTTTTTTCTATATACTCATTTCTTGTTTGCAAGTTTCTCAGCTTATAGGTTCTTATTCGTCCGCTATAGTTTTTGTTTTGTATCTGTTTTCGGTCCTCGACTTTGTTGTTATTCTTGAATACTCCTTCTAGTAGATAATGGTCACTACCTATATCATAGCTTCTTTTCACTCTGACATCTTTAACTTTACTCCTTTTTTCTCGAGGAACAATTATGAAGTCTATTATTGATTTTTCATTTCGCTGGGGCATTGCTCTTGTTATCTTGTGTATTTCCTTGTGTTCAAAGAAAGTGTTGGCTATAACTAAATCATTATCTATACAAAACTCTAGCAATCTTTTCCCGTTTTTATTAATTGTGTGTTCTCCGTGCCTACCTATATCTCCTTGCCATTTCATGTTTTCGTTTCCCACTCTAGCATTGAAGTCTCCCAATATTATGAGTGTTCCCTCATAATCTTCTACTGTCTGCTGTAGTTGTTCCCAAAATTGATTTTTGTCGTTTGCTTTGTCACTTTATCCAGGTGCGTATATTACAATCAAAGTTATAATATCGCTTTTACTACAATTCATTGATACCTTCAATAGTCTCTCATTGATGAATTCCCAATTTCTTATACTTTTTACTTTATTTTTGGGTATCAAACAGGCTACTCCTGCTCTGGCCCATTCAGTTTCCTTTACACCACTGTATATTAATAGATTTCCATCTCCTATTATTTGTGTCCCAGCTCCCTTTTTTTTTGTCTCAGTGATGGCTATTGCAGCATAGTTTGTGTTGCTAAGGGTCTCTACTAATTCTAACTCTTTTCCACTTATTCCTCTAACATTCCATGTCGCTGTTCTCCATACCTCTCCTTTCTTATCTATAACTTTCAGTTCCATTTCTTTTTCCGTTTTCATTGCCGAATTTGTCATCGTTTTGTCCGCCTCTGCTTTTATTAGTTTTTTGGATTAGCTCTGTTGCTCTCTTTTTCAATTGTGCCAGTTTCCATATTCCATTTCCATATTTCATCATTTATAATGATCTTCTGGTATTTAACTTTTACAACATTACCTTTTTGCCTCTGTTCATTTGCATATTCTCTTAGTTGTTTTTGAATCTTTCTTTCTTGGATCGTATAGTCATCATCAATAAAAAGTTTTCTTCCTTTAATATGTCTTAACTTGTTCTTATTTTTCATTATGTCTGCTTTATCACCATATGTACTCAATTCTAACTTGCACATTCTCTTATTCAGTTTCGTTATCTCTTTTATCTCACACTTTGTTCCAAGAAAAGTTTGCAACTGATTCTCTATATCTTCTTTTAGCTCTATAGTATCTCCTGCAGTTTCAAATCCGGTGATAATAATGTTATTTCGACGTTCTTTCTTTTCCATAGCTTCAAGTTTATATTCTAGCACCCTGATTTTAGTTTTCATTACTTCATTTTCTCTTCTAATCTCTTTTACTTCTTCCAAACTCTGCTTCCATTCACTTGTTAAATCTTTGACAATTTTTATTAATTCTTTACGCTCAGTTCTCATTTCTTTCATTTCATTTGCTATCTCTCTCATTCCGTTTGTTACTTCTTTAACCATCCCGCTCATTTCATCCATTCCGTATTCCTCTGATACGCCTATGGAATGTGTAATCTGTGTTGCCTATCTGCTAGCGCCAACGATCATCTACAATTCAACCTTGCGGATAGATAAATCGCTACCAAGAGATAAGACGCCACGTTATTTTGATTTCAGCCTACCTCGAATATTATTAGTCCTATTGTGTCACTAACACTCTCAGCACTTTGTTGTAGTATATTATTTGCTCACAGTTCACTCTTACAATTTCTAATTCTCGATATTTCCGAAATTCGGATGAAATATCAGAGCACTCAAAATTGCGTTGTTTATCAACACAGTGGCGTACCCCACAATAATTACATATTTCTTCATTTTCTTTATACTTAGTACTTTCTTCATAGTGTACTATTAAACATAAATCTTCTTCTTCTTCATATTTCTTCATTATTTCATTTTTCATTTACTTTATATTTCATATATATCTTTTTTCATATATATTCATCATTTTTCATAATTCTTCATTTATATATCATTTACTTCATAAATTCTTCTTCTCTTACCCTTACCTACTCAGTGGGTAGTTTTTCCGCAGCTTTAAACCCTTGAATTTGCTTCCGGTCCTTTTGCACGTCCTTAGTCGTGAGAAGGTTTGTTGCAAAAAGATAAAATGGGTAGTTGTGCGCTTAAAAATCTTCTTCTACGTCTCGCATCCCTAAATTCCTATTTGAACCTACTGCTCTCCCTTAGTTGAGAATAGGATTACTTCAAAACAAAAATTGGGTATGCTAAAATCTTCTGATCTTCATATTGTACCAGTTTTCTTGACAAGAGTGTGTTTTTTTTTGTTTTGTCTAGATTGTCTCATATTAATTATGCTTTTAATATATTAAAAAAATCAGTTATCTCATTAACTAATCATCATAAAACATTTAAAAATCATATTTATATTAGAATTCGACCGATATTAAAAAAAGTTAAAATCAACGATCTTAATCGTACCAAACGATCTTTATCGGTATCAAAAAAACTTCAAGCATTCAATTATGAGAAAAAAAAATCCGAAAGAAAGTGTTAATAAAAATAGACTATATTCTGTTAAAAAAAATCGATTAAAATCTCCTGACCATAAGGAAAAATTTAAATCCTAATTCTAAATCTGTTTCTGGGCCCGGGTACCCACAAAATATTTACATAAAAATTACGAACGAGAAAAACTTACAATAGCTAAAAATAGTTTATCTTTTTTTTATACTAATTAAATATAAGTTCAGTTTCTTCGCACGAATAGTCACTTTTACGTCATAAAAAATAGTCTCTATTTCTCTAATTGAGATACAGTCTTACATGACTTGTCTTATGTTTTCAATCAAAATATATTTATATTATAAGAATTTAAAGTTATATTATATTATATTATAGAAATTTAAAAGTATATTTATATCATACTCAATATATACTGTTTCTAGCAGTATAAAATATTCTCTTTAAATATTCTATTTTTCAGATAACTTATTCTTCATTGTCACTTCATTTTCATTATGACTTGTTTTGTCTTTATTCTTGTATCAGATTAGTTTCCAGGACATATTTCCTTAGCCTGTATCCTCTTTTCGTATAAAAAAATTCTTCATCGTTAGTCCCTATATATGGGATAGTCCTTGTATATAAAAAAATCAAACTTCTCTTCCATATTCATTTTTTATTTTCTCTTTTTAGGATTCATTTCTTTGTAATTATAATATTTATCATAAAATTTCTTTAAAAATGTTGAGTGCATTATTTTCAACAAAAATTTCCATATTAATTATTTAGACATTTCCGTCTCGTAAGTCCTGTATTTTGTTCCAACGTCTCAAAGTATTTCTTTTCTTATCTTATATTATATAATTCAAATAATAATAATATTTCTTCCATTATATTCTCAAAAATATTCTAATTCATCGTAATTCCATAAAATCTTCCTATTACATAATTTCTTAGTGTACATATAGTACTATAAATAGTCGATTTAAATCGTATATTATGACGTCTCAGCACATTCTTTTGTTTCTGTTCACGGTCAATATCAACATTTGAGAATAGGTAAATATACCTTACCTTACGCAAAATAAAAGTGTTTAAATAGCAAAAAATTGATAATCATAGTTAAAAATATAATCTATTAAGAATTGCAAAAATTCGTATCTTTCCTTAAAAATAAAACTTAATATCGATACTATAGTCAAAAATAGATATCAACTAACTTATTGAATATATTAGATTCTTTATATTATATACTTAAAAATTAATAAAAATTATGAAAACTTCACCTATTTTGATAATTATTGTATTCAATTAAAAAGTTAATACTTCTCAAAAAGATTACCTATATTTTTACGTTTTATTTACTTAATAAAAAAAAATTATTCTTATCTGTGAGATTAATCTGTGAGACTGTATGCAATATAAAAAAATAGCTTATTAAAAGTTACTCACGAATTCACACACAATTATTGTCCACTATGGTCCATTTTCCTTGACGCTGGGCGTGGTCCCATGTCTCCAAAGCTGTTCCTGCCGACGTCTACCATTTCTCGTATGGTTGGCCTCTCCAGCTCCATATTGCAGCTAATAATGCTATTTTATAAGAGGATTTGTACTTTACCCCAAATTTTCTGTCTTTTCTTCCAGTTTTTTGTTGCCATCTTTCTTGTTGCTGTTGCTGGTTCAGAAGTCCAGTTCGTCTCTCAGGTCGCCATATGGTGGTAACGCGTTTTTGCTACCCTAACGATGGGGTGATTAACTGGAAGACACTATATTTCCCATTAATACTTTATTATTATAGGTACATTTAATACTCGTTAATAGTACCCAGTTGACGATGGAATGAACGTCCTTAGTCGAGGTGGCACTCTCTACAGTAACCCCAATATTAGACTGTTAGACTGCCCTAAATATTTCTGTGTATGAATACTTATTGATTACCTATGTTTGTAATACTTTCGTATATGTATGTCAAGATTATTATTTCAATAATAATATACAGAAATGCAATCTTGCACTAATACCTACATGTGTAAGTTTTGTTTACAAGACTACTTAAACATTCGGCATGCTTGATTGTTTACTAATATATTTAAATATATTACAGTGGAATAATTTTAAGATATTTGAAATTATCTGAAATATTGTTAAAATCTAGGACACCTATTTGTATTTATACCTAAAGTCTAAATCTTTGTTACAGAAGTTAATCTGGCAGTCAGGTAATGTTTTTGTGGATTATCTAAACGACATTTATGATTCCGGAAATCCAATAATAAAGTCTAAACGTGTAACAAACAATGTAAATCTCTTTGATGTGAGCATCAAAGAGATGCTTACAATAGGTGTTATATCTATTCTAAATGAATTTTAAAAACTGATAATCATTGTTGTAATGCAATAATCTTGTTAGGTAGGTACCTATACATATTTTGACATAAATAAGACATCTGCTATCAATCGTTTGATATCGATGTTAGTGTCAACATCTAAGCTCCTAAAATTATATTGAATTAACGTAAAATGTCCCGAAAACCATTGTCAGCTACAGAACTGCAAGATATTGCTAATAATTTATGAGATTCCCATGATGAAGGATCTCCTGAACTAGGTGGCATTGAAAGTGAGTCTGAAATTGAAGATCATCTTTCAGAAGCAAGTGAAGAGGATGATCAGCAAGTAGTTTTGAGTGATAATGAAGAAGAATGTGTAGCTACAAGTTCCCAGATTTCAGAGTGTGTAATTTTTGGAACTAAGGATAAATTTGTCTGGAAGAGTCAACCACAACCGACAGGACGTATATGCGATCATGCGACATAGTAAAAAGCAAAGTGCACAAAGTGCAAAATGGCCTGGTATATTTGCAAAAGTTTTTATTTATTTATTAATTAAGTCTTTATTTGGCTCCAAATGTTTATTACTTGTGAATAAATATTTTTCTACAAAAGTTTTCTTGCATTTCATTATTGTGTGCAAATCGTTCAGGTAGATCGCACCCTCGAGGTAGACCGCATACTATAGTAGCACCTTTTTTTAATCTAGACCATTTAAATCTAACTTTAATAAAAAATCAAAAAAGAATATTAGAAATATATGGGTAAATATGAATAGTACATTCAAGAACAGTGGTGGGCCCAACGGAACCGAATTGCCCGGTTAGGTAAGTAAAATGTGTTGCCCGGATAAGAATCTCCGGATTGGGATCTCTAAAACAAAAATATCGTACGGCGTTTGAAAAAGAAAGGTTTCTTACGTGACAATTTACCACCGCTAGTGAAAAATTCCACAAAAAAAAGATTTTACGGAAATTTGAAAAATTTTTGTGAAAAAATCACTCGTTATTTTTTCAGCTTTTTATGGTTAAAAATATTTATTTTTTATTTTTTTAATAAGTGTGGTAAATTTTCACATGATAAACCTTCCCTTTTCAAATGTAGTAAGATTTTTTTATTTCAGATATCCCAATCCTGAGATTAACTATTGTCCACCATCATTTTTCGAGCCCTCGAATTTTTCGCCCTCTACAATATTTGTACGTGCATAAATAAAAAATATATGTATTTTTTGTACTCTCTAAAAGTTAGATATTAACATCTAAAAGTTAGATATTAACATCTAAGAAGTTTTATGTTCATTTTTAATAAAGGTTCTGAGAAAAAAATTATTATTTTTGGTCTTCTAAATGCAGTAGGACGTTAAAGGTTAATTATTATTTTGTTAAAATGGAACTGGGTAGTACATATAGAAAGAATAAAATATAACCGTTGGACGAAGAGAATTCTGGAATACGACCAAGAGCAAGCAAGAGAAGTGAGCCAGACCTCAAAACAAAACCGAATGGACACAACTAAGTGACCTAAGGGAGGCTTACATTCGACAATGGTTGGAATAGCTGCTGATTATGATGGTGATGAGATGGATCTACCACAATACGATAAGATACTCAAGGAAAAGATAGAGATAAGTAACAAAGAGAAAGATCGATAAAGACCAGTTAGGCTCAAGGTACGTAGGTCGTGCATATTACAATAATTACAAATTAAAATCATTGATAGAAAAAAAGCAGTAAACTGAAAACCGAGAAGTACAAAAAGGGTAACCACTGAGAAGCGTATACTTATAGGTACTAGATTTTGTTGATAATTATTATGTAATGCCTGTATAGATTTGCGATATGTGTCGAGGAGATTAAAATTTGAATAAACCAAAAAGGGGTCGCGAGATCAACTATTTCGATAATAAAATGCTTAGAAATAATATTAGATTTACAGATGGATTGCAAAATAATCATAGAAGTTATATATAAATTTAATATCCCTGTTCTTGATTTTAATAAAATTAAAATAGTTTACATGTTGTGCACCTGACTTTCTTCGTCGCGTAAAAATGGTCTCTTTCATCCGTTTCGTAACGATTGTCTCAGCATTTAACTATAGAGGAAAAATATTATATATAAATTCGGGTTCAACACGTCCTCCAACGTTGTCCGATGCCTTGTTGCCAAATCTTCTATCATTGTAGTTTTCAACTTCTAATCCTAATACACTCATTGATCGTCTTACTCCTTGTATCCATGTCGTTCTTGGCCTTCCTCTTTTCCTGTTTTCTGTAGGTATCCATTTCATAATTTTCTTTGGCATTCATTCTTCCTCCATTCTTTGAACATGTCCGTACCACGTTAATTGTTTCTTCTAGAGGAAAAATATTACAGTTTAGAAACCTCGCTTCTATGCTAGAAACAGTAGAGATGAAAACATTTCGAAAAATCGATGGTAAGACACTGTGAGATAGAGCAAGAAGTACAGATATACGACAGAGATGCAAGGTAGACAACATTAATAACTGGGTGAAAAACAGAAGAGTAGAATGGAACGACCACATAAGCCGAATGACAACAAATAGAGTAGTAAGGACGGCGAGAGACGGTTCCCCAATAGGGAGACGATCAGTGGGAAGACCACGAAAACGATGAAATGACAACTTACTGGAGGCACATTGAAAAACAGAGTCATATCTACACAAAAATAACAAGAAGAAGAGGAAACCTCGCTTCAATTTTTAGATCGTTTTATTTAACAAATTGTATTTACGTTTTAAATTTTGCTCCATGTTTGTTACAATTCCTGCTAAACCCGTTATCGATATATCTAATGGATGATTCTTAAAGAATGTCCAATCTCTGAATTGTAGATTCTAGACCAAAAAATATTAAAAATGAACCCAAATCACTTAAATTAAATGTGGCTCCTTACTAAGTTACAAGGTGTTTTATTTAAAAATTTAAAAATTATGTGTACCCAGTACTTTAGTGCTATTTGACATATCCTTGTCATACTTGGCAAAAAGTGTAGGTACTGTACACTAGGGTGCATCAAAAAAGGCGAAAAAACTAATTTTATTGCGATGGAAAAGTAATACCTTACAAAAGTTACCCAATCAACTGTTAAGTATTTCGGTAAAATTTTTTCGAAACTGGAAAATATCTTCTGCTCCCCAAGACAATTAAAAATTTTGAAAAAATGTTAATAGACGAAAAATGTTTTTATTTCGAAACGAAAATGTATTAGCTTACAAAAGTTGCCTAACAAACTATTTAGTATGTTTGTAAAATTGCGTTGAAATAAAAAAATATTTTCTGCTCCCCACGGCAACTAAAAATTAGAAAAAATACATTAATATGCGAATTTCTTTTGTAAGGGAAATGTACATTATAGAACTTAAATAAATAAATTCGGTTTAAATTAGAAAATATTTCCTGGATTCACAAGGCAATTAAAAATTCTTCGTAAGGAAAGTATAGTAAAACATTCTTTTTATATCAAAATAGCCTAACTTATCGGTCTCCCTGACGTCACCCAAGTTTTTTAATATAAATAAATACAAAGCAAAGTACAAAATTAGGTATATAAATATTACAAAAAAATATGGTTCGAAGATGTCTTTCGATTTAGCATTAAAGTGAGGCTTAGTTTTTCTGGAATCAGTTCGAGTTCTTATAAATCCATCCCTCGAATATGCTCCACAAACTGCTAGAGAAGCTTGTGTCACAAGCTGGACACATCATTCTACACATTGTTTGTGGCAGTGATATTTTTCAATCTCAATGTTAAAAGGGTCTAAGTTAGGATTCTTAATAAAATCTTACAGACTGTCACTCAAAAATCTACTAGAGAATATAGGTGGTTCCGTAAGGTGATATTCTTGTTAGTTAATTAACCCAAAGTAGTCGCTTGAATCAAAATTTTTATAGGAGAAAGTTTGAAGACCCTCACGTTTTTTGATTTGGTCAAGGGGTAGATCATTTGAATTTCGCAGACATACAAACCACTAAAGCGGTTTTTTTAGATGTTCTTCTAACAGCCGTATTACATCACCCTTAACGCCAGTATTTACGACTGTTTCGACACATGCAAGAGCTGGATTTGATACTTTCTGATATACCAGACAGCGGATATCCATATCTGAAATATTTGCACCCTGGCTCATGCACAAGTGTTATGTGTTCTCCCACGATTGATTGACCATAATACTTGATACTGTTTTTTACTTGAGCTATAGTTTTGTCTTTGCGTCGGTAACTTTCTTCTTTTACCGTTGTTCTCTCTGATTATATTTGTTTTTCTTTTCCCTATCAATCGAGCTTATCACCATTTTCTGGGACCTCTTTGATTTAATAGAAATTCGCGCTCATCTAGAAGCACTTTTTGAGATTCGCTAAAAAGACAATTAATCAGAGTGTCACATTTGCATGCTGCAAGATCAAAAAGTGTAGTTTTACTTTTGTTCTTAAAGCATTGACTTTTATTTTTGTAAAATTCACTGTTTTGCCTGTTCTTAAATGGTTTCATAAGTTTCATATATTTGTCATGATAGGCTTTTAAAAGCTGAATAATTCTTGTATGTTAAATTATTGGAATTTAAGCATTTTTCCATATTTTCTCCAATTTAATTGCAACCTGTTCGGCAATACCAGAAAATTCTGGCTCTTTTTTGCCGAGTTTTTTATCCTCTTGCAACCACAAAACTTCATGGCTTGTTTGTATTTCGGTAAAACATTTTCAGGTATATTTGGTGGTTGCCCAAAAATGGGGCAGTCCACAGTACATCTTGATTTTATTCCCCACGATCCTGGTTTATCTATTTTAAAAATCTTTAATTTACAAACAACAATAATAACAAAGTAAGGCATCGCACCAAAGATAAGTGAAAATTACATCCACGGACTCACAAAGCGGGACATTTCAAAGAGGTTGGGGAGACTGAAAAAACAAATAAAACTTTAAATATCGTTTAACTTTGTAATTGATAACATCTTCAGTTTTCTTTAATTGATCTTAGATCGAGTTAGCACATATTTTATTCCAAATAATATAAATTAGAATTTCCATAAAAATGAGATATTTAATAAAATTCAAGGTCGTTGTGGGGCAGAAAATTCGCTTAGAAAAAAAATTAAAAATACTAATATGCTGAAAAATAACACTAGCAACATTTTCACGCTATTGGATATAACATTTCCATCTTTTATTTTTTCGATGCACCCTACTGTATACACTAATAAATTACGATAAATAAACGTTTCCGGCTACTGCCCGATGCGTAAAACAGGAAAAAGTAAATGGTTGACCCTTGCGAATTTCTATTTTAGCGCAATTTTTAAATTATCCAATACTTTCTATGCAACTAAAATACTCTTCATTCGTAACGATAAAGTCATTAATTTTGGAGATATTTGAAGGAAAAAATGAAACGGCACAGATATTATGATAAATGTGTTCTCCTGATTTACGATGTATTCTACCACCGATTTAGTGCAAGAGTACCTTTAAAAATACCTCACAATTAAATAATACAGTGCTGAAAATGTTTAAAAGTTAAAGACAAAAACTTATGCGATACAATAACTGTTGCCCTACCCAAAACGGACGCCTATGTCAGGTAATATAAATTCGCAATTGATGGAATCGATTTATCTCGGGAAGATAAATATGTGTACCAGTTTTCGTTTTTCTAAATAGAAGGATTCTGGAGGTAATTGAAAAACTAATTAAAAGGCGACATCTTTAAAGAGCTCTAGATTCCTTAGGAAGCATTTCCGGACTAGGTGAATATGACATGTCTTAAAATTATGTGAGGAATCTCCGGTTTTCGTTTGTCAGGGGAGTTTTTGAACACCCTGTGCAAAAGAGGAATGTGTTTTGATAACCCCCTGGTATATGATTAAGCAATAACGAGAATCTATATTGGCTTAAGCTTATGTCATGATATATAATCTTGCTATCCAAATTGCAAATCTTAATGTCGGGTTAGTCACACTTCAATGGTTGCTATAATATATCTTACACAATATATCACGTGTTTGGCTAATACACGCAATATCACAGCAAATGTCATAAAACTTCACAGAATTCGCTAGGCACCCATCGATCAGCCATCAAACGTCTTGGCCATCCTATCCGGATATTTATCTCCGCCGAACACCATTTCTGTCTCTATATACGGCCGATAATTATCCTTTACAGTAGTTCGTTCGCCAATCCCAATAAAACGACCATATTGTTAGGACCATTCGAACATGCGGACCCTATTGAACGGTTTCCCCGCTTGGTCTCGATATCCTGCTGCTTCAGAAAAATGTGTGACCGAATCTTGGAGTAATAGCCTTGGACGTTTTATGATTTAGAGGTGGGTAGATAAGATCCTAAGCACTGGTAAGGATAACGTCAAGACCATCTTGGGGAATTATTTGATTTTAATTCGTTAATTTTCATATAATACATGAATTATTACTATTTAGAACGCAATTTTTAGTAAGACAAAAATTTATATAGATCTTTTAAAAATGTTAGATATTTTAGCAACGGAATATCTTTCGTATACATATTAGTGTTAATTATGTCATGCATTGTTAAGAATATAAAATAACGAAACAAAGATATCCTGCAAGCAAGAACTCTAGAAGGAAGAGCGACCCGACAACAAGAATACGAAACATTAAATAAAGCAGTTAAAATAAATGCAAGAAGAGACAAAAGAAGGTGAACTTAACAACTGCAAAAACAAGCAGAAACAGCTGCACAACACAACAGAACTAGAGAGTCATACCAAATTACTAGACGACTAACAAAAATGGGCCCCACTGTTCGAACATTTTAAGATTCAAGAGAGGCGAATTACTTCCTACAACAGCATTTGAGCGGGCTGGAAAAAGGTAACGTTATTAAGCTTCCAAAAAAGGGCAACCTCGCACTGTGCAAAAATTGGAGAGGAATAACCTTGCTTACCGCCATAAATAAAATTTTCACGATCGTCATACTTAAAAGATTAACAAACAAGGTTGAAATTCGAGCAAATGAAGCAGGTTTTAGACCAGAATCCTCCTGCATAGATCACATTAATACTGTGAGGGTAATAATGGAAAAATCGGTTGAATGGAACACACCTCTATACATGGTTTTTGTTGATTTCGAACGTGCCTATGATAGTTTATCTTATGCTGCTGTATGGAAAATTTTAGAGCAAAAAAATCCCGCATAAAATATTGTCCATTAAAAAGTCACTGTACACTGAGGCGAAATGCAGCGTGACACACAATGGGATCAACAGTGACGAATTGGACGTACTTACTGGAGTCAGACAGGGCCGCGTGCTTTCTCCGTTTCTTTTTAACATAGCTATAGACTATGTTCTCTCCAAACTAGACTTCGACACAAGAGGGATACAATGGACGTTAGCCACGCGCCTAAACGATCAGGAATACGCCGACGATATCCGCATATTAGGACAAAGATTTCAAGATGTGGCTGACCAATTGAAAACACTTTCCACTGAAGCCAATAAAACAGGTTTGAAAATTAATATTAGTAAAACCAAGTCCATGTGAATAATTTCAAGGAACGAAACGTTATTTACTATCGGCAACATGCAGATTAAAAATGTGGAAAACTTTACGTATCTTGGAAGTGTCATAACAGAAAACGGAGGTACAGGATACGATATTCGTATGGGGATACGAAAAGATCAACAAGCATTCGGCGTACTCCACCCTGTTTGGAGGTCTGGCGAGTATTCTACAAGGACACAGATCCGAATAGTTCAGTCAAACGTTATATCTGTTCTACTCTGCGGATGTGAAATCTGGAAAGTGACAAAAACCCTGACAGACAAACTGCAGGTCTTTATTAACAAAGGTCTATGATGAATTGTTCGTATTTTCTGGCCAAACATCATCATAAACGAAGATCTAGTACACCTGACCCAAAAAAAGGATAGAAAATGAAATAAAGTCCAGAAAGTGGGGTTGGATCGGTCGCACACTCCGAAAAAATAGTTCCAGTATTTCAAAGACTGCCCTAGAGTGGAGTCCTCAAGGAAAAAGAAAAAGAGGTCGCCCAGCACAAATTTGGAGAAGATCCATCATGGACGAGATAAGAGGTCAAGGAAAGTCTTGGAATGAGGTGAAGGCCTTAGCTCAAAATAGAACCCGATGGCGTGTTTTCACTGAAGCTCTATGCTCTATTTAGGAGTTTAAGAACACTATATATATATATATATATATATATATATATATATATATATATATATATATATATATATATATATATATATATATTAGTTCCCTTGTGTATAGAATTTCACATCTCGAACACTAGCATCCTTTTGAACTGAATATTGATGAGTCTCCTAGAAAGTTGGTAATACTAATATAGTATAACACTCAGTTAGATGTAAATCTCAGTGTGCATCTACGTACATAGTCACTAACTTGCCTTATGCTTTTAAATTCCGGTAATATTATCCAGTACAATGCTATACTATATATTTAACTCACAAATTTCAATAACAGACGATATTCCTGTAAACACTTGCCCGGCATGTTTTTGATAGCCACGTGCTTGTTGTTTATTTTGAAAGTTCTTCAAGAAGAGGTTGTCCCTGAAATAAATTACTGTCATTAATTATTGTACAAATTCATTCATTATTGTAGAAAATAAGTACAAAAACAAGTACCTACAATATAATAGTCTCTGAATAAAATTGCAAACAGATAATGTGTGAAGTTGACGAAAGGGAGTTGTTTGAAATTCACAATGGCAATGCTCCAGAATTAGAGGAACTGGGGTTAGAAGAAGATACTGGCTGGAATGAAGTAGGCGACATGCTGAGAAGAGGTAAAAAGAAGGCAAATGTTGATACCGCATTTCTAAAAATTTATTAAAATTACATTTTTGTTTCAGATGAACTGTTTGCTACCTATCGCCATCTCCCGGCTTTTCGCGGATTCTGGAGGGGAGAAAAATCTGATATATATTTTAAATCAATTTTCAATCACAATATTGCATATAATGGTGCAAAAGCAACTGCAGAAATCAATATTAAGCAAGAAAGACTTCTTCTTCTTTGGTGCATATTCGTTTCGAATATTGGAAATCATTCTAGCTATAACTATTTTATTAACTTATGTTTAAAATAAAGGGTGATTCAGTAAAAAGGTACGATTTGACAACGCTGCTGACGATAAAATAAAGGAGCCGCGGGCTTGCGACGTACACGTTGTGAATCTATAGAGAGGGCAGTTTAGTTATCATGGAGGCGTGGTCTTGTGAACAACACGCATTTGCTGTGAAAGCTTATTACAAAAATGGTGAAAGTTTTGTGCGTGTACAACGTGGCTGCGTTCACCAGAAATAATCGGTTTAAGTTTCAACTGAACAGCTGTGTTTCAGCGCTTTAAAACTACGTTCAGTCTGGTGAATTGTATTTTTCCGTTTGACACTTTCATAGTTTGTTTTTGTTTTGTGTTCTCGCATGTTTTATGAATTATGAACTTAACCTAAAACGAGACTCGTTGTTTTTGTTTATTTTTATATCGTGCTATCGTTCAACGATAACTTGGACGTGTCTTATACAAGTTTAATTCAAAAATGGATAATATAATACTACCTTTATTGTTGTTTGATAATGACATGAACAAGAAATAATTTTTAGTGCTTCTGGCTGTGCTGGACTTGGCAGAACCATTGGATGATGATGAAGTATTCAAACCATAAATAAATAATAGTTGTCACGAGAAATATGAATTATGTTGAAAATATTGTTCTTCAATACACAGATTTACAATTTCGTGAGCGTATACAACTATGTATCTCCTAAGTTTCAATTACTTTATAATTAAAACCATTGTTAAAGTAAATATTTTCAAATCAGCGCGCCATTACAATATATTTTTTAAACACGTTCAAGATTGAAGCGATGCAAATACTACGTTCAATAAAATGGCGACCGCTTCGTCAACACGTTGAAGTTTAGCCTGAATTGACATGACGTTCACCTGAAAAATCTTAAACAGCTTCAAAGCGCTGACATAGCGCACTGGTCTGGTGAACGCACCCATTGAACCACTACTTTCAAAGATCCTAAACCAAGTCTTAATAGCCATGTTAGACGGAACTGCAGCGCGGAGCGGCAAATGGTAGTGTAAATGAAATGCTCGTTTTACACGCACAAAACTTTCACCATTTTTGTAATAAGCTTTCACAGCAAATTTGCGTTGTTCACAAGACCACGCCTCCATGATAACTAAACTACCCACTCTCTAGATTCATAACGTTTACGTCGCCAGTCCGCGGCTCCTCTATTTTATCGTCAACAGCATTGTCAAATCGTACCGTTTCAGTGAATCACCTTGTAGATTAGTTGTTGGAGAATCATTTCCTCAGGATCTTTAATTATGATATTCTTATTCTCCCAATTCCTCGCCTTCCGACTTTGCCTTGGAGGATTACCAATTCTAAAAAACAGAATATCATAAAATGACCGATGGAACAAAATTCTCATAAATTGGAGACCACACACACACACACACACACACACACACACACACACACACACACACACACACACACACACACACACACACACACACACACACACACACACACACACACACACACACACACACACACACACACACACACACACACACACACACACACACACACACACACACACACACACACACACACACACACACACACACACACACACACACACACACACACACACACACACACACACACACACACACACACACACACACACACACACACACACACACACACACACACACACACACACACACACACACACACACACACACACACACACACACACACACACACACACACACACACACACACACACACACACACACACACACACACACACACACACACACACACACACACACACACACACACACACACACACACACACACACACACACACACACACACACACACACACACACACACACACACACACACACACACACACACACACACACACACACACACACACACACACACACACACACACACACACACACACACACACACACACACACACACACACACACACACACACACACACACACACACACACACACACACACACACACACACACACACACACACACACACACACACACACACACACACACACACACACACACACACACACACACACACACACACACACACACACACACACACACACACACACACACACACACACACACACACACACACACACACACACACACACACACACACACACACACACACACACACACACACACACACACACACACACACACACACACACACACACACACACACACACACACACACACACACACACACACACACACACACACACACACACACACACACACACACACACACACACACACACACACACACACACACACACACACACACACACACACACACACACACACACACACACACACACACACACACACACACACACACACACACACACACACACACACACACACACACACACACACACACACACACACACACACACACACACACACACACACACATGCTCGTATCAATCCCAGCCCCGGGGGACATGTGTGTTCCAATGGAAAAGTGGAACACACATGTCCGAAGATCAAACCGGTTAGACCCCGTAATGGAGTGGTACCTATCTGACCCACAAGCTATACCTCCACCCCTCCCCATCGAAGGACATACCGAATGGGGAGGCGTTGAACTTACGTTACTTTGGATGCCCTGGGTAATGGGACATCCTTTGTATTCCTTCATGTAGTTAAGCCACCTAGTTTTAGGAGTAGCTAGAAGAGGATTTTCTCCCTATTAATTACTAAGTTAATTTTTTACTTTACTTTAAATTTGTGTCATAAAAAAATGTGTTCCGGACATCAAGACACCGATCTAAATCGGTGTCTCGCTGTCCAGACCATGTATGCTCGGTCGCTCAGCCGGCGAATTGGCAAAATAAATTTTGTTCTCCTCGACGGCTGACCGCCCAAAAGGTGTGGCCATCAAGCCCACGTCTACTGCTGTCTAGGCCGTTTATGTACCGTTCTTTGGTTTTCGTCGTAGTTGGTCGATTCTCTTAATAATCTGCTAGGATGGTTCCTGATATTGTTAAATATTTCATGTGCTCTGTCGTCTATCATTCGCAGGAGTTTCTATTGTTGCTTATGTCCAAATACGTATCTTAATGGGACATATCTAGGTATATGCAGAGCTTCCTTGATCATGTGGTTTTGGATGGTTTGTATTGTTTTCTGGTTGGTTTTACACGTGTGCCCCCATGCGGCTGAGGCTTATGTTAGTGTTGGCAAAATTATACAATTTGCCATCCTAATCTTTGTCTGAAATCTAAGTTTGTTCTTTCGACCTATTAGCGATGAGAGTTAACTCCTAGCAGCTTTAGCTTTTTTGATCGTTTGTTTTACGTGTTCTGTAAAGGTCAGCCTTTTGTCTAACATTACGCTTAGGTATTTGGTTTGATTTGACCATTTAATTTGGGTATCAAATAGGGATAGTACCTCATTTGGCCTGCCCCTTCTTTTTTGGTACATGACGACCTGTGTTTTGTCAGGATTGACATCTATTTTCCACTGCACACACCATTATTGTAGTTCGTCAAGAGCTCTCTGTAGATGTCTTGTTGCAAAATCTGGGTGGGTACTGCTAAAAGCTATCGCTATATCATCTGCGTATAGACTTAGAAACGATCTGGGTTCAGTTGGCGTGTCTGCCGTATACATGGTATATAGATATGGCGACAACACTGCCTCCTATGGCACACCAGCCTCCAAGATCCTAACTTCGGAAAGGGTTGGCCCTATCCGAACTCTGAACCCTCTGTTGGCTAGGTATGACGAGAGAAGACACGTCATCAAGTCACTAAAACCATATTGGTTCATTTTGTACAGCATGCCGTCGTGTCAGACACTGTCGAATGCTTTACTGACGTCTAGAAAGGCGGCCGCTGTATACTTATTTTCGTTGAACTATTTCGTGATATATTTTGTTAACCTCAGCTTCACACGAGTGCTCGGATCTGAATCCGAACTATGCTTCAGGTATTGTTCCGATTGTTTCAGATTCTTCTTTTAGCCTAGCTAATATGACCCGCTCTGTGATTTTGCTTAACGCTGGTAATAAGTTTATCGGTCGATAATTATGTGGAAATGTGCCATTTTTTCCTGGTTTTTCAATCACGATTACGTGAGCCTCTTTCCATCTGTCAGGAAAATGTGTTAGTCTTAAGATGTTGTTTATTAAATTTGTTATGTACACTCATGCTTTTCCTGGCAGATTTTTCAGAGCTCTGTTCGTAATCTTGACCGGTCCCGGAGCTTTTTTGGCATTAGTACGCTTGATCAGCTGACTGACCTCTTCAGGGGAGGTGTGTGTAATACCTATAATGCCCTTTCTTCTTTTTAGAATTCTCCATCTTCGTTCGACTTCTTCTGTGAAGTCTAGATCTTAATCGGGATGATAGTTTTCCCTACATTCTTTTCTAGCGTGTTTTTCATTATTTGCGCTTTTATAAATTGGAGACCGTGGGAATATAAACGAAGCAGAGGAAGACCACAAATGAGATGGACAGATGATGTGAAGAAGCACGTGGGCTCTAGGTGGATAACTGTAGCGACAGACAGAGAAGAATGGAAAAGGATTGAGGAGGCCTATGTCCACAGATGGACCGAAGAAGGCTAATTAGATATATAGATAGATCATAAAATGTTAAAAATGTGTACCTGGGATAAGCGAATGAACTTGACTTTGAAAAACATAGCAATAAATTATTTCGGAATGTAACAAAAACGATGTAGACAAGATAAACGAAGAAAAACTAGATACAATAACACAAGTCTAAGAAAAATTTGGTCCCAAACATGAAAAAGAAAGAAAATTATACATTTCCACTTGGGAATTCATTCTCAAATTACAAAACAATATTAACGTTTTATATTTTGGAAACGATTTCTGCATTGGACATCGAAATGTCAAAGAAACTTATTTTAAAGTAAAGTGACTGATTGCCAAGAATATAAATATAATAATGATATTATTTTTCAAGGCAATAAAATATAAAACAATATTAGGTAATCATACAGAATTAAAAAAATATTAAGTAAATTAAAAACCTTATTGGGACCATTTTCTCGTTACATTTCCGCGGCTTCTAAAAATGCAAGCCAAGCGGATGCGGAAGCAAGGAGGATGAGGGAGATAGAGATAGCAACAATATGCATTATATGATGAAAAACTAACGAATTTTATAATAACAAATTGTTCGGCCAGGGTGCTTGTTGCGCTCTATAAACAAACTGAAATAAGACGGCTTTGGCTTCGTGTTGCAACGAGATTGAAAATCGATATTCATTTTATTTTTTTTTTTTTAGTTTTTATTCATAATATTTTTATTTAAAAGACGGAATTTTTCGCCGATTTTAATCTTAACTTGGTATATCTTCCTACACAACTAGGACACGAATTTTTTCGTGGGTCCGTCTACTAAACGACTGTCCGACCTGAGATTGATACGATGATGCCATTTAATATTTGATGACAGCTTATGACAGCTTAACACAATTTACTGTTCTTATTGGGAAAAGGCCTGAATTTTGCTTTAAAGTAATTTTATTTTGACATTTCGATTTGTACTTCGGAAATCGTTCTCAAAATGCAAAACAATAATTAATTTTATTTATTAATGTTTTGTATTATCTCTAACTAAGGGCTATGCTGTACTTATTACAGTCGCGCTAAATTGGCCACTATGTCCGATAAGCACTGGTGTAGCATAAATATATCGCTCTACCTATAGTCCAGGGCGGATCTGTTTTGAGATGGACGTTGAGAGGTGACTCAAATTTGTTTGCAGAAATTGCTTGAAAATAAATCAAATAATAATATTTGAGTTATCCTCCCTCTCAAAAAGGTCCGGAACATTGTTTAAATAATCATAATGTCAAGAATTGAAGGAAAAATTCGATTTTTTTCTTGGTTTTTTGATTATAACTTTAAAAGTATTCATTTCCGAGAAAAGTTGTACTGACATAAAAGTTGCGTAATTCAATTTACTACAACATAGAATTGGTTAAAAATTTAAAAAATAGTCACCCTAGTTGCAAAATAGCAATAATTGCGAAAAAACCATACAAAAACAAGTATTCGCATTTTACGTTTTTCAACCATTTATGCTACACTTAGGACCTTCATGTTTCACCCAGAAAAACTTTATGATACAGTAAAACAATACTGTAAATTTCTTTAAGATCGGTTCAATAGATTTTGCAAAATAAATTTTGCAATACAGCTTTCGCAAAAAAAATTCATTTTTTCAAAATGTTACAGGACTGAAAATAAAGCAGATAGCAAGTTGAATTTTTTTTGCTTATAGAAGTGTACTGTACCTTTCATTTGCAATTTTCAAAATTAAAACCGATTAATTACCACGGCGTCAGAAATTTTTTGAAATAAACAACAATTTTTGGTGCTACGCGCAGGACAGCGGTGTTCGATTCACACAGGTTGATTTCCACCAAAATTTCTTCCAATCTTTATCTAATATATTATTTTCTTACTCTATATTTTGTTGTATTTTAATTTTTTAAATCCACAAAAATCAAACTAATTTTATTATTGTTTGTGAAATATTGTTTAAACAATTGCATATGTTTAAAAATAATAAACTTTTATTATTTAAGTTAAAATATATGAACAAAGAAAGTTTTTGCTAATAAAAGTGTTATTTCAAAGGATAGAGTATGTGTTTTTATTTTGCAATAAACAAATTTATTTATTTATATCGAAATGTCATAAAAATTAAAATGTATCAATCATTATCAAAGGTCATTGGAATGCCCAATCAGAGCAACCTATCCGCTGTCCTGCGCGTAGCACCAATAATTAATGTTTATTTAAAAAATTTCCTGACGCCGTGGTGTTAAGCAATTTTAATTTTGCAAAATTGCAAATGAAAGGTACAGTACACTTCTATAGGCAAAAAAATTTTCAACTTGCTATCTGCTTTATTTTCAGTCCTGTAACATTTTGAAAAAATGAATTTTTTTACGAAAGCTGGATTGCAAAATTTATTTTGCAAAATCTATTAAACCGATCTTAATGAAATTTACAGTATTGTTTAACTTTATCATAAAATTTTTCAGGGTGAAATATGGAGGTCCTAAGTGTAGCATAAATGGTTGAAAAACGTAAAAGGCGAATACTTGTTTTTGTATGTTTTTTTCAAAATTATTGCTATTTTGCAACAATTTTTATTTCTTAAATTTTAAACCAATTCTGTATTGTAGGAAATTTAATTATGCAACTTTTATGTCAGCACAACTTTTCTCGGAAATGAATACTTTTAAAGTTATACTCAAAAAACCAAGAAAAAAATCGAATTTTTCCTTAATTTTTTGACATTTTGATTATTTAAACAATGTTCCGGACCTTTTTGAGAGGGAGGATAACTCAAATATTATTATTTGATTTATTTTGAAGCAATTTCTGCAAAAAAATTTGAGTCACCTCTCAACGTCCAAATGTACTAATATTTTTACAGATGCGCCCTGGTCTACTAACCTATCTCTGATGTGGCAGCTATAAGACTCGACAGTTCTAAATTTATTACTGCAGAGATAGACTGATGGTGGAAAAAATTCCATACTAGTGGTGTATGTAGTACACCAAGCACCTAGTCATATAAGTAAATTGTGTGAGATTTAAATTGCATTTATCTACTAAAATAGTATTAGTAATTTGTAGTGACTTATAAGTAACACAAGCTAGTTGCAACGTTTTGCAAACGTTTGTTGGATATAGTTCTTTCCGACACTATTTTTAGAGGAATAGAAGTGCTTGTGTTTTTGTTCTTATATTTGTTGCTAATAGTTATATTTTTGTTATTTGCTTCAAAGTCAATAGTCTACATCAGCGGTTCTCAAACTTTTTGAGTCATGTACCACCTACAGTTCTTTTATTATTTTTTTGGTACAACCTATATGTTTAGATTGTATTACCAAAACTTACTAAGTACTACTATTTAAATTTTTTATGTTTTGTGTACCACCTCAAATAGTGATATGTACCACCAGTGGTACATGTACCACAGATTGAGAACCGCTGGTCTACATAGTTCTTGTCCCGTGTCTGTAACATTTATGGGTTGAACTAATTTTCATAATTCTTAAATGCTTATATGCTTCGTATATGCTTTATATTAATAGTAATAACAATAATTATTATTATAGTTCTGGAATACTTTTAAATAACAAAAACTGCACGGTTTAGTTCCGCTCCGTCCATTCCACCTCCATACCGAATCTTGAACTAATGGCATAGGACTTTTATGATGGAATCCCGTTCTTTATGGATGACTTTCAATAAGTATATAATTAAGAAAAGGATGTTTGTTCCTTTTGTGGAAAAGACAAGTGCAGATGGGCGTGAAATGAGTTAGATACCAATAGAGGAGAAAAGTGGGGAAAAAGTGTATTGGAGATTTTATTTTTCAATTAGTACGAAAAAAAACTAGGACGATGGTTTCTATTGAAAGCTATTATTACCATAAGATGCTTTTGAAATCAAAAACAGACGGTATATTTTTATTACGACTCCAGCGGTTATGGCATATGCGGATTGGAATCTGCAGAGAAAATAGTTTTAAATACACTATGTCAGTATATGATACCGTACTCTATAAAGCTTTAAGACTGGTTATTGAAAAATTGAAAAATCTGAGATTCTTCTTCTGTCTTCTTTGTGTGCCGTTGTTACAAATAAGTGTGTTGTAAAAGATCTCTGGTCAAAATCAATTAAAACTCAGTTGTTCAAATAACATTATGCCTGCTCTTCATTATCGCCGATGATGGCCGATCATGTGATTGTCTATGATCGGCACAATAATCGTGCAAGTGTCCACATAATCGTCCGTATCATGATAAACGACAACCATCAAGATGGACGTGCAGTGTGTTGCTACTGCAACAATTTATTAAATTTAATAGCGGTATACAACCATTATGTCAATATGGCTCAATGAAAAGTTTAAAAAAAATGGAGGAAAAGAAGAGTGGTCTTTGATAACTACCTTTAAGACAGGCTTGTTTGAGATAAAATCAAATGAGTTTAGATACATCAAACTTCGCAATTCGATAAACATATTTTTCACTCATTGCTGTGCACTTAGATATACTTTTTTTCAAAAAAAATATGGAGAATCTGCTTGCTGAATTATTGGTTAAACCTTCTGGAGAATTCTAAAACTTTATACGTATGTCACCGAGCGATTTCAATTAGTTAGGTATTTGGTACGCAAATTATCCCCGTTAGTAGCAAAACAAGACACTACTTTCAGAAAGTCCATACCAGTTAAAATACGACTTGCAATCGCATTGAGATTTTCCGTTACGGGGGATAGTTAAGCTTGCATCAACTTTTTAGTGTAAAAAATTACACCTTTTTTAACCTAAGCACAATATTTTCCGACGGGAAATGAATGATCGACGATCGCGTGGGCATGTCAACGCAACTATTACTTATTACTCATTAACTTATTATTTATTACTCGACGATTTCCTTTGAAGCGTCTCCAAACAATCGCAAAATCACGGATCGTCTACGATCATGGGCGATCATAGACGATCATGGGCAACTATAGCCAAGTATGCCCTCTACACAATCATGCTCGCGCTTGATCGTCTGTAATCGCCGATTATGTAGAGGAGCCATTATATTTAAATCGAAAAATCAGTAATTTAACCATAAGTTGTTTACAATAATAATAACGCGTCCTATCCTAAATGTGAATACTTGTTAGATAGATTGTTTTCAAGCGTTAGCTATCGTCGTATTAACAAGCTGATGAAATGTTTCTCGGTCAGCAGTTATACGATACAATTCCTCGACCGTTCGGCCTTTTCATTGTCTAATGTTACGCAGCCAGGGCAGTTGTTTTCTTCCAACCCAGCGTTTTCCTTCGATTTCGCCCTGAACGATTAACCAGAATGAGCGATATTTAGGTCGGGTCAATATATATGACCGAAGCACAGTATAAAGAGGGGCAGTACAACCACTTCCATGTCGGCACTTTGATCTCAAGAAGTAATACCGGCAGTACGGCAATTGGTAATTCACCAGTGGTGTATGCGGGTTTTCCCTGTTAAAACCCGTACGTTTCTATGCGACTCGCAATGCGAGAGTGGGGCAAAAGCGACTGCGAACATTGCGCGGTCACCATGCGCGACTAAAGATTTTACTTCCAATTTTTCGGAGAGTGGTTCTACTGTCTCTCTTTATACTGTGACCGAAGTATTAAAGCTTGCTCATTTTTATAACTTAACCCGTTCATGCCCGGTGGCAACTACAGTTGCCACGCCTATGAATGTCTTCCCCGCCCCTCTGCCACTGTGTAATTCGCAAAGTGCACTTAAGTTAGGTGGAGGGGGTTATCGGCTAACAAATTCAGCAAAGCCACAGTTTGTATGTATCATTCAACCAGTTTGTATCGATAGTTTTCTTAGTGGTGTTATACGTGTTTAGTTATATTCATGGCAGCCGACAGTTCAATGTAAGTATACAAATATGTATATATATTTTTTCAAACCAAAGATTTATTTTCTTCAATAGCAAGCTTTTGTCGCAATTTTTAACTATAATTGTTATTCCTGAGGGATTTACTTTTTTCAATATACATATATAAAAGTACATGGCAACTTGAGTTGCCACTGGGAATATGGATTATCGTTTGTTATTTTCAGGTATGTACGAGGAAGAGATGGCAAGGGGTTACTTTTTCACGAACTTCTGGAGGCTCTCGAAGAATAAAATGAAATGCCTGAATATATATCGATTTTTCCTGCGTTCTCAAGTAAGTGTGAAGTACAGTCATGAAATTAATCATGAAATTAAAGCTGCAGATGATACTAACAACGTTTCCCAACCTAGTACCTCTCGACAGAATAATATTTCTCAACCATGTACCTCCAAATGCCCGAAATCTGCCAAACGACCACGTCTAAATCCAACTGCATGGAAATCAAATATTTTTGAATTTTCTTCGAAGGTTCCTGAACCCGACAACGAATACCGGCCAAATGTAGAGGATCTTTTGAAAGAAACAGTTAAAAGCCCGATTGACGCATTTAGGTGTTACTTTACACAAGATATAATAGAGCACATTGTTCGCGAAACAAACTTTTATGCTGGGCAAAAATTAGTTCATAATCTGAACGCCACTTCGGCAGAAATTTTAACGTTTGTTGGGGTTATGCTCTTATCGGGATATCAGCCACTGCCTTGCAGACGGCTTTACTGGACTGTAGATGAAGACGTTCATACACCAATAGTCTCAAATGCAATGAGACGAAATCGTTTTGACGAACTCATGAGTTTCATTCATCTCGCCGATAATCAGTCCAATGACGGTACTGATCGAATGTACAAAATTCGCCCTTTGTTAGATATGCTAAATTCTGCATTCAAGCAAATTACTCCTGGTCCCACTGTTAGCGTCGATGAGAGTATGATTCCGTATTACGGGAGACATGGAAGTAAGCAATTTATAAGGGGTAAACCCATTAGATTTGGGTACAAACTGTGGGTAGCTGCCGATCCTTCGGGTTACATCCATCATGTTGAACCGTATTGTGGCTCTTCCACTCGCCTTCCTCAAACTGGTCTAGGACAAGGTGGTGATGTCGTTATAGGTCTAATTGATCACATGCAATTGAAAAAAGGACACAGACTTTATTTTGACAATCTTTTTACGTCGGTTGCATTGTTGCAAGAATTAAGTTCCAGAGAAATTGGAGGCACAGGAACATTGCGTGAAAATCGCTGTAATGCCTCAATGAAACTGCCAGAAAAAAGTGCGTGGAAAAAAAAAAGAAAGAGGTGACGTGGCTACTTCATCGTCTGGAGATCTTTTGCTCGTTCGCTGGAATGATAATAACGTTGTCACAATGCTTACCAATTGTGACAAAGTATATCCTATGAAAAAAGCAAGCAGCTATTCTCGTGCAGAAAAAAAAAAGATTACAATAGATATTCCAGGTCCCGTTGAACAGTACAACAGCAACATGGGAGGCGTTGATATAATGGATCAATTCGTGGCTTCTTACCGTTGCCGAATTAGATCAAAAAAATGGTGGTGGCCTTTTTTTTTCATGGGCTCTAGATGCCGCATGTGTACAAGGTTGGCTCTTATACCGTCGACTTGGTTATGATATACCATTGTTGAACTTTAGGCGCCAATGCACAGTTTATCTTTTGAAATCATTTGGAACCCTTCCAAAAATACCTGGTGTCAGAACGTCTTTGAATTTTTCACCTGTACTTCAAGAACTCCGAAAAGACCACACTGATCATATTATTCAGAAAGGTGCGTCCAAGTATCGCCGTTGTAAGGTCTGTGGCAATCGGACATCCTATCTTTGTATTAAATGTGACATTACATTACACCCTGACAACTGTTTTAAAGTGTTTCACACATAGAATTTTTGTTGTTAGATGTTATTAACTGAATTTAATAAATAGATACCTACTAATTTTTTCGTTTATTTTTATATTTACACCGCTTAATCCCAGTGGCAACTAGAGTTGCCAGGCTGCCATTTTGGCAGTTAGATGCTGATAAGGTTTTAATTATTATTTTTACATTTAAGGTACCATGACTAAAGAAGTTCCGTGACTAAAATATTACACAAAAAAAATCACTAGGGAATTCTGGGCATGAATGGGTTAATCACTTGTCGCTCTTTGTGCATGTTCTCCAGCACAAGTTCGTTAGATATGTGTGCTGTCCACGGGATTCTGAGCATGCAAAGTTAACACCACAACTTGAACGCTTCTAATTTGTTGCTATTTGATGCTATTGACGAGGTGTCTTTGAAAGGATTGTGATCTTTGGCCTGAAACATCCTAATAGAGTAAGTGAAGTAAAGTACCTTTAGATGTAACTATTATGTTTGTATGGTATTGAGACACAATTATAGTCCAGAGAAATAAGGATTTTCTCAGGACACTCAAATATCCAGGTAGCTGACTACTTTTTTAGTTGAATCGTTTATTTCAGAAAGGGGTCAAGTCACAAAAACCTGCTTTTGAGAAAAACAAAAAAAAACGTTCAAAAATTTATCTTGTTAATTTGTTGAAGAAAAAAATAAATATTTTTTTGCACTTGGCCCCTTTCTGAAATAAAGTTGGTGTTTACATTCAACAAAAATTTTATTTATATAAAATAAAAATTCTCACTAATAACCTGTAGTGTTTGTCAAAAAGTATTGTATTTTTCAAAAATTTATCTTGTTCATTTGTTTAAGAAAAAAATAAATAATTTTTTGCACTTGACCCCTTTCTGAAATAAAGTTGGCGGTTACACAATTTTTAAGCAAGGAGTCATGCGTTGCATGGCCCCTTTCTGCACTAAACGCTAATTTCTCTGCGCTGCCAAAGCAACACTATGGCAGCAATTGATTCCTTTCTGCAACAAAAGCTGTATTTACGTTTAAATTAAAAAATTTCACCAAAAACTCATTTTGTCAAAATTAGCCATTTGACCCCTTTCTGAAAAACACGATTCAGTTATTGCAGACCTATAGGAAGAAAAGCTACATGTTTCCTGCCTAGAGTTCTCGTCCGTTTTTTAATTATTAACAATTTAGTGCAAAAAACGCGGTTTTTTCGATTTTTTGCACCCCATTAATAAGCTAAATAATTGACATAAAACGACAAAGTTTGATTTTTTATAACATCGAAAAAGCCGAAATTCAAAATGCCGATATTTTAATGTTAAAAAGTCAATTTGTTGCTTGGCAAATTGCAAAATAATTGAACATCGATATTTGTTAATAATTTTTACTAAATGTACCGTAGAACTTTAGGATTTCACCCAAAGTTTGGTATTGGAGTACTTAACAAACTCTCGAAATTTGAGATCGACCCATCAATTAGTTTAAAAGTTATTCAATTTGTTTATTCCAGAGAACTTTGTTTTGCATAAACATAAGACAAAAAATAATAAAGATAGGGCAATTCTGCCTATGCCAAATGAAAGTTGAGGAGTGGTGCTATCAAAATATATAAAAATAAATAAAAAATTTATTTAATATAGTCAAAAATCCTAATGCCAAATTTTTGAACTTTTGTAGTTTATAAACGTTTAGAATAACTTTAGAAATATTTGCCCGTCGAAACAATTTTTTTATACATTTAAAGACAGTATTTTAAACCGAATTTTCATATAAAAAATTTAGCCTAGTACTCTGGGCTAATTAGCAAAATTCATGGAAAAGTTATTTACCAGCAATTTTATTGCTGGAATCGAATTATAAGATCCTATATATTAATAATATAGTTATGCAAAGTCCGCAGATAGTGTGCTACTTTTTTTATAAACAAAATGGCGCCGACAAATCGTATTTTTTTCAATTATTTCTCTATAACTCCGAATATTTTAACTTTACAACAAAAACACCCAAAAAAAATTCACCGAAATTAAATTCTGCATAGATATATGTTTTTCACGATTTGCTCCGACGAAAATTTTCCTCCAAAAATGCGGGTTTTCCTAACAAAAACTCTAATTTTCAAATAACGTTTTAAGTAAGTAATTATTAATCAATAATTAAATAACTTAGTGACATCAAAGCTTTCTTGGTATAGATTGTAATTCCAGAAGCCAGTGAAAATTAAACGAATATTTTAGCAACAATTCAATTGTTAATAAACAATTTACGATCGCAATAATAACCAAAATAATCTTGATACATTGATCAACCTTATAAAGATTATAAATATGAGATGCTTATTTAATATTTTATCGACAAAATATAAATTTTTCTTTTTTTTGCATAATCTTTAAATTTTGAAAAAAAATAGTTATAATACGCTGGTCTAATTAGTAAAGTACAAAGAAAGGTTATTTACCAGCAATTTTATTGATAGAATCGAATTATAAGATCCTATATATTATTAATATAGGTATGCAAAGTCCGCAGATAGTGTGCTACTTTTTTTATAAACAAAATGGCGCCGACAAATCGTATTTTTTTCAATAATTGCTATATAACTCCGAAGATTTTAACTTTACACCAAAAACACTCAAATAAAAATTCACCCCAATTTAAGTCTACATAGAAGCATGTTTTTTCCGATTTGCTCCTACGATAAATTTTCCTCAGAAAATGTGGGTTTTCCCAACAAAATCTAGAATTTTCAAGTAAATTTTTTGGGCCAATAATTATTTATCAATAATTATATAGCTTGGTGAAGTAAAAGCTTTCTTGGTATAGATTATAAATTCAGAAGCCGGTGAAAATGAAACGAATATCTTAGCAACAATTCAATTGTTAATTAAAAATTTACAGTCGCAATAACAACCAAAATAATCATGAGACATTGATCAAACTTAGAAAGATTATAAAGGTGTGATGCCTATTTAATATTTTGTCGGCAAAATATAAATTTTTCATTTTTTTGCATAATCCTTAAATGTTTAAAAAAAATTGTTTTAAAAAAATTAACATTTCTCAGAAATTGTTTATTATATTCTAATTTTATAAAATACTTAAAATGCGTATTTCATAGGTCTTGAAAATGAATGCTTTAAAAAATTTTTCCAACCATTTGCAAAAAGTTATGAAACAACAAAGTAAAATATACCAAATCTCCGTTGTTTATAATTTGTTTTCATTGTTTCAAAGCTTAAAAGTGAGTATCTGGTACAATCTAATTACTCACAAAAAATGTCAAAAATTAGTGCAATGGTTATATTTTAATCAAAGACTAAAAATACATTTTTTTGGAATTTTTAGCGCAAAAGTAGGCCTGATACAGAGTCGGAGCTAAAATGTTCACTCGATGCGACTGACACGCAGCATATATTATATAAAAGTGTACGTCTCGCGCGGCCGGTCGTCGCTCTGAGTGAAAATTTCAGCTACAGTGCTGTAATATTCTACTTTCGCGCGTGTAAATTACAAAAAAATATATTTATAATCTTTAATTAAAATATAACCATTAAATTGATAATCGATATTTTTTTGTAAATAATTAGCTTGTACATTATACTCACTTCTACGCTTTGAAAGAATTAAAAAAATGTATAAACACCGTAGTAATCGTATGTTTAGTTTGCTGTTTCATAACTTTTTTGTAAATGGTTGCAAAACAGTTTTAAAGCATTCATTTTCAAGATATTTGAAATGCGCATTTTAGCTATTTTTTAAAACTATAATATAATAAAAACTTTCTGAGAAACGTTAATTTGTTTATAACTATTTTCTTTAAACATTTAAAGATTATGCAAAAAAATTAAAAATTTATATTTTGTCGACAAAATGTTAAAAAGGCATCTCATGTTTATAAGATTTCAAAGTTTGATCAGTGTATCCTAATTATTTTGGTTATTATTGCGACCGCAAATTATTAATTAACAATTGAATTGTTGCTAAAATATTCATTTAATTTGCATCAGCTTCTGGAACTATAATCTAACCCAAGAAAGCTTTTAAGTCACCAAATTATTTAAATATTGGTAGACAATTACTTATCTAAAACTTTATTTGAAAATTAAAGATTTTGTTGGGAAAACCCGCATTTTCCGAGGAAAATTTTCATCGGAGCAGATCGGGAAAAACACGTCTCTATGCAGAATTTAATCACGGTGAATTTTTATTTAAGGGTTTTTGTTGTAAAATTAAAATCTTCGGAGTTATAGAGCAATAATTGAAAAGAACACGATTTTCGGGCGCCATTTTGTTTATAAAAAAAGTAGCACACTATCTGAGGACTTTGCATACCTATATTATTAATATATAGGATCTTATAATTCGATTCCAGCAATAAAATTGCTGGTAAATAACTTTTCCCAAAAATGGCCTATTCTCCGATAATCGGCCCAGACTATAGGTTCATTTGGGCCAAAGTTAGCCATGTATTTTTTTAATTCACAGCTAATTTGTTTATAATAATTAATTAATCTCATTGATGTCATTTTAAAGAATATGATTTGTACTTTTTGTTAAAAAATTTTGGACAAACATTGTACCTTTACAGGACCCTATACGAATTTTTAAAAATGTAGTTCGAATTATTACTAGGGTGAACCTACAAATCCACCGAGTTCAAATACCGAAAAAGCAATTTCTAACTAATACAATTTTCTGTACCTCCGGATCTACTCAATGGATTTTGATCTTTATTTTTTTAATTTGTATGTTATTGCTACGTACATTACAAATATGCAATTTTTTTATAAATTCAATAATTAATAAACCTTCTAATTTGTTTAAATAATTAGAAACCATTTCTTTTAATCAAAGTATTATTAACGATCATAGAAAAAGTTAAAGGACACTTATAATAATTCTGTGACTGAGGTGAATAAGCACATAAGTGAAAAATTAAGATTTTTTTTTATCAAAATATGTAGGGGATTTTTAATACTGCCATCGACTCCAAGCACTTAAGTCTTCTATGCATTTTTACGTCTGTTATTGCGAAGTGTGCATAAGAACTATACTGAGAAAATACCGATTTGATTTGTAAATAAACACTTAAGTTGACTTATGTGAAAAGAGCCAGCCGGAGTTCGCTGTCTCTTCTCAGACAAAGAAAAATTTAACCTCAAAACCTACAAATATACTTTACGAATAAAATGTAGCCATATTTCTGTTTGCCTTAAGTAATTTCTGGTGACTTCCAATGAAACGGACAATTTCATAACAGTTACCGCTTATAAAAAAGCCTCACCTGAGAAAGCAAATACTGATTCTTCCCAAGGAAAAATATTCCACCAAACAAGTGGTCTGAAGAAAAATTAGAAGCAAGTAAGCATATGTTGAGTTCTGTTAGCTCAAAAGATTACAGGAATGAAGTGTTTTACTTTTAACCTCCAGCAATGTCTACCACCCCCTTTAATAAAGTCTTTAGTCGCTTTTTACAAGTGACAGCATATGGGCAACGTCACTGTAATGAACGAAAATGGAAAGTAAAAACATTTTATGTGGCACGAATAGGAATGTACTGCAAAACGAGGGGCCAATGATGTTGGACCATGTTTGTATAAATATTTTGTATATCATTATTGTCTCCTGAGCTTACCCATGTTATATTTATTCAGATACATGTGAAGGATAAAATAAATCAATAAATAAAGATACTATATGTAATAACATTATTTTCATGACCCTTTTTTTGTGCAGTAACGCATGAGTCATGGACAGACTTGGTATCAATGACATAAGTCACGTATTTCTTTTTTAACATAATATCTTGTGTTTCATTGGTGGTAGAAAATTTGGAGAATATTTTGTCTTAGTATGAGACATTTACATTTAATAATTATAAAAATAATAATTAAAACCAAATAAAGTGAATAACATGTAATTGTGGGCAATAAAACGAAATTAATTTATAATAAATAATTATTCATTGAAGATAATTTATTTATTAAAGTATACCTTAACTTTTTCTATATTTAATAATGATAGTATGATTAAAAAAATTGGTTTTTGTCAAAATATTATTTTTTTTATAAATTGTTTAAACAAATAAGACTGTTTATTAATCAATAAATGTCTACACAAATTGCATATTTGTAATTTACACAAAAGTTACATACAAATTAAAAAGAAAGATCAAAATCCATTGAGTAGATCCCGAGATTATAGAAAATGATATTCATTTTAAGTTGCTTTTTTAGTTTTTGAACTCGTGCTTCCGTCTTTCCCTTCACTTACCACGATTAGTCACCATTTGAACTACATTTTTAAAAATTCGAGTAAAATGCCGGCTTTTTGAATATGTAAAAAATCTTTTTCTAAGGGCAATATTTTTAAAGTTATTCTAAATGTTTACAAACTACAAAATTTCAAAAATTTTGCATTAAGATTTTTGACTACAGGGTGTCCAGAAACTCGACCGTCAAACGAAGACAGGGGATTCCTCAGATAATTTTAAGACAATTAAACCCAATTCATCTAGTTCGAAAATGCTTCCAAAGGACCTAGAGTTATTTGAAGATGGCGTCTGATAATTAGTTTTTCTTAAATATCTCCAGAACGCTTTTATTTAGAAGAATGAAAATTGGTACACATATTTATCTTCCAGGGATAAATCGATTTTATTAATTTCAAATTTCTAGTACCGGTCATAGGCGTCCGTTTTGGGTAGGGCAACAGTTATATTATCCCATAACTTTTTTGTTTTCAATTTTTAAGCATTTTTGAGTCTGGATTATTAAAACGTAAGGTATTATAGTACTAAAACGTACTCTTTCTTTAAGCCGATAGGATACACCGTTTTCTAGAAAAATCGATTTGAAAATTTTTCGTTGTTTGAATATCAAAAAAAATTTCAATAAAAAAACTATTTAGAAAAAAGAAAATTGGTACATTTATTTATATTCCAGATATGAATCGATTTTATTAATTTTGAATTTCTAGTACCGGTCATATGCGACCGTTTTGGGTAGGTCAACGGTTATTTTATCGCATACCATTTTTGTCTTTAATTTTTAAGAATATTTGACATCAGAATATTAAATTATGAGGTATTCTAGTACTAAAAGTTACTCTTGCTTGAAGTTGGTAAAATACATCCTTTCTTTTTGAAAAATTTTTTCAATTTTATTTCAAATTCAGGAAACGAAAAATTTTCAAAACGATTTTTCTAGAAAACGGTGTGTCCTACCGACTTAAAGCAAGAGTACCTTTTAGTACTAGAATACCTCACAATTTAATAATCTAGTATCAAAAGTGCTTAAAAGTTAAAGATAAAAAAGTTATGTGATAAAATAACCGTTGCCCCACCCAAAACGGATGCCTGGTTCTAGAAATTCACCATAGATGGAATCGATTTATCTCTGAAAGATAAATATGTGTACCAATTTTCGTTTTTCTAACTAAGAGCGTTCTGCAGGTATTTAAGAAAAACTAATTACAAGACGCCATCTTCAAAGAGCTCTAGATCCCTTAGGAAGCATTTTCCGACTATGTGAATTTGGTTAAATTGTCTTAAAATTATCTGAAGAATCTCCTGTCTTCGTTTGTCGGTAGAGTTTCGGGACACCCTGTATATTATATAAAAATTTTATCTTTTTTGAATACATTTTGATAGTACCACTTTTCTACTTTCCTTTCGCATACGCAGAACTGCCCTATCTTCATTAGTTTCTGTCTTATGCTATTGCAAAATAAAGGTCTCTGGGATAAATAAATAGAATAACTTTTAAACTAATTAATGGATCGCTCTCAAATTCTGAGGGTTTGTTAAATACCCCAATACCCAACTTTCGGTGAAAAACTAAAGTTCTAAGTTATTTTTAATAAAATATTTTAACCAATAAAAATTTTCACTTATTTTGCAGTTTGCGAAGCAAAAAATTAACTTTTTGACTTACACAAATCGGGATTTTGAAGCTTTTTCAATGTTCTAAAAGATTACATTTTGTAGTTTTATGTCAACTAATTAGCTTTTGAATGGGGTACAAAAAATCGAAAAAATCGCGTTTGTTGCACTAAATTGGTAGGTAGGTTTTCTTCCTATAGGTCTACAATATCTAAAAAAGTAGTCAGCTACCTGTACATTTGAGTGTCCCGAACATAGTCTATTTCTTGCTTATTTCCCTGGAGTATTATTGCTGTATAATCCAGGCTGTGGGTGAAAAATAGGTCGATTTCAGGATATAATTCAATAATTTTTGAAACATATCAGGTGTTGTAAAGGACGATGCCAGGAATAACTTCTACTAAAATGTGACCAAAAATATTGTGAGCTTTTTTTTCTATTGCGATTTTCATTTGTTAAATTTGCAATTTTTAAAGATTTTTAATTTTGCAGCTTAGGATATTGATTCTAGGGAAAAACTTTTTAATAGAAAGTTGTAGTAAATTAAAAAACCTACAATTTGACCTATGGTAAGTTTAATTTCGTTAATTGGTTATTGCAAAACAGCCTGCGAAAGGTCCAAAATGGCCGTTTTTTATAATTACGTTATTTATTGTACAAATAATATTTTTTTATTTTTTAAAGTTTTAAAATTAAGATCTTTCAATTCCAAACATAAAACAAAATTGTAAGGCCGGATTAACGAATTTGTGGCTTAGATATTATAATTTGTTTATCCCAAGAGGTCAAATGTCGAAGGCTATAACTTTTTGAAAAAAAATCGTAGAGACTTAGTGAAACATCCAATCTCCTTCTAAAGAGTTATGTTTTCATGTTCTGATGTAAATAAATCGTTAAAACATTTTTAAACTTCTAATTCTTGAGTTTGAAAATAAGGGGCAAATTTCGTTATAAGCATTTACAGCTGAAGCGGCCCTATACATCCTATGAGTTTTTAACTTACAGATTATTGTTGCTAAAGACGAAACGAAGATTTATAAAAAAATAAAAAATTTCTAAGACCAACTGAAGCCGAGCTAAATGTTGGGCTTGGAAATAAGGGGGAAAATTTTGTTATAAACATTTAGAGCTGAAGCGGCCCTGTACATCCTATGAGTTTCTAAATTACAGAATATTGTTGCTGAAGACTAAACGAAGATTTATAAAAAAATAAAAAATTTCTACAACCAACTGAAGCCGAGATAATTGTTTCTTTCTTCTTAAATCGTAGTGCCTTTATTTATAACAATGAAGAAATTATTTTACGGTCATTGACTAAAGAAAGACTTATATTATCTTAAATTAAAAATTATTACAAAATATAGTTACATTTAATTATTAAAAATTATTTTTAAAATCGGTGCTTTTGTGAGCGTCCGAATTTTGCAAATCGCCCGGCTCGCTTCAAATCCGCGCGCTCGGAAAATTTTTACGTAACTTGTATTAAATTTTGACCGAAAACAATTTAATAATATTACCATTATAATATACAGTCTATTTACCACTGTATTTGTTTTTCTTGATAAACTTTTTTATGTGAAATCTCATTTCTGAAGAAATAATATTACAAAAATTATACATATATATGAAATTTTTAATTTTTCATTGTTATATAAATATAGTAATAATAATGTTACTTCTTATTATACAATATAAAACTTCTTCTTCTTGTAGTGACTATCCGTTTTGGATGCTGGCGACCATCATGGCAATCTGTATTTGCACACTAAATCGGTACTGCTGCTCTAAAAAGATTTGTGGTTGTTGTGTTGAACGACGTAAGTAAATTTTCTAGCAAGGTAATCTTTCGCCTTCCTGGTTCTCAGTATCCAAATGGGGTTTGCCAAATTGCCATGATGGTCGCCAACATCTAAAACGGATAGTCACTACAAGAAGAAAAAGTTTTATATTGTATAATAAAAAGTAACATTATTTTTATTATATTTATATAACAATGAAAAAATTAAAAATATAGTTATATATTTCATATATATGTATCATTTTTGTAATATTATTCCTTCAGAAATGAGATTTCACATATAAAAGTTTATCAAGAAAAACAAATACAGTGGTAAATATACTGTATACTATAATGGTAATATTATTAAATTGTTTTCGGTCAAAATTTAATACAAGTTAGGTAAAAATTTTCCGAGCGCGCGGGTTTGAAGCGAGCCGGGCGATTTGCAAAATTCGGCCGCTCGCAAAAGCACCGATTTTAAAAATAATTTTTAATAATTAAATGTAATTTAAGTTATAATAATTTTTATTTTAAGATAATATAAGTCTTTCTTTAGTCAATGACTGTAAAATAATTTCTTAATTGTTATAAATAAAGGCACTACAATTTAAGAAAAAATAAACAATTATCTCGGCTTCAGTTGGTTGTAAATTTTTTTTATTTTTTTATAAATCTTCGCTTCGTATTCAGCAACAATAATCTGTAAGTAAGAAACTCATAGGATGTACAGGGCCACTTCAGCTCTAAATGTTTATAACGAAATTTGCCCCCTTATTTTCAAACCCAACATTTAGCTCGGCTTCAGTTGGTCGTAGAAATTTTTTATTTTTTTATAAATCTTCGTTTTGTCTTCAGCAACAATAATCTGTAAGTTAAAAACTTATAGGATGTACTGGGCCGCTTCAGCTCTAAATGTTTATAACGAAATTTGCCCCCTTATTTTCAAACCCAAAAATTAGAGGTTTAAAAATGTTTTAGACATTTATTTACATCAGAATATGAAAGCATAACTCTTTAGAAGGAGATTGGATGTTTCACCAACTCTCTATGATTTTTTTTCAAAAAGTTATAGCCTTCGACATTTGACCTCTTGGGATAAACAATTTATAATATCTAAGCAACAAATTCGTTAATCCGGCCTTAAAATTTTTTTGTATATTTGGAATTGAAGGATCTTCATTTTAAAGCTTTAAAAGATAAAAAAAAATTATTTGTACAATAAATAACGCAATTGTAAAAAACGGCCATTTTGGACATTTCGCAGGCTGTTATGCAATAACCAAGAAACGAAATTAAACTTGCCATAGCTCAAATTGTAGGTTTTTTAATTTGCTACAACTTTCTATCAAAAAGTTTTTCTCTAAAATCAATATCCTAAGATGCAAAATTAAAAATCTTTAAAAATTGCAAATTTAACAAATGAAAATCGCAATTAAAAAAAAAGCTCACAATATTTTTGGTCACATTTTAGTACAAGTTATTCCTGGCATCGTCTTTTACAACACCTGATAGGTTTCAAAAATTCCTGAATTATATCACGTTTTTTCACCCACAGCCTGGGGTAGTAATGAAAATAACATTTCTAATTAACTAATGTTTGACGTTTTGATTTTCATTCCGGAAATGGTTTTTGAAAAAGATTATACTAAACATTTTTGGGAAGGTTTTATAAGCTCTTTTTTAGGTTACGTGTTTCTTTTCTAAAAATGACATACTTGGCCTAGATCTTATGTGCCACACCAACGTGTAGTTGAAAAAATTGGATGAAGATGATATATTATTATTGCGTTCGATATATCAAATTCTGATTGTTTTTGTGTTATTTTGTGTTAATTTGTGTGTGTAATCTGTGTCATAGATGTAAATTTTATTTTTTATTTTTTCAAATAGTTGTGAATACCAAAAGAAGAAATCAACATCAAGAACATACCAAAAATAGCGGAGTAAAAGAAGGCTACGAACAAATCATGGAATATCTCGTACACACTACATATGCAACACACAATACACGAACACACAACATCATAACTATTTTATACGGAATGCTGTTAAACAGAACTATTCTTATCTGTTTAGAAAGGCATTTGATTCAAAGGTCAAATTTATAGTTAATACTCAGCGCCATATAGCTCACCATAATCATTATCAATCAGGCCTCATTTCTCCATTATTGAAAATTGGCCTCATCCAAACATTTCCATTTTGTTCTGTTTTGCGCCCCTGCAGTCTAATTGGTCACAATTCTTTTGAGGACGTCGGTCCATCGTCTCTATTTCAGCCATATTTTTGTCCACCTGCCATCTTTCATTCTTGCAACATATCCCGACCATCACCACTTTTGCCTTATAATACGTTCGCTAATGTCTTCCACACCTGTTGGGCTACGAAGTTCCTCGTTTCTTAGTCTATTTCTCAAGCTTACTCCAAGCATTGATCTCTCAATTTTACGTTATGGTCTTAGCCCTACCTAAACTTAGTCTTCTGAGCTGTTCACACACATGTCTAGTTATCAATGTTAGTCTTATTTCGGGACCAAAATCCACATAATTTTTCACAACGTCTATTGATGATTCGTCGATTTATATTAGCTCATTGGAGACGAGAGTCGTCATTAATTTTGTTTTCCATATAGATGTTCAAGTTTAGTGTTTCGAATCCTGGCATTGAAATGCTACGTATAGTTGAACCAGAAATCTACGAGGTTCATTAAAGCCCGATTCTCATTAGACGTGCAAGGAACCGGACCGGCAACGGCAAGGCACATGCTCGGCAAAGATTGTTTCGAAACGAACGTCGCATGCAAAGCCCGTCGCTTGCCGGTGCCTGGCACGCATAGTGTGAATTACATCCCGTGAAGTGCATAAGATTTTATGTAAAATGTATCTTGCCGAGCCGGTGCATTGCCCATGCCGAGCACTTGCCTTGCATGCTAGTGAGAATCAGCCTTAACACTTTCAACTCCACCGACCAGGCTCCCGTGTCTATTATACTAATATTAATGAGCCTCTAAATTCTTTTGCTTAAGTATACCATCCTGGTACTCCTGGTAGACCATGATACAAGAATCCCTATAGCTTCGACAACTGTATGACGCTATACGCTTCGTTGCGTATGGCACCAAAGGAAACAAATAATTAACTTACAGTCTTAATAGTAGGAGAGGAAAGTATGGTAACCTTGCAGTTATTCGAGCGTAATAGGGACCTATTGGGTGTGAAAAGTAGGTCCTAAAACCAAAAAAAGTTAAGTTTTCTATTTTAGTGGGGACTTTCCTTTTTATAATTTAATTTTCCTTTCCAACAATGGTTTTTTTCCGATAATAGCGCCATCTATCCATAATTCGAAAAAATGTCTCCAATAAAAGTTGCTTATTTTTACGTAAAGAACCCAAATCTGAAATAAAAATTTTAAAAGTAACCCCCTACCTCACCTCCGTGAGGAGTGGTGTTTGGTGCCATTCGATAGATTTTTCAAAAATATTGAATACATGTATTTTGCAGTTTTTCGATCTGATGTTCATTTCTCGAAATACTGCGGGGTTTGTATTTAAAATTTACCCCCAACCTCTCTCCTTGGGGGTCGTGTTTGGCATCATTCGATAGCTTTTTAACAATATTGAACAAGTATGTTTTAGTTTTTCGATCTGACGTTCATTTCGCGAAATATTCGCTTTTTTGTGAAACTTTGTGACTAACCCATTTCCTTACGCCTTGCTCAAATCAGAGGCGGCCCTTAAGGTAGTGCCATACAGCCATGGCACTACCTTGCTAACTTATTTTATTTATTTATTGTTCATACATATGACCTGGCCTCTAGTGACTAATCCAGGTCGTTTTTTTCCTGATGGGATTACAGATATTTTTTTTATATTTTTACATTTTTTACTAAACTACTAAATCTATTTTTACAATTAACAATTTGCCATAATCTATTAATTACATTTAACAAATACATTTAACAAATTTAAAAAAACAATATATATTTGTTAAAATATTTTTGGTACTATCAACTCCCTTCTAAGTTATAAAGTCAGTCCCTCTATTTCCAGAAGAGAGTTGGTAGTTTTTTTTTAATTTAATGAATTATTTATTGAATTATTATTTTTATTTATTTATTTTATATTGAATTATTATTATTATAATTGTGAATATCTATTTTTGAATTTATATTTTATTTTATGTATTTTAACTTTATCTTAGTCAACTTCATCAGGGTTGAATTATTTGTTGTCTTCTTCTATTATTATAAATTTCTTGTTGTTTTTTAGATATTATTTCTGTTAGATTGTTTAATATTCCAAAATATTCTTCATTTTGTAATATATCTCTTATTTCAATTCTTTCTAATCTTCTTCTCATTTCTCTATGTTCTTCATTTTCTATAGTATTTTCACAATGTAACACTATCTGGTGTACCTAGATCTCCACATTTACAATATGCATCATCTTTTAAGTTAAATCTTTCCAAATATATTGGGTACGGTCCATGTCCTGTTAAAAAGTGTACTAAACCTTGTTTTGGATTAAAATAATTTGGAATGTTTTCTAATATTGGTATAAAATTGTATAAACGTCTAGATTTTGTTGAATTTTCCCATTCATTTTGTCTTTTTCTATTTATTATTTCTTTTAATTCTCTTTTATTTCTTATATCTAATCCTATTATTTGTATTATTTTTTCATATTTTTCTTTTTTTAGCCAATAATTATATGCTCTTTTTTGTGTTTCTAAATGCATTGGCATTACTCCAGTTAAAACTGTGAGTGCCTGTGTTGCAGTTGTTCCAAATGCTCCCGTCATTCTTACAAGAAATCCTCTCTGAGCTCCATTTAATTTTTCTGTATTTTTTTTATTTATTAATCTATGTGCCCATACACTTGAACCGTACCCTACAATTGATGCAAGTATTGTACTTAGGTATATACCTTGCTAACTATGCAGAAACATATTTTTTATCTTACCCTTTAACTACCCGCGCATCAAGTTATAACATAACTACAAACGTGGCGTACTTTGTACGCCACAAGAAAATACACTGAAAAACAGCGGATTTGTTTATTTTTTTTTTTTTGAAAAATAAACTTAGTTGTTTTTTATAAACCTTATTCGGCATTAGTGAATACTTGGAGTTCCTTCTCAGTAAGCCAATTGGGATTTATAACTGGAATCATGGAATAACTGGAATAAGAAATTTTTTTTTAAATGTGATTTTTTACATGAGAAAAAGCATTGTTTATAAAGAAAAATATATTTTTTGCCATAATGACTAAAAAATAATTGAAATATGTACTTATATTACGGCTTATACTAATATAATCGTGGCGTATATTGTCCACCACCGGAAACAACAAATAATAAACTGTAAATTACGGTATTCCCGGAACGCCGATTATAACGAAACTAAAACCAAATTGTAAAGCACATTCCAGTGATAGGTTAGAGAGATAAACAAGGTCAAAAATTAAATTTTTAAATATATTTGTAGTAGAATTCTTATATCTGGCGTACAAAATACGCCAGCGCGTGTAGTTAAAGGTTAAAAACATCTTAATGCCTGTTAATTTTTTTTGTGATTATTTCTCTTTATTTTCATAAATTATATAAAATCTGGTAACTGTGTAGCGCAATGCAAATCCACCGACTCTGGTCACCCACAGCTGACCGGATAAGGGATGAATATCACAAAAATCCCGGTGCCGAAAGTCATAGTGGCTCGCCAGAAAAGAGAAAGGTTGTATGAGCATCCTATGTAAGTGACAGAGATAGAGCGGTACTGCACTTTTAATATACGTTTAAATGTGACTCTTCGTGCCAGGCTCGAAAAGGAAGTTAAATATTATATCTTAAGATACAATGTTTTAGATCTATTTCGAGTTTCTTTGCGCGTTCGCTTGCCGCTATATAAAATAATAAACCGTCGCTAATAAACATATTATCTACTACTGTATTGTATATTTGTGTTTATACTCTACTACATTTTTTAATTTGTAGTTATTAGTGTGTAGTGGTCGTGGGTGTCGTAGGTATATTACATAATATTTTGATTATTTTCTACGTTTAATTTATTTATTGACAACGAATCAAATTAGTATATTAAAAAACACTTTTGGTGACTTATCGTTAGAAAAAAAACTACAAATTAAAGAACTCGGTCGGCTTTTACCCGATTTAAAAATTAAAAAACAAAGTGGAAATGGAAAAAAACTTCGCTGTCGTAAGTTTAATAAAACTATTTATGATAAAAATAACTGGTTGTGTGGTTGCGAACAAACTAATAAACTGTTCTGTTTTGTATGCGTTTTGTTTGGAGGTGACGAGACTTGGTCAAACAAAGGCACCGATGATCATACATATTATATGGAAGAAATTGAAATCCCATGAAAAATCTAAAGTGCACATGATTAACGTTTTTCGCTTTTCAATGCTTGGTAAGTTAAATATAAAAACCCAATTAAATTCACCTTATCGTGATACTCTAATTAAACATAGTGAACAGGTAGGTAAGAATCGATATGTCTTGAATCAAATCATAAATTGTATAAGGTTTTGTGGAGCTTTTGAGTTACCTCTAAGGCAGGCCGCACATCAAAGAAACATGAAACGTAAATTACGTTTCATGGAAATAAACCACTGCTAAACAAATATATGTCCGGCCATTTATGAAACTCTCCGAAAACAAAAATGTGTCATGAGCATGAATCACACTCGTTTCATTGGTAGGCGGACTTTGAGATTTGTTTAGCAGTGTTTTCTTTTCATGAAACATGTTTTTCGTTTCATGTTTCTTTGGTGTGCGGCTTGCCTAAGAGGTCAAGACGAAACGAAAAATTCAGACAACAGAGGCATATTTAAGGAGCTGGTCAATTTTAGCGCTGAATTAGACGACTTAAAGGTTCACATTCAAATTTCCAAATCTTTTAAAGGTACCTCAAAACAACACAAAATGAACTACTGGAGTGCATGTTAGATGTTTACCACGAGGAAATTAAGAAAGAAATTGAAAATTCTCCTTATGTTGCAGTGATTGCCGATGAAACCACAGACGTTGCTGGTGAATTTCAATTAGTTATAGTCTTCCGATATGTGTGTAAAGGAATACCAGTTGAGAGATTTTGGAGATTTTACGTGCCGGGCGGACATGATGCTAAGTCAATCGCTGAATGTATTTTAAATGTTTTAAATCCCTTATTAAAACATACTCCAAACAAATTAGTTGCTCAAATTTATGATGGCGCATCTGTTATGAGTGGTGGCTTAAATGGTGTGCAAAAAATTATTACGGAGACATATTCTCTTGCAAATTACGTTCATTGCTATGCACACCAAATGAATTTAATTATGACAAGTGCATGTTCCATCAATACGCAGGCTGGGATATTTTTTTTCTAATTTATCTGGTTTGTGCTCATTCTTTTCAACGTCTCCTCAAAGAACAAAAATTTTGGATGAGGTGGTTAATCGCAGGCTGCCAAAATCTTCCCAAACATGTTGGAATTTTCAATCACGAAGTGTTCATACTGTTCATGAAAATAGAAAAGACCTCATTGCAGTTATGGACATTGTAAAAAGTACTTCACGTGATTTGTCTTCCATAATCAAGCGAATGGTTACAAATTAAAGCTCCAGGATAAAGATTTTGTATTTTGGTTATTTATTTTTAATAAAATTATACCTCACGTAGAAATTATTTTTCATCAATTGCAAAAAGTATGCACTGATTCTGTCAAAGTGAAAAAAGGTTTGGAGAATTTTGAAGCAGCAATTTAAGGTATAAGGGAGCAAATGGACGTCATCATTGATAATATTCAAGACGAAATAAACACGTCACAGGGACAAACCGGTAATGATAATGATGAACCAATAAAAAAAAGGCGCGAATTGAAGAGGACAGGCCCAGCACAAAACAAGAAGCCTTAGAGATATGCGATGTAGTTTTGTTGCAAATAAAAACAAGGTTTACCTTCTCCGGACATTTAGTTGCTTCTCATTTATTTATGTCAGAGAAGTTTTCTACTTATAAGGATAAGTTCCCCGAATCATTTCTTAATGAAACATGCACACAATTTTTATTTTTAAACAAAACTCGAAACTGAATTACAAGCATTGTATCAGCGAGAGGAATTAAGTACTACCTCTGGGGTTGTTCCGTTATCAGTTTTATTAAATGATCAAGGTTTAAAATGTACATTTGAAGAAATTGTTAAAGTTTTACGTATATTAATAACCATTTGCATGTCAACATCTGAAGCAGAACGTTGTTTTTCAATGCTAAAACGAATTAAGACATTCGTCAAAAATACCATGAAGGAAGAACGACTAAGTGCTTTAGGTATGCTGTCTGTAGAAAGACATTTTGTAAATGGCATTGACAATTTTAATAATAAAGTCATTGAAAACTTTGCCACCAAAAAAGAAAGAAAGATTGACTTCACATATCGTAAACTTTAAAAGTGATATTAAATAACTTTGTGCGTGTGTGTAAATAATAGAGTAGTGTTGTTTTTATAATTTTCTAAATAGGCTCTAGAGACCAAATCGTAACAACAAACTTCAAGTACATCAGCACTGGTAGGAAGAATGAAAGTTTGACAGCATAGGATTAAAGGACATGGTGGTCGGATGAGTGCGAAAGACGGAAGCTGATGCGTGATGACGAGCGACTGAGAATCGGGCAAAAGAAGGATATCGGGGAGAAGTCATGCCCTAACGGGCGATTTCACCCTGATGCCCTAGTATGAGAGGGGTGGGGTTTAGCTAGTCCCGGCCACATCGGAGTTACGGAGGGCAGGGAGGTCCGATTTAGGGCCAAACTGGTCGACGTGACACTGATGAGGTTTCATCTCAGGAACCCAGCACTGTTGGAAATGTTTACCTCCGACGTCTGTTTGCAGAATCCCCACCTTGTGATGAAAAAAAGAAGTACATCAGCAGTAAATACTGGGGGTAAGTTGAGTTTTTTTATTGTTAATTACTTAATTTACGGAACTGTTTTGATAAATTTTGGTAAATTTCTTGGCATCCCAAAAATAGTAAATATCGACACCTGATATGAAAAACATTGTATCTCCACTTACAATGTTTTTCAACTATGGCTTAAATAGCATCTATACACGATAACCTTCAATTTGGTCTAAGAACTTTTATCCTATCTTATGTAATTATAAAGTTATTTAACAAAATAACCTCATTGTTAGTGCAAATTTTTTATCAGTGGGTGGAAAAAACGTTGTAACCAATGTTACAATATTAAAATTTTTTATTATTGATGAAAATTTTTTACTAAAACATTGTAACATGGGATACAATGTTTTTCTCGAAACATTTATTGAGTAAGTTTTTATAACTGGATTGTAAGTTGTGATACAAGAAAGCAAGGTAGTGGAATATTACGATGAAAAACATTGTAAGTCAATATTTACCATGTGTTTACATCCAATACTTAACATTTTGCAGGGATAACGATCACTGAACGAAATAGTATCGTGTTATTACAATGTTATTATGACTCATTTCGCAGCGTTGATTGTTGACAGGAATAGATTTGCAAAATGCAAGATTGCAGAACTTGAGAATTTATGGAAATTTCTGGGTAATGACTGTTAAACTTTTAGTTCTTGTATAGCTGCTGTTTCGTGTGTTATTGTAAACATACATATCTAAAAATAAATGTGCTGTGTTAAACTTAGTGGATATTAGGTAAGACAAATTTTTGTACTACGAATTTTTTAAATAGGAAAAATGAGTCGTGGAAAACTGATTTTGGATTTAGCGATAAAAGACAAAAATCTCAAAGACAATGATGGTACGTGATCTTGATTATAAACTAGTTTAATTTTAAAGAGAAACTTAAGGGGCTGGGCGCAAAATCTCGATCCAATTGCAATTCAGTTGCATTTTTTTTGAATAGTAATAATAACAATTTGAGAAAACTAATAACATTTTTGGACACTTTTAATATAACAAATATGTGGTTAACTACACTATTCAAAAAAATTGATAGTCATGAAGGCGGAGGGCGTATACCTGGAGATATACATGGTTGCCACAAGAACAGGGCAAATGCTGTAGACGAAAGTATTAAAAATTCGATTCGTGGGCATATAAACTCTGTTCCAGCAAAAGAATCCCATTGCGTAAGGCAAAGAACAAGTAAGATGTACTTTGATGAGCCTTTAACATTTACGAAATTGTATTCACTATAATATAATGAATGGATGTTAGAGAATCACCCATGCGATAAACCAGCCACCAAAAATCAGTACAGAAACATTATTCAATACTGAGCTTAATGTCGATTTTTTTGCACCGAAAAAAGATATCTGTCTTACTTGCAATCTACATAACACTAAAGCAGAGAAAGACCAAATAGAAATAGAATATGCTTTACATATTGCAAATAAATGTGTTGCACGTGAAGCCCAAAATCGCGATAAAGAGGTTTCTAAGAAAACAGAAACGGTTGTAACTGCCTGCTTTGATTTGCAAAAAATATTAACTACGCCCCAATCAGAGGTAGCATTGTTTTATTATAAAAGGAACTTAAAGTGTATAACTTTACTACCTTTGATCTTGGATCTGCGAAAGGTTATTGTTATGCATGGGATGAAACCATAGGCAAAAAGGGGCCTAACGAAATAAGTAATGCGCTATTTGATTTTATTAACAGAAAAGTTGTTGGTGGAGTTTAGATTTTATTCAAAATCCCTGTTGTGGAGGACAAAATCGAAATCGAATAATATTTTTGATGTATATTTATGCAGCTAAGATCAATAATATTAATATTACACACACGTTTTTTGAGGTGGGCCACTCTCAATCTGAGGGTGATTCAATGCACGCCCTTATTGAGCGAAGAAAAAGGAACCAAGTTGTTTATGTACCACAACAGTGGTAACAGTGGTATAAGGTGTGGTGCTAAAGTCACAGGAAAACCATACGATTTGAAAGAACTAAGTCAAAATGACATCTTGGACTTTAAATCAATGTTAAAGAAAATACCGAATTGGGATTTAGATATAGATAAACGCCAAGTTTTCTAGTTGAAAATACAATACGTAAAAATATATAAAGAACAACCGCATATTATTAGTTTTCAGTACGATCTTATTTCTGATCAATTATCGTTTATAAACTTAGAATGCAAACCAAAATCGAGCAAAAGGGCTACCAAATCCAGGAATAAAAATATTCACGATTTATGGGAAGTACAAATTCCTTTAGCATATAATGGGTTACTTCCCATAACAACCTCAAAATATAAATATCTTGTTGCTTTGTGCTCTAGTAAAGCTATACCAGAGCAATATTGCAGCTTTTATTTAAATCCTCCCCACTCTCAACAAACAGAATATTCGGATAATGACTCTGAATAAAAGTTTGCTAGGGGTTAGTTTTGTTAATTTTTTAATATAATATAAACTGTTTTATAATTTGTAAGTGTTCATTTTGTAATAAATATATCTAAAAGGTATTATTTTATTTACCTACTTCTTGTTAGTATGTATGACGTAAATTCTTAATTACTACTTGCCTGAATAAAAAAATCACGTTTCAAGTAAAACCAATCAAATAAATTAATTATAATCTCTTTATTTGGATATTTACTGATTAGTTACAATTTATATGCACCTAACCAAAGAAACATGCTGTGTTGAAATATCATTGTATGAACCACTTACAATGATTTTCACCTAAAATTCTGAAAAAATTTGCTATTGTAACTCGACCTAAATCAGGACCAGTAATGTTGACAACAATGTGATATGTAAAAGTGAAAAGCTGAGAAAAAGTTATAAAATATGGATTAAGAACATTACAAAAAATATAAAAGCTGACGCAGTAAAAAAATAAAATGTTTTGGTAATTTCTTTAAATCGCTCTCCTGTAAACTAAGCAAAAGTGAGTTACAATGTTTTTCATATCAGGTGTCGATATATAGATACATATATAAGATAAAAATATCTGTATTTTTTTTAATTTCTATTTTATATCCTTTTTGACAATATCGTGAAACCGTCACTAAAAATTTAGGCAGCTGCCCGGATTCTGTCACTACCTTCCTAAAGTTATACGAGCCGCCACTGGCTCAGATCATCAAATTTTTGAAATTTATACACTGTTTTGCATATTATACTTAACTTACCTTATCTTAACCTGACGATTTCGAGTTGTTCCACCCCCTTAATGAACTCCCTGTCTTAAGAGCCAATGGTAGAGGTAAATTTACAGGGTACAACAGTTTCTGTCTTAGCTGCTGTCTCTAATAGAGGTCGGCGATAACTTCTGCAAATTTGTCTCAGTTCTGTGGTTTCCTTATTTGGGTTTGGACGTATGGTTCTGTTCATTCCTTGATGTTACGCAGCAATTTGTCGTTTGCGGGGACCACGCTTTCCGTCTATTTTTTTCTTCCATTATTAGATAGAGGAAGATATATATCTCTCGTTTCTAAATATAGGCCAAGATAAGATCCCTTCCATTTTTTCAAAGGTTTTACAAGTTGAGTATTTCTATCCATACGTGATAATTCATATCTCTATCCATATATTGAATATCTCTATTTCACTTTTCAACATAGTGAAAGTTAGAAAAACATCATACCTAGGCCACATACTGAGAAATAATAAGTACCAATATGCTCAACTTATAGTGAAAGGAAAAATCGAAGGAGGGAGAGGACTAGGGAGGAAAAGACTATCGTGGCTCAGAAACATCCGACAATGGACAGGGCTAAATTTTGAAACAGCTGAAGACAGAGAAGAGTTTGCAATTGTAGTAGCCAACCTTTATTGAGGAGACAACACTTTAAGAAGAAGAATTCATACGTGAAAAGTTAGAAAAATTATATTACCAACTATCTAAATAGTGCACGCTCTGAATAAGTTTGAAAGTTAATACAAGTTTCTGGAATTTTAATATTCATCAATACAAACTTATGTAACACAAATTTATGATGAAATTCTGAAAGTATATTCCAGAAAAATGTTCAAAAATAACCATTGAATGACTTATTTTCAATTTATTTAAATTTAATTAGTGTTTATGTTAAAAAAGTGGAGCCATTTATTTTTCATTCTGCAGTGTATATAGATATTAAATCTCCACCAATGCCGTCTTATGAAACTCAGGTAAAATATACTCTACATCGCCATGCCGGGATCCAAAGTGCCTTTAATTTATTTCAGAGAGTAGAGGCAGTAAACGCTACAAAAGTGGAAAGTTCTACAAAAAGCTCTATAGTACACTTAATTAACCCCTGAAAAGTATTTGCCCCGAAATGATTTATATTTTACAGTACCTGGAGATTTTTACCGCTAATTATAGCAGTATTTAAATTAACGTTTTTAGAGTAATCTAAGATGCGAAGGAGCATTTCTTGGATTAATGTTCAGTAAGGTCGTTTGGTTTGGTATTATTTGATTCATTTTCTTAGATTTTTTATAACATTGTATATTTTTTCTCAAATCAACTAAAAAAGGGATGTTTTTGGTAGCCAATTATAACAGAAAGTACAACAAGCCGTAACAATAACATTATCATAATTCTTGTTGCTTATTTCTACATTAGTGATTTTACCGGTCGCCATGCAACGGGGCATAAAATAAATTGCCCTCTACATTCATTGCACTCAAATTTTTTCGCATTAACTCGCATCTTCCGGCAATTTTTTTTACTTTCTCTATTTTTTCTGACCCCTCCTGTTTTTTTCTGACTTATCATTTCTGGCACCCTTACATTACAGACATAACTTTGTTATTTTTTATTTTCTTGTAAATGGTAGAGAGCAAAAATTTGATAGTTTGCAGTTATGTATAACTTTACACACCCTATCAAAATAACTATCAAAATGACAGTGTTGCCATTTCAGAAAATCAACAAAGACATCATATCTCTAACTTGGCACACAATGTATACATTATTATTGTATGTCAAAAAGGACAATTTGAAATACTGATCGACGGGTCTGAGCAATTTTCAAAAAAACAATTAGTATTTGAGTTATTGAATGTATTCCAAATTACAGACTCACTCTGTATAATAAATGATAATAATAATAGTGATGTATATAACAACTGAAAAAATTCAAAATAACAAAAGCTATGGACATTTACGTTTATGGTAGGGGAGCAAAGTATGCTAAATTTGCAGTCACTCGAGAGTTATTAGATTGTGATTATTAGGTCCTAAAATCAAAAAAAGTTAAGTAACATTTTCCGTTTAGTGGGCGCGTGCCATTTTTAATTTAATTTTTTATTTCCAATAATCGTAATATTCATATATCCATAATTCGAAAAAATGTCTCGAATAAAATTTGCTTATTTTTACGTACGTAATATTATGTTATATAATATAGTGTTGCCCATTGACTCTTTGCCAATAATTGAGGGCAACAGTATGAGCATTTGTTTAATTGAAATAATTAAATTCAATTATTATTTGATTACTTGTTTTTTACAACTTTGTCATTTTTTATTATCTTGTAAATGGCAGGGAATAAAAATTTGAAATTTTGCAGTCATGTATAATTTTACAATGGTGCATCGAAAATGGCGAAAAAAAGGTTTTTTTTGCGATGGAAAAGTAATACCTCACAAAAGTTGCCCAATCAACTGTTAAGTATTTTAGTAAAAACATATCTTCTGCCCCCCCCCCCAAGACAATTAAAAATTTTTAAAAAATGTTAACAGACCAAAAAAATTTTTATTTCGAAACGAAAATGTAATAGCTCACACAAGTTGCCTAACACACTATTTAGTATTTTAGTAAAATTGCGTTAAAATAAAAAAATATTTTCTGCCCCCCACGGCAACTAAAAATTAGAAAAAATACATTAATATGCGAATTTATTTTGTAAGGGAAATGTAATACCTTGTGTAGAACTTGAATAAATAAATTCGGTTTAAATTGGAAAATATTTTCTGGTTTCACAAGGCAATTAAAAATTTTACTTAGGAAAAGTATACTAAAACATTCTTTTTATAACAAAATAGCCTAACTTATCCGTCTCCCTGACGTCACTCAAGTTTTTTAATACTAACATAAATATAAAGCAAAGTACAAAATTAGGTATATAAATAGTACAAAAAAATATGGTAAAAGCATTCTATTCCAAGATGTCTTCCGATTTAGCATTAAAGTGAGGCATAGTTTTTCTGGAATCAATTTGAGTTTTTATAAATCCATCCCTCGAATACGCTCCACAAACTGGTAGAGAAGCTTGTGTCACAAGCTTGACACATCGTTCTACACATTGTTTGTGGCAGTGATATTTCTCTATCTCCATGTTGAAAGGTCTAAGTTAGGATTCTTAATAAAATCTCGCAGATTGTCACTCGAAAATCTAGAGAATATAGGTGGTTCTGTAAGGTGATGTTCTTGTTAGTTAATTAACTCAAAGTAGTCGTTTGAATCAAAATTTTTATAGGAGAAAGTTTGAAGACCCTCACCTTTTTTGATTTGGTCACTGGTAAACTTCTTTTGATGTCCAAGGGGTAGATCATTTGAATGTTGAAAGTCGCAGACATACAAACCACTGAGCCGGTTTTTTAAGATGTTCTTCTAACAGCCGCATTACATCACCCTTAACGCCAGTATTTACGACTGTTTCGTCACATGCAATAGCTGGATTTGATACTTTCTGATATACCAGACAGCGGATACCCATATTCGAAATATTTGCACCCTGGCTCATGCACAAATGTTATGTGTTCTTCCACCATCGATTGACCATAAAACTTGGTACTGTTTTTTACTTCAGCTAAAGTTTTGTCTTTGCGTCGATAACTTTTTTCTTTTACCGTTGTTCTCTCTGATTATATTTGTTTTTGTTTTCCCTATCAATCGAATTTATCACCATTTTTCTGGGCCTCTTTGATTTAATAGGAATTCGCGCTCATCCAGCGGCGCTTTTTGAGATTTGTTACAAAGACCATTAATCAGAGTATCACATTTGCATGCTGCAAGATCGAAACATGTAGTTTTACGTTTGTTGTTAAAGCACTGAATTTATTTTTGTAAAATTCACTGTTTTGCCTGTTCTTAAATGGTTTCAGAAGTTTCATATATTTGTCATGATAGGCTTTTAAAAGCTGAATAATTCTTGTATGTTAAATTATTGGAGTTAAAGCCTTTTTTCATATATCCTCCAATTTAATTGCAACCTGTTCGGCAATATGTACCAGAAAATTCTGGCTCTTTCTTGCTGAGTTTTCTTATCCTCTTGCAACGATAAAAATTCATTGCTTGTTTGTATTTCGGTAAAACATTTTCAGGTATATTTGGTGGTTGCCCAAAAATGGGGCGGTCCACAGCACATCTTGATTTTATTCCCCATGGTCCTGGTTTATCTATTTTAAAATTCTTTAATTTACAAACAACAACAATAACAAAGTAAGGCATCGCACCAAACATGAGTGAAAATTACACGCACGGACTCACGAAGCGGGATACTTCAAAGGGGTTGGGGAGACTGAAAAAACAAATAAAACTTTAAATATCGCTTAAATTTGTAATTGACAACATTTTAAGTTCTCTCTAATTGATCTTTGATCGAGTTAGCACATATTTTATTCCAAATAATATAATTTGAAATTTCCATAAAAATCAGATATTTAATAAAATTCAATGTCGTTGGGGGGGGGGGGCAGAAAATTCGCTTAGAGAAAAAAAATTAAATTAAAAATACTAATATGCTGAAAAATAAAACTAGCATATCTCTAAATTGGGACACCCTGTATTATTGTATGTCAAAAATGACAATTTGAAATACTAATAGACGGGTCTGAGCATTTTTCAAAAAAACACAATTAGTACTACTTGAATTATTGAATTTATTCCAAATTACAGACATAACTTTGTTATTTTTTATTTTCTTGTAAATGGTAGAAAGTAAGTAATAATTCGAAAAAATGTATCGAATAAAAGTTGCTTATTTTTACGTAAAGAACCCAATCTGCAATAAAAATTTGGGGATCCCATTTAAGATTTTAAAGTAACCCCCCACTCCGATTCCTTGGGGGGTCGTGATTGGTACCATTTGGTAGATTTTTCAAAAATATTTTGAAAGTATATTTTGCAGTTCTCGATCTGATGTTCATTTTACAAAATATCGCGGGGTTTGTATTTAAAATTTTAAATTTACCCCCAACCCCTCTCCGCGCGGGGCATGTTTAGTACCATTCGATAGATTTTTGAAAAATATTGAAGACGGATTTTTTAGTTATTCGATCTGACGTTCATTTCGGGGAATATACGCTTTTTTCGTGAAATTTTTGACTCACCCATTTCCTTACGCCCCGCTAAAATTGTCAGATTTTTTAAATATACACTCTTTTGCATGTACCGGGTGTCCCAATAAGAATGGCTCTCGGCCATATCTCAGGAACCGTTTATAGTACAGCTTTGGGAAAAAAAAATTTATAACAAAAGTTACCTCGAGAAAAGTCTGGAAATTATTTTCATATTTGTAAGTCCACCACTAGAGGGCGTAATTGAATTTCAAAAATTTAAAAATCAAAATTTTACAAAATTTACATAATGAAAGGGCACTGAAAATTCAATCATCGTATTCTTCCCAAAATTCTGCGAATATTTGATTTCACAAGTGTAACTCTACCTTTGCAAATAAGAGGTGGGGGTGAGTGGGAACCTTGTTATGGAAAATGGCTGTAAGTCCGGTTCTGCTTAATCGATTTTTGCAAACTTGGTCTCGTTGAAAACAGATCTTTTTTGTTAATGTAAGAGTTATAATTACGAAACAGCCTAATAAGTAATATGCCAGCTAGGGGGCGCTATTTTATGTTTTTATAAATCTAGTTTTCTTTGGAAAATATTAAATACAAGTATGCACTTTTAACCCTGTATTACAAAATTAGACCAAATCATCAACAGAATATCGAAAACTGCATGTCGATACCTTTTTTCTATCTCGAGATATCTTAAGAAACGTGTTAATTTTTAAACATAACTGATGATGTCGCCTGTAAACGAAGTTACGGACATTAAAGTGGAAACAAGTAGTGTGCTGTGGAAAAAAATCAAAGCGTGACACTTGCGAAATGCTGACAGAAGTGAATACTTATTATAGATTCGATTATATTCGTTTGATTCAATTAGATTCCATTCGATTAGATTTAATTTTATTTAATATATAGGTATTATATCTATAATTTACTATAAATATATAATATATACCTAATTTAATACATAATATTATATACTAGTGTTTTTATCCGTTAAAATTAGGATTAATAAGATATAAAGATACATATAGCTTTAAATTATTATTTTTCTTAATAATGTAACCGATACTTTTTAATTTAAAAATTTAATTACTGATGAAGTATAGTAAATACTTCGTGTAAATTTTAATCGTAAATAATACATGGAAGAGTTCATTTATTTTTAGATACTCTCATTAAAGGGGAGGCCGCTATACAAAAGTGACTTTTTTAAATTTGTTGATTATATTATTCCTTTCAACCTACTTATCCCCAAATTGTATTTTTAAACATCCTATTCATTTTATATAATAATAATTAAATTCACTATCAAATTTGAATTTTAACTATTTATAATGGGATTATAATTATTATATTATAATATATTATATTATAATCAAATTTGAACTAAAACTTCTTTTGAAAGTTTGTTAATTCTAAAATTAATGGGTAAAATCACTAGTACAGTTTGTCAAACGTAGCAAAAAGTTTAAACATTTCGGCGATTGTAAGATTTTCAAACTCTTTCCTACGTTTGACAAACCATATGTATTATGTATTAAATTGGGTATATTTTAAATATATTAAATTATAAGCATAATTATAATAAATAAAATTAAATCCAATTAAATGGAATCGAATTGAATCGACCGAATATAATTGAATCTATGAGAAATATTCACTTCTGTCGGCACTCCGCAAGTGTCCCGCTCTAATTTGTTTCCATAGCACACTACCTGTTTTCACTTTGATTTCCTTAACTTCGTTTACCGGTGACATTATCAGTTTGTTTACAATTTATACGTTTCTTAAGATATCTCGAGATAGCAAAAAGGTATCGACATGCGGTTTTCGATATTCTGTTGATAATTTGGTCTAATTTTGTAATACAGGGTTAAAAGTGCATATTTGTACTTAATATTTTCCAAAGAAAACTAGATTTCTGAAAAACATAAAATAGCGCCCCCTAGCTGGCATGTTACTTACTAGGCTGTTTCGTAATTATAACTCTTACATTAACGAAAAAGATCTGTTTTCAACGAGACCAAGTTTGCAAAAATCGATTAAGCAGAACCGGACTTACAGCCATTTTTCATAACAAGGTTCCCACTCACCCCCACCTCTTATTTGCAAAGGTAGAGTTACACTTGTGAAATCTAATATTCGCAGAATTTTGCGAAGAATACGATGATTGGATTTTCAGTGCCCTTTCATTATGTAAATTTTGTAAAATTTTGATTTTTAAATTTTTGATATTCAATTACGCCCTCTAGCGGTGGACTTACAAATATGAAAATAATTTCCAGGCTTTTCTCGAGGCAACTTTTGTTATAAATTTTTTTTCCCAAAGCTGTACTATAAACGGTTCCTGAGATATGGCCGAGAGCCATTCTTATTGGGACACCCGGTACTTAACATACCTTATCTTAATCTGACAATTTCGAGTATTTTTAAGGATAGATTAATTTTTTTCGGCCCCACTTAACGAACTTCCCTGTGTTAAGAGCCAATATAAAATATAGGGTAGAGGTACATCTGCAGGGTACCAGGTTTCTCTTTATATGATAATCTGACGCGCTCGAGTAACTGCAAAAATCCCCGCTTGGGCTCCCCTACCATTATATTTAAATGAATTAAATCTGTCGATATAAATCATTTTCTGCCACCACAATTTCCCAACGCTAAACATATTTGCTCAAAGAAACAATAAACATAAAAATTTAATAAGATATGAAAAGCAATAATTTTTCATTTCCAAAAGAATACTAAGAATATTAAGAATATTAAGAAAATAGAAACTACCGGTACGCCGACTATAAAGCATAATATAAATTCATACCATAACCAAGTACGCCAGTCAATGGGAACAAGAATGGGTTATTGCCTAAGAATTCTATCCTACTGCATGGATTTTAATGAAATTTTGCGAATAGCCTCTACTTATCTCCTAATTCAAAGTCTACCCTATGCCGACGTGCGCTTCTTTCTTGGAGGTGATCCCCACCAGTGGCGGCTTGTCAGGGTCGGCAGGGTCGGCAGTGCCGACCCACATATTTATGGACACATTATAGATTTTTTAAATATTTAATTTAATCAGAGTTCATGATATTCGTTTCTGTGAAATAAAAAAAATATCTGTGAAATAATACAGACTAAATTTTATTCATTGTTTTTAAAAGAATTCGATCGATCCCATACGTTAAGTAATCCCTGTACACTGTGCGTAAGAGACTTTTTAAAAATGATCCTATAGCACCCGATTGCGATTATATGAATTCTTATTATAAATCCCGGCTCGGCAAGCCGTCCCCAGATTGAAGATTTGCTTGTAATGGGAAGCTATGGAATATTAGCCGATAGGCAACCAATTATACATTACCCGTACTATTTTAATGGCAAGTACGGCAGAAACCAATCTGCCGAGCGGTGATCTGCAAACGGTAGTAAGGCACGTACAGCCAGGTACCTTGCTATCGCGTCCGGGATATAATTATGAAATAGGTAAGTAGGTAGTTTTATGTCGTTTAATGATTGATATTGTAATTTTTTTAAGTTGTTAGGAATTACCTTTTAGGTGACAGGATGAATCGGAGGATTCGTTACATCAAGTTAATTATAGAAAACAAATAAAATTGTTTAACAAATTTTCTAATTTACTTTCTGACTCGAAGACATTTAGCGGCGTATCTAAAAGAGCACAGAATGAAAGAATCAATTAGTAGTTACAATTTGATGCTTTTCGTAGACGAAACTACTGATAGAGGTGACATATGTCATTCACAAGTATCAATTGTTCTTCGATACGCGTTACGTCTAATATTTATGAGAGGTTTTTAGGTTGTCAGACGTGAGTAGAAGCCATTAGACAGAATATATTTTTGGTGTTTTAAAGGACACATTAAAATTTTTTGATATTAAAAATAAATTGGTAAGGCAAATTTATGACGGCGCTGCCTTGATGTCCGGTGAATTGTATGGTCGCCAGGCAAAAGTTAAAACTATTGCACCAGGCAAAACTATTATTTACTCACTGCTATAAGTCATTGACCTCTTTGACGATTCAAAATTAAAAAGTTACGCCAAAGAATTTTCAAAATATCTATTAGACAAGTTCATTAAATTTATCCATCATTCTTTAATCAAATAAAATAAGAAAATGGATTAACAGGTTTATATGCTGATCCAAATATTTTCGGAAGGTGGTATAAGTTATAAAATATGTATAATTGTATATACTGCCATTCATTAGGTACAACAAACTGTTCCCGAAATTAATAAATTATTGTGCTTAAATGTGGGCAAATTCTACCTCAAATGAACGGGATCTCTGTTGTTTCAAAAGAGTCAAAACGTATTATCGATACACCATGAAACAAGAAAGAATGTCAAACTTGTCTCAAATTTCAAATGTCAATATAAAAAAACTTTTAAAATCTCCCCAAAGCAATAATAAATTTTACAATGACGTTATAACCCATTTTTCTATTTCGAAACAACATAGACTAAATAGACTTAATTTATAAACAGGTTTAGGTTCTAAATTTATAGGAAAAAACAAAAAAAAATCAAAAAGAAATAAAAAAAAAACAAAAATCTTCTATCAAATTGAAGCCTTTTAATACATACCTATGTGAGGAGACAAAACCTTGCCGACCCTGTCCCTAAAGCCACGAGCCGCCACTGGTCCCCACCCCTTCTCGGGGGAGGAAAATTTTTCCGTTAAAATAACCACAGAAGTGGCTATAGAACCTAATTCTAAGCAAAAACTGTTCTATATATTTTTTTGAAAACTCAATACTTTTTGAGTTATTCGTGGTTGAAAATTGGCCATTTTCATTAAAAAATGACACATTTTCGGACGGTTTCTTGCGAATATGTACAAAAAACCCACTAAAAAAACTATATAAAACATTTTTGGAGCTTATAAGAAAACAAAGAGATTCGTTTCGCCATAGATCTTCTAGTTGTAATACAAAAAAAGATATCGTAGGTGAGAAGAGTTTGTTTTTTTGGTGCATGCTCAAATCGGTGTACTTATTCAACTTGAGATATCAGAGAAACTGTCGATTTTAGGTGTATAATGCTACCAACACCTTTTATAGTGCTTGAAAAGACCTCTAACATGAATAATATTAAATGTCGTTTATTTTCAAACTAAGCGAGATATGCTGCGATTGAGAATAACTCAAAAAGTATTGAGTTTAAAAAAAAATTATAGAGCAGTTTTTGCTTAGAATTCGGTTCTCTAAGCACTTCCGTGGTCATTTTAACCAAAACATTTTCCTTGAGAACCACCCCCAAGATAAAAGCGCACATCGGCATGGGGTACACTTTGTTTCCTGGTCTATTCCCTACTTACTCTGAAAATATCAAATAAATCGATGTAGTAGGATGGAATTCGGAGCCAAATATTCTCATTGACTGCCGTAAAATGACGAAAATAGAAATGAATATGAAGCGGAGAGAACAAGTGTGAAAAGAGTGTTTAGGATGAAGAAACGGAAGAATATGGATAAAAAGCTTTAAGAGACTAAAGATATTAATAAAAATGTAAGAAATTTCTACCAAGAGGAAAAATGAGTAGTGACCAATGTGCAAGGGAACTGCAATGGTAAAAAATTACTGCAATAGTAAAAGAATTACTGCAAGAGAAATAAATAATGGCAATAGAATATAAACAGGGGAAGCTAGGTCGATGACAGGAGAATTTTAGAGAGCTTCTTAATGAAGAAACGGAAAAAAGTGATGACGGACAAGTGGAAATGGTAGAGGAAGTTAATGAAATGACCCTTTCAGGTCTTTACCTGGAGAGCTCAACCGTGGAAGAAATATGTGAAATCATATATAGCATGAAAATTATGAAAAATGCAGGCAGCAGTGGAAGTAGTGGAGAATTAATTAAGCATGGGGTAGAATGATTAATGCATGAGGTGCATGGTAAGTAATTATAACGCGGATATATGTAATCTGACGACAAACATCTGGGAGCGAGAGGAAACGCGGGAAGTAAGTAGAGAGGCAATAGTGTGTCCTATTCATATAAAGGGAGATAGAGCAGTGTGCGTAAATTGCAGGAGTATCACTCTTGTAGATGTAACATATAAGATACTCACCGCAGTCATAAGAAGCAAACTGAAAAGGCGTTTAAACGAGCAGATTGTTAAATACCAGGGAGGATTCAAAAAAGGCAGATCCACCGTAGATCAAATATTCGTACTGAAAATTATTTACAGCACTACATCCGAGCATCAGTTAAGCTAAACCTACTCTTTGTAGAGAATAGAATAGAAATATGCTTTATTGTCATGAAAAATTTAACAATTTTATAGACAAAGCTGTAGATTTCAAACAAGCTTACGATTCTGTGGTAAGAAGTTGGGATAATTTCACTGGAAGAATTCCGGAAAAGATGATTAGACTAGTAAAAATGACCTTAAGCCGGCAGTTGTCGCTATATGAGATTTTTTCTAACGGTTTCAGAAAATGGGGCACAACTTTTGTTCTGGCCAATTATAGGCGCTGTAATTCCTTCTAGCTTCCCAACTATCCTCCTTTCAAAATCTAAAATCAGGCTGATTAATTAGTCTGGTAAAGCTCAATAATATATCCGCTATAGTAATAGATAGCAACAAAAGTTAATAACAACAATTGTAGCCAACTTTGAGCTTCACATTACAAAATTAGTTAGAATGTTACAGGTTGTTCGATAACACAGTGGCAGACCAAACTTATGTTTTTTTAAATGGAATACCCTATATTTTACTTTATACATATTCGAAATCCTGTTAACCTCTCCATCGCAAAAATATAAAGGTTTTTTTATGTTATACAGGGTATTTACAAAGTTATAACCAATTGTGTATGAAAATCGTAGCAAGTTCAACTCTCTGTATAAATAAAAATAAGGACAACTGCAACGGTTTATTAATGCGATATTTTTTTAATCATTGTCAAAATTTTCAAGAATTATTGACAATGCAAATTTTTTTATATCAAATACAGGGTAAGTCAGAACGAAAGTACATTATATATTCTCAGTAATGTTAAATGGAACACCCTGTATTTTATATCATTATTGAAAAGTAACGTTACCGTACTTTAATTTTTATATAACATTCCGTATGTCCAAATTCATTAGTTTTCGAGATATTTTCATTTTTCAGAGCAAATTATTTTAGGTGTCTAAATTTATCTAAATTTTAATTAAGCCATGACTGAATTGACAATGGATTACTGATTATCAATCCGGTAATCAATATAACAATGTAGCAAATAAAGAAATAAAAATAATTTATTAGTAATAAATTTTACAAAAAAAAACACAACCACAACATGCAACATTTTTGAAACAATTAAAAACTACTTTTTTATGTGAATGTTATAAACAAAGAAAGAAAATTGGTAATACATTTTACAACAAAACACACAAACATAAAGAACAACTTTTTGTGAAGACAATTAAAAACTACTTTTGTATGTAAATAACAATGTAACAAATAAAGAACGAAAAATAATTTATCAGTAATACGTTTTGCAAAATAACATGTTTGAAAAAATTGGAAGCTACTTTAATAAAATATTTTTAATATTTAATTACATAACGTGTTCAAAATTACCTTTTAACACATTTATGCACGCCTAAAAACGATCATTGAATGAGCTACTTACTCTAGGAAGCATTTGTAAATTAACACATCGAAATACATTTTGTATTGTATTTTTCCTCTCATCCCTTGTTGTTGGAGGTATTTTATAAACTTCAGTATTAACGTAACTCAAAAAAATCAGTCCAGTTTATTCAATTCTGGTGATTTGGGTGGCCACTGCCCACGCTACTGGTCCATTGAAAAATGAAAATATCTCGAAAACTAATAAATTTAGACATAGGGAAAGTTATCTAAAAATTAAAGTACGGTAATGGTATTTTCAATAGTGATATAAAATACAGGGTGTTCTATTTAAAATTACTGAGAAAATAATGTACTTTCGTTTTGACTCACCCTGTATTTGATATATAGAAAATTAGCAATATGCAATATTAGCAATATGACGGAACGTAAAAAAATATGGCATTAATAAACCATTGCTGTTTTGCTTATTTTTACTTATACAGGGAGTTGAACTTGTTACGATTTTTATATAAAATTGGTTATAACTTTGTAAATACCCTGTATAACATAACAAACCTTTATATTTTTGTGATGGAGAAGTTAACAGGATTTCGAATAGAAAATAAAATATAGGGTATTCCATTTAAAAAAACATAAGTTTGGTCTGCCACTGTGTTAACGAACAACCTGTAACATTCTAACTAATTTTGTAATGTGAAGCTCAAAGTTGGCTACAATTGTTGTTATTAACTTTTGTTGCTATCTATTACGATAGCGGATATATTATTGAACTTTACCAGACTAATTAATCAGCCTGATTTTAGATTTTGAAAGGAGGATAGTTGGGAAACTAGAAGGAATTACAGCGCCTATAATTGGCCAGAACAAAAGTTGTGCGCCATTTTCAGAAACCGTGAGAAAAAATCTCATATAGCGACCACTGCCGGGTTAAGGTCATTTTTACTAGTCTAATCATCTTTTCCGGAATTCTTCCAGTGAAATTCTCCCAACTTCTTACCACAGAATCGTAAGCTTGTTTGAAATCTACAAAGAGTAGGTTTAGCTTAACTGATGCTCGGATGTAGTGCTGTAAATAATTTTCAGTACGAATATTTGATCTACGGTGGATCTGCCTTTTTTGAATCCTCCCTGGTATTTAACAATCTGCTCGTTTAAGTGCCTTTTCAGTTTGCTTCTTATGACTGCGGTCAGAGTGAGAGAGAGAGAGAGAGAGAGAGAGAGAGAGAGAGAGAGAGGATACGAAGGAAAGGTATGATTTATGACAACAGAAAGCATGTCCTGTCCTTTGCGGACGATGTAGTGGTAATGGCAAGAACTGAAAGGAAACTACTGAGGATTTTTAAACTTTGAAGCAAGGGCTTAGCAGTATAGACTGATTATTAATGAGCAATGAACAAAGTACAAGGTGATTCAGTGAAACGGTACTATCTGACAACGCTGCTGGCGATAAAATAGAGGACCCGCTCCGCGCGCGGTTCAAGACTTGGGTTAAGAATCTTGAAAGTAGTGGTTCAATATCACAGAAAAGAGGTGGCAGTGTCAGAACTGCTCGCACACCAAAGAATATTGAAGCGGTGCCAAATTCATTACATGCGAGTCGTCGCAATGATCTTCGAGGATCCGCGTGTAATGAATTTGGATCCGCTTCAATATTCTGTGGTATGCGAGGACTACTGAACTGACACCTCTTTTTTGTGATGTTGAACCACTACTTTCTAAGTTCCTAACCCAAGTCTTGTAACTTGGTCTTGTAAACGGGGCGACAAATGGTAGTGTAAACGAAATCCTCGTTTTACAAGCACCAAATTTTCACCATTTTTGTAATAAGCTCTCACAGCAAATACGCGTTCTCCATCAGACCACGTCTCCATGATAACTAAGCTTCCCACTTTCTAGATTCACAACGTTTAAGTCGCAAGCCCGCGGCTCCCCTATTTTATGGTCAGCAACGTTGTCAAATCGTACCATTTTACTGAATCACCCTTTATATGGAAAAAAGGGCACACCACATATGAAGACGCCCAATTGAATACTGCCAGAAACAACGAAAGTAAAGACTATTGCGTCACAAACTTAACGGAGTTTGAGTATCTCGGAGTAACTCTAACAAGTAAAGGGGGAAAAGCCAATAAATTGACAAGCGAATTTCGAGAGCAGGAAAGATTATCGGAGCTCTACACAAACTAATAAGTACAAAAAACCGCTCCAGAGAGGCAAAGTTGAGACTATGCCGAACAGTTATCCAGTCTACAGTTATTTAAAAAGCGACACATGGGTTATGAACAAAAATCACGAAAATATGCTGAACATATGGGAGCAAAGTGTTCTTAGAAAGATAATAGACAATGAGGACGTTTTGAGATGCAGATATCAGAGAGGTGTACTAGAAACCATAAGTAAGCCAGATCGTCAAAACAAAGAGACTTACACGGTTAGGTAATCTTACGAGAATGGTTGACGGAAGGTTAGCTAAACTCCCGCTGCTGAGAGAGGAAGAAGATAACACTCAATAGATTACACGCTTCTTGCCAATTTTTACGTAGTCGTCCGTTTCTTTGGGTCAAGTTCAAGGAAGACCATGAAACAATCGGATAACAAATTAGAGAACTGGGGCCATGGACAGAAGAAAATGGAGGAAAACAGCGGAAAAATTCCAAGCCATGAATTTGAACGTGTGTTTAGCTGGTAATTTATATGTATAACAACGATAATACAGGGTGAGTCATGAGGAACTGTACATACTCCTACCTCGTATAGAGCCTCATATGGGGAATAACAAATGACCATTAAAAAGTGTCTGCTCCCCTTGTTTAATAATATACAGAGCGAGTTTCGCATTTTGACAGAAATTTATATTCGTCATAATTCTTGAACGGTCAGATCGATGTGTCTCTTATTTTGGTCAATCGTTACACTATTACCACCTAATCAACTGATTTATTCAAACTAGAAAAAAATCAGGCCCGGCTTTAAAAAATTAGTTGGCCCAGCTTTCCTCATGACTCACCCTGTATAAATGTAATCATAAATATACGATAATAATATATAATCCTGTGTCACTTGTGAAAAGGGTGTTATGTGCCAAAATCGCATTTTCGAGAAAACGTAATTGAATGTTTCACAACTTTTCCAGAATCTAGATATTGATGAAATGTTAATTTTAAAGCCTCAAAATTTTGGCAGTATTTTTTCTTTTATATGGAAATGCCTTTGTTTTGTTTATTAATAACTATAACCTCTATTTTAACAATTTTTTAAATTGTCTGTACTTAGTGCATTTTACACTAATTCCATTAGTGTACAATGTGTTAAGTGTTTTAACAATACCTCAAAATGTTGGCAATTTTATGCTAATTTGCCCCGTTAGAGCTTAAAAAAATTATATGTAAACAATAAATTATAGTTTTTTTCATAAATCTTTTATTAGAACAAAACACATATTTAAAAAATCATATGAAATTAAGAACACAACATAAAATGAATATTAAATTAATACAAAATACGTTTCTACAAAAACGAATAAAGGATTATTACATAAATAGTAAAAAAATTTAAAAATTATTGCTTTCCTATCATAAAATGCCTATCTCGAGTTCTTCATCTTGGGCATATCGGAGTACAAGTCTGATGTATTGCCCGAATTGAGGTCCCCATAAAATCTTCTGTATGTTGGACCTATGTAAGGAAGTAAATCCAAGATATTGTATCCTTCTTTTTCTCATTTGGTATCATGCGTGATCGCTCATATCTAAGAGGTGGCACACGTTTTACGACCTTCCGTTGTTTCAAGAAAAAAACAGTTTTAAACTCTTCATTGCCTAGTGTTAATTATAAAAAAGAATTCCGGATGTACCTTTGCGGTAAGTTTGCCATCTAACCTGACCTCAATGCATCACGCCATTTTCGTTATCTTTTTTTTAAGAGACTTTTAAGAGATTAAAATATTTATGAAATATGAACCCAGAAGAATAAAGTCATAAAATAGAGAGATATTGCCACCGGCAAATAAAGGATCCATTATTACAGGATACTTTAATAAAGGACAAATACAGGACGGGTCTAAAAGAGTGGTATTGCAAACGCAGTTAAAGAATCTTTTATTTTGACAAATGACATGAAATATGTTTGTAAATATAAAAATAACCTATAAAATTCCATTTGTTGATAAAAATTAAAATAAGATAATTGAAAAGAGTAAAACGTTAAATTTAATTATTTTGTCATTTAAAGATATTTAGAGAACAACATAATATATCCCATAATACTCATCGTTCAATAATATGGAAGTGCAATTGGAAATACTATTTTACGAGTTTTTAAATACTTTTGCATTATGGGTATATAAAATGGGGAATTTCTGGGGAGTATATTATTAGGGAATAGTGGATATCCAATCCTCAACTACAACTACCTAATGACACAATTGCAGAATATTCAGACAGAAGTTGTGTTTTATAATCAATCACAAATCCCTTCAAGAATTGTTATTGAAAGGACATTTGGTATTTTGAAGAGATTTCCCATTTTAACATATGTAATGAGATTACCTTTTGTTCAAAGAATAATATCAGCATGTTCATAATATTGCAGTAGATAATAGAGAAAACGTTGGAATACTGGCAAATGAGTGTGCTGTTGATATTGATATATTAGAAGCTGTGGCAGTACATTTTCAACCAGGAGCTAATCTAATGCAACTAAATTGTATGTGTTTGTTTAAAAATATTGTTCGACATTTAAAGCTAGCTTAAATTAATTTTATTTTTATTGGACTGCAGTTTGTTAATAAATGTATCAATAAACATAAATATTATATTGGTGACTGATTTTAAGTATTTTATGATCATTAGCAGGTTTTAAATAATAAATTATAAATATATACATGCTATTGGTGCTTGATCTTTTATTGTTTAAAATATGTTCATTACGATCCATTATGGCCCTCTCTGTTCACCTCTGGATAACTAGTTATCAGGAAGTTTATCTGACAGATTAGATACTAATAGATATCTGACAGAGACAAACTTCCCGTTAACTAGTTTTCAGGAGCTGAAAAGACAGATACTAAGGATACTGTTATATAAACTTCCCAATAATCAGTTATCTGGAAGTGAAAAGACCTCTAATATCTAATCTGTCAGATAAACTTCCCGATAGACAAAAATATAATAGAAGAATTAAAGTGTTTAAATTAACAAATACTGATGGCATGAAATGGATCACGAGCAAGGAGGTTCTAGGAGGAATGAAGAAAGAATTGGAGATTGTGTTTACCATTAAACGCATAAAACTGCAGTATCTGGGACACATACGAGAAATCAGCACCGTTACTTCCTGCTGCAGTTCATATTGCAAAGTACAGTCAAAGGTAAGCGAAGACCCAGTAGAGGGAGGATATCAATGGAACTGTTTCGAATCGCAGCTAGCAAGGTTATGATTGCTAATATGATTTCCAACATTCGAAACGGATAGGAACCAAAAGAAGAAGATGGATGAAAATGAAAGTGTATTAATACTTGTGATTAAAAACTTTATAGATTCTACTCTATAAAAGACTAAATTTTCAAAAATAAATACTTGAACCTTTGTTTTGTTTTGTCAACCTGTTGTTATATTATATCTGTTGTATTGAACTCTATTTTGAATCTAGAATTTTAACAAATCCTTACCTTCATTAAAATTTATCGAAATTACCTCTTATATCTATAATAAATATTTATTTCTATACAAAAATGTAAAATATATTAATTTAAATGTGTTAATGATATTCTATGTCTATGTCTGATTATTGTAATTAGTAACACTTTAAAATTATTTACATAATATTGCTTTTTACAACTTTTTGTAATCACTCAAGCTTCAATAAAATGTTCTTTTTTATATTCCTTTGGGGTCAAAACATCAATAATCTATATCTGAGAATATTACTTAGAGTTCTTTTTAATAAGTAAAACCCAACATACAACTTTAATGATGAAAGTTTAATCAAAATCAAATATCAACTCCACAATACAATACATAAATATTATCTATCCAAAGAAGTGACAAGATAAATTGAAAATACAAGTGAAGTTAGACCTTTCTTCACATTTTTGACACGTTATGTCAAAATAAAGGAACTTTTATTAAAAGAAGGGTGTCCTCTCTTTTTCCTTAAATACAGGCGGCCTGTATTTTATTAAAGGACAAAAATAAAAGACGCAATACTGCGCATGCTTATATGTCAAAATAAAAGAATCTTTTATTACAGGCCGACTTAAAAGACGTTGGCAATAACTCTCTAATGAACCGCTAACATTTCTAGAAAGGACTTAACCGTCGCCATCGTCACCGTATCGAATTTAGTGGAAAATACTCAATGGGTTTTAGTGACAAAAGAGTTAAAAGTAAATGAATAACCCGAAATATTGATTAATCGCCTGTGAAAAACGTGCTACGTACAAAAATATGTACATAACTTACATTACACAAATATTTAGGTGACAGAAAATTTGTGCAAAGTGGGCTAAGAAAACTTGACTCACTTTTCACAGGTATAAGTTGCATTTTGATGTTTCAACCCATGATTCACAGTGGAATATTGACCGTAATAATAGCGATATCACTTAGCCCATTAGACACAAATATAGAAAAAAAAAATTAGCTTTCTGGTGATGCCCTTAGCTCAAAATTCACAAATTTGCACTTAACACACTTTTCACAGGTGACACAGAATCATAATAGTGATTCATGTAACAACTGCAAAAAACTAGGCACATTTACGTTTATATTTAAATGAAATAAATCTGTCGATATAAATCATTTTCTGCCACCAGAATTTCCCAACGCTAAACATATTTCCTCAAAGAAACAACAAACATAAAAATTGAATAAGTTATGGAAAGCAACGATTTTTCATTTCCGAAAGAATATTAGAATAAAATAGAAACTACCGGTACGCTGAATATAAAGCATAATACAAATTCATACCATAACTCTTTATGTTTTATATTTATGGTATCGAGGAGATACCGCCACAAATCGCGAGAGATGCTTTCGAAGAAAAAGATGCCGGTTCGTGATAAATGGTAAGTAACATCGACGGATTCAGCTATAGACCAAGAAAACTGGAGTTAAAAATTATCAAACTGACACCAAAATGCACTGGTGAGCAATAAATTCATGTCTTTTCGAAATATTAAAGCTTTTTTAATCTTGTCTTGTCTAATAGTTCCCAGTACACCTTCATTTTTTGAAAATAATTACAAAAGTCTTAAAAATGGTTTTAACGGCTTCGTTTGAGCGAGTCTACTATTTTCTGAAAATTATCACAGTGCAGGTTGGACGCATTTCCGAACGCACAACACTTATTCCTGGTTGCACCAACATATCTTAATCAACTATTTTCGATGGTAAATAAGCCACAATTTTACCAAAAAATGATTTTATTAACGTTTCGACGCCCAAGTCGGGTATCGTTTTCAAAATACAAAATAATACTAGATTAAACAAAAATGTTGTTGCTTAGCAAAAAAATCTTCTAATAATTTATTTAATCTGACTCATTTATATCGGCAATTCAGACATGTGTTATACATTTTAAAGTAGAAGACTTTAAAATGATATTGCCATATTGATGAGTTGTGTTTCTGGGACGACTTTACTAAAAGATAGTTCATTCGATTACATGAAATCAACCTCAACTCAAGAATATCCGCCACAAAATCATAGCATATGATCTATCTTTAAAAAGACAACCAAATGCAACGGTGGCAGTAAAATTCTCGCTCTAAAGATTCCATAGTAAATCACGAGGGAAAACCAGGAAAAAAACGTCGTGATACTATCACATGCTATGATTTTTGTGGGGGATATTCTTGAGTTGAGATTTATCTCATGTAATAAACCGAAGACACTCAACATTTCGAAGCTAGTCCAGTCACAAAATCAAAAAGTGCAGAAGATAAATGCCACTTTGTCGTTATTAGCAAATTAACCCCAATTTACACTCCTATTCAAGTAGTTCACTACATTAAAGAGAAGCTAGGTATCAAGGAATATATAAGATGTTATGCCCTTCTTAAAGATGCCAACACAACAACAGGGTCCTCATTCAAAATAGGTATTAAGTCTAAAACATCTATTGACTTATTATTTGATAAGGAAATTTGGCCACCTGGTGTAAACATTAAATGGTCTACAGAATCCTCATGCTCCGAACCAACAACTTCGTCTGAGGTAAATATGAAACCGAAGCACATCAGAAGCCCAGTTAGCTTGGAAAATCCAATTACCATTCCAAGTAAAAACAAAAATGAAGTTCAAAACACAAATATACTTACTGACAAGCAGGCCATCGAAATTTGCAAATCTAAAGATCCGTTCCGTTCCCAAATTAATTTCATTAAGAAAGATACTTTGGAACCATCCATAAATTTGGATCCTTTAACACCACCAAGAGTTAGATTAACCAATAACTCAAACAGTCGATATCTTCTAGCAAGATTAAGGGAACCGGATATATTAAAAGCAATTAAGCTACATCTTGCTTTCCTACACGACCAGCCTGCCTCAGTATTTTGTGATGGATATACCAACACCAGTGTGAAACTATTTTTGGCTTCCGAAGGACTACCTACCAAGACTGAGGAACTAAGAAAAATTCTTCTAGAATTTAATGATGCCTATGGAATTGGTCGAGATGAGGTGGAAGCTGATCTTGTTGCTTATAGGTCCTTTCTAAGTTCAGAAAGAATCATACATCTACAAAAATCAAGGGAATGTCACCGTAATTATTATTCTACCAGCCCTCCAAGACGAAATTTTTAAATAACACGACGTGTTCTGAGGAACTAGAAACCTCGAATAATTTTAGTGATTACAACTTTAGTATGGTTCTGATTAATATTCGTTCTATAAGAAATAAAACTGGCGAATTATTTTTGTTTCTGGAAGAATTAGGATTTCCCCCGATAGTTGCGGTTACAGAGCACTGGCTTGAAGTCAACGAGCCTTTTTTTGTAGAAAAATATACCACAATTGCTAGGTATGATCGTCCAAGTTCAGCTCATGGAGGCACCCTAATTCTTTCTAGAAATCATGATTTTTCTCTGATTACAAAATATGACTTTCTGTTAAATAAAGCCTTCTTTGAGTTTTCCCTAGTTTATAATAAAAATCTTAATCTTTACATTATTTGCATCTATAGATCACCTGACTCCCCTGTAGAACTATTTTTTCAGAACCTGCTAAATTTGTTAGATGACTTGCCTCATAGAAGCAGAAAAATTCTATGCGGGGACTTCAATATTAATTATGATGCTGCTTGTGCTACCCAAATGTCCTTGGTCAACATATTTGAATAGATATGGTCTCTCAATGCACGTTAATTCTCCTACAAGGATTACAAAAACTTCATCTACCATAATTGACTATATTGTCTCAGATTTCTCACCCCTTGATGTCTGCTCTACAATTATTAATGCGGGATTATCAGATCATGAAGCAGTATTTACGAAGTTTAACATCTTTAGCAAACCCTCCTCGAAAACCCGACGTTTAGGTAGGATTTTTTCCGCTCGGAATTTTCATAAATTTCAGAATTTATGCCTAACTTCTGAGTGGCATTTTCCTTCTGCGGACGTGGACTATAATTTCAACGATTTTATAGAAAAGCTTGTCTCTATCTTCAATAAGGCATTTCCTTTAATTTCAATTAAGCCAAAACATCACAAACCCTGGGCTACAAAAGGTATTCGCATATCAGCCAAAAATATGCGCTCACTATTGTATATCAAGAAATTTGCTACCAACGTCTCTGTCACTCAATATATCACCAAGTACAGGGTAACCTATCTAAAACTCATCAAATCAGCTAAAAAAGCCTACTACCAAAATCGTATGGAAAGCTCTAAAAGTGTTGCAAAAGAAACTTGGTCCATAATAAACAATCTTCGAAATAGAACTCACGCAGTTCAAACATTTGCCCTTCCAGACCCGGAAAATCTAAACGAATATTTCGTTAATGTGAGTAAAAATATAACTTCTACTATTTTGCCACAAAAAGATCCCATTTCCTATCTCCCCAATTCAGGAGTGTTCTCGAATTCATTCTTTTTAAGACCAATCGATATATATGAACTGATCCAAACTATCAATAGTATAAAAAGCAAATCATCCTGTAGTACTGATGGACTATCCATAAAAATCTTCTCAAATCTCACAGAAAATGTGTTGGAAAACCTCGTCTCACTAATTAATGATTCCTTTGAAAGAGGCAAATTTCCAGAGTGCCTAAAGATAGCCATTATTATTCCCCTTCATAAGGGTGGTGAAAAATCTAATGCTTGCAACTATAGACCTATTGCCTTATTACCGGTACTTTCAAAAATTATTGAGAGACTCATAAAAACCCGTCTTATGTCCTTTCTCATTGATAACAACATCTTATCCCAAAATCAGTTCGGCTTTTTAACTAATAAATGTACCACTGATGCCTTGTTTTCTGTGTTTCATGAGGTTTACCAAGCACTAAACAATAATTTTTATACTGCCACTGTTTTCTGTGACTATGCCAAAGCTTTTGATTGTGTAAATCACGACATTTTGATTAAAAAACTAAATTTCTATGGGATTCGAGGTATTTCTTTGAATTGGTTCCAATCTTACTTGAATAATAGGAAACAACTAGTTAGAGCAAATGATATTGACTCTAGTCTCAAAAACATTGTATGTGGAGTACCACAAGGTTCAGTATTGGGTCCTCTACTGTTCCTTATCTTTATAAATGACATCACTAACTTAAAAATCGATGGAAAAATTTTTCTTTTTGCTGATGATACCAGTATCACTTGGAGCAACTCAACTATTGCATCTCTTCATGCAACTATAACTTCTGATTTGCTTACGATAAAAACCTGGTCTGACTCTAATTTACTCTCTTTTAACGTGGATAAGACAGTAGCATTATCTTATAAAAGTGCTCTTCAACCCCTGCTTGTTAATAACAGCCTGATCTCTACCGTTGATTCTGTAAAATTTCTTGGTATTTTTTTAGACAGCAACCTCAAATGGTCCCTTCATATCGATGTGTTAAGTAAGAAACTCGCCTCAGCCTGCTATGCTATAAGATCTGTTTCGAAAGAACTCAACTTAGCATCTTCTAAACTAACATATTTTTCTTTGTGTATATTTTTCTTTGTCTCATCTTCGATATGGTCTTCCTTTTTGGGGTTCTAGTACAGCTACCCAATTAGATGTTATTTTTAAATTACAAAAAAGAGCAATAAGGTATCTGTTTGGCCTCAAAAGAACAACACATTGCAGAAGTTACTTCAAAGATCACGGCATTTTAACCCTTACATCTTTATATATTTTAGAAACTGTTTGCTTAATTCGTAAACACATGCATGTATTTCCAACAAGGCCTCGTCATGACTACTCCACCAGAAATTCAAATTTTGATGTCTATTTACCGATCCCGTCCTCTGAGTTAGTAAAGAAATCTATATTATATTCCGCAAAAAAACTATACAACCATCTTCCTTTACAACTCAAATCTGCAACATCTTTCCCCAAGTTCCGTAAAATGACAAAAGCTCATCTATCTAAAAGACCATATTATTCAGTAGAAGAGTTTCTTAATGACTAACTAAGAAATTACAGTCTAATGTACAAGTAACCAAACTTATCTATATTTGGGTGTCACATGCAGCAGCTTAAACTTATTAGTTCCTATGTCTATAAATATTTTTACTTTGTTGTATATTCACTTTGCAATTTCTATAAATTGTTGCAATATATCGATTTTGTTTTTTTTTCTTTACTTTATTAACTTGTATTTTGTATTTATGTATATTTTTTTATATTGACGATTTATCAAATTTCAGAAAATTGTATTTGTTATTGTTATTGTTAGATATTATTTATTTATTTTTTCTGACTTTAATTAAGCTTTGTCCATAAAATTTGTATTTTCAGTGACAATAAAGCATATTTCTATTCTATTCTATACTCTATACTACCTTTTAGTAAATTTTAACTATTTAGAATAAATTTAAATTTAAAATTGTAAAAATGCCACAAGAAAATAGCTTCAGAACAACATATTTTAGTAAAGTCGTCCCAGGAACGCAACTCATCAATATTGGCAATATCATTTTAAAGTCTTCTACTTTATGAATTGCCGATATAAATGAATCAGATTAAATAAATTATTAGAAGAATTTTTTGCTAAGCAACAACATTTTTGTCTAATCTAGTATTATTTTGTATTTTGACAACGACACCCAACTTGGGCGTCGAAACGTTAATAAAATCGTTTTTTTGGTGAAATTGTGGCTTATTTCCCATTGAAAATAGTTGAGTATAAAAATTACACCAGAAAATAGCTTCAGAACAACATATCTTAAGCTTAAGACGTGACTTAAGCTCAGCTTACTAAACATACGCGTTGCACCATTGAGTCTTAGAGCAATTTTCAGCTTGCCACAATGGATAGGCATGTGGATTGCATCTTAAACGTCGTCCTAATTAAGATGTGCTTAGATAAAAATAGAAAATTATGGATCTATCAGCTGAGCTTAGCTAAGCTGGAGCTTAAGGTTTGTTGGTGCAACCAGGCATTAAACCTGTAGTTCTAGCGCGGGTTATGTTTTGTTATTGCAAAACTATAATTTTTAATTTTCATAAAAACATTGTACTTTAAAATAAAATAAAGTATTTTTGTCGGACAAAAAAGAGGGAGCGATAGTCGAGTCCGACACCCGCAAGATATCACTCTAGCGCGGTACGGTTTTGTTATTACAAAACTCTTAATTTTTAAAAAGACTAAGTTTTCACTCTAATGGCATATAAAACAACATAATGCTATTCTACATCCCACCAGAGTGAAAACAATGGGAACCTTCTCTGGTTACACCTCCGAGGCTTCTACAATTTGCAAGCCATACGGATGGTGAGCCTAAGGAAGATGAGGGAATTCTACAATTTACAATTCACGTCCCATCTGCTCAGCACGGTAAAGTTCCAACGAGAATGGTTCCCTTCATACTCCACACAGAGTAAATGTAAATCAAAAATGAATAACCATTTTCAATTTCGTTGCAAAACGAAAACACAGCCGAACCATATTCTAGTCCAATCAGAGAGTGCTGCAAGCACCCCTACCGGTTTCGAAACTTATTAGTCTCTCATCAGGAGGCACATATGCTGCTCTCCCTGATCCAACCAAAACAAACCCCAGCGTGCAGTCCCGGATATAGAATAGCATTATGTTGTTTTATATGCCACTAGAGTGAAAACTTAGTCTTTTTACTAGCAGTTGCTGCTAGGGCATCTATGCCATTTCGTTCGTTGCAATCCGGGACTGCACGCTGGGGTTTGTTTTGGTTGGATCAGGGAGAGCAGCATATGTGCCTCCTGATGAGAGACTAATAAGTTTCGAAACCGGTAGGGGTGCTTGCAGCACTCTCTGATTGGACTAGAATATGGTTCGGCTGTGTTTTCGTTTTGCAACGAAATTGAAAATGGTTATTCATTCTTAATTTTTAATTGAAAGTACTTATTGATTACAAAAGATTGACGATCTCTTATCCGACAAATTTGCAGCCTTGTTTCTTTAGTCCGACCACGTAAATATATTAATTATGGTAGGTTATGTTTCGCAATTACAAAAGTTATAATTTTATTTTTTTTAACTTTCAAATAAAACATGTTTATTAAAAAAGTATGTGTCCGACAAAAAAGATTACGCAAATTTATAAAAAGCAATTCTTTTATTTTTCGTTATATTTGAATTTTGTACAACAACGCGTGCAACAAAACGAGCCAAGTAATGGTAGGGGAGCCCAAGCGGGGATTTTTGCAGTTACTCGAGCGCGTCAGATTGTCATATGGGGAGAAAGGTGGTACCCTGCAGATATACCTCTACCATATATTGACTCCTAACACAGGGGAGTTCGTTCAGGGGGGGCCAAAAAAATCTATTCTTAAAAATACTCGAAATTGTCAGATTAAGATAAGGTAAGTTAAGTTCATGCAAAAGAGTGTATATTTCAAAAATCTGACGATTTGAGCGGCGTACGGAAATGGGCGAGTCAAAAAGTTTAAAAAAAAAGCGAATATCTCGCGAAATGAACGTCAGATCGAAAAAATAAAAATTACGTGTTTAATATTTTTAAAAATCTTTCGAAAGATACCAAACATGACCCCCACGGTGAGGGGCGGGAGTAAATTTAAAATTTTAAATACAAATCCCGCGATATTTCGGAAAATAAACATCAGATCGAAAAACTGCGAATACAGGTATTCAATATTTTTGAAAAATCTATCGAATGGTACTAACCACGACCCCCCACGGATATGGGGTGGGGGGTTACTTTAAAATCTTTAATGGGAGTCCCCATTTTTTATTGCAGATTTGGATTCTTTGCGTAAAAATAAGCAACTTTTATTCGAAACATTTTTTCGAATTATGGATAGATGGCGCTATAATCGGAAAAAGCGATTCTAGGAAATGGATAATTAAATTAAAAAATGTAAAGTCACCACTAAAATGGAAAATTTTACTTAAATTTTTTTAAGAGTAAGGACCTAATAATCACAACCCAATAGGTCCCCACAGCGCTCGAGTGACTGCACATTTAGCATACTTTGCTCCCCTACTATAAGTGCTTAGACAAGGAAAGAAAGCGGATAGGTAACTCTCATTAATAAACCTTCGCAAAGTTTTTTTAATTCAATAATTATTATTTAATTTAAAAATATATTACACATTATATCTTTTGAACGGTTATGCTTATAATAGTGAAATATGGAAGGAGGAAATAAACGGACGTAGGCTTCTCAAATAGTCATAACAGGTGACATAATACTCACAGATAACATTGCAGGGCCACTTTTACGTTCTTCTCCTTCATGTACCATGTCCTTTCAGGACGTTAATTACCATCATAGCTTTCTTAATTTTATTCACTGTCGCCCTAAGTAGAAGGCTTGTATGAACCCCAAACAAATCTCGCAAGTTCTACAACCATGAGTTTCTTCTTCGCCCAGGATTGCGTTTTCCGGCTATTTTCCCTTTCATAATATTTTGTAGCAACCTATATTTGGGACCCTTTATTACATAATATCCGAAATAATTCTGTTTTCTTGCTGCTTTTTATATTCTCAGTAGTCTTCCTGAGACGTTCTAAAAGTATGTTCTAATGTGTATAGTATTTTGGAGCTTCGGACCTTCTCAACCCAAAAAACTTTTAAAATTCTTCTATAGCACCACATTTGAAAGCCTCAAGGCGATTTAGATCGATTTTATTCACAGTCCAGGACTCGACATCATAAAGTAAGACCGATAACACGTATCAGAGAAGTCGGCGGAACCTCACTGCCAATTTTAAGTCTCTGTTACATAATACCTTGTAGGGACATCCTTTTAAAAGCGGCTCTGGCCTGCTCTCTCCTAGATAACCACTTTGACCGATAATATTAATTGGCATCTTATGGCAAATGACATCTCGTTAGAAATATATTCAAAATACTTATTCAACTAAATACAAATTTTGTTTGGGTTTATGTTTTTTTTATTTATTTATCTGACGCCTCGACAACTAATGGCCATTGGCATGGTATGTACGGTAAATTTATGCAGTTAGGTACCTAGTGCCATGTGTAGGGTTTGTGTGTTGAGTAAGTGTCTTTTTACTTTGCAAAGTCGACCTCATTTTCTTTGCAAAGAGACGCTAATTGTATCCGAACGTCTGCGGTCCCTCCGGTGAGTACTGATCCCACAAGGACAGAAACTAGTTTCATTTATTAATTTATAATAAACGAGAAATTGCTGACCCTGGTGAGATTTGAACTCACGACCAATCGGACCTTTCGATCCAAAGGTAGGCGCTCTTACCACTGAGCCACGGAGGGTGTTGTTATAAACAAAGAACTTGAGGAATTACATCACAAGGATTTTTTGCAAAACAAAACACTTTTTTGTATTTTCTGGATCATTCTAAACAAAAAACGTTCATACAAGTTTTTTCGTAGGATGCATAGTTTTCGAGATAAACGCGGTCGAACTTTCTCAAAAAATCGAAAAATTGCAATTTTTGGACCCGAATAACTTTTGACTAAAAATAATAAAATAGCAATTCTGCTTACCTCATTTGAAAGTTCCAGTCAAATTCTATCGGTTTTGATTATTTGCATTGCTAAAAATTAATTTTTTTTATTGTTAAACAAAGCTAAAACACATAGTGCTTGATTGATGTTTTCAATGGATCATGATGGTCATTTAAAATCGAACGCGTAGACGCGCCTACAAATACTCAATTTCTCCGTAGCATGCATTACAAAAACCTGCATTGGGCACGGGAAACACTATTTGTTTATAGCTTTGTTAAACAACAAAAAAATAGATTTTTAGCAATGCAAATAATCAAAATCGGTATAATTTGACTTAAATTTTCAAATGCGGTAAGCAGAATTGCTATTTTATTTTTTGATCAAAAGTTATTCGGGTTCAAAAATGCGAAAGTAGTTTTACAAAAATGCAAAAAGTTTTATCTCGAAAACTGTGCATCCTACGAAAAAACTTAAAAGAACATTTTTTGCTTAGAATCACCCAAAAAATACAACAAAATGTTTTGTTTTGCTAAAAATCGCTGTTATGTAATTCCTCAAGTTCTTTGTTTATAACAATCCCATCGACGTCCGTATCAACTGTTACCCAAAAAATTCGTGTTCTGAAGGTCAAATACATAAAAAAATTCGGGTAAGTCCATCTGAATCAAGGAGATCGTTTTTAACGAGGTCGTTGCGTTGTTGTTACTCCAGGTAACTATCAGTCGAAGAAAAAGAGTTCGCTTTTTAAAACATTTTTATTTGGAATCAAACTCTACAGAAGACAAGATAATTAGCCTTAATTACTCGTTAAGTTCGTTAATAAAATATCGGTGTGACGATATTTTTGTACATGAATGAATGATTTTGACGATCGCACGAAATAGGAATTGCTTTTATTAATACGACATGAATGTATAAGGAAAGGGGAGAAAGGAGATCCCGCTCACCTCGCCGGATGAAAAGACATAAAGAATATACGATCACCGCTCATATAAGTATAGGTAAAAGGATAGGTAAGAAGAAAACTGTCGGATTCGCTCAGCTCGCCAAAACGACAGCGGAAAATGGTCGGGAAATACTACCTACATAAACTCACCTCTTGTACCTCGCTTTTTGTTTATTATTCTTCGATCAACGCTCCAAGAATAACCATCCACTAGGCTTTTCGATCCGATTTTTATATCGTTCGAAACAGTACAAAAACGTATCTTACTTAATTCATTGGCGTACTCTAGACGATAAAATTATATTATCGTTACACCCCCCTCTCCTAAAAAAAATTTTGGAACAAAATTTTAGCTATATACCTAACTACGACTTATAACTATAACAAAAGAGAAAAAAAATACGTGTTTCTGAAAATAAACTCACGAATATCCTTTAATGCACTAGCACTAGCACTAACGTCGGTATCGTTTCCTGGTGTTGTTTCCATATTGTCCTGGCGTTTCGTCCTGGAGTGGCGGCGGCGTTCTTACAGCGCTGTTCTGTGGCAGTCTCAACACTGCTGAGATCTCGATGATGACTTTAATTTTGATAAATGTATGTAATTCAGACGTTTCGTTGTATAATTGGTGTGAAGAGTGTGAGTGTGTGGTTAGGGATTGGTTAAGGGAGAGGATGGAATCATGTACTATCGTCGTGAGCCGGTTTCATATCTTTGATGTGAACTTTGTTAATTGCTTTTCCCGTTGCGTCCTTTAACTGAAAAATTACTTTGGATAGTACTTCGTGAATAGTATATGGACCAGAGAATTTGGGAGCTAATTTGGCGTTCAAATGTTTGGCGGCATTGGAAATGTTGTAATCTTTGTTCACGACTTTGTCTCCGATTTTCGGAGTCCACCCTCTGCGGCGTAGATTATAGTAGTGGCTTTGTGATGTAAACGCTTTAGCCAAGTTGATTCTTACCAGTTCGAACGTTTCTCAATTTATTCCATTTTTACGTTGGTGGAATTATGTCGGGCGGATTAGGCGCCCCTATAATTTTACTGGGTATGTCTAGTTCGTGTCCGAAATTTAAAAATGCTGGAAAGAATCCGGTAGAGTCGTGTTTTGCTGAGTTGATTGCGAAAGTCAGTTCTGGGATGTATGCGTCCCATTTCTTATGATTGTTGTCACAAAATTGTGCAATCATTGTCTTGATTACCCTGTTTGTTCTTTCTACTGGGTTATTCTGTGGGGAATATGGTGGAATTGGGATTTTTTCGATGTTGAATTCTTTCAGTAGACTTCTGAATCCTCCGTTCTCGTCTGAAGTGGCATTATCTGATATAAGTTTGGTTGGACATCCAAATCTCATTATTACTTTGTCCTTTAACGCTTGACATACGACGCTGGCTGTGGCACGTCTTACGGGACCAATTTCTACCCATTTCGAAAAATTATCTTGGAAAACGATTGCGTAGATGTTGCCTTTGCTTGATCTTGGTAGTGGTCCGATCATGTCGGTTGTGACGGTGCGCCATGGTTTTCAGGGATGGAGGTTGAGTACATTTTCCCAGGGGTCTGTTGCTGTGAAGGTTTGTACATCTGACAGTTGTGACAACTTCTGATGAATTTTGCGGTGTCTCTAAATATGTTTGGCCAGAAGTATTTTCGTGCCAATCTTGCTATTGTGTTGGCTACACCTAAGTGTCCGAATGTTGTTGTTTCGTGGTTTTCGGATATCAGCTATTTTTGTTTATTTGATGGAATACAGAGTTTTCACGGGTTGGATAAATCTGTTTCTTTGTAGAGTCATATTTATCCCAGAAATGTCGGTACAGTCGATTGTCTTTCACCATATAGTCTGGAAATCGTTGTGGGTTAGTTTTCACCTCTTCAATTTCTTCTTGTACCAATCGTCTTGTAGTTCTCCGAATGTAATGGTACTAATTGAGTCTACTGGTTCCCGAGAGAGGGCATCTACTAAGTGGTTTTGTGCTCCCTTGCGGTAAATGACGGCGAAATCGAACTGTTGTAACTCCATAGCCCATCTGGCTACTCTTTCTGACGGATTTTCTATGGTTTGTAGGTATTTTAAACGTTGGTGATCGGTTACGACTGAAAATTAATATCCTTCCAAGTATGGTCGCATTTTCTCTATTCCATATACGATAGCTAGTAGTTCTTTTTCTGTTACAATGTAGTTTTTCTCCGCATTTGACAAATACCGGCTGGCGTAAGCTATGACTCGATCGTGTACTTGTTTGTCTTTCTGGATTAGAGCTACTCCGAGACCAGTGGCGTACTGAGCATGGTTCCGCGGGTTCCGCGGAACCAGGGCCCGAACCCAGCAGGGGCCCGCTCTAATGCGCTTTTTGTTTCTTTTTTTTTATAATTTGATGGGGACATTTTAAAATACAAAAGAACACACTGGGAAATGTAACTGCTTAATAAATTTTTATTTTTGTGTAGGTAATTATAATTAAAAACGAATAATACCTTTTATCAAAGAATTTGAAAACAAAATTTATTAAGAAACATAGGAAACGCTTTTGTCAGGTTCTGTACTATTTTTACCTGCTTAAGCACAAGCCCTGGTTTCAACACTTGTTTAAACAATAACCGCCTGCACCTACTAACCCAAACACTTGTGTTTATATCAGCACGATCCATGAATAGTTGTTGTAAACTACAAAGTTGTGGAAATTTGGAAATTGAGATATTCAGTGTAAGTTTTATAGGGGGGTTATAAAAATAATCCCAAGACAATAAATTATACCCTCGATGCTTCTTTTGTTCGAGTATTTATAGCACCTTCATTCTTCAGCTTTTACCTACTTGTAGGTAATTCTTACAAAATAACTGAAATTAAATTCTAAATATAGACGAAGATGAGGACCACCGAACTTACAGGTACATATCAGAACTTTCGCCCTTCATGTGTGGAAGCAGTCACTGCAGTTAGTAAGTTTGATCAGTACAGTTACAGTTTGAAATATCTAAAAGCTAAGACCGTGATCTAAGGCTGTGGTCTCCAATACAGGCTGTACGCTGCCTATTGGATACCACCGGCTATCTTATTATCGCCAGCTTATTACCGAGGGCCGAAAGTCGCTTAGAATAAATAAAAAGTTTGTTTTGAATGAGATATTTGAAATTAAAAATCACACTCAATTTTCTCTTTTTGTTTTCACTCCTTTAACTTATTAAAATATACATTATAGAAGTTTTCAGGAACTTTCGGCCTTCGGTAATAACGAAATCTCTCATTCTGTGTTTAAATTTTTTAAAAATATCTATTAGTTTTCTCAGGATTCGAAAAAAATGAATGCATTTAAAGTACATTGGAGCCGAAATTTGCGCCTATCCCAAGTGTTGGCGAAAATTGCTTTATTAATTTCTTTTCACGAAAAACTCGTCGTTTGATTAAATATATCTACGCCACCGTTATCCAAGGTTTTATTTTTACTATTTTTTACTTAAGCGTTTTATCTCCCTACACCTAGAGGTTTGTTTGTAATTATTTAAGTTATTTATAAATGTATCATACATATGATATATTATGTGCAATTTGAGAATCTATTTTGTTGATATAAATTGCATCTAATGTTCATTTTTTAAAAGCTGTTTTCCGATATTCAGGTTTTTAATTATGACTGGACAGGCATGGATCCCGCGATCCAAAAAAAGTTTATTAATAGCAAGCTGAAAATTTGTTAATAGCTTAACGGTGTCTAGTCGGACAAACTTTGATGTACGGGAACACTGGAACAGGAGAAGTTTTAATTGTGTAACAGGTTACAGGTTTCGAACGTCAGACTACGAAAATGTTCCATTATTTTGTCGGACAGAACTTCCAATTTGATTTTTTACCCTTTCATTAAACTCTCATGCAAAAATCAGAGTGATATCTTGCTATCTATCACCAACATAATTCCTGTGTCGCACTTATTAAAATGCCTAACATATTTGTGGGACAAACATTTTTTCATATATTGTGCAAAGTTGCTATTGAATGAACTTAAAAACAACCTGTTAGTTTTCACAATCATAAACGTGTCAGGATGACAAGTTCCACAATTAAAATCACGTTCTACAATTAAAACTTCCCCTGTTCCAGTGTTCGCATATATCAAAGTTTGTCCGAATAGACACCGTTAAACTATTAACAAATTTTCAGCTTGCTGTTAATAAACTTTTTTTTGGTACGCAGAATCCAGGCCTTAGATGTAGAAAAATTTTGAGTTTCATTATTTAGGTATAAAAACGGCTGAAACTAAAGTGATCAGTCATGTAAGTATGAAAAACGATAGGATTAATATTATTTTACTGTTTTTTTTTAATTAGCTTGAACTTTTATATGTTGATTTATATTTAATGTTTATTAAAAATTTTTGATATACAATGTGTGTTTTTAATGCGAGGGGGTCCGCATTCCAACTGGAACCAGAGCCCGCTGATCTATCAGTACGCTACTCTCCGAGACCGTAGTCTGATGCGTCTGTTTGGAGAAAAAATATTTTGCTAAAATCTGGACAAATTAGAACGGGAGCCTGTGTCAGTAGTTTCTTAATTTTCTCGAAAGCGATTGTTTGTTCTGTACCCCAAATCCATTTCTGTTTCTTTTTTAATAATTGTGTTAGTGGTGCTATGTTCGTAAAGTAATCGTGAATAAAACGTTTGTTCCAAGATGTGGTTCCTAGGAATTTCCTTAGCTACTTGATAGATTTTGGGGCTGGGTAGTCGATGATAGCCTTAATCTTGCTTTCGTCAGTTTTGATGCCTTGTCTATTGACTACATGACCAAGGTATACGATCTCGTCTTTGCATAACTCGCATTTTTCTAAGTTAATTCTTAGCTTTGCATCTTGTAATCGTTTAAATATTTGTTTTAAGTTCTGCATGTGATGTTCGAACGTTTCTCCTAAAACTATGATATCTTCTATGTATGCGAAAGCGTAAGGTTCCATTTCGGGTCTTATAACTGAATCCAATAGGCGTTGGAACGTGGCTGATGCTGCGTGTAGTCCGAACGGAAGAACTCTGAATTGAAATAATCCTTTACCCGGTGCTATGAACGCTGTCAAAGTTTGCTTTCTTCTGCCAGTGGTATTTGACAATAACCGTTTTTCAGATCCAATGTTGAAATGTATTTTGCTGCTTTTAATTTGTCCAATATATGATTGATGTACGGAATTGGATAGGCGTCTTTTTCGGAAATTTCGTTAATACGTCTGAAATCTATGCAAAATCGGTAACTATCGTTTTTCTTCTTTACTAAGACAATTGGTGACCTGTAGGGGCTGTTAGACTCTTCAATTACTCCTTGTTTCAACATGGTGTCTATCTCGTCGTTTATGATCTGTTGCATGGCGGGGTTTCTCGGTCTGTATCTTTGTTTTATTGGAGTGTTGTGTGTCAGTTTAATCGTATGTTGGATTAATGGGGTTACTTCTGCGATCTTATCAAATCTGGCCACTTCTGTTTGTAAGAAATGTTCCAATTTGTTTTTTTGTTCTTGCGTTAAAGTGGGTTTAATGATGAATTGGCTTTGAGCGACGCCGTCGTTGTAAGTACTTTCTGTGAAGTCACTAGTATCTCGTTCCTGTATTGCGGGAACCAATTCATCGACTTGTGTTGCAAATTCGGTGTTGACGTCTGTATTGTCTTTACTGCCGTTGAAGTTTTTCGAAAAATCCATGCAAAATTCACATTTCCATATATCATCGATGCCTAATATCGCTTGTGAGGAAAGATTTGGCATGTAATGAAACTTAATTTGACGCCATTCATCATTGATTAGGCATATAGTATTATAGCTGTGCCTTATTTCTTGAGTGCTACCGTCTGCAAGCCTAATATCTGTTCTTTCCTCTTCTTCGGTTATGTTATCTTCTAACAATGTCTTTCGAGCTGTTTCCCCGATAAAAGATTTCTGTCATCCAGTATCTAACAGTGCTTGAAACGTTTCTCCGTTTGTGAACGTCAGTGAACAATGCGGTCTGTTGTCGAAATTGGTTGTTTGATTACAACAAGGTGTGACAAAGGACCTTAATTCTGGTTTGGGTTCGAGATGCCTCTGGGTGTCTCGACCCTTGTGTCGTTTCCCGGATTTGGGCAACTGCAATCTTTGTGTGAGATATTTAATGTTCCGCATCTACTGCAGAAAAGTATCGGCGTTGAACGGCATGTATCACGATTGTGGCCCTTTCTTCCACAATTCCAGCAGCATGTTCGTTTATCGAAGTTGAATAGTTTGTTTGTTGATGTTTCCTGGGACATTCTATTAAAACGGGAGCTTCTTCTTTGTGAAGTGTTGTCTACCTCTATTTTTCTTATGTTGCTTTGAATCGTTTTGTATTCTTTAGTCTGGCGTACAAAGTCTTTGATGGACTTGACATCTTTTTCCTTAATGTATAATTTGTAATTTGGGTGCATGTTTTTGTAAATTCTTTTTAATTGTTGTGTTTTGTCCATTTTGCCGTACCTTCTAATTAGCGTTTGAAGCTCTAATAGAAAATCTTTAAACCGTTCGTTTGTTTTCTGCGTTCTCGTTCTGATTTTGTCTTCCAAATCGTCTAACCAGTTTTCTGATTTTAAAGCAAGGTTAAAGTCCTCGGTAAAATTGTTCCAGTTTTCCTAGGAGTCGACGTTGTTTCGGAGCCATAGTATCGCTTTTCCCTTAAATACTTCTGGTAGTGCTTTCAATAAAGCATCGTCTCGAATCCGATAACAGCTTTTAAGTTCGTATAGCCCCTCCAAAAATTCTGTGGGGTCTTTAGATCCGTCAAAATGTAAGCCCAATTTTCTAACTGTGTCCATTATTTGACTGTGTTCATTTTCCGTTTGTGTGTTTTCTGTTTTAGGATCCTCAGTTTCGATATTGGTAATTGTGCCGGTATTTTTTGAGCGTAAGTGTAAGACCATTCTTGATCGAAGATCGTCTAATTTACCTGTCGTATCTAAGTTAAATTCTGCCAAGACGGTGATTAATTCCTCTTTCTTTAATTTATATACCCAGCCTACCGTTTCATCCGCTATTTCTAAACCCACCGTACCGTCTGGTTCCGCCATATTTTAACATAAATTCGTACAATCCGTTTAAATGTCTTAAACCCTTTTAAAATATCTGTTCGCGCGCCAATGTAACGAGGTCGTTGCGTTGCTGTTGCTCCAGGTAACTATCAGTCGAAGAAAAAGAGGTGCTTTTTAAAATATTTTTATTTGGAATCAAACTCTACAGAAGACAAGATAATTAGCCTTAGTTACTCGCTAAGTTCGTTAATAGAATATATTTTTAGTTTCTACGCATCGAGCTTACTGTTCGGGCCGGTGTGACGATATTTTTGTACATGAATGAATGATTTTGACGATCGCACGAAATAGGAATTGCTTTTATTAAGGTGATACAGTAGCGATCAACAGGTAGCCAAAACGCGTTCCAAGATTGCGGCTGTAATTTTGAATATTTTTATCTGGAAATCTGGAATATCTGGAAATTACTCTGTAATTAAATACAATATTAAAAAAACGAACCTGTACCGCCATTAAGAAGAACAAAAAAAATACACTTTTTTCAAATACACTTTTTTATCCGATGCCTAGATTTTGTGTCATTTTGGAACTACTAATGAAATAAAAAAATTTAGTAGTTCCAAAATGACACAAAATCTGGGCATCGAATAAAAAAGTTTATTTGAAGAAAGTGTATTTTTTTGTTCTTCTTAATGGCGGTACAGACTCGTTTTTTTAATATTGTATTTAATTACAGAGTAATTTCCACATATTATTATATTTTTAAAATTGGGCTCTGTACCGCCATTCTTTATTATATTACGGATACGTGTGACGAATATCTCGAAAACATATTCAAAATTACAGCCGCAATCTTGGAACGCGTTTTCGCTACCTGTTGATCGCTACTGTTTCCTCTTAATACGCCATGAATGTATAAGGAAAAGGGAGAAAGGAGATCCCGCTCACCTCACCGGATGAAAAGACATATAAAGGATATACGATCACCGCTCATATAAGGATAGGTAAGAAGAAAACTGTCGGATTCGCTCAGCTCGCCAAAACGACAGCGGAAAATGGTCGGGAAATACTACCTACATAAACTCACCTCTTGCATCTCGCTGTTGTTTATTATTCTTCGATCAACGCTCCAAGAATAACCATACACTAGGCTTTTCGATCCGATTTTTATATCGTTCGAAACAGTAAAAAACGTGTTTTACTTAATTCATTGGCGTATTCTAGACGATAAAATTATATTATCGTCACACGTTGTACTCCCCTGGCGACAGGACTATTAAATAGGGACCACTAAACAAATTCCTAAGCTATTTTTTGTGATAACATATTATTTAAAAGTCTTTTTTTCTATTTTCATATTTTTTATCGGTTTTCGTTACTGGTTTTATTACGTAAATTATTATGTATATTATTTTTTTAAGTACGTCTAAAATGTCGACTGCAGTTTAAACTTAAATAGTTTACTTTTAAAAATATCTAGAGCGACTTAAACTTTTTGGATGTAAGTATAATAAAGGAATAGGGTTACATAAAATTAACAACTTCCACTTTAAATTGGTAATCTTTTGTTTTATTATAAAAGAGCTTCCCACTTCTATAAAAGAGCTATTAACACAAAAAAACCGAAAAGAGCCAACTTCTTGATTGAAAAGTGTAAATGGACAACCGACCAAAAAGTTGAATATTCAGATAATCGTGATAAAAGTTTCACTAGCAGTCGTAGACCGTCTTTGATTAAAAATCTAAATTTTTATTATGTTCCAGAATCGTCTGCAACCGGGAAAAGAATGTGTTATAACGGCCTAATCAAAAGTTGATTCGGAAACTTTGCCAATTTACAAAATACTCGCCTCATTTTCACTTCATAATGTCGTTCATAATTATTTTCGTTCGTCTATTCCATCATTACCTCCTGGCTTCATTCCCATCTTGTATGCTTTTTTTGTTAATGATTTCTAAGAAAATTTGTAAATAATCTATATTCTCTGCAAAGATTGCGGTATCATCTGCAAATCTTATGCTATTAATGATGCTCTCTCCAATTATTAAACCTTCAGTTCTCTCCTACAGTGAATTCTGAAATAAAGTTGGGATTACAGATTATTACGACCGCTGTTTGACTGTAGTGTAGATTTTTGATTAAAATTATATCCTTGGGATCTAGCATTTCAATGTATTAAATGATTTATAGACACTTTATAATTTTATCATTCAGGATTTTTAATATTGTCTATTGGAATTGCATCAGTACCTGGCGCTTTACCACTTTTTGAGTTTTTAATGGCCTGATTCACCTTTGCTATTAAAGTTTGTATATTTTCGTTAGTTGGTAATGTTTTATTTATTTCTTCCCTATTATCTGCAATACGTGCTTGGTGTATTTCTCGCAAGTATGTTGTTTTTCTTCTTCTGATAACTGGAGATCTCTAAGAGAGTTTTTTTTTATTACTTATGGTATTCTCTTGTATTACCGTGTATTACCTGTTATTTATTTTAGTTTCCTAGGTGGGTTAAGTGTGTTGTGTTTCAAATTAAATTCTCCTATTTCTGTGCAGTTTTCCCCCATCCAACTTCCCTGATCTACGTTTCTACTAGTTTATTTAGTTGCTTGTATTTTTTTTATTTGTATGTTTGTAGTTACAACTTACAACTGTATGGATATTTTCCATAATTACCTAATTGGTGACAGTATGCAGATATAATAAATTTTTATATCAATAAAATGTAATATATTACCCATATCATATTGTTTACCGCTGAGTAAGTCAGAGGGTCAAAACACATATTTATGGATATGTGCTTTAATAAGAGAGATAAAGATTTTCATAAGATTAATTAATAGATAAAAAATAATATCCAATATTGAACTGGGCCAAGATTGTGAAATATCAAGTAACCAAATGTATTCAAATGTTTTCTAAATATTGTGTGCTAATTCCTGAGCTACGAGTGCTGAATAAGCAACCCGTGTATAATTGCAATAACCCATATTGATTGTCAAAAAGAATACAATGAGAAATCAGAATAAACTTGGTGTCCGTCGAATAAATATGTTTCATTCTCCCTTAGCTACTAAACATTGAACAGAACCTGAAGACTACCCTCCTTAACTACCAGGGTGACGTACATACACCAGTTATATTAGATGGCGATCCTGTCAGGATCCTGTAGAGGATTTATATTAGCATAAAAAAAAGAGTAATCCATATCGATTTAATTTTTAAAAGTCTCAAACAAATATTATTTACGTGTACTATTTACATTACGTAAATGGGTGAAATTGCTTCTGCAATGTAGGCCACTCGTGAAAACAACGGAGTCAGCAATTATTGTACTATTAGTAATTCACGGTCACACTCAAATATGGTCAATCATAACAAATAATTGGGATTTATTTATAGTTACGTAGAAAGTAAAGAAGGAGATTATTCATTATTCAGAAACCGACGAGGTTAGAGTAGAGACATTATCCATCCCAATACCAACAAGTTACTGTCGTATTTAGTGTTTCAAATAAATATATTTCGGTAATTAGTCTTTCAACTTAAGCAACCCCATCATCGGGTAACAACCCCCAGTACCAAGATATGGCGATCCTGGCAGGATCGCCATCTAATATAACTGGTATATCTACGTCACCCTGGGAGCTTAGGGGTGGTAGTCTTCAGGTTTTTTTCAATGTTAAGTAGCTAAGGGAGAACGAAACATCTTTATTCGACGAACCATAAGTTTATTCTGATTTCTCATTGTATAATTTTTGACAATCAATGTGGTTTATTGCAATTATACACGGGTTGCTTATTCAGCACTTGTAGCTCAGGAATTAGCACACAATATTTAGAAAACATTTGAATACATTTGGTTACTTGATATTTCACAATCTTGAGCCAGTTTAACATTGGATATTATTTTTTTATCTATTAATTAATTTTATGAAAATCTTTATCTCTCTTATTACAGCACAGATACACTTTAAAACTCTGTGGACTTTGATCGTCTACGAAACAGCTCTGGCCGCTGGACTATTCAGAGTAACCTTTATTACCATCAGCTTTGAGATAAACCGATTGCTGTCCCTAAAACCAAAACAATAATGTGAAGAAAGTTCTTTATTTTCTGTCAACAATAACTTAACTTTTAGTATGATGTGTGGATGATTCTCCCCAGTCATTCGTGTTCTGATATCTACACATGTCTAGTATTTGCTACTGAATTCTTCGACTTTTAAGTCAAAAGAGGCAGAAACAAAAAGTCGAATTATTGTCTTCTGCGCTTTTTAAGATGGAAATATAAAGCGGAACAAGGTGGTGAATTACTCGATAAGGGAATCTATAATTGCATTCATGACTTGTTGTTCACCGTAATAGCAATTTTTAGTAAGCCAGTTCCTTATATACCCTGATATGCTACTTGTTTTCTACCCTTTTATGATACCTTTACTTTTAGTCTTCGATTTTTATTCATGCTTGATAATTTTCATTAAATGAATATATTATAAATATTTTTATTATGTCAAAAATATCGATCACAATTTACACCCACAAAAACTTAATAGTCTATTTTTAAAAATGGCTAGGAACACCAAAATTTTGTGAATGTATAATAAAATAAAGGAATACAGTTCCATAAAAATAAGAACTCCCATTTCAAATTGGTAATACTTTATTTTATCATAGAAGCACTTCCCTACTTTTGCAAAAGACCCATTAACGCAAACAATCGAAAAAAGAGAACTTCTTGATTGAAAAGTTTAAATGGACAAACGACCAAAAACTTGAATATTCAGATAATCGTGATAAAAGTTTCACTAGCAGCCGTAGACCATCTTTGTTTGAAAATCTAAATTTTCATTATATTCCAGAATCGTCTGCAACCAAGAAAAGAATGTGATATAACGGCCTAATCAAAAGTTGATTCGGAAACTTTGCCAATTTACAAAATATTCGCCTCATTTTCACTTCATAATGGGTTTTTTGTATTAGGAAAGCTTGCGAGATGTTGTCGTTCGTCTTTTCCATCATTACCTCCTGGCTTCATCTCGATTAAGCACAAGCGACAGAAGCTATTCTCGTGTTTTTCATGAAAGTTATCTTTAAATTTGCTGGAACTCTTAAAATAAGGACAATCAATAAGGAACTTCAAGAACGCAATAACTTCATTACGTAGTTAGTCTTTATTTAGGAGTTACTTAATATTGTGGGTTATTCTCACAAGCCTTTATTGCATGTTCCTATTATTAAATAGGGTGGAAATCACTTATGGAATAACATTATGTAGATATGTAATAGTAATTGTAAAGAAAAATTAAATCTTTCAGTCCTAGGCCTTCAAGCCCTGTTGAGCTTAATAAATAAATATTACCAATCGCAAATTTTCCGCACTATAGCCACACGGAATTATCAACTTGACTTTTTTCGCACCACCCGAGTAAACAACGTAAATTCGTGCTTTTTAGAACTTGCAAAGCAACTTAGAAAGCACAAATTTGGGTTGTTTACTAGAACTTGATTCCAGTAGAAGTATTTAGATCTTCGGATCTAAAACTTCGAACTATTTTAAGTACATGTCGCTACATCGATTGAAAGCGAATAAAATTTGTATACCTTTGTTTAGGGAGACACCTTATTTTCTTTTCTGTTTAGAGTAGACCATAAAGCCTCTCTAAAGAGTCCTAAGAGAGCAAAACCTACATAAGAGGATTATGGTCACCTCTGAAAGGAATTGAAATAGCCGTCTTCTTTTCATTTTGTATTAGTTTTACTCCTCTCTGAGTGAGTACAGGATACCAAGATACGATACAACTTTCCCTAAATAAATAGACAGATAGTGGAATGCAATTTTAGATTCCACTACTCTTCCTCCAATTTATCGTTAATTTGATTTGCAATTTTTAGAAAGCACCAATTTGGTTTGTTTACCAAGACTTGGTTCCAGTAAAAGTCTTTAGATCTTCAAAATTAAAACTTCGAACTGTTTTACTATTTATTACATAAGTTTTGATTTCTCTAGCTTTAAAGATTTATTAAAATATCCATTTTTCAAGTTGTTGATTGAACCGATAAAATAAATATAATATCGAGTACGTTTATTAAAGTTTTATCCATTACAAATGTAACGTGCTGACTTTTGAAATTTCTAACTTAATATGGAATAGCGGAAAGACACGTAAGAAATTAGTTTCTTAAACAGAAATTGCACAACTTTCGTGATTACCAACAGCAACTTTAATAGGTTTTAAAGTAATACACTGAAAGTTTTATTGGACTGATAAAATTTTTATCGAAAAGTGGAAGAAGGACGTGAGCTCTGTATTAAGAGTAATAATGTTTATATTAAATTTATATATCGATGGTTAAGAGCGCAGATATACAGTGCGTCCATAAAGTAACGCATAAATTCATTATTTCGTAAACCGGCGATAATAAGGAAAAATTCAGAAACAGGTCGATTTTTATTTTTAAATTCCAATTTTTTAGCAGATATATCATACTAGTGACGTCATCCATCTGAGCATGATGACGTAATTGATGATTTTTTTAAATGAGAATAGGGGTTTTGTGATAGCTCATTTGAAAGGGCTCAATTCTCTATTCAATAATATAAACATTAACATATTTATTTATACAAGGTGTTCAAAAAAACATTTTTTAATTAAAATAATTGAGACAAAAAGAAGAATGTATGTAATTTATTTAATTCAAAATACGTTTTACTGTTGTCAGAAACAGGAAAAAAATGTTTATTTGACAGATAAATATTGTTTTTCGCTTAATTCAATGTTAAAGCTGCCACCCACCTGTCTCTTGGCAGTTTGAACATTTCGTTTAAACGAAAATCTATGTTTATTTGCCAAATAAATTTTTTTTTCTCTTTACTGACAGTAGTAAAATGTATTTTGAATTAAATAAATTACATATAGTATTCTTCTGTTTGTCTCACTTATTTCAATTTAAAAACTGTTTTTTGATCACCCTGTATAAATATTCATATTAGTGTTTATACTATTGGATAGATAATTGAATACCCTTTCAAATGAGCTATCACATGACCCCTATTCCTATTTAAAAAATCATCCATTAAGTCATGACGCCCAGATGGATGACGTCACTAGTATGACGTGTATGCCAAAAAATCGTAATTTAAAATTAAAAATCGACCTGCTTCGGTATTTTTCCTTAAAGTCGCCGGTTTACAAAATAACGAATTTATGCCTTACTTTATGGACGCACTGCAGTATGTCCAAATATCTTAATTGTTGAGGAGAACGTTTTGAAGTTTTCGCGTTACTTTTTGTTTGATACTGCTGATATACCGATATATCATAATGTTTGGGTAATAAGTTCGGGTATCATTATTAGCTTAATGTAGATATTTTTTAAAATATTATGTATTATTCGGTTAAAAAATATTTTTTTTGAAAATGTGTATGGACATACAACATAAGGCGCATGTTACTGCATGTCCGGTCAAATAATATTTACAGCCATGATAAGTTTGATCGCGTGAGCACTAACATTGTATATCCCAAAACATACTATGTTTGTCCACTTCCACACGGACATAAAATATCTGTGCAAGTCGGTTTTTAGTACAAATGGGAAATACTATATTTTGGCAAGGCCGTTTAACCCATTTACAATCATTCTGGACTTACAATAATTATGCAGAACATTCATATGACCCTACTGAATATTTTTATAATGTTATCTTAAAATCAGCAAAAAGTAGACATACTATACCCAAGTAGCAATTTTACGACCTGCAACCAATTTTGTCCTAATGGGACGTGGGACGTTAAATTTAAGGACAAAATTGGTTCACAATAAGCCTTAACCAAGGACAACGTCTGTTTTTCCTATGGACCAACGTTGCTGCTAATAAGTAATTTAATCTGATGACCAACCGACATCGGGAATAACGACGTCAATTATTAGGATAAGGTTTGACGTTAAGCTGACGTCGGTCTTAACCTATCTGTAGTATAAGTGCAATTAAGTGGCATACATCAACGACTACTCAACGTCGGGAATTACAACGTATTTTTTAGGATAGATGCCAACGTTCAGAGGATGTTGGTGTTTTATCGAGTATGGTAGACGTATTTTTCGGGAAGACAACGACAATCCAACGTTGAGAATACCAACGTTAATTATTACGTTAAGGTTTAACGTTAAGCTGACGTCGGGTATAACCTCTATACTACAATGTAATTTACTGGAAGACATTTAACGACTGCTCAACGTCGGGGATTACAGAGTATTTATTAGTATCGAACCCAACGTTCAGGAGACGTCGCCATCGGGTGTTTTCTCAGTAGGTATATGGTAGATTGCTGCATGTACTTGCGGGAAGGTGAGAATGACAGTACAACGTAGGTAATAACAACGTAGTACTTAAGTAAAGTTGTATACGTTAATCTGACGTCAAAGTTTTTTTTATAAGATACCTGTAATTTACTAAAAAACGTCGACGACCATCCAACGTCGTAAAGTAAATTTTCGACAATTGGTTGTTTAGTTTCCAACTACAAAACGACGTAAAAATTTGCTGATTAGGGTCTATCTGACTTGACTCGTCTTGACTTATATGACTCTAATAATGACAGATATTACATTGCATAACATAACCTTACTTTATTACACTTGGTTTTGTTGGTGAACACTCGTCCACCAGATTAAGGCGTGTTCACGACGACGACCGGTCGTCGGGAGTCTGTCGTCAAGAACAGGTTGTTTGCGCTTACTTTAGGACGTATTAGGTATACCAATAGGTAAATTCGCGATGTTCAAGGTAAAAATAGGTTATACTAAAGGTCAGCAGGGGGTATCCTTGTCCAAATCAGTTAAAATGCAGTGCAATTTAGGTCGCGAGTCAAATCCGCCATTAATGGAAGATCGCCATGGTTTAGCCATTTTTTGAAACATAATCTTTGTCAATTGTTTGCTAGATTTTACTGAATATTTGATTTTAATTAACGAATTTTGTTTATATATAAATCAAGGATAATTGTGTATGGGTCTAGACATAATAATATGTTTTTTTAATTACGATGGTTATTTCTATTTTTACCGTTTTGTTCGATTTAGCCTGTATCTTCCTGAGGCGCTTTCAGTTTTTAGCAATTTTTATACCTAGTTTAACAGTACACTTCCTTGCGTTTGTAAGTTTTCGACCGCATTATGCAATGAGGCAGATGATTAATAAAATAATTATACAAGTCACTTAGGTTATATTCTGAATAGAGTAGGAACCTACTTAAATAAGTACCAACAGGCCGTCATTCATCTTAGTTTCTGATGATTTAATATCCTCCAAGATTATTAACATATTTGGTAAAAATGAAGTGTGTCGGCCGTACTTCTGTGGTAGAGAATTTTATACTATTACTTTACAAGACCAAAGTCCTAAAAACTAACGTAATTTGACGATAAAATATCTCGAGCTGAGAAGTCGAGAGGGGGACGTTGAGGCAACCCGTATTTCTATTCCCCACTTAGGTGCAAATAGCGGTTTTCTGACCGTCGTCGCAACGTCGCGTATTAACGTGTTGGGATTTAATCCAACGTGAAGACGTCGTAATATTACGTCCAATTGCTTTTTGGGTATCTGTGATCTTAACCATCGATATTATGTATTTCTCAAAATAATTTAATATACTGTAACAAAAACGAGCGTTCGTATTTATATACGACTTTATTAATTTATTTATACAAGTTTTCTTTACCAATCGCTAGCTTAAACTAACTTTATTTACAAAATTCGTGTCGTTATACAGGGTGTTTTATTAATAATTGTCCATATAGTAACTGGAAAAACCTTAGCACAAAATACGAAGATTTAACCTAAAACACTTAAATAAAATGTGGTTCCTTACTGAGTTACAGTTTGTTTTATCTAAAAATTTAAAAATTATTTTTGCTCAGCATTTTAAAACTATTTGACGTATCCTTTTCATACTTAGCAGAAAGTGCGACTACCATACAGCCTACTAAATTACGAGAAACAAACGTTTACAGCTACTACCAGAGGCGTACGACAGGGGATAGTGGATGGTTGACCCTTCTTAAATTCTACACCACTGGTGGAATTTCTATTTTAGTGCCTTTTTAGATTCTCCAATACTTTCTACGTAAATAATATACGTTCATTGGTAACGATAAAGTCATTAGTTTTCGAGATATTTGAAGTTAAATATGAAACGGCACAGTTATCTTGATTAATTTATGATATATAATATGATTCATATGATCAAAATTTAAAAATTATTTGTACCCAGTACTTTAAAACTATTTGGCGTATCCTTATCATACTTGGCAGAAAATGTAGGTACTGTACACCCTACTTAATTAAGATAAATAAACGTTTCTAGCTACTACCAGAGGCGTACGACAGGGGATAGTGGCTGGTTGACGTTTCCCAAATTCTACGCCACTGAAGAAATTGCTATTTTAGTCTAATTTTTTGATTTTTGAATACTTTTTATGTAAATAATATACTCTCCATTCGTAACTATAAAATGATTAGTTTTCGAGATATTTGAAATTAAAATTAAAGCGACACAATACATTGATCAAAATAACCGTGTCGTTTCATTTTTAACTTCAAAGATCTCGAAAACTAATTACTTTATCATTACGAATGAAGAGTATATTATTTTCATAGAAAGTATTGGAGAATCCAAAAATTAAACTAAAATAGCAATTCCGCCAGTGGCGTAGAATTTGGAAAGGGCCAACTATTCACTTTCCCCCGTCGTACGCCTCTGGTAACAGACAGAAACGTTTGTTTAACATAATTTAGTAGTTTGTATAGTACCTATACTTCCTGTCAAGTATGAAAAGGATACGTTGAATAGGTTTAAAATTCTGAGCAAAAATAGTTTTAAAATTTTTAGATAAAACACCCTGTAACTCACTAAGGCACCGCATTTTATTTAAGTGTTTTAGGTTAAATCTTCGTATTTTGTGCTAAGGTTTCTCCAGTTACTATATGAACAATTATTAATGAAACACCCTGTATACTCTAGCCGTTATTCTGGAATAATCCACGCTCATCTCTATCACTCGTCCATGCACCGTTGGAACGCCTACCGTTCTCTGGAACGAATAGAAATTTCTAGGCGTGGGAACCGTCTATTTGAAATTCTTTCGTTACAATACAAAATAGTTTAGGTATTGTTATATGGGAATGAGCCACAATAATTATTGGTCTAATTAAAATTACATTAAATAACTCATGTTTAACGTTTAGATTTCCACTCCGGAAATCGTCCCGGAAAGTGTTTAATCTAAAAGTCTTAGTTAAAATTGAAGACTGTACAATCTAGATTTGTTATGTTATGTTTAGCTTCGACTATTGAATAAATAACACCTTCATTTTTACTCTGTAATATTGTAAAATCGCAGAGTTATCTGTATTAGCTAAATGTCAAACGGCTTGTCAAAAATTTCTTCGTAGAGAAAAATAAAATAAAAATCTACTAACTCGTCCAAAATGCCTATAATACATGAATGGCGTGTAAAAAACAAGAGTAAATTGTCAAATTCGAAGAAAATTGCTTCCTAAGGCAAGTTGCTCCATATTATAAGCGTAAGCCATATGTGACTATGGAAGATCAAACAAATATGGGATAATTTTCACTTTATAGCAAGGTTAGGTAGTTCCTAATTACCAGATGAGAAAATCTCCATGATAGTAGATAATCTGAGAGAAGCTCCTTTTGTGCACATAGCAAGAAGCTAGGAAAGAGTAGATATTTAAAATTTCCGGAAAAATTGGGTACAGGAAAAAAACCTGTCTTTCCGGAAAAAATAGGAAAAAAGAGAAATACGGAAAAATTGAAATTTGTTACAATATACTAAACAAATTCTGCATCCCGTATTAAAATCGATAAATTTTTAGAATTGGATAGATATATATATTATCAGAAGTGCCTTTTGTCTTTAATTATAAAAGACACAATATTAAATATTTTCCAACAAGTTGACCAGACTAGTTCTCTTATCGAAAGTTTGCTAAAATATGTTGAAGAACGCTACGAATTTTGTTCTAATGTGCACTTTGCAGCCAATCTTCTTGGTTCTAGCTTTAAAGGAGAACAATTGAATGAAGACTAACTAATGGATGCTAGAGACTTACATTTCTAAAATGGCTCATTCACTAAATCTAGATGTAGCGCGAAGGTGGGAGCAAATCTGGACCAAATTAGAACAAAAACTGGATTCTTTTGGTCTAAATTATTTATGGGATAGTGTGAATAATACTCATCCCGTTATATGGTGGCAAGGTTTGTGTACATCACAGCCACTTATGCCAATTGCCTCCCGAATTTTAAATGGATCTCCATCTTCCGCCTCTTCAGAAAGAAACTGGTCTTTACACGGCCTCATACATAAAAGCAAACGAAATATATTATCACAAGATAAAATTCAAAAGTTGTTGCTATTCATTTAAATTTGGTTATAAACGAAAAACAGATATTCATTTACGATGCTAGACCAGATCCGCTTTTAGAAGAAACTGACAAAAATCATGTTGTTTTATCCGTCCAGGATGATGAGGCAGGGTTCGAGTCTGCATCAGGTGCTTGGTCTGAAGATTCAGACTCAGATAAAAATATACCACTGAGCACTTTGGTTAAATAATGTACTTTCTACGTTTGAAGTTTCGGTTTTGATACTTTGAATTATTAGATAATAATTATAATTTTTGACCGTATATACGTCATGTTTGTACTTATATCTTAGATATTATTATTATGATTATTATTTTTACAAAATATATCGTCGCCTCAAAGCAACAGTAGGATATGTAAAAAAAAATGACTTTTGTGATATTCATGTCAAATGATTCGAAATATACCCTTTTGTTGAGTGTAACACTAAGATAAATAAAAAGTGAAATACTTTTTTCATAATATTACATATCCTTGTGTAGCTTAATTCCTTTTAGCCCAAATTATATAATGCAATACTAAGACAACGTACATATCATACCATTATATTTTGTCGTTTACCCATTTTGGTCGTCAATATTAATGCAACACTAAGTTATCTTACGCACATATCCTACTGTTGCCATGTAGGTATTGCTGAGTTGCGATTATGTCTTTGTTTATGTTATCCAGCTTGCGGTCACAATTTTGTCTTCAGTAATCTTGAACAATAGTTCTATTACATTGATGTTAAACGGTGTATGTTAAGCGTACAAATGAATAATTCAGCCAATTTAAATTGTAAAAATTATGGGTATCTAGAAGAAGCCAGAATTTAGTGTATTTAGTGAACAAAAATAATACTGATTCTGAGTGGCTATCTGGAATTTATCAAGCACAGGAAAAAGGTAAGTTCAATTCATGATAAATTCCCCTTTAGAAATTTTGGGCTGATTTGAGAAAATGCAATAAGTTTTTACTTTCACAACTTTCAGCATCCGCTATTACCAAAACTGATTCTGATGATTTTTTCATTTTATTTTGTTAATTATCTTGTTAAATTCTTAAATTTTTGGAAAACAAGTATATTCATGTTATAATTTATATAATAACATGTTTGAACAACAAAATTGTTTTGTTTTTTGTATTGAAATGTGTTAAATTTTAAACAAAACTTTAGTGTAAGATTAGTCTATAATATAACAGAAATTTACTGATATCGTTAAAAACAGATTATCTTTGAGGGCAACAGTAGTAGACCAGTAAGGATCTGCGAAAAAACGTCTGTTTTTGGATGTGAGAGGTGGCATTCCGATTTTTGCAGATAAAGTTAGGTGATACCTTCAGTAATAATAATTGACTTATGCTCCTTGGTAGATAAATAAAGCCGTATCCCGCTCATCGTGAGCCAGAATCGGTATGCCGGTTCCCGCTCATCGTGAGCCAGAATCGGTATACCGGTTCCCGCTCATCGTGAGCCAGAATCGGTATACCGGTTCCCGCTCATCGTGATCCAGAATCGGTATACCGCTTCCCGCTCATGGTGATCCAGAATCGGCATACCGGTTCCCGCTCATGGTGAGACAGAATCGGCACACCGATTCCCGCTCATCGTGGTCCAGAAACGGTATACCGGTTCTGTATCATCGTGGTGACGTCAAGCACATAGTGCCTAAGCGGCATAGCGAATCGCGACGGGTCGTTGGAAAGAGGAGGAGAACGAATACGTAGACACACAGAAAAAACATGCATTCTTTTCATTTTCATTCCACCGGTTACAAGTAAAGCAGCAGTTTTTTTACCAAAGCTAGCGTCTTTCGACTTAAATCGCTCCCAGGCTCTATTTTCCAATTCTTTATCGGCCTTGTGACGGTCTTCGAGAGAGGAATGGTGTGAGTAAGCGATATCGTGCTGTTTACAAGCTGCGTCTAATGGATTAATTCCTGGATCTACGCGTGCAAGACGTGTGTGTAGTTTTGTTCCAGCTATAAAGAACGTATTTTTTACTTATAACGCACAACAAAAGTGTTGCTTAGTTACTTACGCCCACAGTACTGATAACCGCCAGGAATATGTAGCTCAAATGGCAGTTTAATTATTAAAAAGTTCACGAGACCGCTTCCTTCGACGACCAACATTGGACTGATGTCATACTAGTGGTGACATCTATAATATATTGTCGCACTTATATACTACACGTGTCACATGATGAAGGTCGTTCAACAAGAGCAGACGCTGCCAATTGATAATCTGGACATTGTCCAGAAAGTGACAGTCACTAAACATGGTAAATTGCTACCACACGCATTTAGAGCCATTATATGCGGTCTAAGTGGGTGCGGAAAAACGAATGTCGTGCTATCACTGTTATTTAGCCGAATGGCGCCAAATTCAAAAATGTCTATGTTTATTCGAAATCTCTCTTTCAACCGAAATACCAAAAATACTGCAAGATATAATAGCGCAAGTCAAAGATGTTGAATACTTTCCATTCAAAGACAATGAAGAAATTATCGGTCCAGACGATGCTCAACCAAACTAAATTTTTTTATTCGATGATGTTGCATGCTATGGTCAACAAAAGATTCGCGAGTATTATTCCATGTGCAGACACAAAGATATCGATGCTGCTTATTTATGTCAAACAGATTCAAAAATACCGAAGCAGCTAATACGAGACAATTGTAACATGATTGTATTGTTCAAGCAAGACGAGATCAAGAAGCATATATTTGATGAACATGTATCGCCAGACATGTCATTTGATCACTTTAAAAACTGTGTTCAGAATGTTGGACAACAGACCGCTATGGTACGTTGGTAATTATGAAAGGTTTTCCCCTCAACAATGGTCGATACCGCAAAGGATTTGATAAATATATAAAATTGTAAGTAGAGTGTTTAGTCGTCAACAAAATGTCTAATGATGCGGTTGTCATTGCCATGCTCAAGAAAAAAGTTGCCGAATTGGCTAGATCAAAAATTCGCAAAAAATACTTGGCATTGAAATTAGGCAAAACAGAACAAGATGAGTCACTAAATAAACTTTTTAAACCAATCTCGAAACCTCTCATGGATATTTCACAAACATCAAAAACGTTACATCATGCTATTGTAAAGGTTTATCAACATCCAAAATTGAGATCAAGACATATTCATTTAATTCTTAAATGTACTAGAAACAAAACCAAAACATATACATTTGTTTACATTTTAGTAGGTGACCTAGATATGTTAGAAGCACCAGTCGACAATAATGCATAGTCAACTAATTCATATTTTCGTATGTCATGGTCAAGCTGAATCGGCAATATAAACAAACTACATGTTACAAGTTTGTTTATATACTTATACATGAAGGCACCGTGATTCATTCTAATTGATTCGTTAATTAAATATCATTCTTAATCCAGATGCACTCGTAGATGGTTCTACTTTAAACACACCAACTTGTTACTGATAATAATTAGTAGTGTTCAATAAATAAAGTATGGACAAATAGTGTATTCCTAACAACCAACCCTCTTCTCAGAGTAACTACCCCATTACGACAACGTATTCTTTTATATGGCGATCCTGCCAGGAGACATGGGAGCCACGCCCAACGTCAAGAGGACCAGACTTCATGGACAATCGTGGACAATGACAATAGTGTACGCGTGAGTAACTTTTCAGCTATTTTTTCATTGCATACAGTCTCACATACACGAAATATTTTTTTCATTAATATAACTTAATTGTGTAAAATATAATTATTTTGGAAATTATTAGAATTAATTTTTATTCAGTATTGATAAATTAGGACAAATTTTCATTTTTTTTAAGTTTTAGAGGTATATTCAATAATCTAGTTTTTATTCTTCATTGTACATACAGATCATTATTGATACTAAGTTTATTTTTTAATGAAAACAAATGCATTTTGTTTATAATTCTAATACAGAGAATATCAAAGCATTATTTGCAGTCTAAAATTACATAATATTTTTAATTTAAGAAAACGCTATATCAGGCTTTTATTTTGCGTAACGTATTGATGTGATCTTGATTATTGATATGAGATAATATTCTTATATGTCACTTAATTTAATCAATGTATTAATACTAATCTAATTAATTAACCAGATCACATATCAATATGTTTTCAATCTCAGGGCGAATTATAAATTAATTACTTACTTTCGTGGCTTCTAAATATTTCTTAATGGTTCCTAATCGGGATAGAAAAGAAAAGAGTAAAAAAAATACACATATGGGTTACAATTATAATCAAAATATTTTTTATTTTATTTAAAAGGCAATCAATGCTTAATATTTGCTATTTCTTATTATTCTTAAACATAACATTTACAAATGGGAATCTTATTTCCTTTTGGTTTTCAATTGAAAGTTTTTATTAACATTTAACTATTAGGAGTTATTAGGAACAACTCTATTTAAGTTTGATGAAGCTTTTCTGATATTATTGATTATGTTATTCAATTTTTTATGTGGAATTTAATACGAAAAACCCATACATTCATGTCCAAACAAATGAGACTGACCTTTTCCTGGTGAACTGAAAATGTCCTCACACAAGACCCGTTTCCTGCTATCCTTGGCTGCGATCAAACCTCGTCCTGGTTTCCAGTAATGTTCTCCTTTGAAAAACTAGCTCGTATAGCTCTCGTTCCTGCGTCTGTCGTGATGCTGTGTTCTACCTTTCTCGAAACTGCTATCAGCTACCGGGACACTCTTGGCTCAAGGAGGTTCTTTTACTCTCGACCTGGCCTACTTCTCGTTCCACGATAGATACTCCACACTCACGGAACTACATCGGCTTTCTCACTCTCCGTACACTACCGTCTACTACTCGACTTCACTTCTCGACAGCTCAAAACATTCTGATCTCACTTTCTCATCCATTCCCCTACTTTCTAAATATCCCTTCCAGATTCACAAATCAATCTTCCACCACCAACTCTCATTCGTAATATTCCTCAAAACCAATTTTTAATCTTTCTAAATATGCTTAATGGATTTCAAAAGAAAATATTTAATTCCCATTCTAAAATACTTTCTAACTATTTACAAATTTTAATGACCTATTCTCTCTTTCAAATGAGTCTTATTTAGCATAGGCTAATGATCGAAACCTTCCGCGAAAAACGATAATGAACTATCATCTATTTCACTGAGTTTTATTTAGCATAGGCTAATGATCGACCTTCCGAGAAGAACGATAATGGTACGCGTCATTCACTTTGTTTATCTAAGCACATTGTTCCGAGTTTCGTACGCTTATTCTACTCACTTCTTAAAATTAAATATAACAATTTGTTGTATACAGGTTGTTCTAAATTTATATGCCCGAGGTTGAGAAAATTAAAAATATTTTATATTAAAGTGAATTTTGTTTATAATTATCAAAATTTAATTTTCATATCAAATAGAAATATAACAGTATATTATATTGTTGTTACATACCTGACCCTGAACGAGTCAGAAATATATACATAAGGAATTTGCTGAATAGAGTTTTACGCATTACATAAGACATACAAAATTACTGAAATTATACACTAGGAAAGGTGAATTAGAAATATTTTTAATGGAATTACGATAATGAAGAATTTTGAGAATATATTGAAATAATATTATTGAGAATATAAGAAACGACAAAGAAATAAACGGTTTAAAGAAGAAAAAGGAAATACAAACATAATGGGCGAGAATAAGTTTCACTGAAAATATGAGTTCCGATATATGGGACCGATGAATCAAGATTTAGAGAATTTTTTTAACAATGACAAGACAAAGAAACATTAAAGACGAAAATTAAAAATATGACTACGGAAAAGATATTAAATTGCTTATATACAAGGATATACAAGATTTTTTATACAATGAATTTATGAAGAAATGATGTAAGAAAATGATGTAAAAGTAATGATGTAAGAAGAAAAATAAAGACTTATAAGTTATAGTGACGTAAAGAAGTTTATATATTAACAAGAAAATCCCATTGGAGGGAAAAGGACAAAAAAAAAGATTGACAAATAAGACTTTTCATAATATCATAATGATAGACATGTTATTAAGATTAAGGTAAAGAAGATTTAATGACAAAGATATGGAAAACCGAATAATTAAAGAGACTTTTGTACAGTAAAAAGTACTATTTAAGAAGAATACGTTGTATTGCTTCAGGTAACATAGAGACAATTAATATAATATAAAGTTACTTTAAATATTTATTATGTAAACTAACTTTAAATTTCTATAATGCCAATATTATACTTATTTAAGTCAAATGAGGTCATGTAAGACTGTATTTCAATCAGAGAAATAGAGACTTTTTCGTTGTGACGGTATATAAAGTGACTAATTGCGCGAACTAAGTGAGAAAAAACTATTATTTAGTAGATAGCAAAAACTCACATTATTTATTGAGCTTTTCTCGTTCGTAATTTTTAGGTAAATTTTATAGGTAGTACGTGCACGTAGTATAGGGCCCTAGCTAAGAAAACTAACCCTAGATAGATAGATGCTAGATAGATAGGTGTTAGATGTTAGATAGATAGATAGGATTGAAAAAGAATAGTCCTAGCTAGATAGAATAATGATAGGTAAATAGATTTTTCGTGATTTTTTAAATAAAATATAGTCTATTTTTATTACCAATTTCTTTCGAATTTTTATTGAATATTGAAGTTTTGATAACGACAATAAGATTTCTGATTTCAAGTTTTTAGTATCGGTTTAATTTTAATATAAATATGATTTTTTAATGTTTTACGATGAATTAAGTAGACAATTGATTTTTTTTTAATTTATTAGAAGCATAATTAATTAAAGACAATTCAGAAAAAACACACTCTTGTCAAGGAAAAAGGTACAAAATGAACATCAGAAGATTTTAGCATGCTCATTTCATGTTTTGAAGCTAACCGACTCTCATCAAGACTGAGCAGTTCGGATCAGACAGGAATTTAGGGATGCAAAATGTAGAAGACTTTTTTAAGCGCACAACTATCCATTTTGTCTTTGGAACAAACCTTCCCACGACTAAGGACGTGGAGAAAGGACCGGAAGCAAATACAAGGATTTAAAGCTGCGAAAATCCCGCCGAGTAGGTAAGGGTTAGAAAAGGAAGAATATGTGAAGTAAATACGAGTTTAATGAAGAAATATGAAGAAGAAGAAATATTTTTAATAGTACACTATGAAGAAAGTACTAAGTATAAAGAAAATGAAAATATGTATTGTAAAGTACCAGACAAGAAGGAGAGGAAGGAAAAGGAGAAATTTTTTTAGTTGAAGAATATGTAAAAGGTCAGAAAATCAAATAATTATTTTAAAAGTAAAAGAAGTATAATTAAAAAGTAAGTTCAAATATAGGAGTTAAAGTTATAATTTTATTTTAAATCGGGAAAAGGTAAAATATACATTACAATTTCTGAGTGTAGAATTTCGCGAGATATAAGGAAGTAATAAGTAAGAATAGACGATGTTTGATGGCAATTTTTTTATAGGGTAATAAGCTGTATATTTGTATATATTATATTTGTATTTTGTATTTGTATATATTTGTATAAATCTTTTAAAGTAATCAGTTGGTGGAGCACAACAATTTTCTTCCTTGCATGTAGTCAGAAAATTTCCCGAAGGGGATGGATGTAAAGGTTTATCAACATCCAAAATTGAGATCAAGACATATTCATTTAATTCTTAAATATACTAGAAACAAAACCAAAACATATACATTTGTTTACATTTTAGTAGGTGACCTAGATATGTTAGAAGCACCAGTCGACAATAATGCATAGTCAACTAATTCATATTTTCGTATGTCATGGTCAAGCTGAATCGGCAATATAAACAAACTACATGTTACAAGTTTGTTTATATACTTATACATGAAGGCACCGTGATTCATTCTAATTGATTCGTTAATTAAATATCATTCTTAATCCAGATGCACTCGTAGATGGTTCTACTTTAAGCACACCAACTTGTTACTGATAATAATTAGTAGTGTTCAATAAATAAAGTATGGACAAATAGTGTATTCCTAACAACCAACCCTCTTCTCAGGGTAACTACCCCATTACGACAACGTATTCTTTTATACTATTGATACCAAGTTTCGACAAGTTAAAAAAGAAGACGAAGAAAATGTGACAAAGGAAGTAGAAGTAGGACTAAAAAAAGAGCCGAATATAGAAGAAAATCGTACACCAACACCACCAGTATCATTTATTGGTGATGGAGATGTGTTTGAAAACAACGATGAAGAAGATGAAGAATATGAAGATAACATAGAAACACACCAATCGCAAGATGAAGTATCCGAACAAGCATTTCACACCTACCTAGATAACTATCATGATCTAATTCATCCTTACGTGCTAAATCACATGTTATCTTCAGATCACATAGATAAGGTATACGGTCCAACCTATGATAGCACTATGTCGAAATGGCCACTTGGTCCCACTGACATTAATTTCACTCAGGATGGTTACATTCTCGCGAAAGGAAGATATCTTAAAGGGACACGTGGACTATATGAGTTAATATTTTACAAAGAGCCTGATCATTTTACAGAAGAAGACGTTAAAGGTTATATTTCATTTTTGAACTTAACCGGCGCTCATAAAAGACGGGATGGTATGCTAAAGGGAACCCAAGGCGACAAGTGGAAGACAATTATTAAACCTAATCTTCCACCATCTCAATCATCTCAACGTCGTCATACAGACACTAGTGGAGGAGAAGTCGGCTCTCTACGCGTTGGAGATACAAAGATTTACCTATGGACTATATATACTGGGATGACCCAAATGAATTGGTGGAGCGTCTTGAACTCTTGGTGGCTTCGAAAGATGCCGGCAACACATCTCACGACAACGAAATCCTAGCCATCATCAAAGTACTAAAAGAAGCTAATATAATAGAGTAACTGTGAATGACAGCATCATTTCCATGATGAGTGTCGACAAATTCGGTCATCATTCTCGTGGTGGTAGCGCTCACAAGGTGGCGCGAGTTACATTTCCACATACTTCTGACGGAAATATTAATGCCGAAAATGTGAAAATTTGCAATGTCAAGGATCCATCAGAACATGGTGATTCTGCAACGAAAAAATACATTGATACACAAATAATAGAGTTGCGTAACGTACACCTGCCATTAATTCAAACACATGGTGTGATATTGGAGCAAACAACTGATGATATACAGGATTTGGCCATCGGAATAAATGAAGTAAGGGAAGAGCTCCATAAAACCACAGTTCCACTTCTCGAGCAAAAGTTACAGAAAATAATGAAAAATGATTTGAATACACTAAAAAAGGATACGGATAATAATGTAAATAAGTTGCTGAAGCAGAAAACTAATGATATAAAGAATTTAACCGTAGAACTAAACAATGTGAGAAAAGAGCTTCATAAAACCACAGTTCCACTTCTCGAGCAAAAGTTGCAAAAAATTATCAAAGATGATTTGAATGCTCTAAAAAATGATTCTGAGAATAATGTACATAAGTTGTTGCAGCAGAAAACTACTGATATACACGAAGAAATTGAGGCTATTACGGTATTCGATATGACGATGAAAAATGAGATAAAAGAAATGAACGCAGCATTACAGGGTGTAGTAGACAACCTTTATTCGATGAGTATAGATACTCGCCTAAAAGCAATTGAAAGTCGTATATAAGAAAGTCTAAAGAAAAGAAACAGGTAGTGTACGAGTTGCATAAACCAGCACGAAAACACTATCCTCGTCGACGAACAATAATCAAAGGACTCGATGACTTGTGGCAGATGGTTTTGGCCGAAATGCGACCTTATGCACACCAAAATAAAAATTACAAACTAATACTAGTTGTCATTGATTGTTTTTCAAAATTTGTGTGGACACGCCCTCTAAAGACTAAAACAGGTAAGGAAATTACTCGGGCATTTTCGGATATCCTCGTCCATACTCAACGAGTGCCGAAAAAACTACAATCCGATCAGGGAACCGAATTTTACAACACAAAATTTCAAAGTTTGATGAAAAAACACGACATTAATCATTACAGCACCTACACGATTAAAAAGGCTGCCATTTGTGAACGAGTTATTAGAACGTTAAAAGCAAAGTTGTACAAGTATTTCAGTTTACATGGATCATACAAATGGCTAGATGCCCTTCCTATAATCACCGAGGAATACAACAATACGAAACACAGCAAAACGGGATACAAACCATCTCAGGTCAACAAATCCAACGAAAAAGCTATTTTACGCCAAAGTTATAGTCATTTAAAGATTGCCGGCCCACGACAATTTAAAGTTGGCGACATTTTACGTGTATCAAAAGCAAAACATTTCTTTGAAAAGGCATACACATCCAATTCGACTACAGAATTATTTAAAATTGTACAAGTTAAGATAACAAATCCTATAACGTATTTGCTCGAAGACATGCAAGGTGTGCCGATTAGCGGTGGTTTTTACGAAGAAGAATTGCAGAAAACGAAAAATCCTGACATTTACTTGGTGGAAAAAGTACTTAGACGAAAAGGCAATAAGATGTACGTTAAATGGTTAGGATTGGATGGCACACACAATAGTTGGATTACTAATTCAGATGTAGTTTAAGGATCTATATTTCGATACGCCGCGTAGAAATACATGTTTCGACAAGCTGCACAATTAACCACAAGGAGTGGGGGAATGAAACACGTATATAAATTCATAGCATACTACGAACATAATATTCAGTTTGCAGTCACATCGTAAACAGTGCTCGAAGAACAGTAGTGTCATGTGTTCTCAAGATAGCGGCTACGACAGTCAGTCATTTAGTGTAGAATATGATTATGATGATGATGATGATAGTCAACCACCCAGTCCTGGCGATGAAATAGATCGAGTATTGGCAAAATTTGAAGAAGCTGCCACAAATGAACCATATTATTTATTGGAATCTACATATCCAATGAGTTCTCTCCACATCAAAATTGGACTATCTCCAGCTCGAGATTTTTCACCATCGATAATTCTGTGTCACCATGGTACTTTTATTAGAATCAGTTTACGCACAACCGAGTGGACATCAATAATTGATTGGTTTAAAGCAAAAATGATGGATTTTTTCCAAGCAGATCTACCGACTTATGCCGATGAGTATGATCCAATCGAATTTCAGTGTGGCGATATCTGCACACTTCGACAATTGGTAATGGACAATGTAAAGTTACTATCCATCGAGAAATTTGGGGTCGAATATTACTTATGGGAAGGTGAGGTCAATCAAATTATAGAAGGAGATCAGAGCATGATGTCCCATAAAGTGATGCTGTTGAAGAGTTTACAATTTCATGAATACTATATAAACATTTCAACGTTCATCAAGAACAATTTTTGTGCCAGAGACTCTTTGTATGAACCAGTTGAAGCGTTTAACGCATATTGCACTATTTGTCCAAATACTTTGTTAAGTTTAGCATTAAAAGAATATATATTTTATTATAAAAATAGGCTTTCAAATGATTTAACATAATGTATATAACAATAAATGTATTATTAAGTATGTTGTATTTTCTTTTTTAATAAATAACACCAACACATACGAGTACAACCTTTATTTCTACAACTTACATTATAACATGGATAATAATGTTACAATATACAAAGTTATCTATAGATGATAAGCGATGTTTCATTTAATATTATTTTATTGTTTATTCAGTCATTGTAGTGGCATAATGGCCCCATGGTAAAGTATCATATGGGTCTGTTTGCAAACAACGTTTATCATCATGTGGACTTAATGCTATTTTTTCTTGTGTGATTGTAAACATGTTATGTGCATAGTAACGAAATGTTGATTGTGTAACGCTTTTTGTGGTACATTCTTTTAGACACTCCACGTAATCCTCAAACGTAATGGCATTTTTCACTACCGAGTACTTAACCCCATAAGATTTTTTCATAACACCCAAGTTATTTACAATTTTTTCAATCGCAGCTTCATCCATGGTATTTTTGCCACAAGGCCTTTTGCTCCTCGTCTGTGTATTGTTATTTGAATGTGTACATTTTTGATCTAAGTCCCACAAAATGAGTCATGATGCGCCCATTGGCCTCATCTTTCATTAAGCCAAGCACTTTTTTATTGACTTGTGGCATGTTATAGGAGTTATCCCCGGCATAGTCCGATGTGTCGAATTTAGATAGATTTGGTATCATGACATCTCTGTAAACGTCATCACATGTTACTTCATAGACAAAACTATCAGTATCCCCATACATCAGCTTTAAATTTTCAATTCCCACAGTTGGTAACATGAACTTATAATGAAAATCATACATGCACACTTTGGATATGTCCAGAATAGGCATTCCGATGTACAATGGTTTGTTAAACGTTAGATTTGTTTTATTTAGTTCAATCGCCATTAGATTTTCATCAAAAACTGTTCTGTTGTAAAATCGAGGGCTGGAAATTAAATTTTTGGCTCCATATCTCCCCTCCCACTTAGAAACAAGCTTTAATATGCGGTGTTTGCGTATGTTTTCCATGGTTTTACCGACTATGGCATTGTTAGCTAATTTGTATAAATATTTCTCAAATGTCGTTGTTACTGCAGTTCGTAATTTTGTATTAAGATCGATATATGGCTTAAGCCATGCGCTTTGTTGGAACTTTAACAATTTATGAATTTTTGTTAGTTTGAGCCCCGCATTGAGAGCTTGTTTAAGGTTGCGGTAATGTAAAGTGTACTCTGTTTTATTATGGAGCGTAGTCATAAGTTTTTTAAACTTTGATGCTGGTGGAACTTGATGTTCACAACAAAACGGCCAATCTCGATGTAAGTCATTCAAGTGCTCAGGATACTCCAGATCTACTTGCAAAATGAAACCTTCTGTTGCATCATCAGGAATACTAAGCACATCAATGTTGGTGTCAACCCACTCAAACTGTGCATATAGTAAACATTGGGACATTGCCCACCCATATAAATTATTAACATCCAAATACAACAGATACTTGCTGGGTTTTGAGGGGTCGTAAGATGGCATATATTTGTTATTAGCCTCCGAGTATCGATTACTCACTTGACTGATTCCACCTCGAATAGATTTTTCTATAAACATGATTTTATCGATATCCTGCAGTAACTCCAATTTGCAACCAGTATATTTGAGCATTGCATCCCACGAAAATCCGGGTATAGTATAGTACCAGGCAGGATCAAGACCGTATGTACCTCGACATTTTGTGTCGGAAATTTTCAAAGATACAAGTTAACAACATTATATCGGTCTTCATATATAACATACTATATTCCAGAATATTTTTAATATCAAATGATCGCCAAACGTTCTGTGCATGTTGGTACATATCTTTAGAAATGTTTTCACTTGTTAGCGAACTGTAAAATTTATCAATAAGTGGTAGTTGAGTTTCCTTTAACCTTTCCATAGAATCAATGTGTTCATAGGGAAATACACCTTTTCTTCGTATTAACTCTAATTGTTCTGCGGTGGCATTTGAAAATTCACGAGCCATGTACCTTAAATCTTCGGTATTCAATGTGGTTGCCAGTTTATCCAATGAGGAATTCATAAATCTCAATGAATCAACGAATCTCAACTTCACTTTGGATTCGTTCTCCTACAGAGTAAAGGAAATATATCTTTCTTTGTTTATTGGAAGTAGACTGATACATCCGTTTTTCGATAATTGTCTTATCATGAAATGTGAGTCGTAACCGCTGAGATTATGAAAGAACACCGGAACAACAAACAGTTTTCTAAAATTAAGATTACACACTTGATGTGCAAATCCTCGAAAAGCCCCTGTAAAGTGATAATGATCTTTAACAACCACATCTTCTTCTAAAAATGGCTTTTCACAAATATAACAGGATATTGCTTCATTAGCATTCGGCTTAATATTCATGGGTTCAATATGCTTTATCTTTCCTTGTACAAACATTGCCAACTCCTTGGCAAACCAATCTATACAGTCCGTACCTGCGTAGCTTCGATAAAAAGATAATGACTCATCGTATGAACATGTTAAGTAATACGCGGCGCTATAGGCTTTATGCTCCTGACTTTTAACTGTTTTACTTTGAAGTGGGTTATTTTTCATTTTTTGTAACATTGTCTCAAAGTCTGCATAGACGGCGAACGGCGCTGCTTGTTTATACACATGATTTTTAAATTCAACATGTTGATATGGTGGAAATGATACTTTGCAATCGTTGATGTTCTCAGAATACTTTGCATGGGGATTAAGTATATCAACACTGCTAAAATAATTTAAACATCTATCGCATACACATATTTTATGTTGATGTTTACTTACTTGCTTAGATAACAGCCGAGACAGATTCTTTATCATGCAATAATGGTACTTGATGTCTACAATTACGTCATCCTCAACAGGCGCCTCATAATCGTTTAATTGTGGAAAATATTTATCTTGTACCATCAGCAAATTTACATGTCTAGCTAATTTAGTTTTACACAGCCTAAGCGGCGTTATTACATAAAATGTTTTTTCTTTAACGACATTCATTTCCAGCCCATAAACGTTTACAGAGATGTTATTTTGTTTCTCAAATTTTGAAATGCCTCCAATAGTCATTGGTGTTTCCACACCCTCAACATTTAAGACTGTTGTGTAATGTGGATATGAATTAGTTCGATCTGAATTCGCTTTTGCAGGATACAGCGCTGACCCTATACTCCACAAAAAGCAAGCTTCAGCATTGTTTTTTACATTGATACACGCGTTTTTATTTCGGATTTGATCCGGTAGCTTAATGAAGGATGAAGCCACATTCCCGATTTCATATTTGTTAATATTAACCTCCAACGATATTATTTTTTTCAAAGCCCAACCTGAACCCTTTTCCTCAAACTCTGATAGTTTCGCCATAAGTTTATCAATTACGTTAGAGTGGAACCACAAAGTTAAGTCTGTTCCTGCGTCTATGATTTTATTTTTTGTGTTAAAATATTTAAATTCGCTATTTTACCCCTGATTTGCTTTTCTTATAAACTGACCACAAAAAGCGGTATTACATTTTATTACATTAAATTTTTTTTAAAATATTTTTAATTTTAATTTTAAAAAGCTTAAAACAATCACGAAAAATTGCATTACGTCCTTATGAGCCAAATTAATAAGTATTCCCGTTCTAACCCGACTTGCAAATGATGAAGTTATCTCATCCCATTTAACGTAGCTACGTTTATTAAGGCCCCCACTCACGTGTTGAGAAAAATTTTGAATTTGACTGTTTTTGACTCTAATTTGACTGTTTTTAAATGCCCAACGTTTGTTTGCAATTGACGTAATTTTGATACATCCAAGTCTCCATAACGAATTGCTTTATTAAACAAGGTCTATTGTTTCTTAATGTGTTTTAACCAATTAGCTAAATATTAGCTTCTCGCTGTGTATAATTCTCAAACAATATGTCTCGCGCTTTAATTAAATTTTGCACAAAAATCGCTTACCGCTTTATGTAGTAGACTCTAATTTTCCACTATTTTGAATCCGTTGGTAAAATGGCTTCCAGTTTCAAATGCTCCCTCGTACACTATAGAATAATTCTGTTCTGCAAAATACTGTAGGAATGGTTTGTAGTCTTCAGTCACCCGATCAGTCAAAAACGTGACACTCTCAGTTAATTCCAACAAAACCGCTTGACAAAATTTGCTTTGGACTATCTTTGCCGACAGTATTTTTTGTGTTTCATTCACCGGCAAGGAGTTTAGATTTATTGCTGGTTTTCTCTCTGCAATTGATGTGGATGCATTTAGTTTTGCTAGATCTATCTGCAACAATATAACACATTATAGTTTTTTGTTTAACGTGAATAGGGAGATGCATTGTATACTTCGAAAGAGATGAACGCCATGAACTATGTTAGATGTCATATGCCACCATACAGAGGAAATAAATTCCTTTAAAAATAGCAACCGTGAAATGTTTTACAGATGTTACTTTGATAAAATGGATATAATACATATATAAACATATACCACGTATCCATTGCTTAATAATTTACTGTGTAAACTCACAATATGAAAAGAGAAGAACAGTATACTGCATGACATCGAAATACGAAAAGAGGAGATCAATTCTTATAAAAATAGCACCCGTGAAATGATTTATAGCACTCACATTATTATAAAAGCCATATTAACTACATAAAAATATAAACAGAGAACACACGCTTACCTTATTAGATATATTTTGCACTGAACTGTAAACAACTTATTATATTTTGTAGTATTTGCATAAACTGCGAACTTTGCCAAACGATTGCGTTCCTCGGTCTTTTAAAGGACCGAGCATGACGTCACCCCACGCGATCCCATGTTGCGTCAGCCTAATGCGCCTACGGTACCATCGACTGATCCATTTCAAAGATAAGCAAGTCGTGGTGTTGTCAACATTCTAGAAATTTCCCTGAATAACAACCAACAAATATCGTTATCTATTGCGGTTGAACATGTAACGCTTTTATATTATTTTGTTTTCATTTAATTCAGACCGGACGATAACGACTTTCAAAAATAATATTGCGGTCAAGCATCCGCCTTATCACTTGAGAATGTTGTTTAAATTTTGCAAAACATGTGATGCCTGTGTTTTTCTGTTATCGGTTTTTATTTGACATAAACATATTATTTACGTCTTTCTTATCAGAGGCTTCATCCTGTATTGTGAACAAACACACTATTCGACTATATTTAATTTACAATATTTTTGTAAATAATTTAAAGTTTTGGATTTATATATTTATATGAATACGAGTATTCAGAATCGAATACGCTGTCGTTCACTGACGCCACCTTTGTTTTTCATCTCATCGTACTCGTTACCAACGGCCCCTCGCACAGCACGATTCGCTATGCCATTTGGCACTCGCACGGCACGATTCGCTATGCCGTTTGACCCTCGCATGGCACGATTCGCTATGCCGCTTAGGCACTATGTGCTTGACGTCACCACGATGATACAGAACCGGTATACCGTTTCTGGACCACGATGAGCGGGAATCGGTGTGCCGATTCTGTCTCACCATGAGCGGGAATCGGTATGCCGATTCTGGATCACCATGAGCGGGAAGCGGTATACCGATTCTGGATCACGATGAGCGGGAACCGGTATACCGATTCTGGCTCACGATGAGCGGAAACCGGTATACCGATTCTGGCTCACGATGAGCGGGAACCGGCATACCGATTCTGGCTCACGATGAGCGGGATACGGCTTTATTTATCTACTCTCCTTCTCAAATATGCCCAGAACATTAATAAAAAAATTTAAATATTTAAAAATTTCGAAAAACATCGATTTTTTTCTGCTTCCTTTGCTTATAACTTTAAAACCATTCGTTTTGGAACAAAGTCGTACAGAAATAAAATAAAGATAATTGAATTTTGTATGATATACGACTGGTAAAAAATGTCTTGAGGTATTACCTTTTCTGCAATATAGCAATAAATACAAAATAAGGGGCCAAAATAAGTCTGTTGTTATTCAATATTTTTTAACCACTTTGGTGGCACTTATAACCTTAGTAATTCACTTATGAAATTATTTGTAACATACTTAAATCGTGTACCAAATTTCATTAAAATCGACCTAATAAATTTTGCATAATAAATTTGCAATCTAAATGTTTTTAGAAAAGTTCAAATTTTTTAAAATCTTTCTGAACAAAAAGTAGACCATTTAGAAGTTGGCTAATTTTTTTACATATAAAAAGGTGCTCTACCTATCTAATACACTTTACAGAATTAAAATCGGATTATTTAAGGGGCCTCAGCAATGTTTTAAATTTATAAACAATTTTTTGGCTTAAAAACAAATAGCTTTGTTTAATAATAAAAAAATTAATTTTTAGCAATGCAAATAATTAAAACCGGTATAATTTGACTTAAACTTTCAAATGCTGTTAGCAAAATTGCTACAGTCAAGCCCGGTTATTAGAATACCGCTTAAAGGAATATGCCGGTTTAAGGAATAAAAATTTGAGGTGCCAAAACGTTTCTATTAGCGACCAGAGATCGGTTATTAGAATATCCCGGTTATAGGAATACGTTTGATTGTCACGAAAGCTATTCCAATAAGCGGGTTCGACTGTATTTTATTTTTTAATCAAACTTTATTCGCGTTCAAAAATTGCAATTTCTCGATTTTTTGAAAATTCCACCGCGTTTATCTCGAAAATTATACATCCTACGAAAAAACTTGTAAGAACCTGTTTTGCTTCGAAGTACCCAAGAAATACAAAAAAATGTTTTATTTTGCGAAAAATCGATGTTATGTAATTCCTCAAGTTCTTTGTTTATAACAATCTTATCGACATCCGGATCAACTGTTACCCAAAAAATTCGTGTTATACGGGTCAAAATATATAAAAAACTTGGGTAAGTCCATCTAAATAAAGGAGCCCGTAGCACCCCCTCCTGGCCACAGCACTAATTTGTTTATAAGCCAAAAAATTGTTTATAATTTTAAAACATTGCTGAGGCTGCTTAAATAATCCCATTTCAATCCTGTAAAATGCATTAGATAGGTGGAGTACTTCTTTATATGTAAAAAAATTTACAAATCTTTGTATGTTCTAGTTTTTTTTGGGCAAGATTTTTAAAAATTTTAATTTTTTAAAAAAAGTTTAGATTGCAAAATTATTATGCAAAATCTAGTAAGTCAATTTTAATGAAATTTGGTGTACGGTTTAAGCATATTACAAAAATTTTCTAAGCGAATTAGGAAGGTTCCAAGTGTAACCTAAGTGATGGAAAATCATTGAATAAGGACAGGCTTGTTTTGCCCCCTTATTTTATATTTATTGCTATTTTGAAGCAAGGGTGATAAATTAAGACATTTTTAACTAGTCGCATCGGATAGAAAATTTAATTATCTTTGTTTTATTCCTATACGACTTTGTTCTAAAACGAACAGTTTTTAAGTTATAAGCAAAAAAAATAGAAAAAAAAACGAAATTTTTAAATATTTAATATTTTTTATTAATGTTCCGGGCATATTTTAGAAGGAGCATAATTCAATTATTATTAACGAAGTTATCACCTAACTTTATCCGCAAAAATCTGAATGCCACCTCTCACATCCACCTAAAAACAGATCCTTAGTAGTCTATAGGACAACTAACTTTTTTCCCAATTATTTTTCACTTTTTTATTAAATAATATAAATTGTTATGTGACGCATGTAAAGTTAGGTACTCAAACAAAATTCCATGTATATCCATCTAAATATAAAAAAGTTATTAATTACCGAAATTTCGTAAAATTTTCAATTGCGTTTTTCTCGAAACTACATTATTTTACATCCACTGTTGCGTTTAGGCGACGATATTTAAACGAGTTTAAAATTGGTACTTTTTCACGTTTTAAGTCTCAATGAAAAAATATTGAAATTTTCCATTTTTTCCAATTTTTCCAGTGGTCTGGAAAAAAAAACGGAAAAAACCTGTTTTTCCCAAGTTTTCAAATTTTTTTCAGATATTATAAATCTCTAGGAAAGAGACAGCCTTTCCATGTAAAATTTGCGCTGCACGTAGAAGTATTAATGAAACCAAGTAAACTGATAAATTGTGCAGCTGCAAGGACACCTTTTTGACTGTGGATTATAAGAGGAGACGAATTACATTTTGTAATGAATGCGTAAACTATGAAAACAACAATTGGTCTAACGTTGCATTTTCCGATGAAAAAGAACTTCTATCATATGGTAATCGTAATCGTTAAATAAGAGTATCCGCAGTGAGCTCGTAGGTAGAGGGGATATTTAAAAGTTCGTAAGCGCCTCTAGTGACAAGTCAGTGAATATTTTCAGGAAATTTGACATAAATGCAAAAGTGATTAATTTAAAACATTGAAATTAAAAATAATAATAGGAAAAAATATTAGTCGACCCAAGCTGTGGCATATATATTTTTACCTTAAATATACTTTACGTTTCAAACATTAAAATTTGTTTTTTTTTTATTTAAATGTATTTAATCCATTAATCTAAGCGCCATTTACACGATTATTTCATTCATAGGAGATTCTGACCAATAGAAAGCTACAGAAATGCAAATTAAGGTGATAATTTTTGATAATCTCCCATCTTTAAGCATATTACGTCAGATGCCCTTCGTTGCTACGAAAAAATACATTCAGTGACATTAATGACAATTAATATTTTAAAAATTATAAAAGTGATGACTTTCAATCGTCATATTATATTTATAAAAACTGTGTGTTTAATGGTACTTTGTACTTACATAAATAAATTACAATAAAATTTTGGTTTTGAACAGTTTTATTCATGAAATAATCGCAACAAATTGCACACGATCTCTGAAATTAATATAGAATTTTTGCTCTCGTGACACTTTGACATAATTTCACTCGCCTTCGGCTCGTGAAATTAAAACTGTCAAAGTGTCACTCGGGAAAAATTCAATAATTTCAGAGCTCTTGTGCAATTACTACTGACAATTCTCAAATTATCAGTAGTACGAAAGAAGAAAACTAATATCCGCCAGTCAATAGGTACGTCAAAATAATACGCAAAATTTTAAAAAAATCTAATTACTCCTTTACATTGTAAATATTACACGATAAGAATTAAATAATGAATTTGAAACAATTATTTTCTATTCGCAATAATTTTCTCATTAAATTTCCGGCAAAAGTTGCACTCGTTATCCGCTAGTTGGCGATACCAGCGAAGCTTATGGCGAATAGGTTGAGAAATCATAGGTTTAATGATAGTCTAGTAAAATAAAATTACACTACATGTAAATCAAAATGTAAATTCGTACAGGTTGAAACAAATTTTATATCAAAGTTTAGGTACGCAAAAAAGATATTTTCAAAAAAGTATCCAAATCATACAAGGGGATCATTGTTTAAATAATTAAAAAGGGGTCATTTTTGCAAAAAAATTACTTTTTTAACTGCTGAGGTCATCCAATTACTAACAAAGGTCTATTGTATTATTTTCTGCAAAGTTGAAGGGTAAATTTTTCACACAAGACTTACTAAATTAAATTTGACCTCCTATTTATTTAAATAATTGAATATAAATCTTTAAAACCAAATTTACAAAAAATTATTTTTAGCGTTTTAAATAAGCACTATAAAATATCTGATTTTACAGACAAAGTTGCGCTATGTTACTGGTATTAAGCAAAAAAAAATTTGTCGAAAAATATTGAATATTTTTTGAGATATTTAATTTGTTTTTAAATTCTACTATATTTTCAATTGCAAAAACGCGGTTGTTGCCAAAGAAATATTCACCTGTATTAAATCTTATTATTTTTATTTTTATGTAAATTTTCGACAACTGTATTGATTAATTCCAATTTCAATTAAACTTCCCCCTAAAATGGCATTTGAAAATTATTCAAATTTATTTATAATTTGTTTTTTTAATAACATCACGGGGATTAAATATTTTGAAATGACGTTTCAATAATTGGGTTCCTGGGAATTTTTCACTAGTTAACAAATTTTTTTGTCTTTTTTCCTCTTCTTTTTTTTTCCTGGAGTTATATTACTACGGGCCCTTTTAGGGTTAAGTTTCATTAAGAATGTCGAATATCTAAGTTGTAGATTCTAGACCTAAAAATATTAAGATTGGCCTAAAATTGGTCTAGGATGGTCTAAAATACTTAATGTGTTTTATTTAAAAATTTAAAAATTATTTTTGCCAAGTACTTTCAAACTATTTGACCTATCCTTATCATACTTGGCAGAAAGTGTGGGTACTATACAGTCTACTAAACTGTGATAAATAAAAGTTTCTAGCTACTGCCGGAGGCGTACAACAGGGGATAGTTAATGGTTGACCCTTCTCAAATTCTACGCCACTGAGGGAATTACTATTTTAGCGAAATTTTTCTATTCTCCAATACTTTCTTTGTAAATAATATACTCTTTACTGGTAACGATTAAGTCATTAGTTTTCGAGATATTGGACGTTAAAAATGAAACGGCGTAGTTATTTTGATTCATTCATTCGTTCATTTTAGACTTCCAATATCTCTTAAACTGATGACTTTATCGATAACAGTAAAGAGTAAATTATTTACACAGAAGAACTGGAGAATCGAAAAATTTCACTAAAATAGTAATTCACTCAGTGGCGTAGAATTTGGGAAGGGTCAATCATTCACTATCCCCTGTCGTACGCCTCTGGCACTAGCTAGAAACGTTTATTAATCACAATTTAGTAGGTTGTATACTAGCCACCTTTTCTGCCAAGTATGATAAGGACACGTCAAATAGTTTTAAAGTACTCGGCAACAATAATTTTTAAATTTTTGAATAAAACACCCTGTAACTCAGTAAGTACCCACATTTTATTTAAGAGATTTTAGTTAAATCTCAATATTTTTGGGTCTAGAACCTACAACTCAGAGATTCGACATTCTTAATAAAATTTAACCCTAAAAGAGCCCATAGTAATATAACTCCAAGAAAAAAACGAAGAAGAAAAAACGACAAAAAAATTTTGTTAATTAGTAAAAAATTCCCAGGAACCCAATTATCGAAACGGCATTTCAAAATACTTAATCCCCGCGACGTTATTAAAAAACAAATTATAAACGAATTTGAATAATTTTTAAATGCCATTTTAGGGGGGAGTTCAATTGAAATTTGAATTTATCAATACATTTATCGAAAATATACATAAAAATAGAAATAATGAGATCTAAAGCAGGTGAATATTTCTTTGGCAACAACCGCGTTTTTGCATTTGAAAATATAGTAACATTTAATAAACAAATTCAATATCTCAAAAAATATTAAATAGTTTTCGACAAATTTTTTTTTGCTTAATACCAGTACCAGTAAAATAGCGCAACTTAGTCTGTAAAACAAGATATTTTATAGTGCTTATTTAAAACCCTAAAAATTATTTTTTGCAAATTTGTTTTTAAAGTTTTATATACAATTATTTAAATAAATAGCGTGTCAAATTTAATTTGGTAAGTCTTATGTGAAAGATTTACCCTTTAACTTTGCAGAAAAAAATCCCATACACCTTTTATTGATCAGTGAATTACCTCAGCAGTTAAAAAAGTATTTCTTTTGCAAAAATGACCCCTTTTTAATTATTTAATCAATGATCCCCTTATATGATTTGGATACTTTCTTGAAAATATCTTTTGTACCCACCTAAACTTTGATATAAAATTTGTTTTAACCTGTACAAATTTACATTTTGACTTTTTTTATTTTATTAGGCTATGAATGATATACTTATATTTTATGAAATAGTGAAGGATTCGTGGTCAATGAATGGGGACAGATAAGTGCTGAAAGCCCGCGCGTTTGTTTTAAATAAAAGAAAAATTGATAGGATTATACTACAAACATATTCTCGAGCACATATTGTTGTCATCAGTGATACAGAGATTCGTGAATAAAAATTTCGTGTTCCAACATCACTATTGCCCGGTGCATACGAGTACAATAATTTTTCGAAAATGGTTCGAAGACAATCTTATTAATGTTTACCCGTGGCCTTTACGGAGTCCACACCTTAACCTCATCGAAAATGAGTGGCAGATTTCACAAATAAATTAAATTAAAGTAACTTTAGGCCACGGAATAGAATAATTGAACTATGGGAAGAAATTGATTACCTCCAGGGAGGAGCTTGTTGAATATAACATGATAACATGAGGAGATTGGTTCTATCTATGAACAAGGTAGCTCTCAAAATCTCGACAGTGAAAATCCCGACAACCAAAATTCCGATATATACCAAAATCTCGATATGCCACAATCCTAGCATAAGCAAAAATCGCGACCACTACATTTTGAATAATAATTATTGTGTTCTTGTCAAATGCAGCACCAAATTATTCGTTGATTTGAAAGAACACTGTTACAAGTCGAAAAGTTCTAATTTTCAGGAGCGACGTTTTAAAATTTTAATGTTTTTTTTTTAAATTAAATTTTAATTTTAAAAATTCTAAAAAATGTGTTTATGGGCCCTTCCACGAACATACGCCTGTTTTGGATTACTTCGACAACGAATATTTTCGTTCTTCTTATTTTCCACAGTAAAATATTCGTTGTCGAAGTAATCCAAAACAGGCGTATGTTCGTGGAATAGGGTATAGTTCTGTTTTATTAAAATGTCTTTTTAAAATAGTATACTTATAATACTATGGTGTGTAAACTTCAAGGTAGTCCAAAAATTTTTCCTTGAAATTTAAAAAGTTAAAAATAATTAAGCTTTGAAAAAATCCGGTTTAAGGTACAAGCCTATCCCCTATCACAACCACTCATCGCATATAGGAATAATATATTATGGTCCATTAGGATTTTTTCAGCAGCCAGGTGAGGGCTGTACAAGCTTTGCAAAACCGTTCCTTTTCCAGGTTTCAGAAAAAATACTTGTTTGTGTTAGGAGTACAAAGGAGAATCAAAATGATCAGAAGGTCGATATCTTCCCCCACCACAATCACATGTTCATTTGACGGTGCCATCTCAAGAGCTGTTACAATAATTAGGATATCAGCAATCAGCATCCTCCACAGAACGGAGGATGTAAATTTATCGGATGACAACATCCTAATAAAAAAGTGGCTGTTGCAGAGACCGTTAAAAATTGGCAATTTTCAAGTTGCACTTTAGACCGAAAGGATCGTCTGAAAAAAAAAGTAAATTGTGATGTTTGTAGAGAAGTTTAAATACTTTAAATTCTGTTAACAGACTATTTACTAAAAGTTAATAGTTTTCGAGATTTGAGCAAATAGCGGAAAAAATCATAAATTTTTCACTTTTTTCGCGATTTACTCAGGCAAAGTCGACACGGGCCTTATGAAAGAAATCAGGACAACCCAAAACTTTCCTAGTCAAAACACAATTTGATTGAATTATTACTTACTAATGAGTACGGATACTAATTATTATGTATTTTAAAAAAGGATTATTTTTCAAAAATAATGCAAAAATTGTTCACGAATAAATCGGTTTTAATTTATTTCCAAGTAGACGATGAATATTAGTTTTAATATAAATATAAACAAATTTCTTGAAATAATACTGTAACGTAAAAAATAGATACTATGTATTATATTATGTAGTTTTGAAAATCTGGCGAGTTTTTTTATTTGTCGGGATTCTGGCGTGTCGGGATTCTGGCCGTCGAGATTTTGGCTCTCGGGATTTTGACTGTCAGGATATTGGGGTAGACCCCTATTAACAGAATACTGCAAAGTTGTGCTGACAATAATGGGGTTTCTACCAAATATTAAATGTGTTATTTTTTATCGAATTTAATATAAAATATATTTAAAATAAAATGTATATTTTTTACCCTGACTTCCGTATTTTCGTTATTAAGGACATAATCCAGGTTATTCAAAAAAGCTTCTTTCAATAGTTTCCATCTTGTTATATTTTGTAAAATAGATTTATTTTATTTTTATTTTTTAATTTTAATCAATTTTTTATGGGTCCGCTACTGGTAATTAACATCACTTGAACATAAAATGTGCGTTTAAACAAGGTAAAAATTAAAAATTCGGCTACTAGATTTGTAAAAACATATACATAACAAGAATAGACAGATCACATCAGATAGTACTGATCAAAATAGTATAACGCGCGGACAGTCGATCGTTGCTCGATCTACCTCTTTTTTCCGAGCGATCCCACGCATGTGACAGACAAAGATGGCTAGACCACTTAAAGAGAATATTAGCCAATGACCTCCTTGATATTGGCGTTACACTTTTATTCACAGAGCGTCCCGTACCTTACCTATGTCTATTCTTATTAGGTCGATGTTTTAAACTATGCAGTCCGTATGTCTTTTCAAAAATTGACCTACTCAGGCGCGGATCCAAGGGGGCTGTCAATGGAGTCAATTGCCCCCTCCTTGAGACCTCGCCTGGTGTCTAATGACACTGTTTTTAAGAAAGAGATAATTACGATTGAAAATTAATAATGAGTTTTATGTCCCGTTGATAACTGAATAACTGAAACCTAAAACAGAATTCCTTAGAATCGAAAATTACTAAAAGTCTTTGGAATATAATAAATGCAAAATTCCCACACCATCTGTTTTTCACCATCTAATGCTAGAGACCAGATAACAATTAATAGTAATTTGTTTTTCTTTGTGGGAAATAAATGAGTCAGTTTCGTCTCAAAAAATTTCATTACATTTCATACAAACAGTAAAAATTCAGTAATGCAAAGCTTTAAATTTTGCGATGAAGACGTATAGTCCTGTCGCCGGTGGGAGTACAACGGCCTCCTTAATTCAGATGGACTTACCCAAGTTTTTTTATGTATTTTGACCCGTAGGACACGAATTTTTTGGGTAACAGTCGATCCGGACGTCGATAAGATTGTTATAAACAAATAACTTGAGGAATCACATAACAGCGATTTTTCGTAAAATAAAACATTGTTTTGTATTTTTTGGGCCATTCTAAGCAAAAAATGTTTTTACAAATTTTTTCGTAGGATGTATAGTTTTCGACATAAACGAGGTTAAACTTTAAAAAAATCGAAAAATTGCAATTATTTAACCCGAATAACTTTTGATTGAAAAATGAAATAGCAATTCTGCTTACCGCATTTGAAAGTTCAAGTAAAATTCTATCGGTTTTGATTACTTTCATTGCTAAAAATTAGTTTTTTTATTGTTAAACAAAGCTATAAACACATAGTGATTGAATGATAATTTTAATGCATTTTCCATTTGAAATCGAACGAGTAGGCGCGCATACAGACAATTTCTACGTAGATTACGTACATTAAAACGCATGCATTGGGCACGGGAAACGATATGTGTTTATGGCGTTGTTTAACAAATAAAAACTTAATTTTTGGCAATGTAAATAATCAAAACCGATAGAATTTGACTTGAACTTTCAAATGCAGTAAGCAGAATTGCTATTTTATTTCTTAATCAAAAGTTATTTGGGTTCAAAAATTGCACTTTTTCGATTTTTTGGAAGTTCAACCGCGTTTATCTCTAAAACTATGCATCTTACGAAAAAACTTGTAAAACTATTTTTTGCTGAGAATCACCCAAAAAATATAAAAAAAAAATGTTTTGTTTTGCGGGAAGTCGCAGTTATGTAATTCCTCAAGTTCTTTGTTTATAGCAAACTTACCGACATCCGGATCAACTGTTACCCAAAAAAATCGTGTTCTACGGGCCACAATACATAAAAAACTTGGGTAAGTCCATCTGAATTAAGGAGGCCGTTGTACCCCCCTGGCGACAGGACTAGTATTTTCACATTATAAAAAACTATAATAAACTGCGAATAAAAGCCGCTTTAAAAGAATGTCCAAATTATTATGTAACAGAGAACTAAAATTGGCATTAAGGATCCGCCTATTCGCTGCTAAAACCGAAGTACGTGTTCTCGGTCTTACTATATGGTGTCGAGTCTTGGACTGTGAATAAAATCGATCTAAATTGCCTTGAGGCTTTCGAGATGTGGTGCTATAGAAGATTTTAAGCATTTTTTGGGTGGATAAAATTCTAAACTACACAATACTAGAATGTTTCAACAAGACTACTGAGATTATAAAAGGCATCAAGAAGAGAAAGCTGGAGTATTTCGGACATGTAATGAGAGGTTTCAAATTTAGGTTGCTACAAAATATTTTGCAAGTGAAAATAGAAGGCAAACGCAGTCCAGGTCCTAGAAGCACTTAGTGGTTGATTTAGGATGGCAGTGAATAAATTTAAGATAGCTATGAATGTAACCAACGTTCTGAAAAACATGGTACACGAAGAAAAAGAAAATAACAGCCCATTCCGAAAAAGAATCCTGCATACGCCAGTGACGAGAAAATTTTTATTTCATTGCCCCCACCTTGAAAGGTTGCTGAATCCGCCGCTGGACCTACTTGGTCTAGATATCAGCAAAAGTGTGATTGGAAAATGTTTTTGAGAATTGAATGACACGTAAGAAGTTAGTTTCTTAAACAAAAATTGCAACTTTCGTGATTATTAACATCAAATTTAATGGGTTTTAGAGTGATAAACTAAGAGGAGTGATAAAATTTTTATCGAAAAGTGGAAGAAGGACGTGTTTTCTATTTTAAAGGTGAGAATTGTTTATATTAAATTTATATTTAATATACATGGTCAAATAATATTTTAACAGGTTTAGTGCCAGACGATTTTTCTATAAACTCAAAATGTTACAAAATGTTACCTACCCAAATCAGTGGACAACAAAACTCAAATTTTTGCTTGTGTCCATCCAATTGGGTGTACAACAATAACTTCTTAATTAGCTAGAAGATATCTGTGGTTGAAATAAAAAGGTGTGATCTGCAATGTTTTATTACAGATCCCTATACTACCTTTTGATATAATCCATAAGTAAAAAGAAAATCAGTCCAGGGCGCATCTGTTTTGAGATGGACTTTGACAGGTGACTCATATTTTTTTGCAGAAATTGCTTGAAATTAACTCATATAATAATAATTGAAGTATCCTCCCGCTCAAAAAGATCCGGAACATTGTTTAAATAATCAAAATGTCAAAAAATTAAGGAGAAATTCGATTTTTTTCTTCGTTATTTGATTATAACTTTAAAAGTATTCATGTCCGAGAAAAGGTGCACTAACATTAAAGTTGCACAATTTTAAAAAATGTCACCCTTGTTGCAAAATAGCAAAAATTTAGAAAAAAAAAACATAAAAAAACAAGTATTCGCATTTTACCTTTTTCAACCATTTCTGCTAACCCTAGCCCCTTCATATTTCACCCAGAAAAACTTTATGATATAATAAAACAATGCTGTAAATTTCGTTAAGATAGGTTCAATGTATTTTGCAAAACAAATTTTGCAATCCATCTTCCGCAAAAAAATGCATTTTTTCAAAATGTCGCAGGACTGAAAATAAAGCACGTAGCAAATTGAAGTTTTTTTGCATATAGAAGAGTATTGTACCTTTCATTTGCAATTTGCAAAATTAAAATCGGTTGGCCATCACGGTGTCAGGAATTTTTTTAAAAAACACTAAAATTGGATGCTATGCACTCAACAGCGGATACGTTTGCTCTGATTGGGCATTTCAATAACCTGTCAAAAATTATCGAATATTGCGCCTACCAATATTTATCTAATATATTACTTTCTTACTCTATATTTTGTTGTATTTTAATATTTTAATTCCACAAAAATCAAACTAATTTGATTATTGTTTGGGAAATATTGTTTAAACAATTGCATATTATGTTTAAAAATAATAAACTTTTATTCTCTAAGTTAAAATATATTAACAAAGAAAGTTTTTGTTAAAAAAAGTATTATTTCAAAGGACAAAGTATGTGTTTTTATTTTGCAAACAAATTTATTTATTTATATCGAAATGTACTAAAAATTTAAATTTATCAATCATTATCAAAGGTCATTTTAATGACCAATCAGAGCAAACGTATCCGCTGTCCTGCGCGTAGCACCAAAAATTAATGTTTATTTAAAAAAACTCCTGACGCCGTGGTAGTTAACCGACTTTAATTTTTCTAACTGTAAATAATAGGTAAAGTATTCTTCTATATAGGAAAAAACATTTAACTTGCTGTCTGCTTTATTTTCAGTCCTGCAACATTTTGAAAAATTGCATTTTTTGAGAAAGGTGGATTGCAAAATGTATTTTGAAAAGTCTGTTAAATCAATCTTAATAAAATTTACAGTATTGTTTTATTATACTACATAGTTTTTCTGGGTGAAATATGAAGGTCCTAATTTTAGCATAAATGGTTGAAAAACGTAAAATGCGAATACTTGTTTTTTTGTGGTTTTTCGCAATTATTGCCATTTTACAAGGGTGACAATTTTAAAAAATGTTAACCAATGCTATACCTATTTTAGGAAATTTAATTACTCAACTAATATATCAGTAGAATTTTTCTCGAAAATTAATACTTTTAAAGTTATTATCGAAAAACGAAGAAAAAATCGAATTTTTCCTTAATTTCTTGACATTTTGATTATTTAACCAATGTTCCGGACATTTTGGACTGGGAGAATAACCCAATTATTATTACATGCGTTATTTCCAAGCAATTTCTACAAAAAAATATGAGTCACCTCTCAACGTTCAAATGTACTAATATTTTTACAGATGCGCCCTGGTCTAAATATAATGTCAGAAATCTCCTTAAATAAATATATGAAATAGCTTAAACATAATGTCTATAAAATACAGTTTACAACAACTGCCATAATATACATCACTAAAAACAAAATCACCAAAAAGAAAATATCCACAAATGGCATTTACCTACATTTAGAATTTAAAACAGTGTTCGTGTTCTCAATATAATACGTACATTGTATGCATTAAGTAACACATTACGAACAAAGTAAAAATAGTTGCCTACATTATAAATGATTGTAAATAAATAAAAGAACTGGTTTACCACTAACCTTTGAAATAATAGCGTATTATTAATTTCGAAAAAATAAAAATGTAACCTTCGCCGCCAATAAAATAAATGTTATTTTCGACCATCGACTCTTTTATCTAAAAGGATTTTAGTGACTCAATAAACAATAAATTATATAAAAAAATTGTAGTTAGTTCAATTTTATTATTATAGTTGGCCAAATCTTCCTTTTTATTCGATGTAATCCATCAGATTTATTCGCTCCACCGCTAAAAATACCTTGGTGGATGATGAAGTTAATAACACCCAATCCATTTATTTATTATTTTTTTTAATTACTAAAATTGTAAATTTTTACTACACATCTTATAATAATCTTGTTTTTAACAGTAGGCCAATAAGTTAGGTTTTTACTTGGCATAACTAAAAAGACGGGGTTTGACAGTAGTTGAAATCTGTAGTATGAGATATTACAAAATTCGATTTATTACAGCCTAAAGTATATGCCGTAAATTTTGTACTGATAAGTAAAACGATCTTAATTCAAAAAATATTCATTTTGACTATGTAAGTTTTTTAGTACTTAAAAAAAGCGTTTCATATCAAATTCCTCGAGAAGAATCAGCTGTTAAACAAAATATAATTGTTAACTGTTTTTTTCACTTATGTTAAATGTTAACTATACTATTTGTAATTTATCATATAATATACAGTAAGGTGCAAATGAAAGGAATAAATTCGTTAAACTGGCCACATTAAGGAAAAATCCCTAAACAGGTCGATTTTTATTTTAAGATTATTATATTTTAGCATATAATATATCGTGCGCGTGACGTTATCTATCTGGGCGTGATGACGTAATCGATAATTTTTTAAATAAGAATATGGGTCGTGTGCTAGCTCATTTAAAAGGTTATTCAATAGGGAACTTGCATAAATTTGTAAATATTAAAATGATATTAAAAAACATAAGGTAACATGATCTTAAAAGGCTTGCATGCGAAAAAAACAAATATTTTTAACCCGTACGCTCATTACGACGCTTTGAAAATGCTATAAAATTCAAATATCTAAGGAGGCTCTTGAACGTCCTTCTATTGGTCCGACGTCACGGGCCACGGTCAACCGGGCTTAGCAGTCGGAAACAACGCGATTAGGGTAGGTATCACGGGTATATTACATTTTAATCGTCTTTAATGGAAAATTGGTAGGTATTATTTATGTTCATCTTATATATTATAATAAGTAGTTCCCCAATCAGCTTAGTTTTAAACTGAAATTGATAAAGTTGAGTGCTACTTTGTAAAGAGTTTAAAACGCATAATATGACGGACGAGGGTATGTCTGACAATTTACCTACCGTTGATGTCTTCATGGTGGCAACTTTTATAAAAACTAGTGAAAGCTATTCCATTGGAGAAATGCGAGGTGTCAAGGCAAATAAGTAAGAGTTATTAATAAGCATGTTTAAACCGTTTATAACAATAGTTTGGTACCATTATATTATAGTATGCGATTTACCCCGTGGGTTTGATCTGCCTACCTCTACCACAGCTATTTCTCAGTCGGAATTATTTTTATATTATTAGTTGGTTTGATTTAGATGAGCATGAGACATGACAGTTCAAATGAAACACTAGATAACTATAGAGAATATAATGTCAACAAAATTTTAAGTCCCATTTTACATACAAATATTAATTTTGATTTCAATAGTTTATAGGAACAAAAGTAAGTAATTAATTTAAAAAAATAAACCAGAACCAGCTGTTTCCTTCACATAAATATAAAAATCATTGTATTTTAGTCCCCTTTTTAGACTCCTTAACCCAATCTAAATTGTACCTTGTTCTTTCTTGTTTTCTCCCATAAAATAAAATAAAATCTATTACCGTCCTTATTTCCTTCAATAAAAAAAAACATTTGCCTGGATAAACACACTGCAATCTTCCTTAAATTTTGTCAAAATGTCAAAAGGTTAAACGTCAAATATCGAACTTCTAAATAAATCTGCCAAATGTATTATTTCCAATATACTGAATAAATGTAAATCTGGTAAATAAATGTACTTCTATTACTTCTTTAAAGCCTCAGGATCGATAAATACAATTACTGAATACCGGAACACCCTTTAACATACAAAAGAAAAAGAAAATAAAAATAACTGAAATAACTTCTTAAAACTGAGAACCAATAATCTGAACAAAAATGACTTCAGCTTACCTTTAACATACAAAAGGGTCTATTACACGACTCTCAGCCTGACCATTAATAAACATCGAATTAATCTCTAGAGGATTTTCCAAGACAAATCTTTACGTGCCCCAAATTTCCAGCACACCAACGGGTACCTCAATAAAAGAATTCCCAGTACATCCCACCAAAGGATTGAAAAAGTACCATTTCAATTAAAAAAACTGGAAATCCAAATCGCCGACCAGGCTTCAAGTGCTTTCTCAAAAATGTTTATTGAAAAGAATGAACGTTGTTGATTTGCTAACAAGGCGTTCAAAACAAAAAACTCTACAACAAAAATCTTCTCTCACTGACTCACACAAAAAGCATATACATCCAAACATACAAATTATACATCCTCCAAGGACAAAATAATCGGTTATAAACAACCAAAACTCAACAAACGTTACTACTAAATTTTCAATCGTAATAACTCCACCTTTCTTTCCGGAAAGAAAATTAAGTTTCTTTGAATTGAATCCCAAAGAAACTTTTTACACAAATACATACTATGTTACACTATCTACATCAGAATCCGATTCAACGTGGCTATCAGAGTTCTGTGGGTGAGGTTTCAAGTCTTTCACATGCCAGTGACCAATAGACTTACCATTATCATTTATTAATTCATATGTACAATAACCAACCTTACGCTTTACTCTAAAAGGTCCAACAAATCTATCAGCAAACTTAGATGTAAAATAATTAGCTTTATCAGAAAGAACATAGTTCTTTTTCCAAACTAAATCATTTTCCTTAAAATGAACATCCCTTCTTCTTAAATTGTATCTTTCTCTGGTGTGAACTGAAGCTTTATCAATCCGCTTTTTAACCCAGTCTCTCAACTTATTCATATTTTTAGAACGATCATAAACAGGTTGTTTATTTTCTTCGTTCCCTATTTTTAGATGGTATTCACTTCCATGAGTCATCATCTCACAACCAAAATTAATGAAATATGGTGTTTGACCTGTCACCTCATGTTTGGCAGTTCTAATAGCACAACCTAGTTCAGGTAAATTAACATCCCAGAACCTATGATTATCTTTAACATAAGCCATCAACATGGTTTTCATGATACGATTAATTCGTTCAGTAGGGTTTGGATGAGGGGTAAAATTTGGAGTAAAAAGAAATCTGATTCCAAACTCTTGACAAAAAGATCTTAGAATATTACCTTTGAACTGACTTCCATTATCACATTTTAAGACTCTGGGAACACCAAACAAAAGAAATACATTTTCTTTTAAAATTCTACTTATAGAAGTGGCAGTTGCCTTTCTCAGAGGGAATAAAAGAGGAAATTTACTGAACTTATCTTCTTCTTCTTAAGGTGCCGAGACCGCTTGTCGATCGTTGGCTCTCATGTTGCGCAGCATATTAAAAATCATTGTCTTATTTACAGCCGCACAAAATAGTTCAGTGCTAGTTTTCCCAAACCATTGGCGTAGGTTCTTAAGCCAAGAAGTTGTACGGCGACCCACACTTCTTTTTCCCATTATTTTACCTTGCATGACAAGGTGAAGTATGTCATATTTTTCTGGGTGACTTATCAGTAACTACCAAAATCCAAGTATTACCAGCTGAACTTCTGGGCAATGGTCCAAATAAATCCATACTGATGATCTCCCAAGGCTTTGTGGGTTCAACAGCCTGTCCCATATGTCCTGCAGGACTTTTCTGTTCAGGCTTTGTCCTTAAACAAACCTCACATTTCCTTATATATTTTGTAATGTCCATTTTCATAAAAGGCCAATAGAAAAGGCGAGATACACGATGAAATGTTTTGTAGATACCTAAATAACCTGAAACACAAGAATCATGACTAGAGACTGGAAAATATGCACTAAAAAATGTCTAAAATATGCATGCAATATGCATTTTAAAACAAGCTGAATATGCACAATTAACATGCAAATATGCATTTATATATGCACTTATTTTTATATGAATAATTTTATGGTTTACGTTAAATACATAAATAAATAAAAAATAATAAAAATAAATAAATAGGTTTGAATTTAAACCAAATTGTATTATTATTTCTTAATATATTTTTTTAACTTCAGGTTTTGTGACAAATAAAACGGCAAAATATTTTATTTTGACCACAAGATAAATAAGAGTACAATAAAATAAATGTACATATTTTTATTGTTACAATATTGATTCATATTTTCTAAACTAATATTATAAAAAGAGTACAATAAAACAAATTTACATATTTTTATTGTTACAATAAATAATCATATATTGATTCATATTTTCTAAACTAATATTATGTCTTCTATCTGTTAATATTTGTTTATAGGCAGAAAAAGATCTCTCAACGTCACAAGATGTAATTGGGGCATATTTAAACTTTGCTATTAGAGACGGATCCATATTAATATTTTCATCGAAGTTTCCAAAATTGATTATATTATTTATTGAACGCAATAAAGTGAAACCCTCATTTTTGTTTAAAACGTCATCAAGTTTATCTTTAATTTTTACTCCAATTTCCCCATTCAGATTTGTTATTTTCTGTTTAACCGAATCAACAATAGACATACTATTGTGAAGACATAAATTTTGAGCCTCTAATTTTGTAATTGAACTTTCAATGATATCGAAATTCGATTTTATATACAACAATTGATTTTTAATAGACTTTTCTTTAAAAATATTTTGACAGTTATCAATAGCGGTACAAGTCGGATCAAAACTTGAAATAACGCTTTTGATGTCGTCGTAGTGTTCAGATAAAAATATAGCACTTTTAAGCCAAGTTCCCCATCTGGTTAATACTGGTTCTGGTGGTAAAGGAATATCGGGAAGCATCTCCCTATATACCTGTACACGTAGTGGTGCTTTCAGAAATACTTTTTTTACATTATTTATTAAGGTGTTTACATTGGGAAATTCAATTCTAACTTTCTCTGCAACTCTGTTTAGGCCGTGCGCCAAACATGTACAGTGAATTAAATTAGGGAAAAAGATTTTAAGATTGGATGCAGCTTTCATCATATATGAGGCGGCATCACTAAGCATTAATAATATTTTTTCAAATGGTACTTGATCAGGTAAAAAAAAATTTGTTAGGGATTCGTTAACAAATCTAGCTATTGTAGCATAGTTTGTTTTTTCCAAACATTTTACACTAATTAAGTATGAGTTTTTAAAATCGCCAGAGTCGTTAAGAACTCCAACAATTAGATTCGCAATTTGTCGACCCTTTGTATCCGTTGTTTCGTCGACGGAAATCCAAAGATATTCGGCTTTTAACTGATTTTTAATACTCGTCATCACATCTTTGTAACATGCACTGACATATTTTTTCCGAAGAGTTGAAGAACTTGGTATTTGAGCTGGTTTATCTTTAATCTTGCAATAAGTTTTTAAAAAGTTTTGACACGATTTATGTTCTAACTTGTGCAGAGGGATATTGCAGTTCAAAAAAAAATGGCATAAATCCTTTGCAAAGGTTTCTTGCCCAACTGACGTATTCTGAATCTGCAAACTGTTCTGTAGAATCTGCTGGCGAGGTTTATTATCATTTTTTGATAGCTTAGTTTGGTGAAGTGAAGTTTTTATGTGTTGAACTACTTGGAATTTCTTTTGACATGGAATCTGGAATATAATGATAATGATGTTTTAGATGTTTTCGTAAATAGATACCTACATTAAAATGATCAAACTTTTTAAACCTCCCCCAATTTTTTTTTATTTCTCAAAGTGAAATTGAAATCGTCAAACAATAAAGTACAGTCAGTGTACCGTAGTATACAGGGTGGGCCACTCTCAACACCTCGCTCTGTATAAGCCAAACCGTTGCGAACTTTAAAAAACAGTTTTTGAAGAAATGGGACGGTTTGTCATTTTAGAATAGACAGACACATAGATGTGCAAAGAAGTTTGATAAGTTTAAAAATCTATTGAAGTGGAGAACTTACCTTTTTATCACAAATGGTGCAAAACATACTTTCACTGTCGATAACTTTTAGATGATTGTTACTTCCAATCCAACTTCTGAGAAGACTTGATTTTTCCCTTGCTACTTTAGGCATTTTCACAATAATAATAAAATGATTTTTTTACACAGTATAGTCAATAACTTGCAATCACAAAAGTTGAATAATCGGCGATTGATTTAAGACTAACCATTCATAAAATAAAATAATCTATCCTACCCTTAAAATGCTTAAAATTTCGTTTTGGTTGGTTTTCCCAGAATAATTCATAGTTGGCCGACACCAGCAGAAAGTACAGGTAATATTTGTAATGTTATTCAAAATATAATCGGTATTTACTTAGGTAATTTGTAAATTCTGAGAAGTCTATAAATCTTAAATATCCGGATAATGATACCTGCAGCTATAAATAACGCCCATTATGTTTATGGGTACAACAACAAAGGAGCTTAACAGCAAAATATTTACTTTCACATTTTATTTTAATGGATGTTGATGTTACTAATATATACCTTATTTTTAAATGGGGTAGAGTAAATTCCCATCAAAATATGCATTTATATGCTCTTAAATCTCCAAATATGCAAGGCATATGCATTTATGAAAAACATGAGAAATATGCAGCATATATATGCATATGCATTTTGCATATAATCCAGTCTTTAATCATGACACCTCTGAAGTATCTTATCTCGAAAATCTTTTGGAACTACAAGTTTACAATATTCACAATCACCTCTTAAACTCGGAAAATCTTGATCAATATATTTATACAACTTATTATTTGCAAGTCTCCATCTGGCAAATTTTAAAGGAATTTTATTTACATTATTACACATTTTCTTATACCATTTATCACTGGTAGAAGAAAAATCATATTCGTCACATTCGGGGTTTATTGCTTCAACATTACTTATTTCTACAGAATTTATCATACGTACACTATCAACAGGTAGTTCTAAAGCTCGCGAAAGGGTGTCAGGAACTATGTGATCCTTACCTTTGCGATGCAGTACTTCATAGTCAAACTGTTGCAGACGTAAGGCCCATCTACCAAGTCGTCCTTGAGGGTCCTTCAAATTGTCCAACCATAACAACGAGTAGCAATCAGTGATTACATAGAACTTATAACCATCTAGATAAGCTCGTAAAGTTTCACACGCCAACAAAACACAGAGGCATTCACGCTCAACACTGCTATAGTTCCTCTCGGCTCTATTTGGAGTTCTAGACAAATAACAAATTACATGTTCAGTTTCATCATACTTTTGAGTAAGGACAGCTCCAAGACCATACGCTGACGCATCAGTTTGTACGTAGAAAGGTTTGTCAAAATTAGGACTAGACAAAATAGGTGCTGAGACAAGAGCGTCTTTAATACTCTGAAAAGCTTCCTCAAAAGCTTTGTCCCAAACGAACTTCTTGTTCTTTTGTAATAATCTACACAAAGGTGAAATAAGATCTGAATAACTATTTACAAACTTACGATACCATCCTATAACTCCAAGAACTCTTCTGACTTCAGTGACATTGGTAGGACGTGGAAAATTCACAATGGCCTCTACTTTTGCCGGATCTACAGACAGACCACTAGAGTTAACAATATAACCCAAGTATTTAAGTTCTGACACACAGAAAGAACATTTTTCTTTATTAAGGGTCAAATTGGCTTTTTTCAATCTGGCAAAGATTTCTCTCAAAACTTCGATATGTTTATCGTAAGTTGACGTAGCAAGACATACAGTAGGAAAAATGAAAGAATACCCATGAACGAACATATAAAACACGCTGTATTTTCCTGTCACCGTGTCAGACAAAAGATTGGCCAGCGCAAGTACATGTAATAATTATTGTTACATGTACTTGCACTGGACAATTTTCTTTGTGACACGGTGACAGGAAAATACAGCGTGTTTTATATGTTAGTTCATGGGTATTCTTTCCTTTTTCCGACTGTATATCATCTAAGTACACAAAAACATACTCAGAGAGTTCAGGACCTAATAGATTATCTACTAATCTTTGAAACGTAGCTGGAGCGTTGTGCAATCCGAAAGGCATACGACAATACTGGAAAAGTCCACGCCCTGGCACAGTAAACGCCGTGTACTGCTTGCTCTCTTCAGTAAGACCCACCTGCCAATAGGCACTCTTAATGTCCATTGTTGACAAATATCTAGCTCCACCTAATTTACTTAAAATGCTATTTATATAGGGTAAAAGATAAGCATCACGCTCAGTAACTCGATTCACTTTCCTAAAATCAACGCAAAAACGCCATTCCCCATTCTTTTTAGGTACCAGAAACACTGGTGAAGACCATCCGCTGTGTGACTGTTCGACAACACCAAGCTTCAGTATTTTGTCCAGCTCCTTGTTGATCATATCCTGCTTAATTGGTGATACCGGATAAAACCTCTGCTTGATTGGTTCTTGTTGACTAACTACAATTTTGTGTTGAACTACATTAGTACAAGTTAATTTGTCTGGATCGATACTAGAAAAATAAGAATCAACGAGTTCGTTAAGCTGTTTGCGTTGCTCTGGTAGAAGTTCAGATTCCGATTGTATCGAATTAACCACTGGAACAATCATAACTTCCGAAGAGAAAAACCACTCTCCTTTTCGTAAATCTGGTACAATACCCATTCGCACCCAGAAATCTACACCTAGTACTAAAGAGTGTCTACACTGTGGCCAAACGAAAACATCAATTACCTTAACAACATCACGAAGTTTAATAGGCACCCAAGCTACACCTAATAAAGGACTCTGACTACCATCTGCAACTCTGCAAGACCCATCTGGAACAGTTTTTAAATGTACACCTAAACTACGTAGAATCTCCCATGTAGGCATATTTACAAACACCTTATTGGCTCCACAATCCAATAAACCGAATAATGTATTACCTAAGATATCAACTTCTACATAAGGACATTCACTTTCATTACTCTGTGCTAAAATATAATCTTAAACTAACTTAAATGAATAAAAATTATTACTATCTTCTTCCTTATCGACCTTTAACTATCTATTCCGATTCGAGATAGCCCGGTCGTCCACTATCTCCGGTGGTCGTTTCCCGAATTATTTCCAGAATTGTTTCCAGTCCTAGAATTATTGTTACGATTCTGTGAATTACATTGAGGACAAGTATTTTTAGTAAAACCTTCCTTTTTACAACCAAAGCATCTAAGCACACGTTTTGGCCTCTTACAGTCCTTAACCACGTGACCATACTCATTACACCGCCAGCATTTAGGTACAAACCCATCTACTTCCTGCACAACGTGATGACGAGAAGAATTCGCTCTACTACTAGAAGAAGGCTTAAATGACTCAATATTAATTCGAGTTTGCTCAATTTTTCGACACAAGTCAATTAAATCAAAAGGACTCTTTACTTCGACTAAAGTTAATCTTTCCTGATAAAAAGGTAAAATGTTTTTAAGTAACACCTGCATTTTTAAACTGTCCGGAACTGGTGTTGGCATTTGTTCGAACTTACTGGTCATCTTGGCAACAAACATACCAATATATTCGTTAGATTCCTGAGTAGTATGAAGAATATCCTGCCAGATCTCATCTGCAGAAAGGGTAAATTCTTCCTTAACTAAGCTCACTAAACTATCCCAGTTGCTAGCATAGTTCCTATACAATTTATAAAAACCTAAAGCGTTACCAGTAAATAAATCTCTAGCACAAGAAAATAACTGAATTTTATTTACATTACGTGATCTACAATACTCCTCAACTTCTTCAAGAAAAACAGAAAAATTTTGTGGTTTACCAGAATACTTAATTACCCACTTATATACAGGTTCTGAAGGAAAGTTACTATTAGATGGCAAGGAAACAATGGGATTAACTGTTGAATTCGAAGTTTGATTTGTTTGGTTACTCACATTCGGTGCAGAAATATTTCGAGTAGGTGTAGAATTACCATTAGGGTCATTTAAATTAAGACCTGATAAATCAATATGATGATAAAAATTAGGATCAGTAGGCATCTCTACAGAAACAACATTACTAGTTTTCAAAACATTAGACTTATTAGTATATTCACCTATCAAATCCATCAATATCTTTAACAATGAAGAACGCTTTGACATTTCAGCAATGTCTGTACTGTGAATACGGTTTAATCTACCAGAAAGATGTGCAAACGTAGTCTCAATTCTTCTTACTTGGTTTGCAGTACCTGTAAAAACATTAACAACATCCTGAATCTCTTTTAATTTATTTTCACAACTTGTCAACTCAGCAGGAATATCAGGGGGTAAATCAAAGTTAGGGATTTTGCCAGATTTTTCTAAAACAAGGCAACTACGCAAAGTACTCTTTAACTCTTCTACCTTACAATTAGTCAAAACAATACCTCTCATTTGTAACTCAACTTCAAGTTCGTCTTTGACCAAGCGGTCAATATCAAGTTTAAACGACATTTTCTTTTAGAGAAATTAAAATACACAAAAAAATAAGACAAGAAAACCTCTACCTCACTTTAAATAAAAGTACATTTAACTTTTGATTATTAATTTTAAACTCCTGTAACTCTACGTAACCTATGTCTTACTTGAACTATCTAAAATAAATAAAAATCTCGGGTGGTTGAAAAGCCCCTTAAGTTGGCCGCCAAAAATGTACCACAGCTATTTCTCAGTCGGAATTATTTTTATATTATTAGTTGGTTTGATTTAGATGAGCATAAGACATGATAGTTCAAATAAAACACTAGATAACTATAGAGAATATAATGTCAACAAAATTTTAAGTCCCTTTTTACATACAAATATTAATTTTGATTTCAATAGTTTATAAGAACAAAAGTAAGTGAGTGGCTTAATATCAAAGACGGACATTTGTAAAAACATGAGAATTTAGTTAGAAGTGGTTACTTATAGAATTTTTCCCGCTCTTTTCAACGGTGATAATAGTTTCCCTCAAACACGGACGCAAATACGTTATTTTTAGCTTCAAAGTTGAATGTTTGTTTTAAAAACGGACTCCTGTCATGAAGGTTTATTTCAAAAAATGGACATTTCCCCAACAGCCCAATGAGAATGCTGTATTGTGATCACATGACTGTGAAGTCAACCAATGAACTAAAACTATAGGAAGTGAGATTTTCATTGTATACAAAAACCCATTTATCTCAATTCTTCTCGAATGACACATGTCCGTCTTTGATATTAGGCCACTCAAGTAATTAATTAAAAAAAATAAACCAGAACCAGCTATTTCCTTCACATGAATATAAAAATCATTGTATTTTAGTCCCCTTTTTAGACCCCTTAACCCAATCTAAATTGTACCTTGTTCTTTCTTGTTTTCTCCCATAAAATAAAATAAAATCTATTACCGTCCTTATTTCCTTCAATAAAAAAAACATTTGCCTGGATAAACACACTGCAATCTTCCTTAAATGTTGTCAAAATGTCAAAAGGTTAAACGTCAAATATCGAACTTCTAAATAAATCTGCCAAATGTATTATTTCCAATATACTGAATAAATGTAAATCTGGTAAATAAATGTACTTCTATTACTTCTTTAAAGCCTCAGGATCGATAAATACAATTACTGAATACCGGAACACCCTTTAACATACAAAAGAAAAAGAAAATAAAAATAACTGAAATAACTTCTTAAAACTGAGAACCAATAAACTGAACAAAAATGACTTCAGCTTACCTTTAACATACAAAAGGGTCTAATACACGACTCTCAGCCTGGCCATTAATAAACATCGAATTAATCTCTAGAGGATTTTCCAAGACAAATCTTTACGTGCCCCAAATTTCCAGCACACCAACGGATACCTCAATAAGAGAATTCCCAATACATCCCACCAAAGGATTGAAAAAGTACCATTTCAATTAAAAAAACTGGGAATCCAAATCGCCGACCAGGCTTCAAGTGCTTTCTCAAAAATGTTTATTGAAAAGAATGAACGTTGTTGATTTGCTAACAAGGCGTTCAAAATAAAAAAACTCTACAACAAAAATCTTCTCTCACTGACTCACACAAAAAGCATATACATCCAAACATACAAATTATACATCCTCCAAGGACAAAATAATCGGTTATAAACAACCAAAACTCAACAAACGTTACTACTAAATTTTCAACCGTAATACCTCTGAAGGATTTCGTATATCCTGGAAAAGATTACTGTGTAATTATAATAAAGATTATATTTTATTGTAATGTTTATTATGGTGATTAGCAGACGTACCGATAGAACGTGTACATAGCCAACAAAATCCTTCTTTACAAAGATAATAATACGCATAAATAAGAAAAATCATTATTGTAATTTTACAAGTTAATATCTTTATCATCTTAGCTTATACTTGCACGGCATCCCTCGGTAGACCGCAAGCTATAGTAGAAACCCGACTGTAGACCAAATACTATAGTAGCACCAATACTTTTTAGTTACTCTTACTTTTATTACTAAAAGTTTTGTTTATTTTTAAGTTACTTGTTTCTTCTTTGTTCTTCAACACAAGAAACGACAAAAGTAATTTCATAAAAAAGAAGTTTTTGATACATATCAACAGAGATAAAATGATAATATTTTGCCTGCCACAGAAAAAATCATTTTTGCCACAGAGTAAAACAAGATATTTCAACTATATTATTTATCTATGGGCAAACTGCATTAAATGCAATAGCCCACCGAACGGGCAAACGATACGAGTGGCCTATGACGTCATACACCAGCTCTCGCTTTTGAAATTGCTTGAAACGGAAATTTTAGGCGCGGAACTTTGATCAGATGTTGTGCGTACACTATTCATTGTTAAGACGTACCGTAAAACGGGTTTACTTTGCACTGAGCAGGGTAACTTTGCACCGAACGTGTAAAAGTATATTTTGTGTAAATCTACGCTCAATTTTCTTTAGATATTTGTACTACCTTTAGAACACATAGGCAACATCGCAATACATCAGTAAGACGCGCGAGATTGTCCCTGCGGTCGTCAGTTATTCATCAGCAACGATTCAAATATCAACCTTAAAAATTTATTATTTTCTGGCTTTGCAAAATCATACAGTACAGACAGTCACAGCGGTCAAAAATTGGTAAGTACACATCTAATGATATATACCATAACCGATTGCGATTTTTAGTTGTTAAAATAACGGTTTTAAACCAGGATAGCACTAACAAAAAAAAACATTGTTGACATGTGCACTTAGACGTGAAATTGGGTATACTTTGCACCGCCAACTTGCAAGTGGTGCAAAGTATCCCCAGGAATAAAAGTTAAATATAAAAATTGTTTCAGGAAATGCCCAGACATTATAAAAGGAAACTGGGATCTCGCAAATATGCAGACTACGCAGAAGAAGATCTGAAGGCATGTTTGTCAGCCATAAAAGATGGCATGAGCACAAGAGTTGCAGCTGAAACCTTTAAAATCCCAAGGAGAACTATATTTTATAAATTAAAAGGAGTACACGCTGGCAAACCAGGATACCCAACAATATTCTCGTACGAAGAGGAAAGGTGCTTCGTACAATGTATTCAGAGCCTTAGTGATGCTGGTTTTCCTGTTACTGGGATGGAATTGCGGCAAATAATAAAGAGCTATTTAAATCGTCAAGGAAAAAATATTACTCGCTTTAAGGATAATACTCCAGGTATCGATTGGGTCAAATCATTTTTAAGTCGTCATAAGGACCTTACTGCAAGGATAGCCTCAAACATTAAACGAAGCAGAGCAGCGCTCAATGCAGACCAAATGACTGAATACATTGAAAATTTAAGACAAACCATAACTGGTGTGGAGCCACATGCTATTTTTAATTATGATGAGACTAACTTAACAGATGATCCCGGAAAAAAAAAGGTATTAACTAAACGTGGGGTTAAATATCCTGAACGAATTTGTAACTCTTCAAAAAGTAGCATTTCTCTTATGATGTGTGGAAATGCAGCTGGTGAGCTACTACCTTCTTATGTGGTGTACAAATCCAAGCATTTGTGGGACACCTGGACTGAAAATGGCCCCCCTGGTACACGTTATGCAAATACTGCCTCTGGTTGGTTCGAATCACAGACATTTGCAAATTGGTTTAACACTATTCTATTGCCCAGGCTTAAAAAAATTCAGGGAAAGAAGGTCGTTTTAGGAGACAATTTGTCTTCTCATATTAATGTTGAAGTCTTGGATTTGTGTCGAAAACACGACATTCATTTTATATGTTTGCCTCCGAATAGCACCCCCGTTACACAACCGTTAGATGTTGCATTCTTTGCTCCAATGAAAAAGGCCTGGAGGGAAATTTTATCTCAATATAAGGAAACTCATGTAGGCAGTAGATCAAATGTACTTGAGAAACAACATTTTCCAACGCTTTTACGGTCATTAATCGAAAAAATACAAAAAAATGGCGATCAGATATTAAAGTCCGGATTTAAGAAATGTGGTATCGTTCCTTGTGATGTAGCACCGCTCTTGGAGCGGTTAAAAACAACTAAGCGATCTAATGTGATAACTGATAGTGATTCAACAAATAATAAATCAAGTTCGTCGGATATCGAAAACACTTTCATTCAGTATTTAGAAGATAAAAGAAAGGAAGCCACAAAGTTTAAGACACGTGGGAAGAAAAAGAAAATAACTGTTCCGGCAGGACAAAGTATTGCCCATTCTGAAATTACTTTAAAAGATCTAACTGAAGCATCTACTTCCACACCTCATAAAGCTGTTGAACCAGAAATCGTAGATGATTCAGAGGAGGACAATGTTTTGGACGACCACTTTCCACTAGGCAGGGATTCATCAGACGATGAAATAAATGAGGTGCAAGAGATGGAAGAAGAAAGCGAATTTAATGAAAAACTCGCCTCTGGTTCTCTTGGAAGGAATATTGCTGAAAAAGTTAAAAACTCTGAATTAGATGTTGTTAAAAAAAATATTGGTGAGTACGTTTTATTTTTCTATGAAGATCATGTTTACCCCGGCGTAATAACAGCAATAGAAAATGATGGAGCGATGATCAATGCCATGGCAAAATCGTTAAAGTCTTGGAAATGGCCAGAAAGGCGCGACGAAATATGGTATTCGTGGGACAATGTGATTGGTGCCATAAAACCTCCCAAAAAAATTTCTAGACGAGGATTGTACATTGTTCCAGAATGCGACAAATTGTGGTGGGATTAGTTTCAAACTTTGTATTTTCACTATTGTCGTTATAATAAAGGTTATTCGTTTAAAATGTAGCAATATTTTTTCCTTTTATGTTTCTTTTATAAATGTAGGTAGGTTTAAATTCAAAAAATTGGCCAATAAACATTTTTTTTGCATTTAATTGGTGCAAAGTTTAAAACCCTGTAGGATTACTATGCACCAGCAAGCATCTTGTAGCCAAATATTATTAAAATATCGAATGGTGCAAAGTATGACTCTTCTAGGGTATACTTTGCACCACTAATAAAACTAGGTTTTTCTTTTAATTATGCAATATACCTAAAAAATAGCTAAAATAACAGCTATATTACGACCTCTTCAATAGATGTATATAATAAAAAGTTCAGATCTTCTTTCAAGTAACTTTATATCCACTCTAAGAAAAAAAAATAATAATAAATGGTGCAAAGTAACCCCGCTTTACGGTAATATTTTGAATATAACATTTTAAAACATAAATTAACAATTTTATGCAAAAAAATTTTTTAGTGCAAGTTTCCTATTCTCTATTCAGTAATGTAAACATTAATATAATTATTTATACAGGGTGTCCAAAAACAATTTTTTAAATTAAATTAATTTACAAAAAAAAAGAGGAATGTATGTAATTTATTTAATACAAAATATTTTTTACTGTTATCAGATAAACACTGCTTTTATCTTAAATTCAATGTTCAAGCCAGCTGCCGCTATGCACCTGATTTTTGGAAGTTTGAACAATTAATGTAAGCGAAAAGCGATGTTAATTTTTCGAATAAATGTTCTGACAGTAAAATTTTCTGACAGTAGTAAATGCATTTTGAATAAAATAAATTACATACATTCTTCTTTTTATGTCAATTAATTTAATATAAAAAAATTGTTTTGGACACCCTGTATAAATAACGGTATTAATGTTTATATCACTAAATAGAGAATTTAATAACCTTTCAATCATTGATTACGTCATCACGCTCAGATGGATGACGTCACTTGTGTGATATATATGCCAAAATATAATAATTTAAAAATAAAAATCGATCTGTTTTGGAATTTTCCGTAAAGTGGCCGGTTTACGAAATACCGAATTTATTCCTTTAATTTGCGCCATACTGTATATTACCATGTAAACTGTTACTCGTGCTAATGACCATAGATGTCAATGCACGTTAATTTAAATGAATAAAAAATATATCCTTTCAAGCTCGTTAACTTTCATCAGATAGAGTATAGACGACTTTCTCTGAATGAACTAAAACAAATCCGAATTCTAATTTCGAATTACAGCAAAACAAAGCGATATGGGTGCCGTGGCGGCATATAATATACAGGGTGTTTCATTAATAATTGTCCATATAGTAACTGGACAAACCTTAGCACAAAATACGAAGATTTAACCTAAAACACTTAAATAAAATGTGGTTCCTTACTGAGTTACAGGGTGTTTTATCAAAAAATTTAAAAAGTATTTTTGCTCAGCATTTTAAAACTGTTCGACGTATCCTTTTCATATTTCGCAGGAAGTATAGGTACTGTACAAACTACTAAAATATGTTAAACAAACGTTTCTGGCTATTACCAGAGGCGTACGACGGGGGAAAGTGAATGGTTGACCCTTTCCAAATTCTACGCCACTGGCGGAATTACCATTTTAGTTTAATTATTGAATTCTCCAATACTTTCTATGAAGATAATATACTCTTCATTCGTAATGATAAAGTCATTAGTTTTCGAGATCTTTGAAGTTAAAAATTAAACGACACGGTTATTTTGATTAATGTATTGTGTCGCTCCATTTTTAAATTCAAATATCTCGAAAACTTATCATTTTATCGTTCCAAATGAAGAATACATTATTTACATAAAAAGGACTGGAAAATCAAAAAATTACACTAAAATAGCTATTTCGTCAGTGGCGTAGAATTTGGGAAGGGTCAACCAGCCACTATCCCCTGTCGTACGCCTCTGGTGGTAGCTAGAAACGTTTATTTATCATAATTTAGTAACGTGTAGAGTACCTACACTTTATGCCAAGTATGATAAGGATACGGCAAATAGTTTTAAAGTACTGGGTACAAATAATTTTTAAATTTTAATCTTATGAATCATATCATAAAATAATCAAAATAACTGTGCCGTTTCATATTTAACTTCAAATATCTCGAAAACTAATGACTTTTTCGTTACCAATGAAGAGTATATTATTTACGTAGAAAGTATTGGAAAATCTAAAAACGGTAGGAAAATAGTAATTCCTCCAGTGGCGTAGAATTTGAGAAGGGTCAACCATTCACTATCCCCTGTTGTACGCCTCTGGTAGTAGCTAGAAACGTTTGTTTATCATAATTTAGTAGGTTGTATAGTAGTCGCACTTTCTGCCAAGTATGAAAAAGGTACGTTGAATAGTTTTAAAATGCTGAGCAAAAATAATTTTTAAATTTTTAGATAAAACACCCTGTAACTCAGTAAGGGACCACATTTTATTTAAGTGTTTTAGGTTAAATCTTCGTATTTTGTGCTAAGGTTTGTCCAGCTACTATATGGACAATTATTAATGAGACACCCTGTATATTTTGATTTAGTTTTAAAATGCAAACCTATGTTTAGAATATCTCTGGGACTATTACTTATACAACTACTATAATACTCGTTGGTCTGTTGGTCTGTTGATCTGTTCGAGTTGAAAACACCTTTTAAATGAGTACCTATACTAAATTTACAATCAAGATGCAATAGAAATAAACAAACCAAGACACCTTAAATGCTACTAGGAGCACTCCCGAATGATAATTTACAATGTATATGTTACGGCAAGAGTAGATAAATGGTAATTGTACAAAATTACCGGCAATTGTCTACAATTGCCAGAGTCGACGGTAAATGTAGGAAATTATTTTCAATTCTCTACTTTTACCGGTAATTGTATACAATTACCAAGGGCCAGCAGTAAAAGTATAAAATGATGAAATAAAAACAATAAATTTCAACAACTATTTAAAAAGTGTGATTTTTATTGAACTGAATTATTAAAAACAAGAGATATGTTGTTTAACCTGAATTGAATTTTTTGTCTGTAATAATACTACTGCTTTACTTACTCGTTGTTGTGTAATGGCAAATTGGAATTACACAACTTTCCATTTTTTTATCACACTTACCTGTTTTACATTTACTTTTGCAAGCACATCTCTGAGAGCCTTGTTCATCCGACAAAGACGTTTTTCTGACATACTCGAGCAATCAAATGTTTAAGTTTAGCACCATGTCTAGAGAAATGAATAATTCTTTGCAGACGGTATAGGCTATTGATTATATATTTTAGAAAGGAACTACAGCGTTAACGGGGTTTTATTATTTCATATAGTCAATGGACCTCTAAATATGAAAAAACCGCGGAGTGCTACCATTTACAGGGGTGCGTTTTTAAGAAAGGGGTGAATTAGTCCCTGGGCACAGGGCGAATTAGGGTGAGTTCTATGCACGTTTGGTACAAACACGTCTACAGGAAAAATTTTGCAGGTTAAATTTACTATCGAAATATCACATTTTAAAGTCAAAAATATTTTTTTTTACAAAATTATATTCAAAAGAAAAGCGAGAAAAAAACACGAAAGGTAGCATTTTTGTTTCTTGCCCTATAACTTTTTTCCACGGGGATATAGGTATAGGCGTTGCTTAAGAGAAAAAAAATTTCCATCCTTCCTGTTTAGAATGGCGTTTGGTGTAAGTCTGTACGATTTATAGTTTTCAAAATATGATTTTTCAAATTTCGCCACTCACAACAATTTTGGGTCATTTTCCTTGTTACTTCGCAAACATTGTTCTGTAACTTTTTTTTACGCAGCTTTAGGTATATGCAATTTTACATTACGTAGAAAGAAAAGTCAATTACCTTTAAAACGGTCTATCATAGAAGGCTGTATGACTATTTTTAAGTAAGATATGGATTTTCAAAATTTTATACCTTTAATGATTTTTGATATATTTTACGATTATTTTTAAATTTCTCATTATAAATTTTTTAGGTATATACATTGTGCAATAAAAAGGAAAGCTTATTTTCTTTACTTTAAAATGGTGTATTTCAATCACCGCTGGGTCTATTTTTAAACAAGATATGCTTTTTCAAAGTTTGACATATACACATGCAATAGGTCCCACTAAGTTGGAAACATATGGAAAACTTTTTATTAATAACTTTATGAAAAAAATTATTCTTTACAAAATGCTCTGCATAGTCTAAAACCTAAGATGTAATCATCAGATATAAAATTTTATCAATAGTGTACGAGGTATGTTAAAAAATATGAATTTCGCTCAAGAGTAAAGTACCTTTATATTTCACAATATCGAAAAGTGTTATTAAGAAAAGTTATTTGGAATTAAAAATTATGTTACAGTATTCAATTATATTCTTCTAATTGAAAAAAACAAAATTTTTTAAAATTTTTCTCAAATTACGGATACCCTTGGATATCCTACGGATATCTTGTTTAAAAATAGTCCTAGAGGTGATTTCAATACACCATTTTAAAGTTAAGAAAATTAGCTTTTTTTATTCCAGAATGTATATACCTAAATGTACAAGAAAAAAAGTCATAATGAGAAATTTAAAAAATAATCATAAAAAATATCAAAAATCATTAAAAGTATAAAACCTTGAAAAAGCATAACTTGTTTAAAAATAGTCGTACGGCCTTACACAGTAGACCATTTTATAGGTAATTGATTTTTCTTTCTACTAAATGTACCATTGCATATACCTACAAAGGCGTAGAAAAAAGTTACAGAACAATGTTTGCTAAATAATGGGGAAAATGGCTCAAAAATTCTGTGAGCGGCATATTTTGAAAAATCCTAATTCGGAAAATATAAATCCTAGAGACCTCTACCAAACGTCATTTTAAAGAAGAAGGATGGAAGTTATTTTTCGCTGAAGCAATGCCTATACCTATATCGCTGTGGAAAAAAATTATGGGGCAAAAAACAAAATTGCGTTCTTTCGTGTTTTTTTCTTGCTTTTCTTTTGAATGTATTTTTGTAAAAAAAAATAATTTTGACTTAAAAATATGATATTTCGATAGTAAATTTATCCTGGAACAATTTTCCTGTAGAAGTGTTTGTACCAAAAGTGAATGGAACTCACCTTAATTCACCCTGTGCCTAGGGACTAATTCACCCCTTTCTCAAAAACGCACCCATTTAAATGGTAGCACTCCGCGGTTTTTTCAAATATAGAGGTCCATTGACCATATGAGATAATAAAATCCTGTTAACGTTGTAGTTCTTTTTAGCTCTCTTATTTTGAACATAATCAGTAGCCTAGTAAATTAGTTTCTGCTATACAACAACTGTGGCAATCGCCCTTTTTAGTACCCAATTCGTAAAATTTATTTTGAGCACTCATAACAACACCCAAAACATTTTTAGAATCACTTCGTGCCCTGTGAACATCTGGTACTCTTAATTTTACCATATCACCGACATTACCAGCGCGAAACTTCAAGTTTGATGTTTTAAGCATTTTCTTTGCTTGCTTTTCAAGTTCTTCCTTTGCACGTGTCCGTTTGATTGCAACATAATCTTGCCGCTCTCAAATTTAATTAGAAGATAGTTCTTCTAGAATCGCGTTAGATTTATGCACTGATGGTTGCTCAGGTTTTTCTGGTACTTGTTCTATTAGAATCCCATTTGCTTTATCCACTTCTGCTTCTTTAAGTTTTTCAGAATCAGGATCTGACATTTCTGTATGTAGGTAGGTTAACATGCCAAATCGGGAAATAAACACTTTTGATGTCTCAATTGTCACTGCAGACTGAGGACTGATTACGCATGAGGGACACAAAGGCATTGCGCTTGCGTGTCGATGGTTATTATGATTTGAGTTTCTCACTTTTACCAAGATCCTCGGAGAAATGTACACCATTACAGGTAAAACTAGGAAATAAAGGGTTTTTAAAGAATATTTCCTACAGTTACCGTCTACTCTGGTAATTGTATAATATTCTCGGTAATAGGGATCTTGCATATATTTTTAAATATTAAAATAGTATTAAAAAATATAAGGTAACATGATCATAAAACGCATGCATGCAAAAAAAAACAAATATTGTTAACCCATAGGCCTATTACGAGACATTGAAAAAGCTATTAAATTCAAATTTCTTCAGAAGAGCGTAAAAAAAAAGACATTGAAAAAGCTATAAAATTCAAATTTCTTTAGGGTCTGACGTCACGAGTCACGACCCACGTCTACCTGCTAGATTTCTGAGTCGACAACAAAGCCGCTAGGATATTTCGAAATTATTTACAAATTCATTCACATTTACTTAAAACTCTCATGTAGAAGTTGATTGTAAATAATAGTTCAAGAAAAGGTTGCTTTGGGGATTGTATTAATTCCATTTTAATCATATTATTTAATTGGAAATTTCAAGGTATTTGTGTTCTTGTATAGTTCCATAATGAGTATATTTAGTTTCAAACTGAAATTGATCATTCTGAGTGCTACTTTATAAAGTAGTGTTTTTAAATGTATAATATGACTGACTAGGGTTTTTCAAAAAGTTAATCTGACAATCTACAGTAGTTGATGTCTTCATGGTGGCAAATTTTATAAAAAGCAGTTAAAGTTATTCTATTGGAGAAATGCGAGGAGGCAAATAAGTAGGTACCTATTATAAGTATTATTAATAAACACGTTTAAATTGTTTATAACAATAGTTTTTAGTTACTCTGACTTTTATTACTAAAAGTTTTGTTTATTTTTAAGTTATTTTTATTTTCTTTCTTCTTTGTTATGAATTTAAAATATTTATAAATTATAGGTTTTAGTTTTGTATATTACAAAATATTACGACCAGAAGTAATACATATATTTGGAACATTTAATAACCAATAGACAACCAAATAACCAATGTTACAATGTACAATGCAAAAGTACAGTTGCAAAAAATTTTTCTATTTGAAAAAAAAAAGTGTTGATTTTGCGTACCAGATACACACTTTAAAAATAATTCAAAATTTACTTATATTTGGATAGAATAGGACCCAGATCTTATCGACACTTTGATTAGTATAGCACAAGACTTTTGGAGTGTAAATATTTTCCCGCATCTATTTGGATCTGATAATTATTAAAAATAAATGGAATAAAAATTTGATAAAATAAAGTTTCATCCATAAATATTTTTTATTTCTTTATGTGAGAATGAAATTCATATTTTAAACTAAATATATATTTATATATTATAATAAAACATTCTTTATTTTTCTTCTTATAAGTAATTTTTAGTAGTATCTATGTACTTACATTTTTTAAGAAATATGATAGTAATGTAGGTATTTAATTTTGTTCAAACTTTATAATATAATTTGGCATTTGAGATGCCTATGTTGTAAAATAAAAATGTATTTCCCTAAACTAAAAATAACATTATGAATGCATGAAAATCTTTACTAGATATTATCTGCAGAGTGCACGTCTGGCACTAGGCAGTAGCCAAACGAGAACAGTGGTAAATATCATGGTTGGTGACGTCAGACCCAAGCGCGCGCTTTTAAAGTTGTTTGAAACTGTAATTTCGGGCGCGGAATTATAATCTGTTGTTGTACGTACACTATTAATTGTTAAGACGTAATATTTTGAATTTATCATTTTTAAACATAAATTAACAATTTTATGCAAAAATCTTTTTATGTGCAAGTTCCCTATTGTGTGCAGTTACCAGATTATCTACTCTTACCGTAACATATATACATTGTAAATACCAGATCATGATTTCCAAAGTTTATACATTGTAAATTATTATGATTCGGGAGTACTCCCAGTAGCATTTAACGTGTCTTGTTTTGTTTATTTCTACTGCATCTTGACTGTAAATTTAGTATAGGTGAACTTATTTGATACATGATACTTGTAAACCATATAGACCGGACAGTATCGTCGCCCCCGCTAGCGAAATTACCCCGATTCGATTTTTTTGCATAAACTTACTCAAAAAGGGGTCCTTATAACATATCCACAGGGTGCCGGGCGGTGCCGTGGTCGAAAAATTGTTTAAACAAATTTTTTAAACAAACTCAGAAAAATAATTTTTTCATTTCGAACAAATTTTTTTTAGATAAATTCGCTAATTCTGAGCAAAAAAGGTTACTAGTCATTTTTTTCTAAAATTGATTGTTGTCGAGTTATATGCGATTAAAAATTTGAAAAATGCGAAAATGGCCATTTTCAAGGCTTAATAACTCGCTTAAACATTATTCTTATGTAATTCTAAAAGTCACCAAATCAAGCTTCAAATCCTTTCGTCAAGGTCCTGAAGAGATTTCTTTCATTATTTTATTAGAAAGCTGTTATTTTTAATTATTAACAATTAGCGCTATAGTCCAGGATGTATCGTCGCCCCCGTTAGTGAAATTATTCCGATTCCATTTTTTTTTGCAGAAACTTACTCAAAACGAGGTCCTTATAACATATCCACAGGGTGCCGGGCGGTGACGTGGCCGAAAAATTGTTTAAACAATTTTTTTTAAACACATTCACAAAAATAACTTTTTCACTTCGAACAATTTTTTTTTTGATAATTTGGGACATTCTGAGCAACAAATGTCTCTTGTAATTTTTTTCCAAAATTGATTGTTATCGAATTATACGCGATTTATAATTTGAAAAATGCGAAAATGGCCATATAACTCGACAACAATCAATTTTAGAGAAAAATCACAAGAGACCTTTTTTGCTCAGAATAACCCAAATTATCTAAAAAAAAAATCGTTTGCAATAAAAAAAATATTTTTGTGAATTTGTTTAAAAAAAATTGTTTAAACAATTTTTCGACCACGGCACCGCCCGGCACCCTGTGGATATGTTATAAGGACCTTGTTTTGAGTAAGTTTCTGCAAAAAAATGGAATCGGAATAATATCACTAACTGGGGCGACGGATAGATCCTGGACTAGAGCGCTAATTTTTAATAATTAAAAATAACAGCTTTGTAATAAAATAATGACAAAGATCTCTTCAGGACCTTGAGGGGTTTAAAACTTGATTTGGTCACTTTTTTAATTTCATAATAATAATGTTTAATCCAGTTACTAAGCCTTGAAAATGGCCATTTTCGCATTTTTCAAATTTTTAATCTCATATAACTCGACATCAATCCATTTTAGAAAAAAATGACGAGACCTTTTTTGCTCAGAATAAGCCAATTTACCTACAAAAATTTTGTTCGAAATGAAAAAATTATTTTTGTGAATTTGTTTAAAAAAAATTGTTTAAACATTTTTTTGACCACGGCATCGCCCGGCACCCTGTGGATATGTTATGAGGACCTCTTTTTGAGTAAGTTTTGTGCAAAAAATCGAATCGGAATAATTTCGCTAGCGGGGGCTACGATACTGCCCGGTCTAATAATATTTTAAATATGAATGATATTATTTTAAAATTAACGAAAATGAATAAATATGCATGCCTCATTTATTAAAATATTACCAAAGCACTCGTAAAATGTGTAATATTTAAATTGTTTTTGGATAATAAAGTTCGACGATTACCCTTTTGTTCAATAATTACTCCAGAATAGTCTACCTGCCTGTTTTACATTTTCGAACGCGTAATTAAACAAAACCAATCTATTTTCAACAGATAGAATGCATAAATGATTCATTATCGCAAATATCATTTAAAATAAAGTATATTAACACTCGTTATAATTCCACCAAATCGGACAAACATTATAGCACAATATATTATTACGAAACATGCTCCTATTGTCGTTGTGATTTGGATTTTGATATTACAATAATGTAGGCTTCATTATTTCATATTTAGTGTCTTCTATGCCTTCAATCGACAATTATATTATAATATATGCCGAAATTATAATATCGTTTTGATTGTTTGTCAAATAATGTGCTGCGAATATATTTCAATTTTGGTAAAGGTCATAATTAAAGTTCGGATTTAAAAGCATAAAGAAACATAACGCTTAAAAGAGGTTAAAAACATAACTATTTTATGAAAAGAAACATTTTATTATACAAAAAAAGCAAGAAAATAAGCATACAAATTTTGGCAAATCATTTTTTTTTCAAAAATAACCCTAAAATAATATAATAAACATAATTATTTTCAAGCTTAGCTTAAGAACTGGTGAGTACCTATTATAAATTTAAAAATAAAATAGAATAAATAAAAAAAAAGATAACTGAAACAAAAATGCTTTAACCCAATTTTTATCGACACGCTTTACATGAAATAATAGTATATTACTTTATGAGGCGGAGAAGCATGACTTTTCTTGACGCGCCCGATATTACGCGCCGAACGAAGTGAGGCGCGTCATAGAGGGCAAGTCAAGAAAAGTCGCTTCTTTGACGAATAAAGTATACTATTTTTTCTTCAAACGTAGCAATTTTCAACCATAAATAGTACAATTCATATGCTATTTTTACTCGAAATTAACTGTGACAACTATCAAAGTCGTCTAGATGTTAGAAATTAAAATAATTAAGTCGTCGGTGGGATTTGCGTCTCCCTGGTTACAGTTGTTTGACAGTTGTTTGCAATTATTAAAGACAGCTTATTGTTGTTGCAACCGCAAGCGCAAATTTAGTGCGAAAATGGAAAACCTAAACGAAATTGAGTCCGCGGCTAATGATGCAGTAGCACGTTTGGGGCCCTCCAAGTCCGGAATAAAGTATCGGTTAGCGTACAAGCACTTCAAAGAGTGGTGCGATACAAGAGGAGTACGGCAAGTTACCGAAGACGTTTTACTGGCATATTTTAATATAATGGAAAATGAAAATAAATGGAAATCTTCTACAATGTGGTCACGATACTCTATGATAAAATCCGAGTTAGTTATTAGAAAAAATGTGGATATAAGCAAATTTTTAAAGTTACGTGCCTTTCTGAAAAAGACAAGCGAAGGATATACTGCAAAGAAGTCTAAAGTTTTCACTAAAGACGAGTTTGATAAATTTTTGTTTGAAGCGCCAGATAAGTTGTATTTAGGATTAAAGGTAAAAAAAATTATAATGCAAAGCATGTAGTATACTCTACTAAATTATAAAAATATTTCAGATTGTTTTGTTAATTGGGGTTACCGGCGCCTCTCGATGCGACGAAATGGTAAAAATGAAGACTGTGGACATCGAGGATAAAGAAAATGTAATAATTATCAAAATCCCAGACAGTAAAACACGACAAATTAGATCTTTTACGATAATTAATTGGTCAAAACTACATTAAACTGTATAAAAAGTATGCATCACTGCGGCCTGAAAATTTCACAGAAAACCGATTTTTTATCAAGTACCAAAATGGAAAGTGTTACCGAAGCGTCATGGGAATACATTCGATCAGCACAGTAGCCCAAAAAGTAGCTAGTTATTTAAATCTAAACGATGCAAGCTCATACACGGGTCACTCTTTACGACGAACTTCAGCAACACTTTTAATTGATGGAGGCGGAAATCTAGAATGCCCCAAACGACATGGGGGCTGGAAATCAAGCACGGTTGCCGAAGGATATATAGAGGATTCAATAAGAAATAAGAACGATAATGCTCAAAAAATTTTAAACCCTCATGATTCGCCAATATCGGGAATGATTGCTGCACTCAAAAAAATTTAGTTCGTAATATTGATTAACAGTGATTACTGAATAGTATTTCGTTATCACAACAATTTAATTTGTTGTTTCAACGAACTTTTAGACATTGACGACTGTGTTTGGTTCTTGTCACAATGATTGAATAATAATTGTGAGAATAACTAGAGAACATTAATCAATAACACTCAGTTTATTCAGCCAATAACTTAGTTTCGTACATTTAATAAATACTGTTCATTCTGGCAGCAACTCACGTTCTTGATTTCGTAGATGACAAGCAATTACCTTGGTTTATCGTGACAACGTACAGATTTCAATAAAACAATGTACAAATGTTGTTAATATAGAGTAATATTATGATTATTGAATAGATGTAAATTGGTTGTTGTGACAACGAATGCATTAACCCGCGAGTAGTCGCGTGGTGAGATAGAATCTCAATTTTTATCCTTTTTCGCGATAACTTGATGAAAATTTTTGCAATTTTGAAAAAATTTCGTAAGTGCCTCGAGGAAGGGTGTAGTAATTCGTAGGATTTTTTTTATTTTCTTCTTCTTCTTTTTGTGGAATTTATGGCTTTGGGGAGAGCCAATTAGCTTTAACCCGCGAGTAGTCGCGCCGTTAGATAGAATCTCACATTTCATCCTTTTTCGTAATACAGTAAAACCTGTCAGTAACGGCCACTAAAAATGAAAAAACTATTGGCCGATATAGAAAGGTGGCCGCTATTGCCAGATTTTGTACAGTCGGAAAAATGAAAGCCCAAAAAAATGAGCGGGAAAGCCGGAAAAATGAAAGAAAATTTTCCAGTGCAAGTACGTGTAACAGTAATTATTACATGTACTTGCGCTGGCCAATTTTTTGTGTGACACGGTGACAGGAAAATACAGCGTGTTTTATATGTTCGTTCATGGGTATTCTTTCATTTTTCCTACTGTAGTCTACATATTATAATTGGTTTGGGAAATTTTTAAACTGGCCGTTATGACAGGTGGCCGTTAACACAGGTTTTGTTGTACAGTAAACTTTGTCAGTAACGGCCACTAAAAATGAAAGAACTATTGGCCGATATAGAAAGGTGGACGGTATTGCCAATTTTTGTAGTCTACATATAATTGTAGACTACAAAACCTGAGAAAGTGGTTTAAACATCGACAACCGGACTATTCAGAATAGCAGCAAGCAAGGTTAGGATAGCCATGCTGATCGCCAACATCCGGAACGGATAGGCACTTTAAGAAGAAGAAAACATATAATTGGTTTGGGAAATTTTTAAACTGGCCGTTAGGACAGGTGGCCGATGTTGGCAGGTGGCCGATGTTGGCAGGTGGCCGATGTTGGCAGGTGGCCGTTAACACAGATTTTTTTAATAAAATTGTTAGAAATATATATTTTCAATATAAAAAGTAGATAAAAATAGTACAAAATAAAAATTTGTTTTAAATTCGTATTTTGAGATAGAATCTCACACGCGACTATCGACGTTACAAAAGTGAGCGCGACTACTCCCGGGTTAATCAATCTACTACTGCATTTAATACCCACAATCAATGCGTTCATTGTGACAATAATCTTAAGTTGTTGAGACAATAAATGTTTTGCTTGACCATTTGAAAGTTAACGGCTTTTCCTTATCGTGATACCCCTACCTTCTCTGTGTTACCGAAGTGCCGAATAATATTGCAGTTCGTTTTCAAGTGTAGTCCGTAGTAGAAGGAAGTTTTTGTGTGTCTAATATCGTGATATTTCGGTCGAATTTTTTTTAAATGTATTAATTTTTGTCGAATCCTGAGAAAAGTAATTATTATTTTTGAAAATTTAAATGCAAAATAAAATATTACAGTATTATCGAGGGTCTGAAGTCCCTGAGAACCTCTATAAAGATTATTTTAATAAGTCACAGGGGTGAAAAAGAGAAAATTTAGTATAATTTTTAATTTCAAATAGGCATACCATTCAACAGAAACTTTTTGTTTATTATAAGGGACTTTCTGCCCTCGGTAATAATGTAATATTTTATTCTGCGTTTAAATTTTTCAAAAATACTTATTAGTTTTCTCAGAATTCCAAAAAAAATTGAATGCGTTTAAAAAGAATACGATCGAAATCTTGCACCTGCGCTCTCAAAAAGGATTAAAGTGTTATACATTTTTGGAATCACTACTTCAAACGCTTTTAAATAAGCTGTCACATGACGTACTTTCCCATTAAAAAAAATCAAAGTTACGCCGCGCCTGTCACCCGAAGAGGGATCGTGTAAAGTTCGAAACATTGATGTTATAATATACTTTGATTATTTTAAAAATCGACCTGTCCGAGCGTTTTGCTTATGTGCTAAAAATAAATAAGTTAATAAGGGTTTGGGGGAGTGTAACACTTATTCCAGTACACTGTATAAGTGAAATCATATGAAAAATCACATAGTGTAAAGTCCTTTAGGTTAAGGACAAAAAAGGGGGATTTAAAAAATTACTATTAATCAATTAATATCATACATTGGGCTATTGCATTCAGTAATTATTAATATAAAATACGTTCATAGTAGGAATGAACGAAACTGATTGTAAGAATGAATAGAACTGCTTGTAAGAAAAACCTTATTTATTGTGGGAATGAACGGAATTAATTGTAACAATAAACGGAAATAATTGTAGAAATAAACGAAATACGTTAGGAGAAATAACACTGTTATTGACACAACGAATAGTCTTGTTCGGTCAATTAACGACGTTGTTGTTTCAATAAATAATGTTCGTTGACTCAGTGAACAGAGTTCGTAATATCAATAAATAGTGTTCGTTGACTCAGTGAACAGAGTTCGTAATACCAATAAAGTGATATTATGGTATACATAATGAATGTTCATCCATTCAATAAACGTAATACATTGGCTCACCGAACGAAAATAATGAATTGATGAACATCGTTTTGTTGTCCCAATAAAACCAAGAATTGGACAAATTTTAAGTATTGCGTTTGTTGTCTGAATTAACATTTTTATTGATATTACGTACCTTTTTCGTTGAGTGTGAAAATTGTGCTCGACCATCAGTATCATCAACAATTACCAATGCGTATCAAGAGTCGGGAACATTTTTGCACGGTTTCAATTTTGAAAATGCCTCATTAACTAATTGTACTTTTAATATTACTACAAATAAAAATGATGTTTAATTGTTGTTAATGACATTTGTATTGTTGCTTTGTGACATGTTTCATATTGTTGCCATGACTACATTTTTCCCTCCGCCGTAAGGAAATGGGAAAAAAAACTGCTGCCGGCGGAGACATCAACCTTTTACAGGATCAAGTTAGATAAGTAATGTCATCATTATTTGACGTTTGAAGAAAAAATATATCATTTTTGTTTAAAGCATGAAATAACAAACTAAATACTCATTTAAATGTACCGGTACCCCGTCAAAATAGCCCCGTCAAAAAAGCTCCGACAAAATAGCCCCGACATAATATCCCGCACACAAAATAGATCCGACAAAATAGCCTGCAGACAAAATAGCCGCGGAATAATAGCGCGCCGACAAAATAGCCCCGATAAAATAGCCCCGACAAAATAGCCCCGACAAAAAAGCTCCCTTCAGAATTCACCATGAAATAATTTCTTAAAAATACATTTTTTCGGAAATGGTAATTATCCTCTATTCAGATATGTTTATTTTAACTACATTAAATAAAAATGGTCTTTTCAGAGAACTCGAGTCCTGTCTTCCCTTCCTCTTGGAAGTTTGAACATTTAAGTTATGCGAAAATCAATGTATATTTATGATATAAACATTTTTTTCTGTTTTCGGGCAACAGTAAAATGCATTTCAAATTAAATAAATTAAATATATTCTTCCTTTTTGTCAAATAATTTAAATTAAAAAAAAGTTTATGGACACCTTGTGTAAATAATTATGTAATTGTTTATAAGAAGCTGTTTTAGCCGGGGCTGTTTTGACTGGGGCTATTTTGTGTGCTATCTATTTTGTCGGAGCTATTTTTTTGCGGGCTATTTTGTCGAGGCTATTTTGTGTTCGGTCTATTTTGACGGGGCTTTTTTGGCGGGGCTGTTTTGACCGAGCTATTTTGACGGGTCACGAAATGTACCATCGTAAAATTTTTTCCTTTGCATGTCAGTTAATCCAAAGAAAATCTTATTTTCGTTTATTCCTTTTGAACCCAAAAGTAAGTTTATTTTATATCCGATCAATTTAAAACACAAGCAAATAAATATATTTACAGAGTGTCCCGAAATGATTGGTCATAAATTATACCACTGATTCTGGGGTCAAATATAAGTTGATTGAACCTCACTTACCTATATACAATAATGCACACAAAAAAAGTTATATATATAATCTTTAGACCTTCTACCCTCTCGGGTGTAGGTATTAACGTGTGCTCTGTTAACAGTGCACAAATCTCTTCCATTGTTTCCTGTCCTGTGCCATCGCCTTTGCCTCGTTCCATGCTATTCCTTTTTTGTCCAGAATCCTTGCCATCACTTCGTTCCATGTCTCTCTCGGTCTTCCTCTACTTCTTTTTCCCTGCACCTTCATTTCCCATATCTTTTTAACTGGTACTTCTTTCTGTAGTCGTTGTAGATGCCCCCACCAACTTAATTGTCTTTTTTCAACATACTCCATCATTGTCTCGATTTTCAGTTCTTCTCTTATGTAGTTATTTCTTACCCTATCCCTTCTAGTGACTCCTTGAACTCTGCGTAGATATCTCATTTCTGCTGCCTGTATCTTACTTTTCTGTTGTCTATTTAGTACCCAGGATTCACATCCGTATGTAAGTACTGGTCTGTATATAGCCTTAAATACCATGATTTTCGTATGTTTCGATACTCCTTTCTTGTTAATAATTGTTTTTCCTATTGCGTGGTACAGTTTATTCACTTTATCAATTCTTTTGTTTATCTCAGCTCCCTGTCTACCTGTTTCTTCAATGGTTACTCCCAAGTACTCGAATGATTGTACCTGTCTAATCTCTGTATCATCTACCTGGACATGCACATCTTCTCTTTCTTTAGCTATTACCATTACCTTCGATTTCTCTTTGTTCATAGTCATACCATACTTTTTTAAAACTGTGTTCCATGTTTTTACGCTTCTTTGTAGCTCGTCTTCAGTCGCTGCTAAAATTACTACATCGTCGGCAAATGTACAATCTGCTATCTCCGTGCTTTTCAGATTTCTATACCCTATGTGTAATGGTCTGACTTTTGTTTTTGTTTCTTTTATTATTTCGTCCATAAAAGTAATAAATAGTAACGGGCTCAAGCTTCCCCCTTGTCTTACACCTTCAGTTGTTCTGAACTGGTCAGATATCATATTTTTACTTATCACACGGTTTCTAGTGTCTCTGTATATTGATTTAGTTACCTGTATAAGCTTCTCTGGTATGTTTCTGTTCTTCAGACTTTTCCATACTTTTGATCTAGGTACTTTGTCGAATGCTTTTTCCATATCAAGGAAACTGAGGTACATTTTTTTCTTCCTAGATAATCTTTTATTTATTATATCGTTTAACGTAAAAATGTGATCTTGTGTACATCTACCAGGTCTAAAACCACTTTGCGATTCTTCTAAAGTTGGTTCTATTATTTTTCTTAGTCTACTCTCTACTATTAGCTCATAAACTTTCATCACTGTACTTAACAGAGTTATTCCTCTATAGTTATTGCAATTCTTGTTGTCACCCTTTTTATGTATAGGTACAATCCGGCCAATCTCCCAGTCTGTAGGTATTTGTTCGTCTCTCCAAATCATTTGAAATAGTTCTAATAACTTTTGTAGTCCCATATCACCCATGTTTTTGATCATTTCCGCCGTAATTTGATTATGACCTGGTGCCTTTCCATTTTTTAGCTTCCTAATCGCGTCAGTTAGTTCATCCATTGTAATGTTTGGTATAAATTCAACTTCTTGTTCGCCAGTTCTTTCTTCATCTTCTTCACTTGTGCTGTGTGGTTCGTGTTGTAGTAGTTTCTGGAAATATTCTTTCAATCTTTTCATAATGCTCACTTCATCAGTCAGTAGATTTCCGTTCTGATCTTTTAGTGATGTTACTTCTTTATGTTTATTACCTCTTATTCCTTTTATGACCTTATAAAATAATTTCTGATTGCTTCTGCTATCGTGTTCTAATTTGTCTCCAAAATCTTTCCAGGACTTTTGTTTTGCTGCTACTACTATATTTTTAACTCTTTTCCGCTGCTCTCTATATTGTTTATAATTTTCTTCTGTTCGGTTACCTAGATATTTTCTCCACATCTCCTTTTTCTTGCGCGTGTGTCTTCTGATTTCCTCTGTCCACCATGCTGTTAGTTTCTGTTTACTGTTGCTTTTGTGTATTCCACAAACTCTCTCTGCTGTTTTTATAATTGTGTCTTTGAATGTTTGCCACATTTGTTCCACTTGTAGGTTTTCCCAATTTTTCCCTCCTAATTCTTCGTTCAAAACATTTACATATTTGTTCGCTAAAGTTTTGTGTCTTAATCTGTATGATTTGATTGTTCAAAATTCTTTTGTAATTGCTCTTTCGTTGTGAACCTCTGTTACTTCTTACTTCGCCTTTTATTGTTTTATTGGGTGTAACATTATATTATTTAAATTTAATAGACAATATAGAGGTGGACAAACCTATCCTCGAAGCGTTCCAAAATAACTTTCGGTGTTACATTGTATTTAACTTTAGTCGACTTCAAATTACGTAGCTAATAAATGGTACTGAGAAGAACTGAGCCTCTGCAGGGTTGAACTGGGTGAAAGTTCTTATCGCGGTACGCGAATTCGGATAAACACTCTATTCGCTGGTTTAAACTAAGTTCGTGAAATAACAAGGAAAATGGAGAAAATGATGGAGGAAATAATGAAAAAATTGGAAAGCATGGAAGACAGAGGCATCAGGATAGAAAAGAAAATAGATAACCTACAATCGGAAGTAGAAAATATTAAGAAAGAATACCGGGTAATCAAAGAAGAAAATAGAGAACTAAAGAAAGAACTGAAAATGCAAGAAAACAGGTTAAATGACCTAGAAAGGGAAATAAGAAAAAAGAAAATAATAATCTTCGGGATTGGGGAAACAGAAAATGAGGATACATCCATTATGAAAAAGGAAAGCCAGAAAGTTATAGAAAAACTGGATATCGAACTTGATGAAAAAAAGGATATAAGTGAAATTAGAAGAATTGGAAAGAAAACGGCAAATAAAACACGACCAATGCTAATAGAGCTAACAGATTGGAATAAAAAAAGGGAAATAATCAAGGCAACTCATAAATTAAAGGGAACTAACATATTCACAGATGAAGACTACCCCAAAGAAATTCAGATTCAGAGAGGAATGTTACGAAAACAGATGAAAGAAGCGAGAGAAAAAGGATATAAGGCAAATATAGTATACAACAAATTGTACATAAATGATGAAATTTATACAGCAGAGAGCTTAGGTTATGAACAAGAGGAGCAACAAGTCGTAACAGATAGCGAAGAACATACAGCGAAAGGTCACCTGAGATGGGAAAAACGGAAAGGTCTCCTGAGATACGCAACAAATACCCAAGAACAATCCATTCAAAAAACTAATTAGCGAATCGGACGGAGAGACGTTGATGACGACCAGGCAAGGACATGGAACATCCAGTACTACGAAGGAACAAATAAAGAGGACAACTAATAACAAGGAAAATAATAGAGAGAAGAACAAAACAAGAGTGACAAAAACTATTAAACTAGGAACCTGGAACATCAAAACTTTGTATAACAAAGAGAATGAACTAGAAATGGAATTTGAACAGGCAAATTTAGATTTTCTTGCATTGACAGAAACTAAGAAGAAAGGCAAAGGAGAAATAGAGCTAGAAAATGGACATTTGCTATTATACAGTGGGGTCGACACAATCGAAAGAGCTGCATCAGGAGTAGGATGCATCATACACTCCAGAAACAGAAAGTTTGTAAAAAAGTGGGGGGCCATATCCGACAGAATAATGGTAATTGAATTTAAATGCAATGAACAAAACAAAAGTATAAGAGTGGCGTATGGGCCGAACGAAGACGAAAGAGCAGAACGAAAAGATGTTTTCTGGAAAGAACTATCAATAGCGACCGAAGGAAGTAAAGGATCCATATTAGTAGCGGGAGACCTTAATGGGAGAGTAGGGCAGAGAGATCATGAGTACAAGACAGTAATTGGAATACATGGGGAAAAAAAGAGAAATAATAATGGCAAGAGACTACTCGACTACTGTCAAATACACAATTTAATCGTCACAAATACCTTCTATGAACACAAAGATATTCGTAAATATACAAGGGAAGAACCTAGCAGAGGTGAAAAGTCCATAATAGACTATGTGTTGATAGAAAAAGAAAACAGAAGGAAAATCACTGATGTAAGAGTAAGACGCGGTCCAGAGATAGGTAGTGATCATTATTTACGCGTGGCAACAAAAAAAGTTACAGTCCTTTAAAGATACAAAATTAAAATCAATTTTTTTTTTCATATATCGAAAGCTTTTAGAGATTTTTTATTGAAAATAAACATGTGGCATTCTTATGGCAGGAACAGCTTGAAAAACAGTGAAATTTGTACACCACATAAAAACTTTACGGGGTTTTGTTCCCTTAAACCCCACCAAACTTTTGTGTACGTTCCAATTAAATTATTATTGGGGTACCATTATTTAAACACAATATATTTAAAACTTTTATGCCCCTCAGTATTTTTTCGATAAGCCAGTTTTTATCGAGATGCGGCTTTTTTATCGCTTTTACCATGGGAGTAGTTGCCATCCCGGGAAAGGAAACTTTTTATTATATTTTAACTATTTTTAATGGGAATAAGCCACAAATTTTCCAAAAAAATGATTTTATTAACGTTTCGAAGCCCAAATCGCGTTTCGTTGTCAAAATACAAAATACTACTAAAATAAACAGAAATGTTGTTGCTAAGTAAAAAAAATTGTTCTAATAATTTATTTAATCTGACTCATTTATATTGGCAATTCAGACGTATATTATACATTTTAAAGTAGAAGACTTTAAAATGATATCGCCAATATTTATGAGTTGCGTTCCTGAGACGCAAGGTTTTTTTTCCTGGTTTTCCCTCGTGATTTACTATGGAATCTCTAACGCGAGAATTTTACGGTCATCGTTGCATTTGGTTGTCTTTTTAAAGACAGATCACATGCTATGATTTTTTTGTGACGGATATTTTTGAGTTGGGATTGATTTCATGTAATCGAATGAACTATCTTTTAGTAAAATCGTCCCAGGAACGCAACTCATAAGTATTGGGGATATCATTTTAAAGTCTTCTATTTTAAAATGTATAATATACGTCTGAATAGCCAATATAAATGAGTCAGATTAAATAAATTATTAGAAGCATTTTTTTACTTAGCAACAACATTTTTGTTTATTTTAGTATTTTTTTGTATTTTGACAACGAAACCCGATTTGGGCTTCGAAACGTTAATAAAATCATTTTTTGGTAAAATTGTGGCTTATTCCTATTAAAAATATTGATTATAAAAATGCCACAAGGAAGTAGCTTCAGAACAACATTATTATATTTTGACCGCAAAAGTTGATAAAAACATTCATTCTAGGCAAAAAACGTTCTATCCATTTTTTTGATAAAATTGTTTTTCAATGGTATACTCATTTACGATTCACTCAATTTTTGCCGTAGAGAAATCTTTTCGAATCGAGTTCTGGGGAATTAAATAATCTAAAATTTCATATTTAAACACTTTTTCGTATCTCTGATGCTAATCTATCTATTCTGGAGAGAATGGATTTTTTTACCAAATTACAAAAATTCGATATTTGCTTTAAGCTTCAGTTTTTTAAAATATAGCTAGTGAAACTTCTAGAATCTCTTAATAATATATAAATAAGGAAGAATGAATAAGGTCAATGACTAAAAACACCGCTAACTTACATTATTATGCTTCCAATTGGATTTCGCCTTTTATTTTCAAAAAAATTTATTGATTTTTTAGCCGTACCTTTTTCATTTTTTATCTTAGAAAGCTTGGTAAAAATGAATTTTGTAGGATTTTACAAGATCTATAAGGTATTAAAATTAAATCCTTTTATAATTCTCAGTCACAAAAGGAGGTGATTTTGAAAGGGTTGCTAAAAGTGGTTTTTGCATGTTATTTTAAGTTTTAATTGTCCATAGCTCACTCAATTTTTGTCGTAGAAAAAATTTGCGAACCAAGTTCTTGGGAATTAAATAATCTCCAATTTCATTTTGAAATATTTTTTCGTATCTCTGATGCTAATCTTTCTCTTCTGAAGGAAAAGATATTTTTTACCAAACTACAAAAATTCGTTATTCGCTTTTAACTCCATTTTTTTTAAACTAATCATTCTAAGCCGATGAAACTTCTAGAACCCATTAATAATGCATAAATAAAGAAGACTAAATCAGGTCATTGACTAATTTTAATTAGGGTGGTGCTTAAGGGTTTGTTTCAGATCACATTTTGCTGAAAAAAATACGAACTGACATTCTTTTTATTATAAGTCACTTATTTTTTGAGCTAGAGACTTGTTTTTTATTTCAGGAGATAGACATTTTTAAATACTTTAAATTATTTTAAAGAAGTTATCCTCAAAAAAGGATAGTTTTCCCGTCTTTTGACTTTGAATCTACAATATTTAGCATTTGACGAAGAAGAGCTAACATATAATAAAGTATAGCTCGATTACTATTGGTCCTAAACAAAATTAAAAAGATGGTTTTGTTTATTTTTTCAAAAGGTATATTTTTGTTAAGCAAAGTTGTTTTGGCAAAATGAAAACTTTTTGAGTTATTAGCAGAAAATTGATTAAAAACATTTATTTTTTCGATTTAAAACTAACACTTTCGATAGCGAATAAATCGAAAATTATTAATTTTATCAAAAAAATAAATAGAATGTTTTTTGCTTATAATGAATGTTTTTACGAATTTTTGTCGTCAAAATATAATAAAAAATTTCCAACTCCGAAATGGGGTGGCTTTGGAATCATATAGATTTTGATCCTTGGACTATCCACTACTTATTCTCAAATTTTCAAGGAAATCAATCCATTCTGTAAAAATTGCGAGGTTTTGCCCTATTTTAAGCTTCATTACTTGGACTATATGGTCCTATAGGGTAGTCATATTCATTGCTTGACCCTACTCGCCCATTAAAATCGCCTACTATTATGACCTTATGACTTATTTGGTCCATTTCGTCCTGCAATTGTTCCCAGAAGCTATCTTTGAGTTCCTTGGCTTCATTTGCCGACGGTCCATACCCTACAATAATTGTTGTCTTCTCGTTTTTACTGAGATCTATTCTAAGAAGTCGTTCCGGAGAAATAGTCAGGAATAATAATGGACAAAGAGTTATCGAGTTTTGCATCATGAATGATATGCAAGTTAGTAACATATTTTTCAACACAAAGAGATTCATAAATACACACGAGTGATAAATTCGCGGAACGAAAAATCCGTTATTGATCTAGTATTAGTACAGAACAGATATAAAAATGAAATAGCGGACGTTCGTGTTAAAAGAGGTTATGAGATCAGTTCAGATCATTTTCTCGTTGAAGCTAAAATAAAGACAAGGAGAGAACAGATATTTAATATTAAAAATGAAGAAAATCGCTATGAACAACCAAGTATTAAAGTATACAAACTTCAGTCTGAAAATATTAGAAAAGAATACTGTAGAAAAGAATACGAAAAACAAATTGGAAAAATGAGGAGGATATAGAAATATTATGGAATAGTTTTAAGGAGCTGGTGTATGCAACTGGGAGTAAAGTATGTGGTGTAACGAAAGGAAGATATCTGAAAGGTACAGCTTGGTGGAATAATGACATAAAATTGGAAGTTTCGAAGAAGAAAAAATTGTGGAAAAAGTTTATAAGTAATAAAAGTGAAGGTAAGTGAAGTAATTATCAAGAATATAAGGAACATAGAATAATGGTTAAAAATAAAATTAAAGAAGCTAAGAATTGTCAATGGGAAGAATTTGGAAATAAAATGGAAAGTGATAGTAAGGGTAACGCGAAGTTGTTCTATAGGACCTTAAAAAACTTAAGACAAAGAAATCAAACGGAGTAACAGGTTTAAAGGACAAAGATGGTAACATATTATTCAAAAATGAAGAGGTTACCGAAAAATGGCGGGAATATTTTATGGAATTATTAATGGGAGACAACAACGAAATAGAAAATGACAGGGGGGAGTACAATTTAAATGAACAACAAGATAATGATGACATAACATACGAAGAATATAGGGAAGCAATTTTAAAATTAAAAAATGGCAAGGCTGCAGGACACGATAATATTAAGGCTGAGCTAATTAAATATATGGAAGGAGAAGGATTACAGTTACTATGGAAAATCATAAGGAGCTGCTGGCATACCGGATGCATACCTAGAGACTGGACTCTTGCCACTATTCTACCATTACACAAAAAAGGTGATAAACATAAGTGTTCTAACTACAGGGGAATATCATTGTTGGTAGTTGCTAGTAGAATCTACGAAATAATACTAGAGAAAAAGCTGCGAGAAAATATCGAGGCCACACTGGATGACAGCCAATGCGGCTTTAGGCCAGGGCGAGGTACAACCGATCTCATATTCACGGTGAGACAGTTATCAGAAGAAGCCCTACAACATAACAGTAAGTTGTTTCTATGTTTTGTGGACTTGGAAAAAGCATTTGATCGGGCGCCACGTAACAAGATCTGGGAAATATTAAACCGTAGAGATGTGAAACCGAAGTTAATCCAAGCAATAAAGAGTATATATAAATGTACACGTAATAATGTAAGAACGAAAAAACGCTCATCTCTAGAATTCTACACAAGGACAGGTGTAAGGCAAGGTGGTGTTCTGAGTCCTTTGTTATCCATCACTCTAATGGACGAAATTGCAAAAGAATGCAGGGATAAGGTAAAAAGAACTAGGGTAGGGGTGTACAAACTTCAACAAGTTCACGTGTCAGAGTTGATATATGCCGATGACCTGGTAATTGTGGCAAAATCAGAAAAAGACTTGCAAGTGAATGTAAATGTTTGGAATGAAGCCTTTAAGAAATTTGGGATGAAAATAAATATTGAAAAAACAGAAGCTTTAGTAATATCGAAAACTCAAGAAAATATAAATGTAAAGCTGAATAATGAGACCATTACACAAGTAGAGGACTTCAAGTATTTAGGATCAACAATGAATGGACAAGGAAATATAGAACCAGAAATAAACAGCAGGGTAATGAGTGCAACAAAATTGTACTATGTGCTAAATAAAAGTTTTATTAGGAAGAAAGAGTCAGCCTGAAAACAAAAATGAAAGTGTTCCAAACTGTATACGAGCCGGTGCTACTCTACGGTAGTGAAACGTGGACAATGAATGACAACATCCGTAGTAAAATTCAAGCATGCGAAATGCGATATTTACGTGCGGTATCCGGGGTGACCAGACGTGATCGTATAAGAAATGAAGACATACGTGAAAGGTGCGGTATTGGAAGGACCTTAGACAGACTTGAAACGAAACAGTTATTGTGGTTCGGACATATGACGAGAATGGGTGAAGGTAGAACTGTAAAGAGGGTATGGAAAGCGGCATCCGACAACAAACGAAGAAGAGGCAGGCCAGCAAGAACGTGGAACGCAGATATTGGAAAGGCTTGCGTAAAAAGGAATATTGGGTGGAGAGAAGCAGAAAGACTAGCTACTGACCGAAAAGCATGGAGACGTCTGATTTCTCCACTTACCTCGACACCGTAAGGTACAAGAGGACGGCTTAAGTAAGTAAGTAAGTACTTGGACTATAACAAATTATTTCGAAATAAATAAATATTGGTTTAAAATACATGATGATTAGTTGTGCTTTGTGCTGAACGAAGAATTATAAATTATGATGGAGGAAGTGGCAGACAGCTCCCAATACGTCGACCTAAAGGAAAATATGGCAAATTCAAAAACAATGAGAAACACAGACGACCACATACATACAACTATAAAGAAGGCCATGGGTGCCAGAGTGGCCTAACTTTTTTAACATTACTTTACATAATCAAAGAAAATGATCAGAAGCTAACAATGTCGATAGTTTTAGTAGTTTTGTGATGACCAAGAATCATTATAGACCTGGATCCCGCGTAAGAAAGAAAAGTTGATTAATAGCAAGCTGAAAATTTGTTAATAGCTTAACGGTGTCTAGTCATACAAACATTGATGCACGGGAACACTGGAACGGGGTAAGTTTTAACGGTGGAGCATGATAAACCTGTCGTCCTGACAAGTTTATGATGGTGAAAAATAGCAAGTTGTTTTTAAGTTTAATCAATTGCCAACGTTATATAATATATGAAAAAATGTTTGTCCGACAAAAAGGTTGGGCATTTTAACGAGTCCGACACGTAGAACATGTCACATCACAGGAACTATGTTGGTGATGAATAGCAGTCTGATTTTTGCATGAGAGTTTAATGAAAGGTTAAAAAAGCAATTGGAAGTTCTGTCGGACAAAATTAATGGGAAATTTTCCTAGTCGGACATTCTAAACATGTAAGATATAGACAAAAATGTTGGTGATAAATAGCAAGCTAATTTTGATTTGTTTATGTACAAATTATATTTTGTAACGTAAAAAGTTTTATGTCGGACAAAAAGTTTGGGCAAATCGAAGGAAATAAATAAAAAACATTTTTTCAGAATGACTTAGTCACATATGGATAAAGCTGTTTTAGTTGTATATTATTATTTATATTCACATATTTGCATGTGCATATATATATGCACACTCCAAAAACAATGAGGTAAGTATCAATGCATGTATATATTGCAAAACAATTATTTTTTTGGGTGGAGTTTGTTCTTGATATTCTCAAAGTGACAATAAAAAATATCAAAGAACATGTGAAAGCAACCTCTTAGGGTTTTCTAATTAGGCGCATCAGAAAGTACGGAAAATTTCCTACAAAAAACGTTGTATACATTTTTTTCCATACTCAAATCTTAACCCTGTAAACGACATTGAAAAATGTGAAGGGTCTAAAACTTCGGTGCTTATAAGAATAGACGTAAATATGACACATTATGCTTAGAACTATAATGTATTAGAAGGCTGCATTTGTCAGTGTGACACTTTGTCCTATACAAAGTATGTAGTAATTGAAAGCACATGGTCTCTGAGTTTCTGTTTGCCACGTGTGTTGGAAATTAAAATTTATATTAACTATGGAGTGTTTTTGTGTCTATTTTTGAGTGTCAACAGTTTAAATTTTAAGTCGCCAAATCAAAAGTGAAACCATTGAACGGAACATTTTTGAGTAATTTTCGAACATTTTACAATGTTGGTAAAATACTTGGTCATCAATTCAATGAGGTTCAATTGCCAGATAATTGTGAAAATTCTATTGAATATCATTCTTCGTGCTATAATGCTTTGCTTGATTGAAAAAGGGTACCTAAATAAATTATTAATAAAATTGTATAACGTAATTTTTCTCAACTTTCTGCAAATGAAATATTAATGTAAATAATATGTCACATGGCTAGAAATAATTTGCTGCCAAAATAAATCGATTAGTTTAAATTTGAAGTTACGATTGCAATTTATTATGAATTATTGTCAAAAGTGACAGTTTTTCTTAAATGGAAATGTATTCATAGACATAAGGGTAGACAGGGAATATAGTGCAAAAAGTCGATAGGTGGTCTATCTACCTCTTTTAACCAAGCGATCCCGCGCATGTGGCAGACAAAGATAGCTAGACCACTCAATCCATAATATAATTTGCCTGATCTACTATACGCTCTGAGCTTCGCTGGTGGCGCTCCTACCGGATTACTAATTCGATTTTCACCGGTAATTTTTAAATTTATTATTTAATTGTTATCGCTTAACAGTTACAACGCAAAAAAGTAATTAAATTGTAATCGATTTTTTTAAGATTTTGCTAATCATTTTGACGTTCTATTGATAAAATATGAATTTCTTACTTCGGATACTTTCACAATTATCGTGTAGATGGGGCTAAGGTTTTTAGATTAAATTAAAATTACATATTACGGAACATTAAATAAACTTAAATTCAGTATTTAAAACGTAAGTATATTTAAGATAAAAATATATACCACAGCTTTGATCAACAAATATTTTTTATAATTAATGTTTTTAATTTTAATTTTAAATTAATCACTTTGATATTTATGTCAAATTTCCGGTAAACGTTTACAGACTTGCCACTACTGGCTCTCGCGAATTTGTAAATATCCCCTCTACGTACGAGCTCACAGCGTATAAATGTATTACAGTGAGGTATCTAAATGATGTTGAGATAAATCGAAAGATATCGATTGTAATTGATTGCAGGTACTTTTGATATAGAATAATCACCCCTTACTGAAATTTCAAAAATTATTTTTTTAAATTGTCCGACTACAAAATCTACCCCTTATTTGTTTCCGGCAACAGTCATTCTTGGTAAGGAATAATTTACTAAATTAAATTTCGTCTTTTTCGGAAAGCTATTTATCACCAGTAGGCCAGGAACCGAAGCTTTTCACCTCGCAATTTTTACAGAATGGATCGATTTGCTTGAAATTTTGAGAATAAGTAGAGGATAGTCCAAGGATCAAAATATATATGATTCCGAAAGGCGCTTTTACGATGGGGGTGGTTTCCACCCCATCTCGGGGGTGGAAATTTTTTATTATACTTTAATCGCAAAAGTTGATAAAAACATTCATTCTAAGCAAAAAAGTTCTATACACTTTTTTGGTAAAATTAATAGTTTTCGATTTATTCGATATCGAAAGTGTTAGTTTTGTATAGAAAAATCAATGATTTTCGATATTACAATTCACTCAATTTTTGCCGTAGAAAAATTGTTTTCAAACCAAATTGTTGGGAATTAAATAACCTACAATTTTATATCGAAACATTTTTTCGTATCTCTGATGCTAATCTTTCTATTCTGAAGAAAATATCATTTTTTACCAAACTACAAAAATTCGTTATTCGCTTTTAACTCCAATTTTTTAAAAACGAATCATTCTAAGCCAGTCAAACTTCTAAAATCTATTAATAATACATAAATAAATAAGAATTAATAAGGCCAATGACCAAAAACACCGCCAAGCTACATTATTATGCTTCCAATTAGATTTCTCCTTTTTTTTTTTCAAAAAATATATTGATTTTTTAACCGGAACTTTTTTGTTTTTTATCATAGAAAGTTTGGTAAAAAAATAATTTTGTAGATTTTTACAAGATCTATAAGTCTATTAATATTAAATCTTTTTAAAATCCTCAGTCGCAAAAAGCGGTGACTTTGAAAGGGTTGGTAAAGGAGGATTTTGCATGTTATTACAAGTTTTAATTGTCAATAGCTCACTCAATTTTTGCCGTAGAAAAAATTTTTGCAAACCAGATTCTTGGGAATTAAATAAGCTACAATTTTATATTGAAACATTTTTTCGTATCTCTGATGCTAATTTTGCTATTCTGAGGAAGAGGTCATTTTTTTCCAAACTATAAAAATTCGTTTTTCGCTTTTAACTCGCATTTTTTTAAAAACTAATCATTCTAAGCCGGTCAAACTTCTTGAATATATTAATAATACATAAGTAAAAAAGATCAAATAAGGTTAATTTTTTTTTTATGTTTATTAGGCAATCTGTTATAACATATAACAATAGGCACTTTTTATCTGAGAAATAATGACATGAAGAGATTGTGACCAGCGCCACACATCTCTATAGAGATAATATTAAATTACTGTATTACATATATTAACTTAGCTACTGTAACAATATTAATGTCTGTGCGGTAAATCTAATGGTGTCTGTCTCTTTAACCGTTTTGTTTCCTGACTGTTGTCTAACAAATTAATTGCAAGCACATTCGCGTGGCTTTCAAGACGTACGATGTATTTTGCACTTAACTCCACTATCTCTTCACTGACGGTTTTGGTTTCCAGATCATTGTAAATATCCCAGTTAGTAATAAACCACGGAGCATCGATTATTGAACGTAACACCTTGGACTGGAATCTCTCAATTATGGATACATTCGACTTGGATGCTGTTCCCCAGAGCTGCAGACCATATGCCCAGACTGATTTGAATATTGTGTTGTAGACTAGCAGTTTATTTCTTGTCGTGAGCTTAGACTTACGCCCTAGAGGCCAATAATGCTTACTAAATTTTATGCCCAGTTGTTTCCGTTTGTTCCATATATGGGTTCTCCAGGTTAATCCCCTCTCCAAGTGCATGCCCAGATATTTTACAGAGGTAACTGAGGGAATTACCTTATTATTTATTGTTACTGTAGGTGATTCGCCGTGACATTTTGTAAAAACAATATGGTTTGATTTTTGTTCATTCAATGTAATTCTCCAATTTTGTGCCCATGTATTTATTTGATTTAATACTCTCTGGAGTTTTGCAGCAGCGTCGACGGGATTTTTGTGTACTGCTAGGATTGCAGTATCGTCTGCAAAGGTGGTGGTCGTTGTATCACGATTTGTGGGTAAGTCGGCTGTGTAAATCAGATACAGTTGCGGTCCCAGAACACTTCCTTGCGGTACCCCTGATAAGGTTAATGACTAATTTGGGTGGTGATTACGGGGTTGCTTGCAATCACTTTTTCGCTGAAAAAAATGGGGACTGACATTCTTTTCATTATAAGTCACTTAATTTTTGAGATAGAGACTTTTTTTATTTCTGGTGATAGACATTTTTAAGTATTTTAAATTAGTTTGAACAAGTTGTCCTCGAAAAATGCATAATTTTCCCGTCTTTTCACTTAAACCACAATATTTAACATTTGACGAAGAAGAGCCAACATATAATAAAGTATAGCTCGATTACTATTGGTCCAAAAGGAAATTTAAAAAAACGGTTTTGTTTATTTTTTCAAAAGGTTCATTTTTGTTAAAAAAAGTTGTGTTGATAAAACAAAATCTTTTGGAGTTATTAGCCGAAAACTTATTAAAAACATTGATTTTTTCGATATAAAACTAACACTTTCCATAGCGAATAAATCGAAAACTACCAATTTTATCAAAAAAGTGTATAGAACCTTTTTTGCTTAGAGTGAACGTTTTTACCAACTTTTGGGATTAAAGTATAATGAAAAATTTCCACCCACGAGATGGGGTGCAAAATCTCCCCCAGGGTAAAAGCGCCTTTCGGCATGATATAGATTTTGATCCTTGGAGTATCCACTACGTATTCCCAAGTTTTCAAGAAAATCGATCCATTCTGTAAAAATTGCGAGGTTTTGTCCTATTTTAAGCTTCATTACTTGGACTACAGCATTTTTGTCTATATCTTACCTGTTTAGAATGTCCGACTACGAAAATTTCCCATTAATTTTGTCGGACAGAACTTCCAATTGCTTTTTTAACCTTTCATTAAACTCTCATGCAAAAATCAGATTGCTATTCGTCACCAACATAATTCCTGTGGTGTGACATGATCTACGTGTCGGACTCATTAAAATGCCCAACATTTTTGTCGGACAAACATTTTCTCATATATTAGATAACGTTGGCTATCGAATAAACTTAAAAGCAACTTGCTATTTTTCACAATCATAAACTTGTCAGGACGACACGTTTATCATCCTCCACAGTTAAAACTTCCCCTGTTCCAGTGTTCCCGTGCATCAAAGTTTGTCCGACTAGACACCGTTAAGCTATTAACAAATTTTCAGCTTGCTATTAATCAACTTTTCTTTCTTACGCTGGATCCAGGTCTATTAGTGGTCAACACTCAATTACTAAAACACTCGGACATTGATAGCTTCCGATAATTTTTCTTGATTATATAAAGTAATGTTAAAATCAGTTAGGTCACGCTAAATGAGATAGATCAAGTCAATAAATATATATATACCTAGGCCAAATTCTGAAACAAACAACTTGACAAAGAGAATCAAAGTGCGGAAATCTCTAGAAGACGAACACTGGCATGGGCAGAATTTGGTAAACTTAGTTGAACACTTAGTAACCGCAAAATAAATAAAACTGTCAGATAGAAACACGAACTACTGGGTAGGATTAAAAACAATAAGTCCATTCTTTCACGGTTTTTGCTCTAAATTTTAAAGAACCGCTTGGATTGACATGAAATTTGGCATACGTATAGCTTACATGTCAAAGAAAAAAAGTGATATTGTACCGATGTGTGCTTTTGCCCTGGGGTGACTTTCACCCCCTATTGGGGGTGAAAAAATATATGTCCAAAATAAGTCCGGAAATGGGTAAACTGACTAATTTTAAGTAACTTTTGTTCTATAGAGCTTTTTCGCCAATTCAACATTTTTCGAGTTATTTGCGAGTGAATATGTTCATTTTTCAACAACATAACCACATTTTTAGACGGTTTTTCGCAAATAACTCAAAAAGTAAGTATTTTGTCGAAAAAATGTTCGTAGCAAAAATATAGCTCATAAAAAAGTCAAAAAAATGGTGTACACGTTAGGTCTCTGGATCTCGTAGAACCAGAGTTATAGCCAATGAAAAATATATTTATATTCACCAAATTTCAAATAGAATATTTCGACGTGAAATATCCAAAAAAATTAAGCACTTTTTGGGGAAAACCCATTATAACTTTTTTAAAGTGTTTTACAAAAGCTTTATTTCCGTTTTTACAAAAAGTTTCTAGCATTAAATTTAAGCAAGTTACGTTCAAAATAAAGATGGTCCCTTTTGTTTTTGCAAGAAAAAAACGGGAAAACCACCCCCTAATTAGCAACTTACATGAAATTAATCGTTACCGCTCCACAAATTATTTTACTTATGTTGTGTTTATATGATATGTAAGTTTCATCGACTCAAAGTGCTTATTTTTGAAAAAATTTGGTTTCAAAATAAAATTTTTAAAAATTTAAATTTTGAAAAATATGCTTTTTTTCAAAATAATTTAAAAATTGTTAGAGATATCAAAAATCTCGAAAAACAAAAAAAAGCAGATTTGCTTTTCTGAATATCATGTTTTTTTTTGGTTTTCTGTTAGACAAAAATTGATTAAGCTTTGGTGTTTCTAAATTTGCATACATTCGTGATCAGTGACTCGTTCAACCCCTTTTAACTACACCCCTTTCAATAATAAGGACTTTGAACCGATGAAACTTACAGATAATATAAACAATATATACACGAGTCAAGAAACTTGTGAAGTCGTAACGATTAAGTTCATTTAAGATACTAATTAGGGGGTGATTTTCTCGATTTTTTTACCAAAACCAAAAGGGACTAACTTTATTTTGAGCGTAACTTGTTCAACTTTGATGCTAGAAATTTTTTTTATAAAACAAAAATGAAGCTTCTTTTAAACACTTTAAATAAGTTGAAATGAGTTTTCTCCGAAATGTGCTTCATTTTTGGTTATTTCACGTTAAAGTATTGCATTTGGAATTTGACGAATATGAACCTATTTTTCATTAGCTATAACTCTGCTTCTACTAGGTGCAGAGACGTGATATATACACCATTTTTTTTTTTTTTATTTTTTACAGGCTATATTTTTGCTAAGAATGTTTTTTCGACAAAATACTTACTATTTGAGTTATTTGCGAAAAACCGTCTAAAAGCGTGGTTATTTTGTTGAAAAAATGAACATATTCACTGCCAAATAACTCGAAAAGTATTGACTTAGTGGAAAAACTCTATAGAACAAAAGTTACTTAAAATTAGCCAGTGTATCCATTTCCTGACTTTCTTTGGACGAATATTTTTTTATCTACAAGAGGGGGTGAAAACCACCCCCAGGGCAAAAGCACATATCGGCACAATATCACTTTTTTGTTTGACTTGTTAGCTATGTGTATGCCAAATTTCATGTCAATCCAAGCGGTTCTTTAAAATTTAGAGGTTTTGCAATATTTTACCGTTAAAAAACGGACTAAATAGTCCAGAATATCACAACAAAAATTGCAAAATTCAAATGGAGCTCCGCAGGCCACACTGTTAGACAAAAATACCAACGTTGGAATGCCACAATATAACACTGGAGACTTAACGAAGGTAGACGTAGAACGTAGATAACATGAAAACAATAATTACGTATTTTTTATGGGAAATAAGCCACAATTTTACTAAAAAATTAATTTATTAAATATAATATACGTCTGAATTATATTATATTAAATATAATTATAATATACGTCTGAATTACCAATATAAATGAGTCAGATTAAATAAATTATTAGAAGAATTTTTTTACTTAGCAACAACATATTTGTTTTATTTTAATAGTATTTTGTATTTTAACAACGAAACCCGATTTGCGCTTCGAAACGTTAATAAATTAATTTTTTAGTAAAATTGTGGCTTATTTCCCATAAAAAATACGTAATTATAAAAATGCCACAAGGAAATAGCTTCAGAACAACATTATGAAAACAATAGCCGGAACAAATTCGAGGTATCATGCTCAGGCTAGAAATAGATGAATGGAGTAGGGAGAGGTATATCTCCATAAACGGGCTGGACCATAGAAGGCTAAGAAGAAGAAGCTGTGTAAAATGTCTCATTATAATGTGCAAAAACGTGAAAAACGATAAGCAAGATACAGTTAAAATATAAAAATTCATACACAAATGTCTGATTAATAATTAACATATCTGCGGAAAATTACAAACATTTAATTTTGGGAGAAAACGAGGCAGTGACCCGTTTTTGAATCTATAATGAGGAGGAAGTGGAAATAGATTATTCACATAATTGGGAAAGACGAAAATAATACAACGAGACAACGGCTCGAGTGCGAGCCAATAGGTAAAAAAATACAAGCCAATACTTAAAAGAGGATAGCAAAAAGAGAATATACAAAAGTGGGATGCAGCTTAATTAGCTAAAATAAATTTAGCTTTAGAAATAAAAATGAAGCTAAGAAAAGAAATGAATGGAAGACTTGACCAAGTATCAACATCTTGCAGAAAATCAACCATTAGAAGCCATACCTAACTACCTAACTGAAAAGCACATGATAATTTGTCCTTTTCTACACCTAGGAACTAGAGAGAGAGAGAGAGAAGAGAGAGAGAGAGAGAGAGAGAGAGAGAGAGAGAGAGCGGGTGGTATATGGTAAATTGTTGTTCTGTTATTAACCCTCAGTTGGGGGTTGGATCAGCAAAGATACATTTGTTCACCCATCAATATTTTATTGATAGTTGAATTTAATGAATTGTACCCAGCTGATGACAGCCATGATTATATTCTACTCTAAACGGCAAGCACCCTCAAATTTGGTTAACACTCTCTCTTAATGTGATTAGCAAATAATTCTACCGTTATATTGAGTGCAACTATTTATTTATACTTGTGCGTTTATTTAAATTTTCACTTTTAATTCGATGTCAACCTCGTGAGTATGATATCATAATATTTATATTTATGCTTATTCAGCGGAATTTTCTGGGTCACCAGAATGATTTCGCGTGTCCCACATACGTTGTTATACATCGATGGTATTGTTTATTATTTAACATAAACAATATCGTATTAAATATTGAATCCTTTTTTTAAAAGGATTTTTAGAACTATCTGAATTATCTGAATATTCAGTTAAAAATTATGGTACACGCATACGTTGTATTTGTTTACACATTTATTTTCCTAATGATAGGGGAGCCCAAGCGGGGATTTTTGCAGTTACTCGAGAGCGTCAGATTATTAGGTACATGGGGAAAATCCTTGTACCCTGAAAATGTACCTACCTCTACCATATATTGGTTCTTAATGTAAGCAAGTTCGTTAAGAGGGGGCTGAAAAAAAATCCTTTTATAGAAAAACTCGAAATCGTCAAAAATTAAGATAAGTTAAGTTAAGTACATCCAAAACAGTGTACATTTCAAAAATCTGACGATTTGAGCGTAAGTAAATGGGTGTGTCCCAAAGTTTCACAAGAAAGAAGCAAATATTTCGCCAAATCAATGGCAGATCAAAAAACTAAAAAATAAATACTCAGTATTTTTCAAAATTCAATCGAATGATACCTACCAAACACGCCTTCCCACGGAGAAGAGTGGGGGGTAAATTTAATATTTTAAATACGAGTCCCGCGATATTTCGCGAAATCAATATCAGATCGAAAAACTGAAAAATACACTTATTCAATATTTTTGAAAAACCTATCGAATGGCACCAAACACGACACCCCACGGAGGTGGAGTGGGTGGGGGGTTACTTTAAAATATTAAATGGGAGCCCCCATTTTTAATTTCACATTTGGACTCCTTACGTAAAAATAAGTAACTTCTGTTTGAGAAATTTTTTCGAATTGTGGAAAGATGGCGCTATAATCTAAAAAAACGATTGTTGGAAATGGAAAATTAAATTAAAAATGGACAAGTCCCCACCAAAAAGTAAAACTTTACTTAACTTTTTTTGGTTTCAGGACCTACTCTTCACAATCCAATAGGTCCCGAAAGCGCTCGAGTGACTGCGCATTTAGCATACTTTGTTCCCTACCATAAATTTTGTAACTGCGTAATAATAAAAAACATAACTAGTTCTATAATAATATCTCATATTATAACCTAAAGATCGGAAATTCGATCCAACTCCGATGAAATTTTATTACCTTCCCTTATTATTACTATTATTTGTGTAGGACACTGATATTCTACTTTTTTACTTAAACTTGTGGGTTCAGGTATTATGGCTGCTTCTACGAAAATTACTACCGATGTCACAAAACCACACTTGGGTCATTATTTTTGCGTGCAATTAGACAAATATGTTCCCCATTTCCAATAACAATTTTCCATCTAAATGAATTATTATTCCCATTTATGTCACCGCCGTATTTCCATCCTCTTTATATTCATATCGTCCCAACCTTTCCACCCACATATCATTTAACTAATAACTTTGCCAGTAGCCATCCTATTTCATATTATTCGGACTATTCATTACAATGTGTCGCTAGTATTCATAATGAATGGCCAACTATTAGGACCCGTTTCATCTTTCATATTGCAGCGAATAATTTTTCGCAAAAATGGATTTCAAAATATTGAATAATTCTGATATTAAATTTTATTCTTGTATTTCTATGATGTTATATTATACAGTGTGGCAAAGCCGAATGGAATAAATTCATTATTTCGTAAACCGACGACTTTACGGAAAAATCCCGAAACATGTCGATTTTTATTTTTAAATTAGAAGTTTTGGCTCCTTTCCTCCTATTTGGCTAATCATACTAGTGACGTCATCTATCTCGACGTGATGACTTAATCGATAATTTTTTCAAACGGGAATAGGGGTCGTGTGCTAGCTCATTTTAAAGGCTATTAAATTCTCTATTCACTAGTATAAACATTAATATAATTATTTATACAGAGTGTTCAACAAAAATTTTATTGAAGTAAATAATCTGACACCAAAAGAAGTATTATACAGGGTGTTTCATTGGGAAACGGAAATACTTTAATGGTGAATAGAGGTCACCGAGCCGGTTCTAGATATAGTAAATTTTGTGCCCTACCGACTTTTATAACCGAGTTACAGGGTGTTTTATCGATTTTGCCCATTTTTTCTTAAGCTATAACTTTAGAACCACCTTGTATATTTTTTTGATATTTGGTACACACATGTCACATTCAAAACCCAAACGACCGACATACTAACCATAAGAAAAATCCAGGTCCGGATTAACAAAAAATTATAAAGTAATTGTGACCTTAAAACAACACCCTGTATATTGAAATTTTGAAAATCTGTTTGCATATTTGAAAAGAGCACAAAAAAGTAATTTTAGTGGTTCGCTTCAATTTTTCGGCCAGACAATTTTATGACTTTAGTTTTGAAATTATATTGAATTTTTTAAGAACTTTGACATTAAAAAGCAGATATTATTAACTTATAGTTATAAATTATTAAAGTTAATGAATAAATACTCATTTTAAAAATAATCAATACCTATTTACCATATTGGAACGTCCCAATTACTAATGACAAGAAAAATCCAGGTTCGGATTAAGAAAAAAAAATATAAAGTAATTGTGACCTTGAAACAACACCCTGTATATTGAAATTTTGAAAATTTGTTTGTGTATTTTAAAAGAGCATAAAAACTGCGTTAAAAGGTGCATGTCAAATTGTTGCGCAGATAATCTAATTACGGCAATTTTGAAATCATATTGATTAATTCTGTCAAGGTCACAAGAAGCTACCAGAAAAATGAAGAACAATCTCAAGTTACTTATAAAATCGATTCGAAATATTTTAAAATGAGCAAGGAAATGCATCGAACAAAATGGCGGACATTGTGAGTAACTGTTATAGTTCAAATATTTTTAATTTATGTTACATTTTTTAATTGTAACGAATTTTTGTTTTATTAGATATAGCAGTTTTTTTAATTCTTTACTAAATCATTAAAATATCCCAATTCTCCCAATTCTAATTTTTAATGATGTGCATCTAGCTACAAATCCAGAGAATCTATGAAGCCAGCGTAGTAAATAAGTATGTTTTTATTCATAATAAGTATTGATTCATTAACATTAAAATATTATTAAATGTTAACAATACCTGCTGCTTAATCTCAGGGTTCTTTAAAATTTCAATATAATTTCAAAATTGATGTAATTAAATCAACGGCGAAAAAATTAAAATAAGCCTTTAATCACAGTTTTTCATGCTCTTTTAAAATGCGCAGACAAATTTTTAAAATTTCAATATACAGGGTGTTGTTCAAGGTCACAATTACTTTGTATTTTTTCTTAATCCGGACCTGGATTTTTCTTGTCATTAGTAATTGGGTCGTTCCAATGTGGTAAATAAGTATTGATTATTTTTAAAATGAGTATCTATTCATTAACTTTAATAATTTATAACTAAAAGTTAATAATATCTTTCTAATATAATTTAAAAATTAAAGTCATAAAATTGTCTGGCCGAAAAATCGAAGCGAACCATTAAACTTACTTTTTTGTGCTCCTTTCAAATATGCAAACAGATTTTCAAAATTTCAATATACAGGGTGTTGTTTTAAGGTCAAAATTACTTTATAATTTTTTGTTAATCCGGACCTGGATTTTTCTTATGGTTAGTATGTCGGTCGTTTGGATTTTGAATGAGACATATGTGTACCAAATAACAAAAAAATATACATGGTGGTTCTAAAGTTATGGCTTAGGAAAGGAATTGGCAAAATCGATAAAACACCCTGTAACTCAATTATAAAAGTCGGTAGGGCAAAAAATGTACTATATCTAGAACCGGCTCGATAACCTCTATTCACCGTCCAAGTATTTCCGTTTCCCAATGAAACACCCTGTATAACAAATAAGAAGATTTATATTTAGTATTATATCATAAGAAGAAGACACAAATAAAATCAAAAGCATGCTACGAGCAGATGAAATGAAGACACTAATAGCAATGGCAGGGAAGACAAGAAGGGATAGAATAAGAAACAGGATCATCAGGGAACAATGTGGCGTGCAAGATGTAGTAAGATTGGGTAGGCAAAGACGAAGAGACTGATCCAGTCATGTAAAAAGAATGGAGGAGCAGAGACTACCAAGAATTTCGCTAGAAGGAAAACGAGCAGGCAAGCGTCCACCGGGGAGACCACCAAAAAGATGGAGAGATATCTGGCAGTCTACTTGTCAAAAAATACTTCAACGCCGTAATTCACAGATCGACAGATCTACAACAAGTATAAGAACAGAAGAAAAAGAAAAAGAAAATAAAATAAAAAAGAAAAGAAACAAAATGTCTATTTTATAAATAAACATTGCTTTTCGCATAAATTAAATGTTCAAACTGTCAAGAAGCTATTGGGTGGCAGCTTGAACATTGAATTTAAGCGAAAAGCAATGTTTATTTCTCCAATAATATTTTTCGTCTGTTTTTTTGACAGCAGTAAAATGTATTTTGAATAAAATAAATTATATATTACGACACCCCCATCGAACAAGGTTGTAACTCATTTTTAGCGATTTTACAGGAGAGGCAAAAAACGAAAATATGAATTTTTAAAAATTTGTAGCGAAATTATTAAACCCTTTTTCACTAATGTGATATAATATTTATAACATAATAAGGGATTACTGTGAGATGTATGCTTTGGAATTTTACTAGCTATTGAGAATCTTGAGTTTTATTGAGATACAACCTTGAGATTAAACATGAATATTCGTAGAAAAAGGTTGTAACTCACCTAACAACCATTTTACACTCTCTGTGTTAATTATTTTTCCCGTATAATTAAACTTATGAGCATAGAAATCGGCCCACTTAAAAATTTGGTCATTTTTGATGTCTAATATTTCCTAAACATGTAGGCCAATTTAAGTGACGTTTTGAACATGTTATAGCCTGATTATTTAGCAATACCACTGTAATAATATTGTTGCTAAACAATTAAACTCTCATTGTATACCGGGTGTACCAATCAAACTGTGTTTTTTTCTCAAAGTTGGCATCACCCTGTGCAATATTCTAGCACTTTATAAAATACTGAAATTAAAACTCAACTATAGCTTCAGGTTTCCTTAGCATTCTCTTTTTGATTCATTGGTATATGTTGGATAATAAAAAAGTTAGGTACTTTAAGAACTAGACATGTTCTTGATTAATACACGGTGTTTCTAAATAAGTACGACAAACTTTAAGGGGTAATTCTGCATGAAAAAATAATGACAGTTAGCTTTATAAACGTATGTCCGCAAATGTTTCGTTTCCGAGATACGGGATGTTGAAATTTTTCTTACAAACTGACGATTAATTTATTACTTTAAAATTAGTTGAGATATGCGAATGAAATTTGGTGACTTTAAGAGATAGTTATTGCGAATTTTTTGACATAAAATTAAGAATTTTATATTCACTATTAGCGTGCATACGGGTAATATGATCGGTCATATTACACGTTTGCGCGCTAATGGTGAATATTAAATTTTTAATTGTATGTCAAGAAATGTGCAATAATTACATCTTAAAACCCACCAAATTTCATTTGCATATCTCAACTGGTTTTAAAGCAGTAAATAAATCGTCAGTTTGTAAGAAAAAATTTAATATCCCGTATCTTGTAAACGAAACATTTGCGGACATATAGACATGAAGAACATGTCTAGTTGTTAAAGTACCTAACTTTTTTATTATCCAACATAAGCGAATGAATCAAAATACAGAATGTTAAGAAAACCTGAGGCTATAGTTGGGTTTTAATTTCAGTATTTTATAAATGCTAGAATATTCCACAGGGTGATGTAAACTTTGAGAAAAAAACACAGGTTGATTGGTACACCCGGTATACAATAAAAATTTAACTTCTTTAGCAATAGTATCATAACAGTGGTATTGCTAAAGAATCAGGCTATAACATGTTCAAAAAATCACTTAAATCGGCCAACAGGTTTAGGAAATATTAGACATCAAAAATGACCAAATTTTTAAGTGGGCCGATTTCTATGAACGTAAGTTTATTAAAAGGTTGTATGTTTTGAGTTATTTGCAATACAGCTAGGAGAAAATTAGTTTAATGGTATATTTTAACAAAATAGCTCACAGTTTACACAATTTTAATTGAAAATTATAAATTTTACAATAACAATAATATTCCATCACTATGAAAAAACCATGGAATAAAATATCTTAAATTGTTCGCATTTTTATTGCGTATCTGTAAATATTTAATTTTAAATCATTTTACTTTAGTACTTTACTCTTTTACTATTAATATCTACTTCAAAATTAACATGTATGCCCTTAAATGGGTTAAAATTTAGAATTTGCTTCCGATTTATTTCAGTTACGGATTTAGGCTTGCCTGATGCTTTAGCGTATCGTGTCATGGTTAATGGTTATCCATTGGTGTGGAGCATACACGACTTTCAATGTTTACCCCTTTTTCTATAAGGGCATGCATTGAATCACCCTCGTTTTGTGAATGTGCTATTTCTAAAAATACATGTGTAATCTTAATATTAAACTTTTTCACTACATAGAAGTACGTAGCAAACACTATTCGATACTTATTTTGTCCACCGCAACTATCAAAAAGGAAAAAAACTCCGTAAATCCGGTTTTACTTTTATTTCGATAATTTGACTTATGGATGCACAATATGTTTGACTATGTTATAAATTAAACATACGTGCAACAAAGTTTTAACTCATTTAAAAACCTTGTTAATCGTCAAGTATAAAGAAAGTAAATATTTTGCATCGGGAGTATCCAGTGTTACTGCCTTTTTCACGCTAAAATGGCACGCGTAAGTTAAAATACAACTTTTTTCAATGGAGTATTAGCCAAATTATTGAGAATTAAACTATGTCGTTTATATTGATGTGTGCGCAATTTTTTGCTGAATTCGCCTGTGTTGAAATCTGAAAAAGATGTAACTTGAGTTACAATCTTGTTCGATGGGGGTGTATATTCCTCTTTTTGTGTAAATTAATTTAATTAAAAAAAAACTTTTTTTGAATCACCTGTATAAAAAATTAATGTTTATATTACTGAATAGAGAATTAAAAAACCTTTCAAATGAGCTAGGACACGCCCCCTATTCTCATTTAAAAAATTCATCGATTAATGACGTCACTAATATTATACACATTCTAAATAATCATAATTAAAAAATAAAATCGAGCTCTTTCGGCATTTTTCCTTAAAGTCGCCGGTTTACGAAATAACAAATTTATTCCATTTGGCTTTGTCACTCTGTATACATATTTCCATGTTGTGAAAAACATATCACATAATTTAAAAAAGTAATGGACTGCAATAAGAACCAACAAAAGAATAGGATTAAGAATGAAAAACAAAGGGAAAAAATACTCTGTTACGTATACGACGCATTATTCATAGCCCAAGATAAAGATAGTCTGCAAAGACTAGTACAAACATTATAATATAAAAGCAAACATTTTAATATGACTATTTCATTCATATGGGATTCTGACGAACAGAAAAGTTACATAAATAAAAATTACAGCGATTATTTCATTCATAGGAGATTCTGACTAATAGAAAGCTACAGAAATAAAAATTAAACTGATTATTTTTTGATGATTTTAACTTCCAAACGTATAGTAAGATATTTGATCACGTGTTTAATTCTGTCCAATCAGATTAAAATTATACTGAGAATTATCTACTGTAGAAAATTCACGATAGAATTTTTTTAAATAGATTGTTTCTGTTTAATGGCAACCAGTTTCCTAGTTTTGACAACTGTCACATTTAAGAAAATATCCATAATATACGTATTAAAAAATAATCTTACGAATACCACACGACAGTAAGAATAAATAAGAAAATAATGCTTCATTTTTACTCAAATTTGGTAGTCATTGGGCAATAGACACGAGAGCCCTGCGGGCTCTCGTGTCTATTGCCAGACAACAAATTTTCGAAAAACTGTCGCATTATTTTCAATTTATTCTCACTCTCTTGTGATATTATACCCGATAATTTTTGATAATTTCCCGTCGTCAAGGATATTACTTCAGATGCCCTTCGTTGCAATAAAAAAATACATGCAGTCACATTAATGGCAATTAATGTTTTAAAAATTATAAAATGATGACTTTCAACCGTCAAATATTTATTACAACTGTGTGTTTAATTGCACTTATTTGTACTTACATAAATAAATTACAATAAAATTTTGGTTTTGAACAGTTTTTTGCGTGAAATAATCGCAACAAATTGCACTCGATCTCTAAAATTAATGTAGAATTTTAGAGCTCTTGTGCAATAATTACTATATACTGATTATTTCATTCATAGGAAATTCTGACCAATAGAAAGCTACAGAAATAAAAATTGAACTGTCGCATTATTTTCAATTTATTCTCACTCTCTTGTGATATTATACCCGATAATTTTTGATAATATCCCGTCGTCAAGTATATTACGTCAAATGCCCTTCGTTGCTACGAAAAAATACATTCAGTAACATTAATGACAATTAATGTTTTAAGAGTTATAAAAGTGAAGTCTTTCAAACGTCAAATATTTATAACAACTCTGTGTTTAATTGTACTAATTTGTACTTAAATAAATAAATTACAATACAATTTTGGTTTTGACCAGTTTTATTCATGAAATAATCGCAAAAAATTGCACTCGATCTCTAAAATTATTATCGAATTTTTCCCTCATGACACTTTGATATAATTTCACTCCCTTTCGGGCCGTCAAATTAAAACTGTCAAAGTGTCACTCGGGAAAAATTCGATAATTTTAGAGCTCTTGTGCAATTACTACTGATAATTTTGATAATGTTCCGTCGTCAAGCATTACGTCAGATGCTCTTCGTTACTACACAAAAATGAACATTCAGTGACATTAATGACAATTAATGTTTTATAAAACTTGTCACAGAAAACATCAAGAAACAGGTTTAGCAAATATTCAGGTAAAGATATCAATCAAATAAAACAAATAAATAAAATGCTGGTTAAAAGTATTAAAAAGACAGTTTTATTCATGAAATAATCTCGAATTACACTCGATCTCTAAAATTATTATCCGCTTGTTGCCCTCGTGACACTTTGACATACTTTTACTTCCCTTCTAGTCGTGAAATTAAAACTGTCAAAGTGTCACTGGGCAAACAAATCGGTAATTTTAGAGCTCTTGTGCAATTACTACTGATAATCTCACCTCAAAAAACTAAAAGAATAGTACTCAGCAAAGAACTAATCAGATCCAAAATGGAAATTGATGGCATCAGTATTGAACAAATAATTAAAATATAATACCTTTGAATTACACTGTCCAACTATGAAGACATTTTGCTCTCCCTACAGTAGTTTTGCACCTGAAGATATAGTCTAGGCGCCAGAGGGGTCACCGTGTCCTTTTCAATTCGGATGGACAAACTAAACGTTTTTTTATGGATTTTTGGCTGCTGATTACGAATTTCGAGGGTCGATTTCGATCCGAGTGGCCAAAATATTGTTATAAACAATTATAAACAATTTAATTGTTTATAAGGCTCTGGCTTATAAACTAAAAGAGACTAAAAATGTTTCAAATAAAATTTGTTCCTTAATTAAAAACAAAGAAAAAAACGTTTACCAAACTTACTAAAATCCAAAAATTGGAACTCATGTAATTGTAAAATGAGTGCACAATGCAAACTGCAAATTGCAAAATACGTATTTTTCGAAGCTTTATCGATCGTAACTCGGCTTCTGCGTATGTAAATGATCCTTGGAAGATCTCGTTTTAAAGGAAAAGTCAATAGGTTTCCAAGCAAAAACTTGTTAAGTTACGTTATCTTCATTTGTTTTAAAGTTATACCCGTTTGAAGTTATAATTTTCTTAAAAAAATGTACATCCATTTGTTTATAAGGGTTTCAAGCAAATTTTAGCTATAAACATTTATATTTTAATTAATAACAATGATAGAAGAGCTTAAAAGGAACAATTTAAGCCTATGAAACTGTTTGTATGTTTAGTTTTAGCCAATATATCGACATTTCCATGGCGCGCTATGAGGCGCAAGATCGGCTCACAGTCAAGTAAGTATTTTTAGACGCTTTATCGATCGTAACTCGGCTTCTACGCATGCAAGTGAGCTTTTCAATGTCTCATTTGAAAGCTTAATTAATAAGCTTCCAGACAGAGTTTGTCAAATTACTGTCAAATTATCTTCATCTGTTTTAAAGTTATACTCGTTTGAAGTTATTTTTTTTTAATTTGTACATTAACTTGTTTATAAGGGTTTTTAATAAATTTGTGCAGTAAACATTTATACTTTAATTAACATTATTAATATTTTGAGCTTAGAAAATGTTCGTAGGCTTTATTTTGTAGGTTTATTTTTGGACATATGGAGATAATATGGACATATGCATGGACATATGCGAACAATGGACGAGACAAGAATACCGCTAAACGTTTGGAAATGGAAACCAAAAAGATGGAGGAAAAGAGGACTTCCTAGATTAAAATGGAACGGATAAATAAAACAGCAATAGAAAAAAAATTCTCACTGAAGAAGACATAGTGTTAAACAAGAAGAAATTGCGATATAGATGTTGTAAAAGGACGAATAAAATAAGCTATGTGAAGACACAGATAAGTAGGTTTAAATAATTCGATTTACAGCCCTCTTTTTGAAAGTTTTTACTTTTTTTGTCAGTTCTCCGAGTGCAGTATTATTTTTTTAAGTTCAATCAATAAAGTTACGTACAGCAACATCTGTACTATTGTACTATTGTTTTCTTCTAATTATCTAAACATTTTGGAGAGCCCAGGACCCGACTTGAGCTATACCGCCAGTGGAGAGATATCTAAACAATTTATCCAATAATACAAACATCTTCAAACATTACCTACGCAAATCAAACGTTGTCGGTAGAGAATAACTGCTTGTTCTCGCATAGCCGTTACTGTGCACGTACACGTGCACATAGCCGGGCACATTGGAGACTACATGCATTTGACAAGACACTATCGGCACGTTGATGAGAAATTTATAATAATTAATGATCGGATGACATTCGGCGTAGAGGTGCCACAAATAGGGTAAACATCGTTAGATATGCCACAATGTATCAACGCACCAATGACTCGAATAGATTGCTGCTATTCGAGATGAATTAGCAAGCATTAGATCAGTTTTGATTATTATTGAATGTGACATTTATTGATTGGACAAATATAATACATCAAACAGACTCTATTTAGATAGACTTTATTTTTTAATAAGGAGTTTAAATTTAAGGAGGCTTATTAGTCTGGGCTGATTATCGGACAATAGGCCATTTTTGGGAAAAGTTATTTACCAGCAATTTTATTGCTGGAATCGAATCTTATGATTGTATATATTAATAATATAGATATACAAAGACCGCAGATAGTGTGCTACTTTTTTATAAACAAAATGGCGCCCGAAAATCGTGTTTTTTCAATTTTTGCTCTATAACTCCCAAGATTTTAACTTTAGACCAAAAACACCCAAATAAAAATTCACCGCAATTAAATTCTGCATAGAGACGTATTTTTTCCGATTTACTTCGACGAAAACTTTCCCCGGAAAAAGCGGGTTTTTCCAACAAAATCTTTAATTTTCAACTAAACTTTTAGATAAGTAGTTGTTAATCAATAATTAAATAACTTGGTAACATAAAAGCCCTTTCCGTATATATTATAATTAGAGAAGCCGATGGAAATTGAATGAACACTTTAGCAACAATTGAAATGGTAATTAAAAATTTACGGTCGCTATAATAACGACAATAATTATGATGTATAAGAATAACTATGATTTTTTCATAAAAAGACACTATACCTATCTAATGTACTTTACAGAATTGAAATTGGACTATTTAAGCGGCCTCAGGAATATTTTAAATATATAAACAATTTTTTGGCTTATAAACAAATAGAGTATCTCGGAAAATATTAAAGTAAATTAAACTGTGAAAACGGTATTCGAAATACAGCGGCAGGGCGCTTTAAAAAAAAACGTTTAATTATGACGACTGGTTCCTGAGATACAACCGGTCAAATTTGACCGAAATTTACGGCAAAGATATAGACAAATGGAGTCGGTCTTGACGGTCCAGTTAGCTGGGGCTCAGTCGATCGAAAAGTTTAGTGGATTTGCGATTTGCGGTCGCTGGTTCGAGCCTCAGCTAGGTCATGAAATTTATAAAAGGCCAACGCCGTAGTATAAAACTCAATAGAGTCTACGGCTTGGTCTGGAATAAACTGGCGTCTGATCGGCCTATGGAGGAGCGGTACGGGAAGGGATAAGGGCTTCCGGCTTGGTGATACTCCTCCATAGATCCCTACCGAAGGGCGTTGACGCCTAAGAACGGTGTATACATATACATATAAACAAATGGATCATAATTTTTAAACCATCACCTTTTTATTTTTGTCCTCTTTCTCCACACCAATTTTCATATCTTTAAAATCCTCATAACATATACTATTATAATAAAAAATATACAAAAACTATATAAAAAAAAATAATACGTGTGAAAATTGCCAAAAATAGCAAAATTCCAATCAAAAATTATGTTGGAGAAAATGTAACCCTCAAAGTTCAAAATCGGTATACGTTAAAAAATGCATTTTCTCGGCTTCCCAATGGTTCAATTTCCTTCATTCTTTTTTTGTTCCCAAGTAACTCGAGTAGAGCCATCGAACTAACGCATTATTAAATGTCACACTTGCTTTTGTTTTGTTATAATAAATTAATTTATTTATTATAACACAATATTTTAATTTGTTTAAATAAAAATTGTTTAAATAATTATACAGCTTTCAAATGAGAATTTTTATGTTTTTAACTTTAAAAGGTACACTTGTAGTAAGTTTATCTAAAAAACAGCTTACAACTGGAAAACATAAATATGTAATTTTCTGTTCTTATAAATAAATTAATCTATTATACCAAAACAAAAGCAAGTTTGACATTTAATAATGCATTAGTTCGATGGCTCTACTCGAGTTATTAGGGAACAAAAAAAAAAGAATGAAGGAAATTGCTTCATGGGAAGCCGAGAAAATGCATTTTGTTAACGTATACCGATTTTGAACTTTGAGGGTTACATTTTCTCCAACCTAATTTTTGATTGGAATTTTGCTATTTTTGGCAATTTTCACACGTATTATCGATAGTTTTTATTACAATAATATATGTTATGAGCATTTTAAGGATATGAGAATTGGTGTGGAGAAAGAGGACAAAAACAAAAAGGTGATGGTTTGAAAATTATGATCCTATTGTTTATATCTTTGTCGTAAATTCTGGTAAAATTTGACCGGTTGTATCTCAGGAACCACTCGTTATAATTAAACGTTTTTTCTTTTAAAAGAAGTGTCCTGACTCTGTCTTTCGAAAACCGTTTTCATAATTTAATTTAGTTTAATGTTTCCCGAGATATTCAATTTGTTTATAAACCAAAAAATTGTTTATAAATTTAAAATATTCCTGAGGCCGCTTAAATAGTCCAATTTCAATACTGTAAAGTACATTAGATAGGTACAGTGTCTTTTTATGAAAAAATCATAGTTATTCTTATGCATTATAATTATTGTCGTTATTATAGTGACCAAAACTTTTTAATTAACATTTTAATTGTTGCTAAACTGTTCATTCAATTTCCATAGACTTCTGGAATTATAATACATACGGAACGGGCTTTTAAGTTACTAAGTTATTTAATTATTGATTAACAACTACTTATCTAAAAGTTTAGTTGAAAATTAAAGATTTTGTTGGAAAACCCCGCTTTTTCCGGGGAAAGTTTTCATCGAAGTAAGTCGGAAAAAACACGTCTCTATGCAGAATTTAATTGCGGTGAATTTTTATTTGAGTGTTTTTGGTCTAGAGTTAAAATCTTTGGAATTATAGAGCAAAAATTGAAAAAAACACGATTTTCGGGCGCCATTTTGTTTATAAAAAAAGTAGCACACTATCTGCGGACTTTGCATATCTATATTATTAACACATACAATAATAAGATTCCATTCCAGCAATAAAATTTCTGGTAAATAACTTATCCTTGTATTTTGCTAATTATCCCGGAGTATATAGCGGTTTGATAGTTTCGCGGTTTTCTTAGTCGAACTCTTGTGTTCGTTTTATTACTTACTTCTTAGGTGCCTCATCTCCATTGCATTTATCCTGCTCCTATTTCTTCCAGAATTGTCCAGTTTTCACTTGCATAACTAAGATTCTCTCGTGTAATTTCTCTTTTTCCCAGTATTGGCGCTAACGCATAGTATAACTTGGATAATATTTATTCAACACAAACATAACAATGTACCGGGTGTCCCAATGAGAATGGCTCTCGGCCATATCTCTGGAACCGTTTATAGTACAGCTTTGAGAAAAAAATATTTATAATAAAAGTTGCCTCGGGAAAAGCCTGGAAATTATTTTCATAATTGTAGGTTCACCGCTAGAGGGCGTAATTGAATAACAAAAATTAAAAAATCAAAATTTTGCAAAATTTGTCAAATAAAAGAGCACTGAAAATCCGATCATCGTATTCTTCATAAAATTCTGCGTATATTTGATTTAACAAGTATAAGTCTACCTTTGCAAATAAGAGGTGGGGAGAGTGGGAACCTTGTTATGAATAAATGGCTGTAAGTCCGGTTCTGCTAAATCGAGTTTTGCAAACTTAGTCTTGCTGAAAACAGCTTTTTTTCGTCAATGTAAGAGTTTTAATTTCGAAACAGCTTATTAAGTAATATGCCAGCTGGGAGGCGTTATTTAATTATTTTCAGAAATCTAGTTTTCTTTGGAAAATATTAAATACAAGTATGCACTTTTAATCCTCTATTACAAAATTAGATTAAATTAGCAACAGAATAGCGAAAACCGTATGTAGATACCTTTTTTCTATTTCGAGATATCGTAACAAACGTGTAAATTTTAAACATAACAACTGTTACGGTCACCGGTAAACGAAGTTGAGAAAAGGTAGTGTGCTGTGGCAAAACAAAGAAACATGTTTTAGATGTCAACGTGTATTAATTAAAACAACAATAGAAAAAACAATACTATAAAATATAACAAAGAAATAAAAACAACTACTTAGTGACCACTTTAATGTTCAAATTCTGATAAATATTTACTCTTTATATTAAGAGTATATTGAACTGCAGTCTCAATTTCTACTCTCTGGATCATGTTTTCTCGAATTGTGAGCCTAGCGGTAAAAACAAAGTCTTTAATCCGCCCCCATAAATAAAAGTCTAAAACAGTTAAATCTGGTGATCTGGCTAGCCAAAAAATAGGCTCCCACGTCCTATCCGTCTATCAGCGAATGACTCATCTAAAAAGTCTCTTATTACTCTGGAAAAATGCGCCGGACAACCATCGTGCTGAAACAACATGGACCTACGAACTGCTAGCGGTAAATCTTCCAGAGGAAGAGGCAATTCATTCCTTAAAAAAATTAGATAGCGTTCACCAATAATAGCATTATCGAAAAAAGGGTCCATTTATTTGACTATCACCAGATTTAACTGTTTGGTGTGGGGACTGTTTGGTATTTCACTTTTATTTAGGTATGGGGACGGATTAAAGACCTTGTTTTTGCAGCTAGGCCTACTCGAGAAAAAATGATCCAGAGCATAGGAAACCCCATTCAAAGCATTTCGAGAGCAGAAATTAAGACTGCTCTTCAATATTCTCTTGAAAGATTAAAATGCTTGGATCAAAATTGATGGGCAATAATTTGAACATTTAAGTCGTCACTTGCTAAATGACACCCAAGTCAATGCCATAAAAAAAAAAAAAAAAAAAAAAAAAAAGTCGTCACTAAGCAGTTTTTTTATTTTTTTGTTATATTTTATAGTGTTGTGTGTCTTATTGTGGTTTTAATTAATTATATACGTTGAGATCTGGAAAATATTTCTTTGTTTTTTCCACAGCACACTACCTTTCCTTAACTTCGTTTACCGGTGACAGTAACGGTTAGGCTTAAAATTTACAAGTGTCTTACGATATCTCGAGACAGAAAAAAGGTATCGACATGCGGTTTTCGCTATTCTGTTGCTAATTTGATCTAATTTTGTAATACAGGATTAAAAATGCATAGTTGCATTAAATGTTTTCCAAAGAAAACTAGATTTCTGAAAATAATTGAATAACGCCTCCTAGCTGGCATATTACTGAATAGGCTGTTTCGAGATTATAACTCTTACATTGACGAAAAGAGCTGTTTTCAACAAGACCAAGTTTGCAAAATTCAATTTAGCAGAACCGGAGTTACCGTCATTTTTTCATAACAAGTTTCCCACTAACCCCCACCTCTTGTTTGCAAAGGTAGACTTAAACTTGTGAAATCAAATATGCGCAGAATTTTATAAAGAATACGATGATCTGATTCTGAGTGCCCTTTTATTAGGCAAATTTTGTGAAATTTTTATTTTTTAATTTTTGATATTCAATTACGTCCTCTAGCGGTGAACCTACAATTATGAAAATAATTTCCAGGCTTTTCCCGAGGCAACTATTGTTATAAATATTTTTTTCTGAAAGCTGTACTATAAACGGTTTCTGAGATATGGCCGAGAGAAAAATTCTTATTGGGACACCCGGAAAAAAATACTCAGATATAGAATCTTAATAAGACATATCAGCGTATCAAAATGGATCGTGAATGAGAATAAACATAGGCAGCCACTTGTTTGATTTCTTTGCTGAATTTGTTACTTTGCAGTCTATTTTCCGTTGTTAATAATTTATATTTATCATGGAAATGAAAACCAGCTTGCACTTAACCTCCTAGTTAATTTCCAAGAACAACGTAGGTTAGACATTCAAATCACTAGACTTACCATTTTAGAGTAAATTAATTAGCTGTTAAAAATTTATAAACATTTTCAATTTCGCTACAACCTGAAAATGCAGCAGCACTGTAATCTAGTTCAATCCCATCAGTAGTCCCATATCCTCTTCTCTCCGATTCAACCAGATACTGCCGTCCCAGATTGCAACGAACGAAATGCCACGAATATCGTAGCGACATCTGCTAGGAAACAAACTAAGTTCTCAATCCAGTAGTACAGAAACCGACAATAAATATCGTTCTCCATACCACTAGATTGACAAAGGATGGAAATCTCTTTGGTTACTACCTCCGCGGCTTTCAGAAATTATAAGCCATACGGGTGCCGAAACGAACATTAAGATGAGGGAATTTTAAATAATTCACGTCACATCTGATCAGCGTGGTAAAGTTCCAACGAGAAGGTTTCCTAAGTACTCCTTTACCCTTCTTAAATCTCTATAACTATAACCCACATGCATTTTTTCACTTTTACGTTACATTGTTTTATCTTGTCTTATATTTCATCCATTTAAAATATAACTAGCGATGGGGTTAGTCCTACTCCTTGTCTCAGACCCTATTTTGTAGTAAATGGTTTCGATGTTCTGTTTTTAATGATGACATAATTCACATTTGTGTTATTCCTCTGCAGTTCCTGCAAACCGCTATGCCGCCCTTTTTAAAAATATGCACTATTTGAGCCTTCTGCCAGTCCATTGGTATCTGTTCTTCTCTCCATATATAATTAAATATCTTTAGTAATAACTCTGTCGCATTTTGTCACATTTGTTTTAGAATTTCACTGGTTATTCTGTAATACCCTGGGTGCTTTTCCGTTTTTCATTTCTGCAATAGCTTATTGCAGTTCATTTATTTTTATAGAATATACATTATCATCTTATATTATTTAGTTCACCACGTTGTTTTCTTCATGATAGCAGTGAGTTTGTAGCATCTCTTGGAAATATTCTCTCCATCTGCTCATTATTTCATTTTCTTCTGTGAGAATTTCGGGGGTTTTATTCTATATGTTTCCTATGTCTTGAATTTTTTCTTTCTCATTGATTTTAAAACTGCATAGAATAGTTTCTGTTTCTCTTTACAGTTGTTTCCATCTTTCCTCCAAATTCTGTCCATTTGTCCTTCTTTGTTTTTATAACCAGTTCTTTTACCAATATCCTGTGTTTTTTATATTCTTCATAGTTTGCGGGTGTTTTGTTTTGTAAGTATATTTTCCAAGCTATTTTCTGTCTTTTAATTTGTTGTTTTAATTTTTCATTCCACCATGCAATTTGCTTCCTTTTATTGCTGTTTTTACTTGTTCCACATATTTCTGTCGCTGAATTTAGTGTTATCTCTTTAAAGTAGTTCCATAATTGTTCAACGTTTTGACCCTCTCTATTTGCTTTCGTATTTTAGAGTTTTTTATTTATGGTTAGGGAGCGGATTTTATGCTAAATGCATATTGCATGCATATTTCGCATATTTGAGAACTTTACTAAATTTTGCATATGTTTAAAGAAACATGCATATTTTGTGCCTATTAAAAACATTTAAGTCCAAAAAAAATTTAAATTTTTTTAATTTGACACAAAATATTTCCCCGCACAGGCTGTCGTATCTATTAATTCGAGAACTACCTGAAGAGGACGGCTCATTCACTGCCTTTCATTTTTTCTTAGAAAATACCTGATCTTTACACAAAGTACTTATAGTGCTTATAGTAACCCGTTATAAAATGATTGTAGGATGTTAAAGTGATGAAGGATGGTTTACCCGGAAACCAGAATTTTATTTACTTTTATTATATTTAGTAGAGTAACTATAATTTTGGTGATTCTTTTAATCCTCTATTGTTAAGAGAATTTACACCTTTAACCATAGTTTTACGATTTTCTAACGGAAATTAACAAGTTATTTTAAATATGCCCCAATTACTTCTATTGATGTCGAAATGAGTTTTTCAAGTTATAAAAATATTTTATCTAATCAAAGAATATGTTTCCTGGTAAAGAATTTGGAAAAACACATTGTAGTGAATTCTAATCGAAGATAATAATATATTTATAGTAATATTGTTGTTTTATTTTAAATAGGTAACTATTGGTAGCAGATTTTGTAAAAACTGTGAATCAATTGAATGATTTTATTTGAAAGATAATATAAGATTGCCGCCCCCCTATAAAAGAACCCCTTAGAATAGAATAGAACAGAAAATTTGTGGTTTCTCGAAATGCGCATTTTTTGAATTTTTGTGCATATCTTGCGCATATTTCGTAATTTTTTACCGCATAAATATGCGCATATTTCATCAAAATTGATCGCATATAAATCCGCTCCCTACTTGTAAGATTACGTCTGGTCACCCCGAATACCGCACGTAAATATCGCATTTCGCATGCTTGAATTTTACTACGTCATCTACTACTTCTTAGTATTTCCTTTATTTCTCAGTTTATGATCTAATAGTTTCATATTCTTGTTTTTTTCTTTAAGTTTGTTAGTGTTGTCACAGCATAATAAACTAGACCAGCAAGGACACTCCCCGATGCCGCCTTTGAAGTTGAAAAGTACAGAGTCGCCATTTTTTGCGTAGTACATCTCAGTGGTGATGTTATGTGTTCGTTCATCAGTGTTGCCGATGTCACTATATGATATGAAATTATATTAAGCCACTGCTAAAATGATCAGATTTTGCCAAAAATTATGTTAAAATTTTTTATCTTGTTAGTTTCTAAGGGTAATAAAAATACATTAAGAAAAAAGTTATTTTATTCAACTTGTTAATTCAAAAATACTTGTAAGAAAATTATCTGCAACTATATCGCAATATATTATACTATAATAAAACGGAATGGGACGTTTCGGCGTCGCCGTTTCGGCGTGGCCATTTCGGCGTGGCCGTTTGGGCGTAGAGCCGTTTCGGCGTAGGCCGTTTCGGCGTAGGCCGTTTCGGCGTCGGCCATTTCGGCGTCAGAAATTTTATTTTAGTTGACTAAATACCTATATTGAGGTTTATTGGTCAGGCAATTTTTTGGAAAAAAATCTTTTAATATAGTTATTTAAATACATTGGAGTTCATTGGTCACACAATTTTAACATTAATGGTCAAGTAGAAAAATAAACTAAATATATTTCTTTTATAAACATTTTGTTATATTTTATTCTGCAAATACCTATATTGGATTTTTTATTAATGCATATTAATAATAATTGCTGTTCTCTTAATTGTCCCAGAGCTAATTAGATGATAACTGACATTTTTCAACTTTAATTAGACATACATTATATGGTATATAGACGGAGAATTTTAATATTGTTAAAATATCTTTTTTAAGCAAAAATATTTGCAGAATGTATATTTTTATAACCCTACATGGGGATGGCCCGTTTCGGCGCCGGCGATTCGGCGCCAGCGATTCGGCGTCGGCGTTTCGGCGCCTGCCGGTTCGGCGCCCGCCGATTCGGCGCCGGCTGATTCGGCGACAGATACTTTGGCAAAGTGAGAGAGAAAAAAAATAGTTGTTAATATATGATAGTCTGAAATTTTCTTTAACAAAAAATGTAGAGTCAGGAGAACAATTTTCGACGTTTTAATTTTAGAAGATGTAAAATAATACCCGAAAGTTAGGTTTGGACCGAAGGGTTAGGTCTTCCTCCTTTGAAAATTGTACTGTATAATATATAATATATATAATATATTAATTTTTTAATTAATTATGTGCAATTAAATAGCTTACATTTACAAAAGTTGGAAAAAATAACATTTAATATATTTTTTTAGTGTGGTATAGATATAAATCAAGAGCCTCTTAAATTTCTAAAAAAGTAACGTAGGTATAATCTAATGTCTTACTAATAGACTCCAATGTAGGTATTTAGTCAACTAAAATAAAATCTCTGACGCCGAAATGGCCGACGCCGAAACGGCCTACGCCGAAACGGCCTACGCCGAAACGGCTCTACGCCCAAACGGCCACGCCGAAATGGCCACGCCGAAACGGCGACGCCGAAACGGCGACGCCGAAATGTCCTAGACCCATAATAAAACTACTAGTACATTCTTTCACGGTTTTTGCTCTAAATTTTAAAGAACCGCTTGGATTGACATGAAATTTGGCATACGCATAGCTTACATGCCAAAGAAAAAAAGTGATATTGTGCCTATGTGTGCTTTTGCCCTGGGGGTGACTTTCACCCCCTCTCGGGGGTGAAAAAATATAAGTCCAAAACAAGTCCGGAAATGGATAAACTGACTACTTTTAAGTAACTTTTGTTCTATAGAACTTTTTCGCCAAGTCAACACTTTTCGAGTTATTCACGAGTGAATATGTTCATTTTTCAACAAAATAACTACATTTTTAGACGGTTTTTCGCAAATAACTCAAAAAGTAAGTATTTTGTCGAAAAAATGTTATTACCAAAAATATGGCCTGTAAAAAAAGTAAAAAAATGGTATACGCGTTAGGTCTCTGGACCTCGTAAAGCCAGAGTTATAGCCAATGAAAAATAGATTCATATTCACCAAATTTCAAATAGAATACTGTGAAGTGAAATATCCAAAAAATTAAGCGCTTTTTGGGGAGAATCCATTATAACTTTTTTAAAGTGTTTAAAAAGAGCTTTACTGCTGTTTTTATAAAAAGTTTTTATCATTAAATTTAAGCAAGTTACGCTCAAAATAAAGTTGGTCCCTTTGGTTTTGGCAAAAAAAAATCGGGAAAACCACCCCGTAATTAGCAACTTAAATAAAATAAATCGTTACCGCTTCATGAATTATTTTACTTATGTTGTGTTTATATGATCTGTAAGTTTCATCGATTCAAAGTGCTTATTTCTGAAAAAATTTGGTTTTAAAGTGAAACTTTTAAAAATTTTAATTTTGAAAAATATGATTTTTTTTTTCAAAATAACTTAAAAATTGTTAGAGATACCAAAAATCTCGAAAAACAAAAAAGTCAGCATTGCTTTTCTGAATATCATGTATTTTTTTGTTTTTCTGTTATACAAAAATTGATTAAGATTTGGTGTTTCTAAATCTGCATACATTCGTGATCAACTCGTTCAACTCTTTTTAACTACAGTCCTTTCAAAAATAAGAACTTTGAACCGATCAAACTTACACATCATATAAACAATACATACGCGAGTCAAAAAACTTGTGAAGTCGTAACGATTAAGTTCATTTGAGATAATAATTAGGGGGTGATTTTCCCGATTTTTTTACCAAAAAACGGGACTAACATTATTTTGAGCGTAACTTGTTTACTTTTGATGCTAGAAATTTTTTTTATAAAACAGAAATGAAGATTTTTAAATACTTTAAATAAGTTGTAATAAGTTTTCCCCGAAATGTGCTTAATTTTTGGTTATTTCACGTTAAGTTATTCCATTTTAAATTTTATGAATATGATCCTATTTTTAATTAGTTATAACTCTGCTTCTACTAGGTATATAGACGTGATATCAGATCCGGAATTTTGTTCGAATGAAATTTGTTCAAAGAAATTTATTCGACGGAAATTTATTCGAATATATATTGTTCGAACAGAAAGTTTTTCGAAAGAAAGTAGTTCGAAAGGAAATTGGTTCGAAAATAAATTATTCGAGGAATTCGTATCTAGGGAATGGTCTACGTGATTAATACTTAATGACTTAGGTAATCTCTAATATCCCTATTGCAATTAAACAGGTAGGAATTTTATTTTATAAATAAATTATTCGAGGAATTCGTATCTAGGGAATGGTCTACGTGATTAATACTTAATGACTTAGGTAATCTCTAATATCCCTATTGCAATTAAACAGGTAGGAATTTTATTTTATAAATAAATTATTCGAGGAATTCGTATCTAGGGAATGGTCTACGTGATTAATACTTAATGACTTAGGTAATCTCTAATATCCCTATTGCAATTAGACAGGTAGGAATTTTATTTTATTAATGACATTTAAGATTAATGACATTTGTGATTTAAAATGGCTGCGAAATTTTTTAAAAGTTCGAAAGGCAAAGATATGCTTAGTTTTCACGGATATTTATACGTACAGGACAAAAGTTGTGATACCAAAGTTTACTGGAAGTGTGCAAATTTTAAGAAGTTCTCTTGTAAAGGTCGAGCAATTCAAAGACGACCAGAAGAAGTGAAAAAAACTGGTGAACATAATCATGCTGGTGAAGCTGCCGTGATTACTGCGAAAGAGGCATACAGTAATATGAAGGAAGCTGCAGTTAGAACTCGAGACACACCTCACTACATTATTTCAAATTCGTCTTGTCAACTACATTTTGCAGCAAGCTCCCAGCTACCTTCAATAGAAAGCATGAAAAGGACTATTCGAAACGTTAGATTAAAGAAGAATAGCGAACCAATGCTTCCAAAGACACGCGCCGAAATACAATTTCCGGATGAGTACCGAAAAACCGACAATGGAGAAGACTTCCTCTTATTTGATAGTGGTATGATTGACTTGAGAATTTTATTGTTTACAACACGACGAAATTTACAACTCCTAGTAAATTGCGAGCATTGGTACGCTGACGGCACGTTCAAAACGGTACCATTATTATTTGAGCAATTGTATACAATTCATGGAATAAATGAATGCGTAGCAATTCCATTGGTATATGCACTGTTGCCGAATAAAACTGAAGCCGTGTATCGTGAAATTTTAAATGTAGTTAAGCGGCTAGAACCTCGAGTGAATCCAACTTCTTTTATGATTGACTTCGAACCTGCCATGATAAAAGCTATTGGAGCAGAGTTTCCGCAAACCAGGTTACGTGGTTGTTTTTTCCACTTTTGTCAATGCATATATCGACGAATTCAAGAAGAGGGATTAAAACGGACATACGATAATAACATAGACTTTGCTCTAAAAATTAGGATGCTGTCGGCTTTGGCATTTGTTCCTTCAAGAGAAGTTATAAATTCTTTCGAAGCATTGATCGATAATGAAGAATTTCCCGAAGAAGCTCAGCAAGTGGTAGACTACTTCGAGGATACTTGGATAGGTCGTCCAGATCGCAGAAATCGGCGTCGCCAACCACGTTTCCCCATTTCTATGTGGAACTGCTACGATTCTGTGTTAGATGGTCTTCCAAAGACCAATAATTCCATAGAGGGATGGCACCGTGGATTTCAGGGGCAAGTAGGAGCTGAACATCCAACAATTTGGAAATTGATCGAAGCAATAAAAGGGAACAAGCTATAAATAATGTGCGAATCGAACAAATAGTTGCTGGTCACGGCATACATCAACAAAAGAAGAAATATAAAGACAGTGCAGCACGTCTGTTAAATGTAGTAAATGGTTTTGATGTAAGAGTTGACACTATAACCTATTTACGTGGAGTTGCCCATAATATTTCGTTGTAAGTACGATTGTATATTTTAATATATGTAATAACAGGATGTAATAACATATGTAAATAATAATAATTTTGAAAATATATATTTTTGCAATTCGAGTACCTACTTTAATTATAGCTATTAAAATTTCTGCAGTTCAAGTGCGCCCAAACTTTTCAACCCTTAAAAACGGTATCCGGAATGTTATTCGAATTAAATTTGTTCGAACAAATTTATATTCTAACAAATTTTTTTTCGAACAAATAACATTCGAACAAATTTCCGTCGAATAAATTTTTTCGAACAAATTACATTCGAACAATTTTCCGAGATTCGACGTGATATATACACCATTTTTTAAACTATTTTACAGGCTATATTTTTGCTAAGATTTTTTCGACAAAATACTTACTATTTGAGTTATTTGCAAAAAACCGTCTAAAAGCGTGGTTATTTTGTTGAAAAAATGAACATATTCACTGGCAAATAACTCGAAGAATATTGACTTAGTGAAAAAACTCTATAGAACAAAAGTTACTTAGAATTAGTCAGTTTATCCATTTCCGGACTTACTTTGGACGAACATTTTTTCACCCCCAGGAGGGGGTGAAAACCACCCCCAAGAGGGGGTGAAAAGCACCCCCGGGGCAGAAGCACATATCGGCACAATATCACTTTTTTTCTTTGACTTGTTAGCTATGTGTATGCCAAATTTCATGTCAATCCAAAAGGTTGTTTAAAATTTAGAGGTTTTGAAAAATTTTACCGTTAAAGAACGGACTATACATCTGGAACGCCTTCAAATAAAATTTCCCCATCCTCATCTTGCGAAAATGAGGACTTTATGTAATTTAAAATAATTTAACATTTTTTGTCTGTTTAAAAGGAGTAACATTCTTTTACTCCTTCACTTTTGCTAACACTAATTTAATATTTCCTCACATATCGCATTTAAACGTCGACAGACAACGATATCTAAGAAAACGTGTTTTTCTTTATTTCTGCATTGCTGCAGTATCAGTTATTGCACTAACTTTATTACCCGTAAGTGATTCTATTTGAATATTTTCTGGAATTTCTGCATAAGATTAACAATACAATCGCCATTCATCGTCAATATTTTGTGTTATGTTCCAATTATTGACATAGTTCCCAGAGGCATACGTATAAAATTATGTTAAAAAATATTTATTATCAAAATGTCATGAAAGTTAAGTAAATCTGATAATTATGTACAAATTGGCAACACTGTCGATTTTCTATACTGTTTGGTACGATGCGAAAAATGGCCGACGATCTGCGCAGTAATAGTGCGCGAACTTTTTCCGCCTTCTAGTGTGTCAATGCTGTTGCGTTTTCTATGCTGTGGTGTTGTTATATTTTTATAATTTTTAATACTTTGATTTTACGAATGGGTAAAATCTTGTTTGTCTTTAAGGTGATACAGTAGCGATCAACAGGTAGCAAAAACGCATTCCAAGATTGCGGCTGTAATTTTGAATATTTTTTCGAGATATTTGGCACACTTATTCGTAATATAATAAAGAATGGAAGTACAGAGCCCAATTTGAAAAATATATGAATATGTGGAAATTACTCTGTAATTAAATACAATATTAAAAAACGAGCATGTACCGCCATTAAGAAGAACGGAAAAATACACTTTCTTCAAATAAACTTTTTTATCCGATGCCTAGATTTTGTGTCATTTTGGAACTACTAAAATTTTTTATTTCATTAGTAGTTCCAAAATGACACAAAATCTAGGCATGGGATAAAAAAGTTTATTTGAAGAAAGTATATTTTTTTCTTCTTCTTAATGGCGGTACAGGCTCGTTTTTTTAATATTGTATTTAACTATAGAGTAATTTTCATATATTAATATATTTTTCAAATTGGAGTCTGTACCGCCATTCTTTATTATATTACGAATACGTGGGCCAAATATCTCAAAAAAATATTCAAAATTACAGCCGCAATCTTTCGCGTTTTCGCTACCTGTTGATCGCTACTGTTTCCTCTTAATAAATATTATTACTTTTAGATTCCAAAATATTTTTAAATAAAAAAATGTGCTTACCTTACCGAAGACCTCAGAATGCATAGTCAATTCTGGCATGCGAAACCGGTTGTCCAAGGTAAAATAAATTTATTATGAGTAAGTCTTTTTATTTATTTTCGATTACCTAATTTAAACAAATAATATTCATACGAAATACGGTTAAAGCAAGCCTTAAAGATAGTTGTTTTTCTTTTCCCCTTGACTTATATTTACTTTGGTATTCCGATAATATCAGAACGTTTTTCGCTAAGTATCGCATAAATTTGTGAGCATAAACGTTTAAGTATTCATCTAGACGTCTGAATGGAAATTCATCGTTTGCATCGATTCGTCGATGCCCTTTTTGTACGCGACATTTATAAGAAGATCAGCAGGACACTGCAGCTTGCGACAGAACGAAATAGTGAGGATGGTGTAACGCCTGAGGAGCCATGAGGAGTCGCAACGATATATTTTCTTATTGCCATTCGGATTGAATCTGACGCGAATGCCTCCTTGATCCGTTTATCATTACCATGTTCTTTTATCGAATCGTATGAATTCAATCTTTGATGTTGTCATATATTATTTGAACGTCTTGAGATATAGACCAGGCACGATCTTCCTATTTTATACATATTTTTAGAACGTCCATCATATATGTATTATGTTATAAAATGTTTAGAAAACCCTGAAGGTCATTATATTTAGCAGGTTTTAAATATAATAAGCCGAGACAAAATGCACAAAAGCACGAATTGTAACAGATAACGAAAAAATCCAGAAATTGAAATCAAGAGATGAGTTAGGCAGAGATCTTTTCTCTCTCTATTTACTCCAAATACTACTAAATGAAACAGTTTCTGTTAAAAAGGTGGATTAAAAACAACTAATATAAAAAGAAGAAATACACGACAATAACCACTAAGAAAACAAACAAAAACAAACGTACATTTGAGATATGTACCGATAAAATTTTTTGATAAATAACACAAATGCATAGGATCCTGAATTTCAGACAATAATGATCAGAAAACAGAAATAATGGCCAGAACAGAAATAGCAAGAAATGCGTTTGTAAAAATGAAAACAACTATCTGCAACAAACACCTTAGATTAGACTGAGAGTAAAAGCTTTGAGATGCTACGTGTTTTCGATACTGCAATATGGACTTGGAAGCTGGACATTGAAGCAAAAACACATAAATAAGCTACAGTCATTTAAAATGTGGTGTTACAGGAAGATGCTTAGAATCACATACAATAAATACATACATTAATAAACAGTAGGATAACATAATATAAGTGATTTACATTACATGAGAATTTATATTTAATGAAAATATTGATATTCCGGAGGTAGCTTATGGTACAGAGTACCTACATCAGTTGGTGAATTTCGTGCTTCATTCGAGTTACTCTTGTGTCCATGAAGTCGTCGGTTATGTTAGTATTTTGGGCAATCGAAGACGATTTATTTAACTGGCAGCTGACATTTGCAATATTGGCACATAGGAGGGTCTTCAGAAGTCATTAAGTATCCATGTGTTAGTCTGGTATGTCCAATAGCTGCATCCAAACCATTCTCCCAGTTTCTTCAGCCATGAAATTCGTCATCTTCCGATGCTTCTTCTGCCATCTATCTTTCCTTGCATTATGAGTCGCAGGATGCCATACTTCTCGCTCCGCATCACATGTCCGAGATACTGTAGTATTATTCTTCTTAGTACCTCGTTGTTCGTAACTCTGTCTACCCAGGAAACCCTCATAATTATTTTATAGGTCCTCATTTCAAAGGCGTTAAGTCGTCTCATTGTCTCTACATTTAACGTCCATGATTCGACTCCATAGTATAGTACACTGTATACGTAACATTTTGTTAGGCGTACTTTAAGAGCTAATGTTAAATCTTTGCTACATAGGATGCTACCTCTTGTTCATTTTCATCAAATTGGAACGTGCTTTTTGGATTCTGACTTTGATTTCTGCAGTGTGCCAATATTTGGTTGAATTTCTTTCAATTTCGAAGGCAGCTTATTTCAATGAGTTTGCAGCAGCTCAGTGTTAAATGTTTGAAATGACGTTTTAGATCTATGTCTACGTGTATATGAATACTTTCAGGATCACTGGTTGATGATAGTGCTGACACAACTGCGGTATCTGCTCTTTCATTACCCTGAATATGTGTTTGTTATTATATGAATATTAATTATGTTTGTTAACTTTGTGACTGCACAACTAACTCAGTCATTACTCGTGGAGCCATCAGTGTAGATTATTTGATCAGAGTGTAATTGGCTAACAATATTTAGGAAAATGTGTTGGAGAGTTAAAGGATGTGTTTCGTGTTTGTGATATTGACTTAGGAAAGTATTTATTTTGGGGACAGTTTTATTTCAAGGAGGAACTGATGAGATCTTATTGGGGGGCGTAGCTGTCAAGTCTATATTTTGTGGAAGCGGTGAGAGTAGCTGTTGAATCGTAGGTAGTTTGCCCGAAGTAAGACTAATATTTTCTTGCGGGTTAGTTATCAAAGAAGTTACTGAATATACTACTATATACAAAGAATATACAAGCTACTGGCGGTGGCTGATATCCTAACAGAGCAGTTAAGTAGTAGCTGCTGGAGTCTGACCCAAAGGGGAGCTTCGTTAGCTTCAACGTGTAAACTATCTGAAGGACTGGATTTGAACACTCCCAAGCATAGCCTCAAAGCACTCTTGTGTATCAGATTCATCTTCTTTAAATCAGGTGCAGTGATGTACAGAAAACAACCATAATCTAACCTGGACCGAATCAGGGTTCTGTGAATTATAAGCTTAATTTTCTTTTCTGCTTGTGCAGATGAAGCAAGTGTTTTCAAGTAGTTTAGTTTACCAGCACAGTTATACTTTAGATTTTTTTAAGTTTATTTTCAATTTACAACTTCTGATCAAGTTTTCAACTTCTGATGGAACACTAATCTCAAGATTTTATGATGATTTACTGTAGGTAAAATAACATCGTTTAAATATATTTCCGGGTTTAAAGCACTTGATTGCTTTCTGGTAAATTTTAGTATTTTAGAATTTGAGCTGGAAAGTTTGATGTAATGTGTGGACCAGGAATATACACTGTTTAAAGCATTTTGAATACGATTTGATGTACTGGATATGCTTACTCCACTACAGTAAATAAGTAGATCATTACCGTACAGTAGAGTTTTTACCGGTTGACGAACTTCTTTTGAGATGTCATTTCCATTTATTGTAACTTTAAATTTATGGTGATTTAAAAAGTTATCAATGAACGTGTAAATATTGCTTGTGATATTATTATCGATGAGTTGCTGTAATATTACATTCTTAAGAATATTGTCGAAGGCGCTTTCAATATCTAAGGCTGCCACAACTGTATCATGTTGATTATTGAAATTCTCTGTGATTATGTAGATATGATTTTGTAGTAATACTAAACTGTCTATTGTGCTTAACGGAGCTAATTATACAGGGTGTCCCAAAAAGATTGGTCATAAATTAGACCACAGATTGTGGGGTCAAAAATAGGTTGATTAAACCTCACTTACCTATATACTATATAAAAGTGCACACAAAAAGGTTACAGCCATTTGAAGTTACAAAATGAAAATCAATTTTTTTTTTCATATTATATCGAAAACTCTTAGAGATTTTACGTTGAAAATGGACATGTGACATTCTTATAGTAGCAGCATCTTAAGTAAAAATTAAAGTGAAATTTGTGTACCCCATAAAAAATTTATGGGGGTTTTGTTCCCTTAAACACCCCCAAATTTGTGTGTACGTTCCAATTTAATTATTAGTGGGGCACCATTAGTTAAACACACTGTTATTAAAACATTTTGCCTCTTAGGACTTTTTCGATAAGCCAGTGTTTATCGAGATGGTTAATATATAATGGTTTTATATGGTTAAGTACGATTATAGAGAGATGTTAATATTCTGAAAATGTATTTATAGTTTGCATTTTTATAGGTCTGGATCCCGCGTATGAAAAAAAAGTTTATTAATAGCAAGCTGAAAATTTGTTAATAGCTTAAGGGTGTCTAGACGGATAAACTTTGATATATGGGAACACTGGAACAGGGGCAGTTTTAATTGTGGAACAGGTTAAAAATTTGGAACGGTCACACCACGAAAACGGCACATTTATTTTGTCCGACAGAACAGACTTAAACTCTCCGAACAGAGGTTAAACTCTCATGCAAAAATCAGACTGATAGTTATCACCAAATGGACGTTTTAATGAGTGGAACATGTAGAATATGTCAAATGACAGAAATTATGACAGGTGATAAATAGCAGTCTGATTTTTGCTTGAGAGTTTAATCTCTGTTCGGAGAGTTTAAGTCTGTTCTGTCGGACAAAATAAATGTGCCGTTTTCGTGGTATGACCGTTCCAAATTTTTAACCTGTTCCACAATTAAAACTGCCCCTGTTCCAGTGTTCCCATATATCAAAGTTTATCCGTCTAGACAACCTTAAGCTATTAACAAATTTTCAGCTTGCTATTAATCAACTTTTTTTTCATACGCGGGATCCAGACCTATTAGGTATATTTTGAAAAACAAGCCCCATCTCTATAAAAGGTGACTTATCAAAAAAAAAAAAACTAAGAGGCAAAAAACTTTTAAAAACACTGTGTTTAACTAATGGTACCACAATAATAGTTTAATTGGAACGTACACAAACATTTGGGGGGTTTAAAGGAACAAAACTCCCATAAAATTTGTATGTAAATATATTAAAAAAGAAACCGCATCTCGATAACCACTCGCTTATCTAAAAAATACTAAGAGGCAAAAAAGTTTTAAAAACGTTGTGTTTAGCTAATGGTACTACAATAATAAATTAATTGAAACGCACATAAAAGTTTGGGAGAGTTAAGGGAATCAAAACCCCCATAAAACTATTATGGGGTGGACAAATCTAACTATAATTTTATTTTCAAGATTATCCTGCCATAAGAATGATACATGTCCAGTTTCAATAAAAAATGTTTAATAGTTTTCGATAAACTGAAAAAAATCGATTTTCATTTTGTAACTTCAAAGGGCTGTAACTTTTTTTGTGGGCACATTTTTGTACTAAGGTAAGTTAGGTTCGATCGAACTATTTTTGACTCCAGAATGTGTGGTATAATTTATGACCAATATTTTAGGTATTATGCATTTCAGAAAACCAGATAAGTCCATTATTAATTAGTTTTTCCATGTCTTTCATATGTCAATGCGATGGATCTATAACAGGATGACTCTATTAAAAGTTTATCGGGATTTTTATTGGAGGAATGACTGATTGTCTCCACAGGATGGGAAACCTTCCGATGATCTAAAGGGAATTATAAACTGAAAGTAATTTTGTCCATTGATGTTTTTGAGGAACATGGAGGGCATATTGTCAGTTCCTGTTGCAGAATTCTTTAAAGTGGATAGAGCAAAGGAAAGCTCTTGATAAGTTAAAGGTAAATTTAAAGCGTGAAGGTCATCTGACAGGTCTGTAGTAGGGAGATCTTTATGGGGAGAGTAGTTGTGTAGTTGTCGTTTTTGCTTTTATTATGAAAATGAGTTGCCATGGTTTTAGCCATTTGATAATCTTTAGTTACTGTTCAATTATATGAAAACTATATGGCTAAAATTAACGAGTGTTTTGTTTTCCCGTGGATTTGTTTAATTTTCTTCCAAACTTGACCGGAAGGGCGTCAACAGATATGGAAGATATATATATTTATTCCAACAATCTTTTTTACTTTTACTAATTTAATCAGGTTTGCCTCAGTTCTGATTCAATGATATTTATTTAATGCTGAGCACTATACTGTAACTCACAACAAAAATACTGATGAACAACAAGGATTTAGAAGTGGAAGATCATGTAACGATGTAGTTTTTGTGATAAGGCAAATAGCGTAGAAATCATAAGAATATAACAAGCCAGCCTTTTTCTGTTTCATAGACCTAGAGAAAGATAGATAACTGCCAAAGATTGTTAAACATCGAAAAACGTCTTATCTGGGACATATAGTTAAGGGAATTCGATATAAAATGTTGTAAAATCAATGGGAAAAACCCAATAGTTGGCTGTATACCATAGTTTAAAAAACTCATACAGAAGTAAAAACTTTACTTGTATTCTGGTATAAAATTTTAAAATGTTATTCCAGAATACAAGTTGAAGTTTTTACTTTTGTATGAGCTTTATAACATATCATAACTGATCCTTAAAGGCGAAATAGAGGGCCGTAGAAGTGTAGAAAGAAAACAAATTTCTTGTTTGGAAACATTCGTAAATGGACTCAGATATCAAATGCAGGACAATTATTCCATATTGCAGAAGATCGAAAAGCCTTCACAATGGTGATCGCCAACATCGGATAATTCTGATATGGCACGTGAAGAAGAAGAAGAAGAGAAAGCGTTTGATAGAATACATTTAAAATATGTGATACACCTACTATATGACAAAAATGTACCACAGGATATCATAAAACTGATAGAAAACATATATGTAAGAAATAAAAGAGAAATGAAAGTCAATGGAATAATATCAGAACCCATAGAAGCAAACACAGGAACCAGGCAAGGAGATTTACTGAGCCCTCTACTGTTTAACGTAATGTTGGATGTAATAATAAAACAAGTGAAGAAAAAAGAGGGTACACAATGGGCGATAGAGATAAAAAATACTCTGTTGTTACGCTGATGACACCGTGTTAGTAGCAGAGTGCGAAGACGACCTACAAAGACTACTGCACGAATTTAACATTAACGCAAAAAAAATTAATATGAAAATATCAGCTCAAAAAACAAAAAGCTTAGTAATAGCCAAAGAACCAATAAGATGCAAATTGGAGTTAGACAGTCAAATTATACAACAAGTAATAACTTTCAAGTACCTAGGAATTAATCTATCAGCCTACAACAATATCTACGAAGAGGTAACAGACCAAAAATTAAAGCCATTAGAACGGCCGAATGCCTAAACGTCATAATTTGGAAAAATAAACCCCCAAGAGTGAAACAATGGTCTGAGTATACACTCAGGTGCAAAAAAATCGATCAACTAAAAAATTGGTCATTTTTGAAGTTTCGAAATTCCTAAACCTGTTGTTCGATTTAAGTGATTTTTATACAACGTTATAGCCTTATTCATTGACAATATCGCTGTAATAATATTATTGCTAGACAGTCAAACTGTCATTGTATACTGAGTGTACGAATCAAACTGTGTTTTTTTTTCTCAAAGTTCGCATCACCTTGTGGACTATTCTAGCACTTATAAAATACTGAAATTAAAACCTAACTATAGCCTGAGGTTTTCTTAACATTTTGTCTTTCGATTAATTCGCTTATGTTGGATAATAAAAAAGTTAGGTACTTTAACAACTGGCCGTGTTCGTCATCAGTACAGGGTTTTTTGAAATAAGTGCGGCAAGCTTTAAGGGGTAATTTTACACATGAAAATAATGACAGTTTGCTTAATAATCATATGTCCGCAAACGCTTCGTTTCCGAGATACGGGATGTTCAATATTTTTTTACAAACTGACAATTTAATTATTGCTTTAAAACCAGTTGAGATATGCAAATCAAAGGGCCTAGCCGGGTAAGATGGTGAAAAGTGCCCCCAACTCAATTTAAATTCCATATACGTCACTTTTTAGCACATATAGAGGAACTCACTTTTTAAAATTTTTAGCCCCCTAGGTGGTCACGTGACCCCCCTAGAGCCTAATTAGGCTTTTTAAGTTTTTATTTTTTATCTCAGCCGCGTCAAGAGCTAGCCAAAAACTTTATTTAAAAAAGTTGTAAGTTTGAAAAAGATCTATATGAAAATTTTTTTTTTAATTTTTTGGCGGGAAATTCGAATTTTTAGAATAATTTTAAACATTTAAATAACTCTGAAAAAAAAACTAAGACACTCGTTTTTACGAAAATCAATTATAATATGTATTTTTGCACAATCTTTCACCCTAAATTTTTTCAAATTTTTAAAATTGGTGAAACGTACCTTTAAAAATAAAAAACCGCATTTTTTCGGCTTTTTTTTCGTTTTTTGATACAATTTTATACATATTTTTCAAAAAAGGTAACACCGTCACTAGAATAGGTAAAAAAATGAAAAATAATTGGGTTTGCTTAATAAAATTTTTTTGTAACGCCATCCATTTTCAAGATACAGGGCGTTGAAGAAAACAAAATTTTACACATTTTTTACGATTTTGCCGAAACTAATGGCAACATTGCAATAAAATTTGACAGGTTTTAAGAGGTAGTTATTGTGCATTTTTTGACATGCAATTAAGAATTTTATATTCATCATTGGCGCGCATACGGGTAATGGTCTGAACTTTATAAAGAAAAAAAGATGGTACGCCACTGTCATATTTCAAATTAACAATCATTTTTGAATTCCTCGTTCCATTTGTGACAAAAAATCTACCTTCCCATTTTTTCATACGACGCGCCGTTTTGTTGCAAAAGATAAAATATCTTGACGCTTCCAAAGTATTCGAATTAATTTTTATAATGGATGTACGAGTTTATGTATTATAATATGTAGATGTAGAAACTACTAGAAGTTCGAATGCTTTGTAAGGATTAAGATCTTTTATTTTTTGAATAAAAATGCCGCGTCGTATGAAAAAATAAGAAGATAGATTTTTTGTTACAAATTGAACGAGGAATTCAAAAACGATTGTTAATTTGAAATATGTCAGTGGCGTACTATCTTTATTCTTTAAAAAGTTCAGACCGTTACCCCTATGCGCGCCAATGATGAATATCAAATCCTTAATTGTATGTCAAAACATGCACAATAACTACCTCTTAAAACCCGCCAAGTTTTATTACAATGTTGCCAGTAGTTTCAGCAAAATCGTAAAAAATGTGTAAAATTTTGTTTTCTTCAACGCCCTGTATCTTGAAAATGGAGGCCGTTACAAAAAATTTTTATAAAGCAAACCCCAATTATTTTTCAGTTTTTTACCTATTCTAGTGACGGTGTTACCTTTTTTGAAAAACATGTATAAAATTGTATCAAAAAACGAAAAAAAAAAACAAAAAATGCGGTTTTTTATTTTTAAGGGTACGTTTCACCAATTTTAAAAATCTGAAAAAATTCAGGGTGAAATATTGTGCAAAAATACACGTTATAATTGATTTTCGCAAAAACGAGTGTCTTAGTTTTTTTTTCAGAGTTATTTAAAAGTTTAAAATTGTTCTAAAAATTCGAATTTCCCGCCAAAATATAAAAAAAAATTTTTTCATATAGATCTTTTTGAAACCTACAACTTCTTTAAATAAAGTTTTTGGCTAGCTCTTGATGCGGCTGAGATAAAAAATAAAAACATAAAAAGCCTAATTAGGCTCTAGGGGGGTCACGTGACCACCTAGGGGGCTAAAAATTTCAGAAAGTGAGTTCCTCTATATGTGCTAAAAAGTGGCCTATATGGAATTTAAATCGAGTTGGGGGCACTTTTCACCATGTTACCCGGCTAGGCCGGGTGCGTTTTAAGACGTAGTTATTGCACGTTTTTTGACATACATTAAGAATTTTATATTCACCATTGGCGTGCGTACGTTTAATATTATGGGTCATAATACCCGTTTGCCGTACCCAGTAGCTTTACCTATGAATCTCCGTAGCTTCTGGGACATCTGGCACACTGAATACATTAGTTTATGTAAAAGGCCTTATGCCGAATGTCTGATTTGGCACTTTAATATCGGGTGGCTCTTCCCGCTGCGTTCTTGAATCCAACGTGGATAAACTGGTATAAGTGTTGTCTTCGGTGTGTCTAGTCGTGGGTATGGGCTCGAGACTCTAGTTAGGCGCCATGTCGCCTCAGGAAAAAGTGGTCGAGTCCGCTGTCTTTGCCTCGTACGATCTGCAGGGTGCTTCGACCGTCGCAGGCGAATTATCCTTTGCTAAGTATATATTGGCTATGGACAGTTGAAAAGTTTGAAGAACTAGCCTTGATAAATACTTGCCATTTTTTACATATATACTACTTATTATTAATATTTAATAATTAAGTAATACATGTAGATTGAAATAGCCGCAAAATCTGAAAGTTGACGAAGGCACAGAGCCTGAGCAGGAGAGGCTCTTAGAGTGTAGGTGACTGACTCTAGAGGAGCCTGCGAAGGACTGAGTTGCTTGACTTGGAAATATCAAGTTTTTATACACAGCTTTGTAGCATTATTTAGGGATTTTCAAGTCAATTGACCAATGAAAGGTAATATCTCAAAAGATCCCTATCCTTTATTGTAATATTTCTAAAGTTAGTTTACACACAATTATTTATCTCAATTTTATGTTATTATATTGCCACTGATATTTGCAACTTTATACACATAATTTATTATTTCTCTGTAAATCCCTTCATTTTTGGCTGAAAGACTTCGGTCGATGGCCTTTTGGTACATTGTATCAATAAAGTATGTCTCTCTCTCCCTTCATTTCATTTGCCTATTTACCTACCAGAATTTGTATTCCAATTCTACTGCTTGTGCGAAATATTTTGTTTTGCTAAATTGTACACATATTTTTTACTCCAGTTTCTATAGTTGCAAAGTGACCAACTTTAGAGTAATGCTTCCCATATCTCAAGCAATTTTCAAAGTTTCTACTTTACTACAGGCACAAAATTGACTACACAATTGAATTACTCGCATTTTCTCAACTACAACTACAGTTTCCGCTACCACATTTCTATCACACAAAACGAACGGCTGTGCGAGACTGTCCAGATATATACTTACACCCACGTCCAGAAAATAATGAGATTACCTATACAAATCTCCACCCCAATCCTAAAATGCTTAACTAGTCCTTCGCTAATGCAATTTTGCGCTGGCCACTACCTCGAAGGGTCTGTTTGAAATTACACTATGAATTTATGAGTCGACCGGAAAGGGTTCAATAATTTTATTTGCTCACTTATACTGAACACATATTGGTATTTAATGAATTTATTGACCACATGCCGACGCTGTTCTCTATCGGATAAAGTTTTTTATTTACCACTATATAGTGAAAGAGGACTCAATTTGTTATGAGTTTTAAATTTTTACTTCTTTTTTCTTTTTTTCTTTGTTTGATACTTTGTAAAATTAACTTTTTTTTTTAATTTTTGATGGGAAAATTTATGTATATACCGATATAAAAAATGTAAGTAGGAGCGTATGTAATGCAAAATATTGCAGATTATATGAATCAAAAATAATAAGAATTTTTTTTATTATAGTGGAGAACACATTAAAGTAACAATGATTTATGTGGGTATGTCATTTATCCCTACACTCTCTATGTAACGAGACATTACATTTTACACAATATTATATAACATTTGTTTGCACACCATTTTTCTTTGTTTTCATTATAAAACTATCTTTGAGGAAATTTCCTATTTAATTTATTTATAATATAAAAATAAAAACAAAACATATGACACTTTAAAAATAATAATATTATATTGTACTCGCAGGAGGGGCCGGAGACGTTCAGTTTCAATTAGCGCTTCTTGTTAAAGAAAATGAAGTTTACTTTGTTAAGTAACAAGTTGATACTTATATAACTTATATATACAGGGTGTTTCAATAAAAATTGTCCATATCTTAACTGGAGAAACCTTAGCACAAAATGCGAAGATTTAACCCAAAACACTTAAATAAAATATTCTTTTTTACCGAGATACAGTGAGTTTATTACAAATGTTCTAAAATTATTTTAGCCCATTTTTAAAGTACCTTGTAATATTTTTTGTTCAAACTTGATACACAGTTTACGCATGTTAGGATACTTTAAGTAGTGTTAAAAGATAGTTTTCCGCTGTCACCAGAGTCGTGCTGTAGGGACATACACTTTCTGTTCGCCTCCCTTCAATCTACACCACAGTCGTAATAATCATTTTACTATGTTTTTTTGATTCTTCGTTACTTTTTACGTAAATATCATCCTTTTGTCTCAATGCGATAGAATAAGTAGTTTTCAAGTTATTTGCGTTTTAATGTAATGGGTGTAATAAGATTATGAATTAAACACATAGTCTTATTGAGTGAAGTTTAAAATACATCGTCGCTGATTTGCAAAAAGGTGCCAAGTGCCATTTTATTTAAACTAGGGGTAGTAATCTACTCTCATATAATGTCTCTTACTTACTCTGATGAGTCTTCGTCATTGTGAGTAATATATGATAATAGTCATCGTTATGTGCTCGTTGAATAATATATTTACAATAATAATAGGTTATTTCCTTCTTGTTCACTTGTTCATAAGAAAAAAGAAGTGTTTATAGTCTGTTGGATTTCAATATGAACTTCAACCACAATTTTATACCTTATACCATTTTATGTATTGAAAATGTTGTATGAGATAATCAAAACCGATAAGAAATTTAATACGATCCATCCATATAATTTGAACGTCTAACTTTTCCATTATCTCTTCAGTAACTGTTGGATAAGCATATCTTACTTACCTGGGTTATATCTGAAAATATCTACCTCATATTCTTGAAGAGCTTCATCTCTGGCTGTGGCCAGTGGAACAACAAGTGGTTGTAGTCATGTCGCATATTTAGTCTCTTCTGTAGTTGTTAGAAATCATCTTTCTCATCTATGGCTGTGGTCTGAAGTACATCCAAGTCATCTCAAAGAAAAATAATAAAGTTTACAGTCTTTTCTTTTTATGATACTATATTCGCTCCTGCAGCTAATTATAACTGTTTCATAAAGTTTCTCCATGGCGATTTTCCATAGGCATTTAGGACTTTAACACGAACAGAATCTAAACTCCCTTCAAAACAGAGGAGTTAAAATCCAGATAATTCGCACGTATCTGAACAAAAGATAACAGTGCATAAGTTTCGCAGATGACTTGGAATTTCTGATACATTCAAGAATAATATCATAAAATGGTCACAAAATTTGAAGAAAAATTTATGTTTTGACTTACTTTGTATTAAATTTAACAGAGGTTTAACAAAGCCATTAATTATTAAAAATTTTGATAATCATTTCAACACTATGGCTGTAATTGCTCGTTGTTTTTATACTTTTTTAGTTGTTTTTATACAGGGTATTTTTCTTATTACTACTTTAATTTAAATTTGGTTAAGTATAACTGAAACAAGGATAAAAAACCGCTAAACGCCGTAAAAATGAGTGACACCTTCAATATTCTAGCTACAAAAGATCTGATATGAATATTACGTGGCGCGAAAATGTATTTTCATTGTGATGCAAAACAAAATTCTAGTTTTGTTTTAAAAGATTTTTTATAATATTTGTCCAATTTGAAGTAAAACGCGCCACAAAAAGTAACTTTGATACAGTTTGAATTTTGAAACTCTTTTGTGGCGCGTTTACTTCAAATTTAGCAAATGTTATGAAGAAATCTTTTAAAATAAAACTAGAATTTTGTTTTGCGTCAAAATGAAAATACATTTTCGCGCCACGTAATATTCATATCAGATCTTTTGTAGCTGGAATATTGTATGCGCCACTCATTTTTATAGCGTTTAGCGGTTTTTATTCTTGTATCAGGAGTTTTTCAAAGTTATTTATAAATTAAATGTTTCTCCATTACACGTTAAGCTTAAATTATAAATGGTCGCCTTTGTCGTATTACCTCCCAAATGATCTAGTGTCCATCGAATGTACACTAGGTTTTTTTATTTGAAATAGATTGAACAAAATATTGGGATGGCCGGTAAATGAACTCGGATAGCCCGTTGCCAGATCAAATTAGCGTCGTAACCACTACAACTACATAAACCATTTAGGGAATTATCGTTAATTGGATTATACTTTTGTAGGTTAATCACTTCTAAACGGCTTAACCGATTTTGTTCACTAAACATGAGTTTGAAACGTATTGACAAGTAGTATCTTATGCATCTAAGGTCAGGTATGATAACTGAAGCTATTACAGGAATTATTGAGCTTGAAAAACCGTTTTTTCCATAAGAAATAGATTTGATCATATTTATGAAGCCTATAACTTAAAAATTAGAATTTTCCGGGATATAAGGTATACACCGTTAGATTCGTCTAGAGTCCTTCTACAAACACTCAGTTATTGGCGTAATTCGTAGGTTGAAATTTTGAGTAATTGTCGAAAAACCAAAATTTTCAAAGTTTAGTTTTTCAGTTTTTCGGCTATACTGAGCCGTGTGTATGTCTGATCCTGACAGCTTAAACACCATTTGAAAGCTTAACTCAACGCTATTGATTTGGTTTATTTACTGTTCTCCTGTCTCTTCTTGAACCGAAGATATATACCGCCAAAATATATGACGTTTTGTGCTTACCAAGTCCTATAGCTGGCTTATGGGTAGTTAAAACTCACAAACTACACCGGTTCTAGATCGGCTCTCACCCCCTCTTCAAACATAGAAAAAAATTCAGATCGGTTTAACTTTTCCACACACATAGGTACATATGTACACTTCGCGTCAAAAAAAACTGGTACAACTCTTATAACCGAAAATCGTGTTTTTCAAGTTGTGTAAGTTGATCTTGTCACAAGTGTCATTCCCATTTCTAGGGCAACGTTGCCAGTTCAACGAAAATATTATATCAAACTAGGTAAAAACGGTGCTGTGCGACAGACCGCTTTTTTTAGTATAGGTACTAAAACAATTGTAATTTTCCGTCATCTCAATTTAAGTATCCATACATTGATTCGTGTTTTTTTTTATAATTTATGGAAATATTCCAATTCAAAAATAGTGATAGATAATAAATCTTGACATGACTTTAAATTATTATTTTTAATGTCAAATCGAGAGGTGTGATTGGTTTCTCGTAAATTGTAGGACTAAACTGCATTAAGTTGTGTAAAATAAATAAAACATACTGGAAAAATTAAAAATTTAATTTGAAATTAATACAAAATGAATAACTTTTACTGTGAACAAGTGTGTAATTTAAATATATTATGTATTACAATTCGAATTCGAACTATACATTTTAAACGTTATTTTTTTGTACTTAGATTTAGTGCAATTCCGGTATCTGTGATGGCAACAACGACGTGATTCACGAACAATAATTGTCAGTCTGAACACAGGTTTACATTGGGTAAAAAAGTGTACCAGTTTTATATGACGCGAAGTGTACATATAATATCCACAAATTTTTTCCCTTTTTTAAATAAAAATTGACTCATATTTCTGAGCTCGGTAACTTTTGAACGGTATAACCGATTTTCAAAATTAGACATGTGTTCGAAAGGTAATGATCGTTTCTATTAGAAGCCGTAAAGGTCGGAGTTAAATTTTCGAAATTTTTGGGAGTTTTGGGGACGGGAACGAAAAACAGATCCTAAATAGGAAGGGCCGTAAAATCCACACCCTTGGACCAAAATGGATGGTTGGCATATGAATGGGTCAGTCTTTTCCTGAACTTTAAATTTGGAGTTGGCCCAATTTTCAATTCAGTCAGATTTAGAAAATCGAAAATTTCGTGTATATATTTATAGTGTCGCGTATAGGGGGTGTAGGTGTGCGCCACTGGCGTGAACTGCCGTTCTCTGGTAATTATAAAAATATCATTGTCAAAAGATGAGAGACCTACAGGATGAATTTGAAGAAAAATCAAAGTCAGTTTTACCAAATTAAAAAAGTTGTAGAGATTGGCCATATATGTAGTAAGAATAAACAATAATAAATGGAGCAAGGAACCATTACAAAAAATACATCATGAACACAAATGTAACAAGCAGTAAATGAAAAATAGTAAATAAACAGGAATAAAATAAATAAGACAATGCTAATTATATTCAAGTATTAGCAAATCGTTGTTAATGACTTATTACTGCTTTTTGTGTTGCAAATATCATTTACATTTCCAGATCTTTCTATTTCTGACTAGGGATGGCGGTTTTTGGCAAAACACCGGTTTTCGGTTATACCGGTCTTTTTTTGCTTACGGTTTAACCTGGCGGTTATAACCGGCCAAAAAAACCGGTTTTTCCAAAAACCGGTTTTTGGTTTTTTTAATCCAATAGGTTACAATGCTACATTTACAATGCTCTTTAGTTTGCGATGCTCCACTCGACTCGATACTGGATATCAATATGATCAAAATTAGTAATATCGAAAGAACATCAATATCAATATAAATAAAACACAATTTTTAATAAAACCATTTTATTCTATTAATTACTATATTTATTTATTATTTTATTATTATTATATATTTATTGATTATTATTAAAATTAATGTAGCGTAAGGTTAATATATACATATACATATTGCAATAATATACAATTTAACCCAACCATTTCAACTTATAAAAAATTTCCCAGACTCCTTCAAAGGAGATTTAAAAAAAATAATATCAACATAATAGTTATTTATGATATAAGTGTTAAAAGTACACGTTTAAGGCACGCATGTAAAAGTTTGCAGAATGAGCGATAGCGAATTCTGCAATTCACATGAGTATCTTAATAATGTACTTTTTAACACGCATATCATACAATATTTTTTCTACAAACATAATTACAGGACAATATCTACAAAAACTTTTACTTGAACTTGACTGACATTCCATTTTTATATTTTTTTGACATGACCTACATCAAAATTGTCTATACGGTCAATACGAACTGCAGCGCTTTAACAGGTTCACTGTCCAGGTTTTAGAGTGGAAATTGCTCCTAAGTCCAGTTATGTTTTTGTAAAAATTGATATCTTCTGGCTTTAAATAAACAAATAATGTTGTCAAATATATAAATATGTAATTAAAAAACATTTGTTTTAAAGCATACCACATATGGACTGTGGACTCGATAGAACAAAAATGACCAAAAGTTGTCTCGTGAGTCCACAGACCATATGTGGTATGTGCGTACTTTCCTCATTTGATCCATTTTCCCTGTATCAAATAAGAAATGGCATAGACAACTCATCAATTACGATAAACTTAGGTCGTCTTTATGTTCTAAGATAACAGAATACGTGAAATTAGCTACCAATTCGCAAGACCTTGACCTGGTACAAAAAAGTTGCTGTCGATGTTCTGTTTGGGTGGGTATCATAAATACAGTTTATTTGTTCAACAAATTGAACCAGCAAAATAAATCTACAATATTGCAGCCCCAAATGAGTATCGTGAAAAATCTTTTGGGTATAAACGTTGTTCAGACACCTGCAATACCTCGTCACAAGTACAGCATTTTCTTAAACCGCTGGATAGAAAAGATGGAAAAATTACTAGACGTAGGTGTGCCAGATGCTATAATGAATTTCGTCAAAAAGGAGAAACATCAGCAGCTGCCACTAATAAAGCCAAAAGAGTTTCACAAATATGCAACATGTGTAGCAAACCGTATTGTCTAAAATGTTTCCAAAAAGTACATTGAACATATAACTTTTTTCAATATTTTTTCTTTTTCAATAAATATTTACTTTTCATTATATTGTATATTATTATTTTATCTTACATATCCATTTTTTAGTTCGCTAAAAGTGAAAACGCAATAAAATAGGTGTTTAGTTTCGATATTACATTTATCGCAATTACGATAAAATTACACATTTTTTCTCTTTGTCCCAACATTATTTATAATATATGGGATATGTTCTGTCAAGTTCACGTCTAATAAAGGCCATTCGCCTCACGTCCACTTTTATAAACAACCTGAAAATTGTATCTACGAACAGACCACATATGGTCTGTGAACTGGTAGTGCTTTTAGTCCACAGACCATATGTGGTCTGTGGACAGTGAACCTGTTAAAAATATTTTAAAGCACTAGTGCCTTAAAGTAGCATTTTTAACGCTCGTATGAAGTGCTAAAAATTGCATTTTTAACACAGTTGTAGAAAAATATTTTACTTAAAAATAAATTGGATAATGCAATTTATCTTTTATTTTTACTACCATCAAAAAAAATTTATCATGTATTTCTTTTAACACGTTTGTATATTTTTGTATAATAGGTATTACATTTTAACTCATTTAATACTTCCTGTATTTATGGGTGCATCGTTTTAAAAACGTACGGAAATCCTTGGAGATTCGTATTCGTAATCGGTAATTCGATATTCATAGTCAGAATATTATTTTTGGTAATCAGAAAAAGTCATTCACCCACTTTCAATGTCAAGAGTCAAGTGTGAAAAATAGATGATGTTTGCTTCTTCTTCAACCAGATCACTTCTTATGTAAATATTCTGATTACAAATACCTTTTCAACGAAATATTATAATAAAACTTAATTGTTTCTGGCTGATGTGAGTTTGCAATTATTTCAGTTTGCTTCTGTATTTATAAAATAAAATTAGAAGTATGGTGTTGTTTGGAATTTGAGAATAATAATTATGATTGGGATCCAAATCCAAAATAATACCTAACCTAATCCTAATCGCCGTAAAAACCTAATAACCAGTTTTTACTTTAAAAAGAAAAAAAACCGGTTATAGCCGGGACAAAAACCAACCGGTAAAACCGGTTATTGCGAAGTAAAAAAACCGGTTTTCGGTTAAAACCGGTAGGTTTTTCCCATCCCTATTTCTGACTAGTTCTCATATAGTAGAAAAGCCTCTCTTAATATTTATGTGGATTGGAAATTTCTGAATTGTTTCTATATGACTTATCTTTGTATAAATACCATCAAATTGGACTACCATAAACACATACTAACCTTAATATTTATTATTATATCTAGATAATGGGGATTTATTTCTAAATTTATATTAACGACATAGAAGTTCGACACAGAGTAGATAGTTCAGGAACCGAAGCTTTTCACCTCGCAATTTTTACAGAATGGATCGATTTGCTTGAAAATTTGAGAATAAGTAGTAGATAGTCCAAGGATCCAAATCTAGATGATGCCGAAAGGCGCTTTTACCATGGGGTGGTTGCCACCCTATCTCGGGGGTGGAAATTTTTTATTATATTTTGACCGCAAAAGTTGATAAAAACATTTATTTTAAGCAAAACATGTTCTATACATTTTTTTGATAAAATTAGTAGTTTAGTGCGGCCGACATGTGAAACAATTGCACATTTAATGATACAAGCATATAATTTGGACCACATATACTACACATATAAAGGTTCAAATTTAAATATGAGGCCATCTCAGATTTTGCATTTTACAAAAATGGCGTGCATTCAAAATGGCGACTATACATGTGTGTTTAATAGTACCATAACTTTTGAACGAAAAGTCCGATTTCAACCAAATTTGGTATATAGGTTATTTTTTAAATTACAAGATGGATGTGGTGAACCAGAAGAATCGGTTTACCATAAGTTGTGTTTTTACTGGTTGTTTGTGTAAAAATATGTGTTTTTTTAAATTTTTTCCCTTTATATATATTAATTTTTCAAAAAGGTAATACGGCAATTGAAAACAGCGTAAAATATTTTGTAGAAAATATATTGAACAGTTTAGTTATGTTAATTACCATTTAATAAATACATAACTTATCTTCACGTGTACCTATGTGTGGCAGATTCGTGTAAATATTTTAAGAATTATTGTGCATTTAACCGTAGAAGCATATAATTTGGACCACATATATTACACGCATCAAGGTTCAAATTTAGATATATGGCCATCTCAGATTTTACTTTTTACAAAAATGGCGTGCAATCAAATTGGCGACTATACATATGTGACTAATAGCACGATAACTTTTGAACGAAAAGTCCGATTTCAACCAAATTTGGTATATAGGTTCTTCTTTTGATGTTTAACAGCAAAATCTTGAACCGGCAGAATCGATTTACCAGAAGTTTTGTTTTTCCTGATTTTTTGTAAAAAAAAGTTGTTTTTTTAATATTTCTTTCACCCTGTATATATTAATTTTTCAAGAAGTTAATACCCGCGTTGAAAAGAGCGTAAAAATATATTTAGGTAGTATTTTGAACTCTTTAGTTATGTTAATTACCAATTAATAAATGCATAACGTATCTTCACATGTACCTATGAACCTATGTGCGGCAGATTCGTGCAAATAATATAAGAATTATTGTGCATTTAATGGTAAAAGCATATAATTTGGACCACACACACTACACATACAAAGATTCAAATTTAGATATGAGGCCATCTCAGATTTTGTCTTTTACAAAAATGGCGGGCATTCAAAATGAATCTGACGCACACTGGTACATGTGAAGTAACGTTATGCATTTAGTAAATTGTAATTAACATAAACAAAAAGTTTAAAATCTTTCGTAAAAACTATTTTTACACTCTTTTCAATGGCGGTATTATCTTTTTGAAAAATTATTATATACAGGGTGAAAGAATTGAAAAAAAAAAACAACAGAGTTTTACAGAAAAAACAGTAAAAACACAACTTCTGGTAAACCGATTCTTCCGGTTCAAGACCTCGATCTTATCCATCAAAAAAAGAACCTTGATGCCAAATTTTGCTGAAATCGGACTTTTCGTTCAAAAGCTATCGTGCTATTTCTCACATATGTATAGCCACCATTTTGAATGCTCGCCATTTTTGTAAAAGGCAAAATCTGAGATGGCCTCATATCTCAATTTGAACTTTTGTATCTGTAGTAGTATATGTGTGCCAGATTATATGCTTCTACCGGTAAATTCACAATAATTCTTATATTTGCACGAATTTTTCACACATAGATACATGTGAAGATAGGTTATGCATTTATTAAATGGTAATTAACATAACTAAAAAGTTGAAAATATTTTCTAAAACATATTTTTACGCTCTTTGCAATGGTGGTATTATAATTTTGAAAAATTAATACATACAGGGTGCAAAAATTGAAAATAAATTATTTACATAATATAAAATAGTCTTACATAAAAAACCAGGAAAAACACAACTTCTGGTAAACCGATTCTTCAGTTAGCAACATAGATCTTATAAATCACAAAAAGAACCTATGTACCAAATTTGGTTGAAATCGGACTTTTCGTTCAAAAGATATCGTGCTATTAGTCATATATGTATAGTCGCCTATTTTGAATGACCGCCATTTTTGTAAAAGGCAATATCTGAGATTGCCTCATATCTAAATTTGAACCTTTATATGTGCAGTATATGTGGCCCAATTTATATGCTTGTATCATTAAATGTGCAATTCTTATAATATTTGCACGAATCTGCCGCACTAGTTTTAGTTTTGTATAGAAAAAATCAATGTTTTTCGATATACTCATTTACGATTTACTCAATTTTTGCCGTCCAAAAATTCCTTTCAAACCAAATTCTTGGGAATTAAATAACCTATAATTTTATATTAAAACATTTTTTCGTCTCTCTGATGCTAATTTTTCTATTCTGAAGGAAATGTAATTTTTTGCCAAACTACAAAGATTCGTTATTCGCTTTTAACTCCAGTTTTTTAAAAACTAATTACTCTAAGCCAGTCAAACTTCTAGAATCTATTAATAATTCATAAATAAATAAGAATAAATAGGGCCAATAACTAAAAGCACCGCTAACTTACATTTCTCCTTTTTTTTTCAAAAAAATATATTGATTTTTAACCGTAACTTTTTTATTTTTTATCATAGAAGGTTTAGTAAACAATAATTTTGTAGGTTTTTCTAGATCTATAAGCATATTATTATTAAATTTTTTAAAAATTCTCAGTCGCAAAAAGAGGTGACTTTGAAAGTGTTCGTAAAGGTGGTTTTTGCCTGTTAATACAAGTTTTAATTGTTAATAGCTCACTCACTTTTCGCCGTAAAAAATGTTTTTCAAACCAGGTTCTTGGGAATTAAATAAGCTAGAATTTCATATTTAAATATTTTTTTGTATCTCTGATGCTAATCTTGCTATTCTGAAGAAAAGGCCATTTTTTTCCAAACTACAAAAATTCCTTATTCGTTTTTAACTACATTTTTTTTTAACTAATCATTCTAAGCTAGTCAATCTTCTAGAACCGATTAATAATACATAAATAAAAAAGACCAAATAATGTTTATGACTAATTTTAATTAGGGTGGTGAATGGGGGGTTGCTTTTTCGCTGAAAAAAATGGTGACTGACATTCATTCCATTCTTCTTCTTCTTCAAATGCAAATCCACTAATGGATGTTGGCGATCACATTTTCCATTAACTCTCTGTTTCTTGCAATGTGTATCAGAGATTGTATGTCGTTAATCCCTGTCCATTCCCTTATGTTTCAGAACCAGGACATTTTCTTGCGTCCTATTCCTCTCTTGCCTTCAATTTTACCCTGAATTATAAGTTGAAGGAACTGGTATTTTTCGTTTCTCATGATGTGACCCAAATACGCCGTTTTTCTTTTCTTGATGTTTTCGAAAAGCTGACGTTCTTGGTTGATTCTTTTAAGGACATCAACATTTGTGACTTTCGCCGTCCATGGTATCTTTAGGATACGGCGATAAAGCCACATTTCGAAGACTTCTAATCTGTTTATATCCCTCGTTTTGAGTGTCCAGCCCTCTATGCCATATAGCAGCACCGACCACACGTAGCATTTAGTAAACCTTAGTCTCAGTGTAAGGTCGAACTCTGAGCAGGTCAGTACCTTCCTGAATTTTACGAAAGATTGTCGAGCTTGCTCAATGCGACATTTTACTTCCCTGTCCGATGCCCAGTCTTCAAAAAGCCACGTTCCTAGGTATTTGAATTTGCTCACTCTCTCAATGGACTTAGTATTCAGTGTTATGGTGGAGTTTCCAAATGCATCCAAATTTCTGGAGATGATCATGAATTTGGTCTTTTTGGTATTAATCTCTAATCCCATTCGCTTACTGTATTCTCCGATTACAGTGACAAGTTGTTGAAGATCTGCTATGTTTTCGCAAATTAAGACAGCATCATCAGCATATCGTATGTTGTTGATCAATACTCCATTCACTTTTATTCCCATCTCTGCATCTTACAAAGACTCTTGAAATATGACTTTTGTGATTAAAATATAATAAAAAATTTCCACCCCCGATATATTGTGGCAACCACCCCCAGGGTAAAAGCGCCTTTTGGCATGATATAGATTTTGATCCTTGGACTATCCACTATTTATTCTCAAATTTTCAAGCAAATCGATCCATTCTGTATAAATTGCGAGGTTTTTTCTTATCTTAAGCTTCAATACTTGGACTAAGAGAAATAAAAATAATAAACAATCAAAATTTCAATATATTTTACATAACCTAAATGCAACTTAGTATGCACATTCTTGGATGCGCCTGGGCTCGCTTCTGACAAGGTAGTCAATATTTTCCTGGGGCATGTCGTTTCGGTCCCCAAATAACTTCTCTCAAAGTGCTCCCAAAACTTGAGAAGGACGCTAAATTAAGAAGTGTCTGACTTTTTGTGTTCCAGACTGTTCAATTGGGGATAAGTCTGGGAACTCTGGCCAAGGTAAAAAATTGACACTGTACAGTAAGGGAAAAAACTTCTTGCTGTATAATATAATGTGTATCAAAAGATGTATATAATTTTAAATAATTTCAGTTGTTACAAAAGATATTGTTTCTAAATATGCAAACAAAACGAAGGTTGATTAATGCAGTTTTGTTTTTGTAACCTCGTAGAGACTCACGTATAATTTTACTTTTCAAAGTCCAAATTAAAAGGAGATATAAATAGCCCACAGAGGGATTGATAAGATTATTATTATTATTGTATTGTCATTATTCAGATCGTTACTATGCTAGTGAGCCGTCCTTCGAGAAGGGTGTCCTGAAGGACCACCCTGCGAAACAACATCTTAGTAACCTTATGTTGATTGATGTTGTAAATCGTAAATAAAGTTATAAAGTTAGAGTCAGTGTTTCAACTCGACATTTCAACCCCGCAAGATTATCTTGGCAATCTACCCACGTAACAATAGCAACATAACAACACCATCCTATTTAAATAGGTCCTTGGTGACTCTCCCAATGTGTTAGATTGCTTTATCCTGCTGAGAAATTGGATTTTGGAGCATCTAAAAGTACGGTATAATTTTTCAGAATTTTTCAGAAGTTTTCAGAAATTCTTGTATATGCGGTTAAGCTGTCATGATCACTCTGACGAAGATTAGAGGCGACTTTTAACCATGAGCAAGGATAACCCATACCATAACCCAACAATTCGGTACACGTGCCGTTCGAGAACAAACTGTGGATTTCATAATTCACGACGTCGTCTTCTGAGCCTGGCTCTGCGATCATGCTTTCCTAAACAGAATTGAACGTCATAGCTTATGACAGCCTCATTCTAGTCCTGGTATCAAGCCAATGTTCAGTTCAAATTCTTGTATATGCGGTTAAGCTGTCATGATCACTCTGACGAAGATTAGAGGCGACTTTTAACCATGAGCAAGGATAACCCATACCATAACCCAACAATTCGGTACACGTGCCGTTCGAGAACAAACTGTGGATTTCATAATTCACGACGTCGTCTTCTGAGCCTGGCTCTGCGATCATGCTTTCCTAAACAGAATTGAACGTCATAGCTTATGACAGCCTCATTCTAGTCCTGGTATCAAGCCAATGTTCAGTTGTAGCATTCGTGGGGTCGACATTAAATAAGACCAAAACTGCGAATTCGAAAATACATTGTTCGTATCACAATATTAGTCTTCTATGTTCTGCAAATTATTGATTTGCACTAATAGATTTGATTGTAGAGAAGCTTTTTTCTTCGGCGTTGCGCTCTGCCTCTCGATTTTCGTTTTACTGCCATGTCCGATAACATCTTAACTCTTAACCGCTGACATGAGGTATATCATACTTTGCCAAAAATATATTTTGTTTTAAAACGTGTTTATAAAAGATTTCTAGAACAATCATGCCTATGCTGTAACTCATTTCGGTGATAGGAGTAAGGAAAATCGAATAGAAGTGGCCAAGTCGAATAGAAATAGGCAAAATCGGTATTCCATAACTCTCTCGGAATCTCTACCCTGTCGAAATTAGATTTCGATAATCGGAATTGTGCTTGACGCAAGCGCATTGTATTTTGTTTTGACGTTTATATTCTATATCTACTAAAAATATTTTATTACTGCTTATTTACAGTATTTTTACCTTTTTATCTGCTTAATTTTTTAGTTTGTGGTGTTATTTACTTAGAAAATTGTATATTTAATTTAGTCATGTACGAGTATGCATTGAACCTGACCCCATTTTATCTGACATCTGAATCTGAATGCTGAATGTTTGCCAGTCACAGTTTACAGTGTTGTCATATTTTTTTTATTTATTTCTTGTACAATTTCAATCAATGGCATAATAATTGTACAAGACCGTTTAAAATTATAAAGATAGACTTGATAGTCTATGATAGCGTTGATTGATAAATAATATATTATACCGGTTTACTTGTATTTTTATCAATCAACGCTTATAAAAAAGAAAATAATTATACAAAACATGCCATTTTTGGGTAAAGTTGTTTATCAGTTATTTTAGCTGGAACAAAATCTTAAGATTGTATATTATTAGGAATATTTTACATAATACACCTTATCTTCATTTATCTTTTTTATTTATCAGTTGATCTTTTTTTTATAACAATTTTAATTAACTTTGATTTAAAACCATACATCATCTTTTGAGCTTTTTTTGTAGAATATTTACACTAATATTTTGTTGTTTACTTTTCAAAACTTTTCTTTTTTGTTATTTGAAAACTATTTTTTAAATGAAACTGTATGTAATGTGATAGTATGAAAAATTGAAGATATGGCAACGGTGTCGTATTTCAAATTTAGAACTAGCAACAAGCAGGCCACAGAACACTAATTTCGCTTGACAATGCGGGGTTGCCACCCCCTCCTGACGACGCGAAATAGAAATTGCCGATTTCGATTTACCTTTATTTCGATGTAAGTTACAGAATGCCAATCCAAACACGAAAAGGACGCGATAGATATCAAACATTCCGATTTCAGGTAATTACGATTCGACTTGGTCATTTCTATTTGATTTGATAAAAGTTACAAAATAGGGCTGGTTATCTGCGTACCTTCAAGTGGTGTGTAATTGTACCTGCTTCCAACTGCTGCAGTTTTAGTATGGTTTGTTCTTCGATGTACGTTGACGTACAGTTTTCTTACGGTATTACGTACCGCATGTCAGTGCTTACGTTTCTATAGTTAAAAGTAGTAAAGTGTATTCTGTCGCTATTAGTATGGTAGCAATGTTATCCAGTTGTTCTATCTTCAAGTGAAAAACTCTATTTTACTATATAATCTGAGTTACCAATACTCAATCATGTTTCTTTTTGTAATTCAGTTTATTTAAAGGATTTTGTAAGAACCTCCACCATTTTATTAATATTATGGACGCCTTCATCATTTTCTTGAAAAAATAAAGTTTCCTTTGTTTGGAGTCAGTTTGGCGCAGTATTTTATTCTATAACAGTGTGAGGAATCATTCCGTAGTTGATGTAAAAACAAAAAATACAGTGATATAAGACAAATTCATATTGGAAATATGGGAGAAGAGGCAACAGTATGACATACCGCATGTCAGAGCCTACGTCCTGAAACATCCACGTCAGTAATGGGTTAAGTACACATGTCATTACCGCAGTATCTAAACATTTCTGAAAGCTCGTCTTCATGCTCTAGGCATCGTAGACAACTTTTAGAAAATCCAGCAACTGTACACCGTTTGATTATAAAAATTAATAGAAAACGAAAATCTATACTTATATGGTGGAAATTCTAATCATTCACTTTTTTGCCATGATAAACATGTATTCTAATGTCTCTAAGAACATGTTTACATTATAATAGGTGCGTTCGCGGGTACAGTTGACAAATTGTCGCCCCCAATTTCTAACCTCACTTAATATAAATAATACCGTTAATAGATAAATATACAAGGTATGTTTACTTTTAATTAATATTAATAACTAATTATTAAATGATACTAGGGAAATATACAGGGTGTCTGCTGTAACGGTCACGTTACGAAATTAGATCTTTTATTATTTTTATAATTATTTCCCCTCGGTCTCTCATTTGATTTCTTTCAACTTCTCTAATTTTCTCGTAAATAAATATTTACGTGACGTCACACTTCAGAGTATGGAACATACTCTACACCTCAGGTAATAATTTGATTCGTGTGCTGAGAATTTGACGTTTTGCTCTGTGAAGTGGCGAGACGAGAGACTTCACTTGTGGCTGGGGATTTGGTTAGTATGGATGGCGTGTGAGGATCAAATTTGGAGGTTAGACCTCGTGTTAGTAAAAATGTGTGACTTTTGAATTATGGATCACCAAACCTATCTAGGAGTGTTTGAGAATAAAGAAGGTATTAATCCAATGGGGTTTACAGCATAACATCATCGTATCACACGGTAAATAGCAATATCTGTTTTTTATAAATAGTTTTTACAACCATTGTTGTCACTCTTGTTCAAGGTGACATAATATATAATCTTTCTGATGTGTGTAATGTGTTAATTTATTCAGTGAATTGTTCTTTGAATTATTCTACTATCTATGAGTAATATCTTCTAATTATTCCCATATCTATAGATAATATTCATTCAGAGAAAATTCTAATATTTTTAACTTTTTGGTTATACTAAAGTCACTTTCAATATCACTTATCAGTCCTATAATAATTATTTTAAAGAAATCATATTTATTCTGTATTTAAATCCTAAATCCACATGTCTGTAATGAGAACTCACATAAACTTGTCAAGGTCAAGTACTTCAGTAATTAAGAGGTCTCTTTTTGTGTGTTTTTTCTTAGTACTATCTATCAAAAAAACACTTTCCTACTTTTCTTCTTTCTTTCTTTGATTGGTCGTACACATAAGAAATTGAAGTAAATCCATGTGAAATCTTAAATAACACCTCGAAACACCAAGAGGCCAATCTCCAACCATAAGTCACTGGGAGTAGTTACTTGGGGAACAAGCCTTTTGGGGGCATTCCAGCTCTTTTTCGTATTAGCACTTGGACCTACAGGAGGCATGATTTTTGCACTATCCTAGTGCTCATTTCCGGGGATGCGCCAGCAACCTATTTAGGAGTCGTTCGGGTTTGTTTGGGAACTACCAGTGGGTGACATCAGTAACTATTGTGTGTTTATCTCCTATGTTTTATTTTAATGCACTGTTTATTAATTTTGTTTCAGATTTAGTTTACCTATTTATATAACATATTTGTATATTATGGTATTAAGTTCCCAAACTCATGTATCATTTTGCGGTACTGTACGTTGAGCTCTGCGTATTTGCCCAGAAGGTATTACTTCGAATATTTTATTGTTTATTTAGGTCGATTTCATATCATTATGTAAATTTAGGTTGTATTATTTGCTTGTTTCCCAAATAGGTTATTTATTCGCTTTATTTCATTTGTTCAGTTAATTCGTCGCTACTTTATTTTATTACATTTGCTCGGGTAATTTAGGTCATCGTTTCGGTATTTATCTTAACTTCATTTTTACCACTTTTATTAATGCATTTGCTTAATTCTTCATGGTATTTTCTCTTCGCCAGGCTTGTGCCTATTTATTTATATTACTTTTAATATTCATCGGTTTTCAATTCAGTTGTACGTAGCAAGCGTACTATAACCATTTGGTAGAAGACTTATGTAATTTTGTACCCTATATGTAAGTAAGAGGTACTAATACCTGTAATTTTGTAACAGATAACATTATTGTTGTTATCTTAGATATAACCTCTGTATAACTTTTGTCATGTTAGAGTCACAGCATAATATGAACTTGCTTAACTCAGAGATTGTTAAAAATCTGGTAGTTAATTTTAATAAATGTTTATTTATTTTGTATAACATGAATTTTATTATTCCTTTATGTTCATTATTACAGAGTTAATATATTTAATACTTGACATCAGTATAAGAAACCTGGGAAAATGATCGAAGATCATTTTCATGGCGCCCATGATTTGTTAGATTTATTTATATTGTTCGTTTTTAGAAATTATTCATCTTCATTCCTCTTCAGTACATTATTCTTATTTTATTAGTTCACCTTTTAGTCATCATTACTATCTATATAGAGCTACTGTTCTTCGACAGGCATGCAAACGAGCCGTATCCATCCTTGAGTGTCAAGTGGTTTTCTTGCATCTCTTGCTAGCCAACTCTATTCAGTTTGCCTCTGTCTCTTCCCACTTCTACTTCTATCCCTTCTAATCCCCCTTTCTTCAGTACTCCTGCAAAGTAGTATTTTTTATTTTTTCCCTACTTCGGCTTCAATGGAGAAGCCCCTTTTATTTTCATAAGAGCCCCAACTATTTAACTATTTAGTTATATTTAGTTACCTAGTCTTTTCTTGTTTTTCCTTACTTCTGTTGGAGTACCTATATCTTTCTTTTTACTTTCACTCCAACAGAAGTTTTCTTCTTTTTGTTACACTGCGTAACTTGGAACCATATGGGAAACATTTTTAATATCAATTTTACGAAAAAAGTCATTCTTTATAAAGTGCTCTTCATAGTCTAAAACCTAAGATGCAATCATCAGATATCAAATTTTGTCAACAGTATACGAGGTATGTCAAGAAATATGAATTTCGCTCACGACCAAACCAGCTTTATATTTAAAATATCAAAAAATTTTATTATGAAAAGTTATTTGTAATTAAAAATCATATTCAAATATGCAATAACAGCCTTCAACTTGAAGAAAAAAATTTCTGAAATTTTCCCAAATTACCGATTCCGAACATCATTTTTATTTATTATACTTGATCATTTTTATTTATTAGACATGTAATAACTCTTATATTAATAATTTTAGGAAAAAAAGTTATTCTTCATAAAAATCTGTGTATGGTTTATGCCTCAAGATGCAACCATCAGTTGTCCAAGTTTGATAATTTTATACGAGGTGTGTCAAATAATATGAATTTAGAAAGAATTCTTTCTAAATTCATATTAACACACCTCGTATAAAATTAACAAACTTGGATAACTGATGGTTACATCTTGAAGTTTAGACCATGCAGAGATTTTTATGAAGAATAACTTTTTTTCCTAAAATTATTAATAAAAGGGTTATTACATGTCTAATAAATAAAAATGATGTTCGGAATCGGTAATTTAGGAAAATTTTAGAATTTTTTTTTTCAAGTAGAAGGCTGTTATTGCATATTTGAATAGGGTTTTTAATTACAAATAACTTTTCCTAATTAAATTTTTTGATATTTTGAAATATAAAGGTAGATTGCTCTTGAGCGAAATTCATATTTTTTGACATACCTCGTATACTGTGGACAAAATTTGATATCTGATGATTGCATATTAGGTTTTAGACTATGCAGAGCACTTTATAAAGAATGACTTTTTTTCGTAAAATTGATATTAAAAAAGTTTCCCATATGGTTCCAAGTTACGCAGACACTTATCCAATTTTCTGAAAATTTCAGGTACCCGCGAACGCAACTATACCTGAAATTGTCAGAAAAGTGGATAAATTGTCAGAACACGCATACGCGCTTTAAAATGATATAAAGAATATCGCTAATAGATAAATATACAAGGTATATTTACCTGGTATAATTTAATAATTAGTTATTAATATTAATTAAAAGTAAATATACCTTGTATATTTATCTATTAACGGTATTATTTTTTATATTAAGTGAGGTTAGAAATTGTCGGCGACGATTTGTCAACTGTACCCGCGAACGCACCTAAATCGCAAAATTTTAACATCTGGTAATATACAAAAAATCTAATTCCTGTATTCTAAATGTTATTAAAATCAAATAATTTATAATTCATTTTTGGTTGTCTATATTACTTATTTTTAGTATACGGTATATTTCTTCTGTATAAACAATATCCCTAAGAATACTTATATTTCTTATGATATATTAATCATACAATTGGAACTTCTTGACAAATAACAAATCTAATTCTAAAAATGAGAAACTTTCCCTTTGGAAGGAATAATTCTTTGAAACTTTACGAATAAAAGTCGAATCAGACTCTAGCGACTTTTTCAAGGTTTCCTAAGTAAACAAATTACCCGTTTCCACAATCAACAATCCAGAAAAGTGTTGAAACGCAATCGGTAGTAGCGGTGGGTCGGCAACGGCTGCTCTGCCGCCTCTCTCTATCTCTCTCTCGCTCGTACACATGCACATACGTAACGACCACTGACGCCAACCACCGATAAGAATCCACAAAGTGTGGAGATGTGAATTATGAATTCTGGATGACTGCACCTCGGGACACAGTCGGGTGCGCTGCCGGGCAGTGGTGGACCATGAGAAGTTTACGATAGAACTAAACTAATAAAAGAAATGTGGAAAGGTGAATATATGGATATAGAAGAATATCAATATAAATATCGATGTTTTGAACATTTTTTAACGGAGTGAAAATAATATTTTTCTTAAAGTACAGACATGGCAGGATATACCCGTTATGCAATGATTGTTAACTGTATAAATATTAAAATGGTAATAGTTTTTGGGGTTATTTTCAATAAAGTAATTTTCACCAACGAAAAGGGGATGGTATCCACCCTCAGGGTAATAGATCAAGTTGGCACTACATCACTCTTGTTTATCGAGGTATCGTCTAACCATTCACCAATTTTCATAAAAATCGATAAAGGTTGACCGAAATCGAAGGTGATACATTATTAATTTTTACCTTCAGTGACGGCACTATATAAAAGAAATTGCAATTAAGTAATCGAAATGCGCATATTTTGCAAGCTCATAAATTAGTAAACGATATGTAGTAACAAAATAATCAATTTTTTAAGTTTAAGTACAATTATTTCTTAAACCGGAAAGATATGGTGGTTTTCTTGCGAAGGGGTTGTAGCTCAATAATCAAAATGCACGTATTTTGAAAGTTAATTCTTAGAATTTATACGCTATACGAATTATATTCTCGATACGATATATTTTAATTTTCTCGACATTTTGCTCTTGAGTTGAATCAATAAAGGGTTGTCCGAGGGATAAGGGGATAAGCTTTTCTTTTTCTTCTTCTTCTTTATACTTTATAAATACGCTCAATGCCTGTTTTCTTTGGTTTTTAGCCTCAGTTGACATTGTCTGACCATCTTTTCCTCGGTCGTCCCAATGATCTTCTTTAATTTGGCGATTTGTCTTTGCTATTCGTACTATTCCGTTCTAAGTATTCCGTTTCCAGCACTTGTTCTATAATTTTGTTATTTACGACCCGTTTACATCGTCTTGGTTCCGCTGATATTACTATCGATATAGTTTTCTCTGCTGAGATCACCATGTTGTGTATGAGTGCCGTGTCTTCGAATTCTTTAATTAAGCTTTGTAGGTCATCTTCATATTCGGCTGTTACTATGGCGTCGTCAAGGTAGCAGATTATCTTTATTTCCATTTCTCCCGTTCTATATCCTCTTCTTTTTTTAACTTTGTTTATGATTTCATCCATTATCAGATTAAATATTAATGGACTCAGCGAATCTCCTTGCCTAATGCCAGTTTCATGCTTAATAGGTTGCGATAGTTTTCCCTTACATCTTACCATAACTATGATATCTTTATATATGTTCTCAACGGTTTTTATTAAATATTCCCTTTTCATATTCTTACTCGAAGTCTCGAATTCTCACTCTATCAAACGCTTTCTTCAAAATCTATCAGGCACATATATGCAGATTTGTTGTATTCCAGCTCCAATCCCCTGTTGGAATAAGCTCAAAACTCTAAACTATAGTACTTCAAAAGCTCATAATTATCTCATAATTCCGCCGCAAAGATCAACTCAATATCTCTATTTTGAAGTAGTGGGAGGGGGCCCCCAAAAAAATATTAAATTCCTGCCCAGTGTATAAACAATTATTATCATATATACGGCAAAGTTTTCTCTATAAAATTTAGAAAAACATTTAATAATATATAGTTTTAACTTAAATATCAATAATATAATAAAGAATGAGAATGGCTAATATAAAGAATACATGAATATATACGTAGGAATACAAATATTGCTGCTTTTTAAATAATTTATATGCATTAAATGCTTAAGATCATATTAGTGCATATTTCAACTGTTTTTTGTGCATATTTACATGCATATTTTAGGGCTTTTAAGTGCATATTTTTCAAGCTCTAGTAATAGTAGATCAGGGCATTTAGCACAAAATAAATCGATTTTAAATACAGCACGTAGACACTTGCAAATTTTTGCATTGTGTTTAGGATGATGCCAGGAAAAAAGTCTACTATAGAAAATGGGTAGAAATGTATGGTTGCATTTTAAAATGCATAAAATGCATTCAAAAGTACCTACATGTCAAAATAAGTGTATTGAGAGCCAGAATTTGTTACTCGGGAGTTGTTGGGGTCGCTGAAGACGAATACGTGATCAGAACGTGCCACCGAAGCACCTGGTGTCTAGGTTCACTGCTTAGGTATGTACATCATCTGAAGTATCTGAGGGTTCTCGGCACTAAATTGATGCAAACAGATTACTCGGGGTTTTGGGTTTTCTGAACAAGAATACGCCATTATCACAGACGTCCCTTGCACCTGGTGCCCAACACCCTCCAAAGCCCAGAAAAAAAAGCCTTAGTAGTGACCTTGAGCACTAGGTGGTCCCGGGGTCGGTTCTAATAGTATATTCGTATTCAGCTACCCCAAAACTGCATATAAATCTATTTTCATGCCTTCAAGGCCAAAATCTTAACCTCAACCTGGCGCCGAAATTCCAGAAGATGACGTGCCTTAGAAGTGACCGTGAACACCAGGTGCACAGATATCAGTTCCGATTGTGTATTCGTGTTCAATAACCCCAAAAATCTCCCGAGTAATCTATTTGCATTAATTTAATGTCAAAAACTCTAGATGACGCGCTTTAACAGTGACACTGGGCATTAGGTGCTTCGGGGATCGGTTTTGACGGCGTATTCGTTTTCAGTAACACCAAAAACCGCCCTAGAAATCTATTTGCATCAATGTAATGCCAAAAATCCTCGAAACTCCAGAAAACAACGTGACTTAACAGTGGCACTGGGCACCAAGTGCCCCGTGGATCTGTTCTGTTGGCGTATTCATGTTCAGCCATTCCAAAAACTTTTAGGTAATCAGTTGAAAGACTGATAAGTTTTGTACACACTTGAATGAACGAAGAAAGTAAAAAAAGTATATTATAGTGTGTAAATATATTAAATTTCCTTAGCTAAGCACTTTCGTCATATGTGTCATCATCAGAGCTAATGCTACAATAAAATGTTAAACTAATGAGTAAAAAGATGTCTAAATACAAAGTTTTTTAAATTACGTCAAAGTATATAAAAAAAGTACCGGCTACTTCGCGTTGTAAGTGTTTGCATATTAAGAACATTGGTGTGCTGTGCAACTCCGGATAATGAAAGATTACTTTTCTTGGATTACTGGATTTTAATTAAAAATAATAAAACAGTAAGAACAACCACTTAGACGTTACAAACATATAAATTTTGGTCATGGTACGGTATCACCGAACCATTTTCGAGTGAATATACCTTTATCACTCCTAGCCCAGTTTGTAAATAATTTGATGAACAATCTTATCAACTATTCACCCAAGTACACAGTTAAAAACACCCAAGAATTAGTGACAAAACTCTTAGCTACCTCTTTACCATCCAACTTCACAATGGTTTCATTTGATGTAACTAATTTTTTCACAAATGTAGCAAGACAAGAAACAATACCAATTAACCACCACCTATTAACATCAAACAACATAGATCTTCAAAAAATTTTTCACATCAAGTATCTGTTACAATTTTGCTTATCTTAAGACTTCTTCATTTTTAACAACAAACTATACAGACAACCAGAAGGGCTAGCCATGGGAAATCCACTCTCTCATTTGTTAGCTGATCTTTTTTCTAGACTCTCTCGAAACAAAGTTTGTACACTCTCGTCCTGAAATTATACTTTAGCACAGATATGGGGATGATATTTTAGCCTTCAAAGAAGGTCCTACCAACACACCCAACCACATTCTATCTTTAATTATCAGTCTACACCCAGCCATCAAATTCACTCTAGAGATTGAAAATACCAACAGTATCAACTTTTTAGACCTTACTATTCAAAAGACCCCTTCTAAACTTGAATTCTCAATCTTTAGAAAACCTACACAAACTGACCACATCATCCCAAATTCATCTAACCATCCATATCAACACAAAATGTCAACTTTTCATTGTTAGGTACATACATCGACTATTAAACAGCAATATGTCCAAAGACAACTACAATAAAGAAGTTTCTATACTAAAATAGGTAGCAGTTAAAAATGGTTACTCCTCTTCGTTAATAGACAACATTAATAAAAATAAATCACTTAAAAAAAGCATAAACCAGGCCTTTAACTTCAGTGCAAACAATAACACAAACCAAATTTACAGATCTATTTCTTACTTAGGACCAATTTCAGATAAAATATCAAATGTATTATCAAACCAAGTTGATAACCTAAAAATTTCATTCAAGACTAAAAATACTATCAAATCATTATTCAGTAAAACCAAAGATAAAATAGAGTAACTAAGCAGAAGTGGCATTTACAAACTATCCTTATATCTGTGGTAAGTGTTAGTACCACATACGTAGGTAGAACGATGAGGACCCTTTCTCAGAAAACCAAGGAACATGTGAGAACTCCAGAAAAGACAAATTTTGGCTATCATGTTAAAACTACCAACCATTCCTTCTCCCCTACCAAAGATAGCCAAATTTTACATAACATTCCATCTAAAAACTATAGACTAACGAATAGGGAGCGGATTTATATGCGATCAATTTTGATGAAATATGCGCATATATATGCAGTAAAAAATTACGAAATATGCGCAAGATATGCACAAAAATTTTAAAAATGCGCATTTCGAGAAACCAAAAATTTTCTGTTCTATTATATTCTAGCGGGTTCTTTTATAGGGGGCGGCAATCTTATTTATTATCTTTCAAATAAAATCATTATTTTAAATATATGCAATCTATTCACATTTTTTACAAAAACTGATACCAATAGTTACCTATTTAAAATTAAACAACAATATCACTATATATATCTTCGATTATAATTCACTACAATGTGATTTCCAATTTTTTTAAGAGGAAACATTTTCTTTGATATTTTTATAACTTGAAAAACTCCTTTCAACATCAGTAGAAGTAATTGGGGCGTATTTAAAATAACTTGTTAAAGCCGAATATTCTGCACCAAAATCAATTTCAAAATTTCCATTAATGATTTCGCATAAATATGTCCTCCAAAGTTTTAAAGCCGTTTAAAGACGGGATCTGATCTAAAGCATGAATATTTCAATTCCCGTTAGAAAATCGTAAAACTATGGTGGAACCTCTATATATGGTGTATTCCACGAATATACGACTGTTTTGAATTATTGCGACAACGAATATTTTAGTGTGCAACATAAGAAGTACGAAAGGATTTTGCTCTATTAATGACTCCAATAAACAACAATATAATTTGCAATTTACTTTCGTTCTTCATATTTTGCACAGTAAAATATTCGTTGTCGCGATAATCCAAGAGGGTCGTATATTCGTGGAATGGGGTATACATACTGTGCTATGGTTAAATGTGTAAATTCTTTTAACAATGGGGGATTTAAAAGAATCACCAGAATTGTAGGTACCTGCTAAATATAATAAAAGTAAATAAAATTCGGATTTCCCGGTAAACCATCCTTCAGTCACCTTCATCATTTTAACATCCTACAATCATTTTATAACGGCGCACTATAAATAAGTACTTTGTGTAAAGATCGGGTATTTTCTAAGCAAAAATGAAAAGGCAGTGAATGAGCCGTCTCCCTTCAGGTAGTTTTCGAATTATAACAGCCTGTGCGGGGAAATATTTTGTGTCGAATTAAAATTTTTTTTTGGACTTAAATGTTTTTAATAGGCACAACATATGCATGTTTTTTAAAAAATATGCAAAATTTAGTAAAGTTCTGAAATATGCGAAATATGCATGCAATATGCATTTAGCATAAAATCCGCTCCCTACTAATGAATCTGTTGGAAGACCTTGAGATCCCCAAAGAAATAAAATCTAATCCTGATTTTTGTGTTAACACTCAGATTAATTTGAATTGCAATTACAAACCTTTATTTAAATATCTGTGGGAAACAGTGGAGTAGTAACCTCATACAATTTCTGTGCCAAAAATTTTTTTTTAAACTTTTTTGACAACTTTGATATGTTATTGATTAAATTTAAACTTAGGAAATCAGGAGACTGGTGGCTTGGTCTGTATATACATTGAAACATTGACAGATATTTACATATAATTTTATTAACAAACATCAAAACGTTCAGAAACTTATCACATATCATTTAACAACAAAATGTGTTCAATAAAAAATATATTTTGTGAAAAAACTTGATTTCCATCTAATTTTGCCTTTTCATCTAAGACAACTCTAAGGTAGTAAAAACAAAATATACAACTATCTTCTTCCTTTTGTCATGACACAGTGTGTATATGTCTTAAGGCACTAAGTCATCTGTTTAATAGATACTTTTAGGAAATTAAATTATTATTCTATTTGTACAGACATCTAAGGTACATTTTCTTTACATCAATTTTTCAATTATCGTTGTAAAATAATTTTTCAATAATTTTCATTTGTAACGTCAGCTATCAAATGTCAACACCGGACAGATGAAACATTTGAAATCCAACGTCTAATCAATATCTGTCAGTCAACTGCTCGCATCACCCGAAAATGGTTCGGTGATACCGATGTGTAAATATATTTAATTTCCTTTGCTAAGCGCTTTCGACATGTGTCACCATCAGAGCTAATGCTACAATAAAAAGTTAAACTAATGAGTAAAAAGATGTTAAAACTACCTAGCTATCATGTTAAAACTACCAACCATTCCTTTTCCGCTACCAAAGATAGCCAAATTTTACATAACATCCATCTAAAAACTATAGACTAATGAATCTGTTGGAAGACCTTGAGATCTCCAAAGAAATGAAATCTAATCCAGATTTTTGTGTTAACACTCAGATTAATTTGAATTGAAATTACAAACCTTTATTTTTATATCTATGGGAAACAGTGGAGTAGTAACCTCATACAATTTCTGTACCAAAAAACTTTTTGTAACTTTTTTGAAAACTTTGATATGTTATTGATTAAATTTAAACTTAGGAAATCAGGAGACTGGTGGCTTGGTCTGTATATATGTTATAGTCAAAGCCCGAATTTCAGGCACTCCTAGGTTTGACTAGGCAATCCTCAGATCTGACTGACGGTCTTAGTCAAAGCCCGAAATAAATTACAATTTCGGCCTTTGACTAGTCAAACCTAGGAGAGACTAAGTTGGTCAGGCAAAGGTCGAAATTAAATTTTATGAAATCGGGGTTTGACTAGTCAAACCCCGATCAGCTATTAAAATGTCTTAATTTGTTAGATTAGGTTTAATAAAACGTCATTAATTTTAATGTTTATTATTTTTATATTGCCGTAATTAAAATAAAAAAAATTAGTGTTTATTCTCACATGTTGACGCATTATGGCATTTAGAGTTGCATAATACGTTAGATCTTTTACATTTACGTAATTTGAAAGAGCATTTCTTATTGAAGTATCATTTTATAAATCCTTGTCCTCCAAATTTAGAATTTTTTGTACTAATTTCTCTTAGAGACAGAGACAGCTTAACGTATGGAACATCTTCGAAATTAGGAAATTTCTCTTTGCATTCTCTAATTTGATTTATTGAAAAAAGTGTATTTATTGTTCCGTGTTTCGTATCAACTCTATATAAACCGTCAATTGTTTTATCTTGTATGCTACTCAAAATATTTCGCGCATCTTCTTTGGCTCTATCAAAGCTGGGGAGAGGTAGTGTTACAGTATTTCCGATCAAACTTAGAGGAAATTTTTTTTCACTCAATTGTTTCATAGCGTTAGCCTGGGCATGAAGACCTTCAATCGCATTTCCTTTATTTATTTTAATGTTTTCTGTCTGTGCACAACGCATGCTCGAACGCGTGCCAAGAAGATGCTCGAAATATTTTGGGTATCATACAAGATAAAACAATAATTGACGGTTTATATAGAGTTGGTACGAAATACGGAACAATAAACACACTTTTTTCAAAAAATCAGATAAGAGAATGCAAAGAGAATTTTCATAATTTCAAAATGTTCCAGACGTTAAGCTGCCTCTAAGAGAAATTAGTACAAAAGAGTCTAAATTTGGAAGACAAGGATTTATAAAACACCACTGCAATAAAAAGTGCTCTTCAAAACCATGTAAGTGTAAAAGATCTAACGTATTGTGCAACTCTAAATGCCATAATGCCTCAACATGCGAGAATAAACACTAATTTTTTTATTTTAATTACGACAATAAAAAAATAATAAACATTACAATTAAAAAATGACGTTCTACTAAACCTAATCTAACAAATTACGACATTTTAATAGCTGATCGGGGTTTGACTAGTCAAACCCCGATTTCATAAAATTAAATTTCGACCTTTGCCTGACCAACGTAGCCTCTCCTAGGTTTGACTAGTCAAAGGTTGAAACTGTAATTTATTTCGGGCTTTGACTAAGACCGTCAGTCAGACCTGAGGATTGCCTAGTCAAACCTAGGAGTGCCTGAAACTCGGGCTTTGACTATAACATATACATTGAAACATTGACAGATATTTACATATAATTTTATTAACAAACATCAAAACCTTAAGAAACTTATCACATATCATTTAACAACAAAATGTGTTCATTAAAAAATATATTTTGTGAAAAAACTTGATTTCTATCGAATTTTGCCTTTTCATCTAAGACAACCCTAGAGGTAGTAAAGACAAAATATACAACTATCTTCTTCCTTTTGTCATGACACAGTGTGTATATGTCTTAAGCCACTAAGTCATCTGTTTAATAGATACTTTTAGACAATTAAATTATTATTGTATTTGTACAGACATCTAAGGTACATTTTCTTTACATCTATTTTTTAATTATCCTTGTAAAATAATTTTTCAATAATTTTCATTTGTAACGTCAGCTGTTAGATGCCAAAACCGGACAGATGAAATATTTAGAATCCAACGTCTAATCAATCTCTGTCAGTCAACTGCTCGCATCACTCGAAAATGGTTCGGTGATACCGTAGCATGACCAAAATTTATATGTTTGTAACGTCTAAGTGGTTGTTCTTACTGTTTTATTATTTATTTTAATTAAAATCCAGTAATCCAAAAAAAGTAATCTTTCTTCATCTGGAGTTGAACAGCAGACCAATGTTCTTAATATGCAAACACTTTCAACCCGAAGTAGCCGGTACTTTTTTTTCCACCCACCTCTACCGAAAGTATACTTTTCCGGACCTGATTGTAGGGAGCAAATTTGTACTTTTCCTCCCTAGGTAAAGTAAAAGTGACGTCATGGTATTTCATTCATGAAATATAACTTATTGAAGCCCTGTACAATATGTATTTTCTATTACGTACGTATCTATACATTTTAACGTTTATTTCAAAACACTCTGTATTTTGAAGAATGGTAAAAAACAGCAAATTGTTATTTTGATTTAACAATGTTTACATTAATAATTTGACTTATATTTGACAGTTGACAGTTATATTGTACCTATTTGTTAGTTTTAGTTCTAATAAATTTTGTTGGTTAGTTACATAAATAAATGAAGTAAAAATGAAAAAATAACTTGTTATTTGAGGACGGTGGAAAAACCATATATATATAACATGGGAGTAAAGTGCCTTTTCCTCCCTTGAATGATTACTGCCCTCCGTTACGCGTCGGGCAGTAAAATTCATTCTCGGGAGGAAAAGTAGCACTTTCCTCCCTTGTTATACAAATAGCTATTATATACTTTGACGTACGTTAAAAATGTTTGTAGTTAGACATCTTTTTACTCATTTGTTTAACTTTTTATTGTAGCATTAACTCTGATGATGACACATAAATATCTCGAAAGCGCTTAGCTAAGGAAATTAAATATATTTAAACACTTTAATATACTTTTTTCACTTTTTTCGTTTTAGGTAATCTGTTTGAATCAATTTAGTGCCGATAATGCTCGAACCTCCAGGCGACATGCCTTAGCAGTGATCCTGGGCAACAGGTGATGCTGAGGTCAGTTCTGATGGCGCAGTAGTGTTCAGGAACCGCAAAAATTCCAGGATAACAAAATCTGGCCCTTGATATGGCTATTTTGACATGTTTTTGCAATTTGGATGCATTTTATGCAGTTTAAAATGCCATTATGATCAACCTACGCATTACTACACCCTTTCTCGAGGCACTTACGAGTGGAAAGTTATGTTGCAAAATTTTTCATTAAGTTATCACGAAAAAGAATAAAATATTAGATTTTTTCTAACTGCCCGAATGCTCACTGGTTAAGATATATTTTAATGAAGCACTAAAACACGGGAGATGATCTTTTTCAGGGATGGAAATTCAACTTGACGATGATACAATGTTGTATACTGTACATTTCGCGGATGACCAAGTCGTAGTAGCAGCGGTTAAGGAAGTTTTAGAATTCGTGATGAGACGGTTATTTCAAACATATGAAGAGTGGGGTCTTTCAGTAAATAGAAACAAAACGCAATACTTACGAATCGGGACTGAGGTAGAAGATCTAATAGTTAACGAACAAGAAACAATCAAGAACTGTGAGGAATATGTATATTTGGGAACAGCAATCAACAAGAGTAGGCGCACCAAAAAAGATATAGAGTAAAGAATCGTGAAAGAAAAAAGGGTGATTGGATGCCTAAACCCGATGCTATGGCCAAAAGAACTATCTAATCAAATAAAACATCTCATCTTTAAGTTCATCTTTAAAAGTAAAGTGCTCTATGGATGCGAAACATGACAACTTACTAAATTCCTGGAACGACGCCTACTTGCATTGGAAATGGACTTCTGGAGAAGATCGGCTAGAAAAGCAAAGCTTGAAAGAAAACAAAATGACCAAATCAAAAATATAATGGGACTCAAGTCAACCATCATAGACGAAATTCAAAGTAGACAACTGATCTAGTATGGTCATGTAGAAAGAATGGACGACGACAGACTGCCAAAACTAATTCTAAAATTGACGCCAAGGGAAAGAAGAAAGAGAGGAAGGCCTAAACAATCCTGGCTAGACGGCATTCAGAAGGCAATGTCGAAAAGGAATCTTCACCATGGCGAATGGAACGGCCGATGAAGCTGGAAACTGGGAACCGGGAGGCGAAGAACTCTATAAATAACAGGGATAATAATAAAAAACGGTGTGTTTATTTGGTTCTATAACCTGTAGTTAGACTCAAGAGAGGTGCAATTAAAGAAAATTAAATTTAGATTTAATTCGCTTAAAATAATAAGAAATATCAGCTGATTCCATATAAGTTTCGTTATGGTATATTTTTATATGAATTCATTATATTATGTCATTATTTATTATAGAAAAGGAAATTAGTTATTATATATTTAGGAAATAAACCTAGAAAAGACCGAGTACTTAACAACAGAACAAGAACCAGTGAGAAATTTGGAAATGGACGATGATAGGCAAATTAACGACACTGAAAAATTCAAATACTTAGGATTCATACTCTCAAAGAATGGAAAAATCGAGCAAGAGATAACCAGTAGATTAGCACAGGCAAAACATGCATTAAACAAATGAACGGAATACTGTAGTATAGATAGATTATCAGAAATACAAAGAAGAGAATATACAACACTTTCGTACGTAGTATAATAACCTATGGAGCAGAGAATTGGGTAATAAACAAACGAAATAGGTTCAAAATTACAGCAACTGAAATGGAGTTCATGAGAAAAAGCTTCAGAGTCACAAGAATAAATCGCATTAGAAATGAAAAATAAAACAAATAATGGCAGTAGAACAAGACATCCTCAGATACATCGAAGAAAAACATTTAATTTGGTATGCACATTGCACATGACATGTGAGAATCATACAAGGTAGATCTCAAAGATTTCGGATTGGAGCACAATAGGAAAGAGAAGAAGAGGTAGACCCCGAAGATCATGGAGGGATGAAGTGGACGAGACCATGGAAAAACGAGACCTTAGAGACGAAGAATGGCAGAACAAAAACGACTGGAAACGTTGGTTGAAAGAAGGAAGGCGGCAACAGCTGTAAAAGTCCTTATATAGACAGATTATTTACTTATTAGGTCAAGAATTGTAGAATTGCTAGGTCAATATTCAAAATAAATAAAAAATTGTAATTTATGTTTTACATCCTTCTGAATTTATTTCAATAAAATGCCCATTTCCAGAGACACGGATTACACACATTATATTTTTCATTATACATTTCATTGTAATTATATATAATTCATCTTCCATACATGATTTAAAAAGCAATGAGACCAGACGAGTCGCCGTTGTAACTAGTGGGCGGTGGAAAGGACTCGAGGGAGCTGGCAGAGCTGCAATCAGCAAAACCGGAAACTTGGCTGACTCACCTATAAATTTATAATCACCCTAAATGGCTCTCTGATAAAGGATTGCTTTTATGTGTATGTGTTGTAGGTATTTCGATTTGCTTTGTTCAAATGGCTGCATTTTTAATAAGAATTGGAGAAAAACGGAAAGAGGTCAGAGATCAGTTTTCTATTCGCGTTAATTCACTACTTTTATATTTATGTCTCCCAGAGATTAATCCAATTAAATATTTTTCAAAATTTTTATTAGTTACAAATTATAGTCCAGTCGGGCAAGATAAAAAAAAAGACTTCACCTTGCATGACAAGCTGCCCGAAAGTTGATTATTCTAACCATTAGAGGAGCTCAAAAATTATAGTGTAAATATAAAATCGCGAGTGAATTTCGTAGTTGCGCTAGTGCCCATTTTTATTTTAAAGGAAAACCAAGATGGCGGTTTTTGCTCAATATCTCCAACATTTTCAACTTTTTGACAAAAATGCTAGGGGCTGAAATTGTTGGAAATATGCTTTCCTACACTTTCTACCGTGTTTTTCTTTTCGGTTAATATTTCCGAGTTAAATGAAAAAATGGCGAAAGTAGCTAAGAATAATAATTGTTGAATTGTATCTTCTTAACTTTAAACATATGAATTATTGTAGTTTAATAAAAATGAAAAAAATTATATTTTATGCAATTTTAATTTCTGTAATTTTTTTTATTAAAATCAATAATTTGATGCCGCACGTGTATGTGGTAAAGCTGCGAGCATCAGATTATGCCTAAAATGGTTATATTGGCATTGGGTTTGTTCAACATTTCGGCCATTTTAAATGCTTCGACAAAATGGTAAGCACTTAAATTTAAGACAAGCTTAAAAAGACCCAACGAACCTAGAACCTAGACGTTGACACCATCAGCAGCAAGCCACAAACAAAATTGAACCTGACTTTAAATATTGATTTGAGCAAAACGTGAAAGAGGTCACAATAATTATTGTATAAAATATAATTTACTCTATTGTTTTTTTGTGGATAATAAATATGTTGTAATAGTTATTAAGATACCAAGGGTATTATAAGGATAATAGCGCTTGAGGTCAATGGTGTATATACCGAGGGCCTTTGGCCCTAGGGATATTCTTCTTCTTGATGTGCCTATCCGTGACGAATGTTGGTGATCATCATGGCAATCTTCACCTTATCTGCAGCAACGCGGAAAAGCTGCACAGATGTTGTGTTGAACCAGGTTCTGAGGTTTTTTAACCAGGATGTTCTTCTTCTTCCTGGACCTCGCTTTCCAAATATTTTTCCTTGCAGGATGGCTTGTAGGAGGGCATATCTGGATTCATTTTGCATAATGTGTCCAAAGTATTCCAACTTTCGAGATTTGATGGTGGTTAGTATTTCTCGGTTCTTCCCCATTCTTCTAAGAACCTCCTCATTTGTGACCCTATCAGTCCATGGGATTTTAAGAATTCTCCGATATAGCCACATCTCAAATGCTTCCAACTTTCGGCACATATCCTCGTTCAAGTTCCATGATTCAACACCATAAAAAAGGACAGAGAAGACGTAACATCTCAGCATTTTTACTTTTATACCAAGAGAAAGGTTGTGGCTCTTGAAAAGCGCCCCATACGGTTGAAGATTGATCTAGCTTTTCCGATGCGCTTATTTCTTGGTTATTGGTCTATTCTTCATTTATTAGCGTGCCGAGGTAGTTGTAGTACCTCACTCTTTCTACAGGGGTTTGGTTGATATAGAGTTGACATTCTGTTATGTTTTTCTTGCTGACGATCATAAGCTTTGTTTTCTTTACGTTTATATTGAGTCCATATTGCTGACTGTAATACGTGATTTTCTCCATGAGTACTTGTAGGTCTTCTAGGTTGTCCGCAAATACTATGGTGTCATCTGCATACCTGATATTATTTAGCCGGTACCCGTTTAGTATAATACCTTTTTCAGTTTCGTGCAAAGCTTCGATAAATATTTTTTCAGAGTAAAGTTTGAAAATTAGGGGGGACAAAATGCAGCCTTGCCTCACTCCACGCATGATTTTGACATATTCGGTGAGTTCACCGGCAACTCTGATGTTTGCAGTCTGATTTCAGTAAAGGTTTCTAATTATTTTCAGATCTTGGTTGTTAACTCCTGCTTCTTTTAGTATTTGCATCATCTTGGCGTATTGTACTCGATCAAACGCCTACTCGTAATCAACCAGACATGCGTATACGTCGTAGTTTACGTCTCTGCATCTCTGAAATAAGACTTGTATTGAAAACAAAGCCTCTCTCGTACCAACAGCATTTATGAACCCGAACTGGTTGGGCGAAATTTGACTTTCACATAGCTTGTAAATTCTCGTATGGATTACCTTTAGGAACAATTTTAGGAGATAACTCATTAGGCTTATCGTACGGTATTCTTCGCATTTTTTGGCTCCTGGTTTTTTTGGAAGTGCAATAAACTCAGACTTCAGCCATTCTGTTGGTATTTGTCCAGAGTTGTATATGTTGTTGAATATCTTTGTGATTATTGCTATTGATTCGTTGTCCATCAGTTTGAGTAGTTCTGCTTGTATATTATCGGGACCTGCTGCTTTGCCATCCTTTAGCTGTGTTATGTCAGAATAAACTTCCTGCTGTAATATTCTTGGTCCATCATTTGGTGTTATCTCTTTGGTCCTGAAACAGTTTTTCTGGATATTCTTTCCACGTTCTAATTTTATTCTGTTTATCTAAGATGATGTTTCCGTCAGAATCAGTTAGATTTCCTCCCTGTCTCCATCTTAGTCTACCTGTGAGTTCTTTAACTTTCCTATGTACATTGTGACTATCGTACTTTGATTGTAGAATCTCAATTTTTTGGCATCACTCCATTGCTTCTTTTTCTTTCGCTTCTCTAATTTTCCTTCTTATTGATATATTGATTGTTTTGTATGTGTCGGGGTCATTTTTGGCATTTCTTCTTTCGTCCATTAGTTTCAGGATCTCATCTGTCATCCATGATTTCTTCTTGGTTAATTTATCTGCCTTTAAGTGTCTATCCTTTACATTTTGAACTATTTCGGTCATCTGTTTGATCATTTGTTCTTCGTTCGATGCGTCTCTAATTGCAGTCACTTGCTCGTTTAACGTGGCTTGGACCCTCATTTTCGTGTCAGGGTCTTTTAGCATACGTAGGTCGTATGATTGTGATTTCTTTTTCTGTACTATTTTGAGTTTGACGCGAAATACTCCCACCAGTGCAATGTAGTCCGTCTCTAAGTCTGCTTCAGGATAAGTCTTGACAGATGTAAAACTGTTTCGGAATCTTTTGTTTACTAAAATGTAATCTATTTGGTTTCTAATAATTCTCCCGGGTTTGTCTTGAGGGGGTTTCCATGTATACAGCTTTCGAGGTGGTAATTGGAAAAATGTGTTAGTGACAACGAGTTTTGAGTCTTCTGCGAATTTTTCTAGGAGGTCTCCTCTGTCGTTACTGACTCCAAGTCCATGTGCGCCGATGTACTGTGTCTTATCTCCAGCTCCAATCTTGGCGTTAAAGTCTCGCATAATGATAAGAACTTCCTGTCGTGGAATTTTCTGTATAATTCTGTTGATATTCTCATAAAACTCAATAGCTTCTTCCTCTTCTTTGTCTGCAGTGGGAGCATAAACTTGGATAATATTTATATTGACGGGGTTGGCTTGTACTTGTAGTAACATGACTCTCTCTGATATTGGCGTAAAGTTAGTAACGCATTTGGCAACTTTGGGTGATACGATAAATCCGACTCCATATTCATGTGAACCATCACTTTTTCCCGAGTAGTATACCTTGTGATTTTCCACTTGTATTTCCCCAGAATCTGGCCATCTCATTTCTGCTATTCCCATGATTTCAATATGCATTCTCTTCATCTCCTGTATTGAATTGTGGATTTTTCCTGCTTTATATAAGGTTTTGACGTTTCATGTACAAATCTTGATTTTTTTCTGCACTTCAATTTATCATCTTTTGGTGAATTTAAAACTGTTCTCCCCGGAGAACCGATCGTAGGCCTTACTCCGGAATTTATTTTAGTGTTGAGTATTACCATGATTGATTGACTGGGGCGTATCGCTCTGGATCATTAATGGGGTGTTTGCCCTACTTGTGCTTCCCCATCCTTATACCGTTCACCAAAATATTCGGTTCATCCACCTTCGGGGCCGATTTCACAACCTCAGGACAAAAGGGTGCCCTACCACTTACCAACTCATCCGCCCGAAGCCGTTGGTCAGTAAGTGGGGGATTGCTTATACCGGCAATCTTTCGGTGAAAAATATGTAGTAGAAAGAAATATAGCGACCCGTCTGCCTTCGGAAACCTAATCGCCATTCGGGGTCGGAAGAAACAACAGTTAGCCAAGAGAGGCTGATAGGAAAGATTAAAGACATTTCACTCAAGACAAGTTGAAAAAGAGGAAAATGTGAAGGCCCTTATAATCCGCCAGGTGCGTTTCATAAGCGTATGAGTATTGATATACCTTGTATTTCCACTCATACTTCGAGGTGTTGACTACAGACTGTATGGCTCGTCCAGCATACCAAAGCATGTAGTATAGGGTGCACGCCATTTTAACAATGTGCACACCCCAACTACATGGCCTGACTGAAAGGAATATACGTTGACCGAAAGCGTTATTATCTATAATACCCATGGTGCCTTGAACATTTAATGTCCGACTAAATTATTCTTTATATGCAAAAACTTTGAATGAAATTTGAATTAATTAGTTTTCAAATAAGTACATTAACCAGCAATAGTCACAACGTAATTTTGGTAACCATAGTTTTACTTAGGTTGTTATTTTTCAACTTGACAGTATTTAACTAGTTATTTAAATTTAATACCCTAGGGCGTGACTTTCAAAATAACGCCTTAGGGCATAATATTATACTTAATTGACTTCGAAATCATGTCATTATTTGTCAAATGGTATACCAGTCGGACATTGCATTTATTAAGGTACCAAGGGTATTATAAGGATAATAACGCTTGAGTTCAATGGTGTACAGACCGAGGGCCTTCGGCCCGATGTATATACGTTAATTATAAATTATAAATTATTTTAAGACAATGAAGTCGACTTGACTAAGTAACAAAACATTTGCGCAACACACAGTACACTTTATACTACATTATAATTATGATTTCGAAATAAACTGTACCATGCCAATGGCCTTAGTTGTCGAAGCAATTGAGCTAAAAAAATTAATAATTATTATGCTTTCCCCTCCCTCCACTATTTTCCCTCGTAACTCAAAAAATATCGACCGCACGAAAAATAAATGTAAAAAGAAATTATAGGAAATCGCATTTCCAACAATTTCAGTCTCAACCATTTTTGTTGAAAAGCTGAAAGTGGCGGAGACATTGAGCAGCAACGGTTCAACTTTAAAATCAAAATAGCAGCTAACACAACGGCGGAATTCAGTCGCGGTTTTAAGTTTACACTACTATGGATTCCCCTAAAGGTTAAAATAACACAATTTTGTCAGCTTACGGATGAAAGGGATGAAAGGAGCAATTTACCAAGCAGTTCTCGGGGTTCATACTGTTTATTTGACTTATAAATACATAATATGCACATTTCTGCTTTAAGGGTTATGTAAGGGTAAACGTTTCCATTCTTTTCCGTTCGTTAAAATATTATTATAATTTTTTGTGGCCTTAGGGTGCATGCCCATACATCCAGAATTTAATTTTATAAAAAGGATTTTACACGGGGATTAAACTCTTCTCGCCTACGGGTCTATCAGAGTATATCAGGGTATAGCAAACAATACAAGGTAGACCTCGGATATATTAGATATTAAGTAAAAATATAAAGAACAACAGAAAATCAGTGGCGTAGCTAGAATGGGGCATAGGGGGCGGTCCGCCCCGGGTGTCACCCTTTCGTGTGTGACACCCGAGAGACCCGATCACAAAATAATGAATCGTTAATTTGTAACTTTACTCACTTTCTCATCAAAATGGAATTCGATATTATTTTGTGAATACACGAAACTGAGTTGTTTGTCGTAAAAATCACAACATAGGTATGGACAAAAATTGGCGCCGTCGATTTGCGAATCAACTGGTGACATCCACTCGTTTAAATTGGAAAATACTCAAAAATCGGTGCCGTTTACTTACGTTACATGTTCTATCTCTTGAATGACTAGTCATAATCTTTATCGATAACCGATATGATCAAGACATCAAAATATAATAATAATATGATCGTATTTATGCAATTATATATGTGACTACGTAACTGCAATAATTCGTTGCGTCAGAATAACAAGGTTCTATCTGCAATTTTTGTCTAAACTGAGATTTTTATGTAATTCGGTTCTATTTTATGTTCTTGACCTTAATATGATACTAGCACCGACATCTATTGACAGGTGGCTGAAATACGTAAGTTACAAGGTTTTATCTGAGATAATTTTAAATGTTGATAAGTTAACAAGGTTCTTACTTAAATAAAAACAGTCAACTAAGTACACAAGGTCCTATCTGCAAGGACTTAAAGTGTTAATAAGTTAACAATAAGACTTTACCAAATAACTTGAAGCTGTTTTATTATATATAATATAATTATTGTTAAATAAGTGTATATGTGAAAGATAAAACTTTTGCGGTTAGAAGTAACCTTTACGGTTAATAAAAATATATTAGTTTTTTACTTTATCGTACTTCATACGTAGTATGAGTATAATAAAGTTATAGGATCGTGCAAAAAAAAAAATTTTCAGATTTAATTTTTTTTTCGACGTTTTGAGTCCCCCTGAGTCGAAAAAGCAAATAAAAAAACATGTCGGAAGTACGTACGTATGTCGCCACCGCCCAGCAAAAACTACTGGACCGATTTTGATGAAATTCGGTATGAGTAAGTTTAAGAGAATTTTGTCGAGAAACTAAGCTTTTAAAAAAAACCTCTCAAAGGGGGGCCGAAATAGGGGGGTTATTTAGGGCCCATTTTTGCAAATTTTGACCGAAATGAATGAAATTCAACTCAAAGTAAGCTCATCGATAGGTAAATCAAAATACGGAATTTGACATTTCCAAATTCAAAATGGCGGCCAACATGGCCGACCGCCCACCCGACACATTTCACTATCTATCTAAAAACTTGTTTAAGATAAGTTTAATTTGAAAAAGTCGTTATATAGCATAAAGATAGGGCTATAAGAAGGATGTTATCGTTTTTCAGAAAAAGTTACGGGTTGCCTATATTTAAGGGGTCAAATTTTGACATAAATTTGAACTAGATTTTCTCAAAAATGGCTCCAAGGAATTTTTTTATATATTTTTCATATCCTATCAGTAAATTGAATGACATTAGTCATATATCTTAACTCCTCATAGGAGGGAAGTTATGAATTTTTTATAAAAAAATATTCGAGTGCCCGTAACTTCCTTCTTAATAGAAACTAAAATTTTAAATTTTGCAGACATATATGGTATTTTATTCTCTATTATCACAATGAATTTTACCAAAAATATGGCTTCCGGTTGAACCGGAAATGAATAAAAAATCTTAATTTTTTTAGATACGCCCTGTATATTTTAACATATTTTGAAAGAATGCAAAATTACCTTTCTAATGACATAAAATTCATTGCTGTAGCTCAAAAACTCGAAAAGTTACGGTAAATAGAAATTTTGCTATAATCTTGTTGTTTATTTGGGTTTATATGACTGTGGACACTAAATCCATTCGCCATGCTATAATCTTACGTGTGTCCTCTCTCACGCGTTCATAGCAGAGCATTATTGTAGGGCAGTCAATGAGGGTATTTGGCTCCGAATTCCATCCTACTACTTTGATGTACTTGATATTTTCACAGTAAGTAGGGAATAGCTCAAGAAACAAAATCTACCCTATATACTATGGCGCTTTTATCTTGGGGCGGTTCCCACTTCTTCAAGGGGGTGGAAAATTTGTTGGTCAAAATAAGCACGGAAGTGGCTAAAGAACCTATTTCTAAGCAAAAACTGGTCTATACTTTTTTTTGAGAACTCAATACTTTTTGAGTTATGCGTAGTTGAAAATTGGCCATTTTCATTGAAAAATGACACCTTTTCGGACGGATTTTTTGTGAATACCTTGAAAACTATGCATCGAACTAAAAACACTATATAAAACATTTTTTAGATTATAAATAATAAAGAGATTCGTTCCTTCGTAAATGTTCTATTTATAATACAAAAAGAGATATGGTAGGTGAAAATAGTTTGTTTTTTGGTGCATGCTCAAATTGGTGTATTCAACTTGAAATAACAGAGGAACGGTAGGTTTTAGGTGTATAATGCTACCAACACCTTTTGTAGTGTTTGAAAAGGCCTTTAAAACGAGCACCGTTAAATGTCGGTTACTTACAAACTAAGCGAGATATGGTGCAAAAAAATATATGACTAATGTACTTTAAGGAAAAATGAAAAGTATATACATTTAACTCCCCATCCACCATAATTTAAATGCATTGTTTTCCATCTACAATACCTTTTAATATATATAGTGTTATTTCTACTTTCAAAAAGTTGAACGGGTCTAAAATGAATGGTTTTTGTAAAAAAATGTGATCAAATTATAGAATGAATTTTTAAATTTTCTTAAAAATCTTCCTTTTTCTCCATGTAATTCGAAAATAAAAATATTTCACCCCTGAGAAGTGGTGGGAACTTCCCCCATGATAAAAGCGCCATAGTATATAGGATAGACTTTGACTTAGGAGATTGGGCTACTCCCAAAATTTCATTAAAATCCATGCAGTAGGATAGAATTTGGAGATAATATCTTGTTCTTAATCTCGCGCATTGACTGGCGTAATCGAAATAGAATGAAATGCAAATATTTTAAACTACTAATTTCTCAGAAAAATGAACTAATTTGAAATGAAAGTATGACTATAATATTCTATTGATTTATGCAATAACCTACACATTTATAGTGTGTCCCCGAAATATGGCATCGAACATTTTCTCAAATGCAGGAATTAATGATGCGTAGAACCATAAAATACTTTTAAGTACAGTAGGTGTTTCTAACATAACAAAATAACCAGTAACTTTGTTATTTTTATAGAATTCCAGTATCTATTACCATAACGATAATAGATCGGTACGATAAAGTTCTCGGGCGGCCCTTCCGTCCAGCGTTTTTTAGATTACATTGTTAACAGAGACAGGTGGCGATAATAGTAAAATAAATACATAACATAGAAACTTTAAACAGTCATAGCTAAAAATGGCACCTGAGGCAGACAGAACTTTGTTATTCCAATGCAACAAATTGTTAACTGCTGCTTGTGCTTTGTTGCGTCGCGAGGTATTATTATTCTGATTTTTTTTGCAACGAAAAAGTGAGGACTATGAAAATTCCACAGAAAGACGAATTCGACGTTAAAAACGAATGGATGGTGAGTAAGCTATACCGATACAAGACTCAGACTTCGAGCCAAACTTCAAAACAATATGTTAAAAAATGTTTTGACCAAATTCCATTCGTGATGTGGCTTCATTATTCAAGGTTGTGCAGACACACACTTTGCTTTCCACGAACAGTGAACCGCTGAAATTAGATGTTTCAACAGTCTGACTTTAACCATGAAGAGGTATCAGAAGCAGACCTCCTGCTAGAAATACCAAGGATCAGAAAACATTTACAAGTGGCCAATATTACTGCCTCTAAATGGTTTGCTGTAGACTTTTCATTATAGAAGTTCATTGTGGAATGGGATTTCATGGAATCCCTCCCAAATTTAATGGTAGCATTAAAATTGTTTATGATCATTTATGTATCGGTTGCATTATATCAGAGAAGTTTTAGTAAGCTAAAATTAATCAAAAATTAGACGTGTAGATGCAACATTTTACTGCAATGTGTTTTAAATGCATTCATTTTTTTCGTATCCTGAGAAAACTAAGAAGTATTTTTGAAAAATTTACATGCAGAATGAAAGATTACATGATTACCGAAGGGCCGAAAGTCCCTTGAAATAACGTTTCTTTTGAATGAGATATTTAAAATTAAAAATCACACTAAATGTTCTCTCTTTTTCACTCCTATAACTTATTAAAATTAACATAGAAGTTTTCACGCACTTTCGGCCCACGGTGATAATGCACTCTCTCATTCAGCGTTTAAATTTTTCAAAAATATGTACTTATTAATTTTTCTCAGGATTCGACAAAAATGAATGCATTTTAAACACATTGGTGCGAAATTTTGCGCCTACGCCCTTAACTATAATTCTTTCATTATTCAAAACATACGTTAATTGGATTTACGTTGATTTTAACAATCTTTATTTTTAAAATTTGGGGTGACACCATCGATTACCGCCCCGGGTGTCACCTATGCTAGCTACGCCACTGCAGAAAATAATGTTGTTTTTGTTGTTCTGTGACACTATATTAATCGTAAAGATCTTTTGTATTGAAAACGAGCTCTTATTCATTCGATGTAAAACTGTTTCATTTCTTATTTTATCAACCCAACTGATCCCTAATAATCGTCGATAGATCCATATCAAAAAGGCCTCCAATTTTTTCATTACTGTCTCTGTAAGGGTAAATAGAAAAATTATATATTTGGTTCTAGGATAAATTTTGCATATAATAGGATAGTACTTTTACTCATGAAATTTGCTATTTGTAAATTAATTTAGCTTTAAAGTATATTAATACAAAGGTTAAATTACTGTGACAAATATTTTATATGCATTACTCTGTATTTAGGCCGCTACATATTTTCAATTATTATTAATAATTCAGAAAATAAGTGAGCCTAATTTATACACCACAATACACAAAAAATGAAAAATAGATCTGAAAATGTAAAAACAATTCTGATTAAAAGACGAAGAAAATTATTTATACAAAACAATTGTTATTGTTTAAACAATTAATAAACAATTAGCGGCTAAATCTGTGAGTAGAACTTTATACTTTAACATGTATATAATCTAACAACAAAAGTTTTAGAAAAATATAAGCTTGTTTGAATTTTTTCGAAACATGGTGGTGGATAAACTAATTTCAGGGCTTTCTTATGGAGTTTTTCAGGACTTTCCATAAGAAAACCCTGAAATTAGTTTATCCACCACCACAGAAAGAACCCAGTACCTTCTGCTCTATCACATATACTGGCAAGATAACAAGAAAATAGCCAGATACATAAAAAAGAAAGGAATAACACCAGCTTTCAGAACTAACAACAACTTAAGCAAATATATTAAGAACAATAAGGGCCGAGGGAGAAAACAAATACAGAGTGGTGTTTACAAACTAACTTGTGGTGACTGTTCGAAAACTTACATCGGTAAAACTGGTAGAACCTTTGACAAACGGATAGCAGAACACAAAATGGCTTTCAACAATAGAAAAACAGACAAATAGAAAACAAACGTTTTGAGTATTTTATTGTCAGATAAAATGAACTTCCATCAAGTAACGGTCGAATCCATCAATAAATTATACCCTTGTGGTATCGGTACTCACCTGAGCGACCACAGACGTTTGGATAAAATAAGCCTCTCTTTGTAGAAACAACGAAGTTGACTTTACTAAGTAACAAGACATTTACTCAACACACACACCTATACATTATATTTTAATATGATTGCGACTGACTGAACGATTAATATTTAACCTGTAAACAACTAACAGCTATTGTTTGATGTTTCGATTTCTACTCCGAAAATCGTGTTACGGGAAAATGTGTAATAGTAGGGGGTTTGCTAAATTTACAGTTATTCGAGCCTTATGGGGACTTATTGGGTTCTGAAGATTAGGTCCTAAAACTAAACAAAGTTAAATTATGTTTTCCGTTTTGTTTTTGGTGGAAACTTCACATTTTCTAATTTAATTCTTCATTTACAACAATCGTTTTGTCCGATTATAGAGCCATCTATCCATATTTCGAAAAAGTTTTACGCAAGGAATACAAATCTACAAAAAAAATGGGGGTTTCTCGCGCCTCCGTAAGTGGTCGTGTTTGATGTCATTCGATAGATTTCAAAAAAATATATTTAATATTTATTTTTCAGTTTTTGATCTGATGTTCTTTTTGCGAAATATTAGTCCAGTCGGGTTAGACGAATAACAGGTCTAACCTTAGATTAACTGCATTAACAGCTGCACCAAATTTTATTTTTCTATTCTTTAGGGGGGGGGGGTCAATAGTAGTGTAAATTTAAAATATCGACAGATTTTCGCAGTTGGGTTAGCCGGCATCTTGATTTTAAACTAGAACTGTTTTTGCTCACTATCTCCGCCATTTTAAATTTCGACAGAAAATATAACAATCAAAATTGTTGGAAATGTGAGTTTCTATAACTTCTATTTTTACAAATTTTTCGTGCGGTCGATATTTTCCGAGTTATGGAGGAAAATAGTGACAGTTAGAGCATAATTATTGAATTATATCGTTTATGATTACCTGTACGACAAAAATGTTACTATAAAAAAATAGAGAGAAATAAATTGTACACAATTTTCATCTCTTTAATTTTTTTGTTAAAATTAATATTTAAGGTAGTACGTATGAACTGATTGATTTTGTAGCAATTATTGTTTTTGTTCAATATCTACGCAGTTTTTGACTAAAATTATTCCAAATATGATTTCCTACAATTTCTTTTTTACAATTTTTTTCATGCCGTTGATATTTTCCGAGTTAAGTGGGAAAATAGTAAAAATTGCTGGGGGGAGTATAATTATTGAATTGAATCTTGATTCCGAGCTGCCCCAAATTTTATAATTCTATCCTTAAGGGAGTATAAGGGAGATCAATAGTAGTGTAAATTTAAAATCTCGACTGAATTTCGCGGTTGAATTAGCCGCCATATTAATTTAAAAGGAGAACGTTGTTGCTCAATATCTCCGCCATTTTCAACTTTTTAACAAAAACGGTAAAAACTAATATTGTTGGAATAACAACTTCCTACAATTGCTTTCGCACATATTTTTTATGCGATCAATATTCTCCGAGTTAAGGGGAAAAATAGTGGAAACGGAGGGGAAGCATAATTATTGAATTGTCTCATGTATCATTAATTTTACGACATAATAATTGTACATAAAAAAAATAAAGAGAATGAATGATATTTTATACAATTTTTGAAACTTCCAATGAATCATCAATCAAACTAAGTACATAAATAATAACTTATATGCATTAAGTTCACTTAATTTTATTAACTAGTGGGTTTTATTGGTTGAATTTGTCTGTCGGTATTTTAAGTTTCATGTCATCTAATATATTTTAATATTTCAACAATTTTTTTTTAAATATTGGACCCTGTTGGGGTCCAATACCACCCCTCGTAGACCCGCCACTGGTTCTCTCGAAAAATTGTAGTAAATCGCAATTGCAACAATTTCAGTCCTTGCACATTTTGTCGAAAAATTGAAAATGGCGGAGATATTGAACAAAAACAATTGTTATAAAATCAACCAGGTCTCACGCTCGCACCTTTACTGCATACGTACTGCTTTAAATATTGATTTTATAAAAAAATGAAGTAGAAGAAATTTGTGCAAAATTTAATTCTATTCATTTTTGTATGGATATATATTTGTTGTAAAACTAATAATAAACGAAATAATTCAATAATTTCATAATTATACTCTAACTGTCAATATTTCCCCCTATTAAGTCGGAAAATATCGACCACGCGAAAAAAATTATAATAAACGAAATTATAGAAAAACACATTTTCAACAATTTCTGTTTCTACACTTTTTGTTGAATATTTTAAAATGGCGGAGATATTGAGCAAATACGGTTCTAGTTTAAAATCAAGATGGCAGCTAACGCAACGGTGGAATTCAGTCGAGATTTTAAATTTGTACTACTATGGACCCCCCTGAAGACAGGAAAAATAAAATTTGGTGCAGCTCGTAATGCAAGGTCAAAAATGCTATCCCGAGTGTGCTATATCGCCGGCTTCCTATTTAAAATTTTAAAGTTTATCTCCACCCCTCTCCGTAAAGGGGTTGTGTTTGGTATTGTTGCATAGATTTTTGAAAAATATTGAACACGTTTTTTTCAGTTTTTCGATGTGATATCCATTTCGTGAAATATTCGCTTTTTATTTGTGAAACTTTTTGACTCGGGTATCGTTCTTATAATAATTGTAAGATTTCGAGAAGTGTTAGTTTTTTAAGTTCTAAAATTTAAATATAATAATTGAATCGTTTATTTCAGAAAGGGGTGAAGTGACTAATTTTGACAAAATGAGTTTTTGGTGAAATTTTTAATTTAAACGTAAATACAGGCTTTTGTTGCAGAAAGGAATCAATTGCTGCCATAGTGTTGCTTTGGCAGCGCAGAGAAATTAGGGTTTAGTGCAGAAAGGGGCCATACAACGCATGACTCCTTGCTTAAAAATTGTGTAACCACCAACTTTATTTCAGAAAGGGGCCAAGTGCAAAAAATTATTTATTTTCTTCTTAAACAAATTAACAAGATAAATTTTTGAAAAATACAATACTTTTTGACAAACACTACAGGTTATTAGTGAGAATTTTTATTTTATATAAATAAAATTTTTGTTGAATGTAAACACCAACTTTATTTCAGAAAGGGGCCAAGTGCAAAAAATTATTAATTTTTTTCTTAAACAAATTAACAAGATAAATTTTTGAAAAATACAATACTTTTTGATAAACACTACAGGTTATTAGTGAGAATTTTTATTTTATATAAATAAAATTTTTGTTGAATGTAAACACGTTTTTTTTGTTTTTCTCAAAAGCAGGTTTTTGTGACTTGACCCCTTTCTGAAGTAAACGATTCAATTACAAAAAATCCCCTTTATCCCCTCTTTTTTTTTTAATGAAAGGTATTATTTTAACATGATGCAGGAATCCACCTAGGGCTTACTCCGACAAAAGACAAGACATGCAAGTTAAGGAATTTTGTGAAACATTGTGCAGCTGCACGAAAAACTTCAAACCAGTCACAAAAGCTATATTAACTTTTAATCACTGACATACGGTATTACCGCACCGAAAATATATTTTGTTGTAAAACGTGTTTTATGAAAGATTGCTGGTACACCATCTGTGTATCTTCAAGTGGTGTGTAATAATTGTACCTACTCTCCACTAATGCAGTTTTAGTATAGTTTAGTCTTTGAGCTACGTTTACGTAAAATTTTCTTGTGGTATCACGTACCATATGTCAGTGTTTACGTTTCTATAGTTAACCCGGCATCCAAAAGGTGGGGTGTAGTGCACCCTAACAATGTTGAAGCGCCTAAGGCCCAAACCAGACGGGCCACTCTGCAGCGCTACTCTGTGGATCAACAGAGTGGCTGAAACAGGCGATTTTCTAGCGCCGGTTATTACGCTGCGAAGTGGATCGTTTGGAAGGGTGCGGCGCAGTGGCGGCTTTTGGGGGTAGGCAGGATAGGCCGGGCCTACCCAATAATTTTAAGAGGTTTAAAATTGAAAAAGGTATATTCAAAAATTATGTTAAAGCATGTAAATAACTTTTAAATGTACTAAATCACTCAATACACCAGCGTCCGTTAAGACAACTTTGTTATTATATTATCACAGAAAGCATCGAATCGTATTCAGGCATTTTAAATATCATTAATAGGCCCGCTCGCACCAGGCCGACCTAGCTCATATAAGATCTCCGTACAAAAAGCGTTTGAAATTAAGCAGCTTGCCGGACAATGATTTTATTTGTCGTGTTATGCTTGGTGTAATAGGCCCGAATCGAACTGGCCTTCGACCAGCCTCGTTGCCACTTTAAACATAATTATCGAATTCTAATATACATTTTCTTTTTATCGAATTCTAATATAACTTTTCTTTTAAATTTTAATAAAAAATATGTAACATAATCTATAATTGTAACATATTTTTAGACAAACAACACAATTGTAAACAAGTGCACGTTTGCGCAAAATGAGTTCAAAAAAATTCGTAAAATTGGAAAAAAAATTGTTCGATTTTCGATTTGTTATTACTAGTGGTTTGGCCGATCTCGGTTGATTGTTTAAAATTTTTCTTGGAATAGTGCGATAGTTTTATAATTGATATATAAAAATGAATTTTTCTGAGGCTTTACTAAATATGTTAAAGTTACCTTCTAAGTATTTTTATACATAAAAGTAAATGTATATTTGCATATTATGTATTACACATACTTATATGTAATTTGCTGGCTTGGCCTACCCAAAATTTGACCCCACCAGCCGCCACTGGTGCGGCGTTTAACCTTCGGATGACCAAGCGGGAGAAATTGTGACCCCAGCGTATGTTTCTCTTTAATAAATTCAAAGGTATTTTTAATTTTTAACTCATTATTTTTTTATTTGACTTTAATATCATTCTAGATATCCTCAAATTTTGAAATAAAAAAAATTCCCTATATTTTACGAATAAAAAATATATTCTGAAGTTGATGTCTAGTAAAATAGCGCCTATTATGTATAATTACAAGTAGTTTTACGCTAATGACGTCGACTTTGCAAAGTAACAAGACACTTACTCAACATACACACTACACATCACACTAATACTCATGTCGTGTCTGGCTGAATGACATAAAGTCCATGCCAAAAAAAAAATTAAAAACTAAAAAAAAAACTTTATTCTTTTGTTAATTGTCATTTTTAACATTTTTGACCTGGGGTCATTTTCCCCCCTTTGGTCATCCGTGTAACAAAAAAAGGTTGGTCATCGGAAGGTTAATGTAATGGGTGAGAAAAAACAGTAAGTTTAATCAAATGATTAAAAACTTGCCGGCTAATTTTTATAAAAAAAGTGTGTTCGTCAAAATCAGTGTTTGTAATGTCCATAGTTTTAAATATTTTAGACAATTTCATCGCTTCTGAAAAAATACCAATAATCTCCATAAATAAAATTAAAAAGAACCAGACAAAAACAGCTATGTCACAGAAATAATCACATAAAAAATCAACCAGTACATCTGGTATCCTACAGGCGTAAAATAATTTGATACAACCTGACAACTGAGTGAACGTGAAAAATATTTGCAACCCCCTTTTAACTGATATCTTATCGTTTTGTTACAAAACAATAAACAGTAAAACCTTTTTGACGAAGGATGGGACCTCACTATTTAACATAAATGAACAAACAAGATTGTAAATAGTTGTTTTGTTCAGTTCAAATGCATCCAATGTGTAATAAAATGTAAATATAAATAGAGAAAATATTGCTTATGGAATTTATTCTTTTCGATAGGGCACCCTTCTTTAAATTTAGAAACAAATAATTCAAAGATGACGTCCCACGCTTTTCTTTTTAATGCCCTATAAATATGCCCTCGGGTTCTTGTATCACATATATCCGGTCTGTTTTGCATTTCAATCAAAAACCGTTCCAAATCAAAATTCATTTTAGGTGCTCACCCTATAAATTCTCGTAAATATCTGCGGCAGCTACAAAAGTGGTCCGACTGAATGGCGTTTGCCACTAGTGGACGCCACTAGCAGTGAACCTCGGCGACTGTGGCTGGCCACAGTCGCTCGTCTGGGGTGCGACGTCCACATCACATAGAACCCACGGTAAATCATCGGAAGCTGCTTTGTGGATCCACAGAGTAGCGCTGCAGAGTGGCCCGTCTGGTTTGCGCCTAAAACAAGGAAATTTTGCATGTAGTGGCCGCAGCGGCTAGATAGCTTTCTTACCCCAGGCTGTGGGTGAAAAAACGTGATATAATTCAGGAATTTTTGAAACCTATCAGGTGTTGGAAACGGCAATGCCAGGAATAACTTCTACTAAAATGTAACCAAAAATATTGTGCGCTTTTTTTTATATTGCGATTTTCATTTGTTAAATTTGCAATTTTTAAAGATTTTTAATTTTGCAGCTTAGGATATTGATTTTAGAGAAAAACTTTTTAATAAAAAGTTGTAGTAAATTAAAAAACCTACAATTTGAGCTATGGTAAGTTTATTTTCGTTTATTGGTTATTGCAAGACAGGCTGCGAAAGGTCCAAAATGGCCGTTTTTTACAATTGCATTATTTATTGTACAAATCATTTTTTTATATGTTTTAAAGCTTTAAAATGAAGATCTTTCAATTCCAAACATAAAAAAAGTTGTAAAGCCAGATTAAGGAATTTGTTGCTTAGATATTATAAGTTGTTTATCCCAAGAAGTCAGATGTGGAAGGCTATAACTTTTTGAAAAAAAATCGTAGAGAGTTGGTGAAACATCGAATCTCCTTCTAGAGAGTTATATTTTCATATTCTGATGTAAATAAATGCGTAAAACCTTTTTAAACCTCTAATTTTTGGGTTTGAAAATAAGGGGGCAAATTTCGTTATAAACATTTAGAGCTGAAGCGGCCCTGTACATCCTATGAGTTTTTAACTTACAGATTATTGTTGCCGAAGACGAAACGCAGATTTATAAGAAAATCAAAAAAATCTACGACCAACTGAAGCCGAGATAATTTTTGGGTTTGAAAATAAGGGGGCAAATTTCGTTATAAACATTTAGAGCTGAAGCGGCCCTGTACATCCTTATGAGTTTCTAACTTATAGATTAAAGTTTCTAAAGACGAAACGAAGATTTGTAAAAAAATAAAAAAATTCTACAACCAACTGAAGCCGATAAAATTGTTTTTTTTTTCTTAAATCGTAGTGCCTTTATTTATAACAATTAAGAAATTATTTTACAGTCATTGACTAAAGAAAGACCTATATTATCTTAAAATAAAAATTATTATAAAATATAATTACATTTAATTATTAAAAATTATTTTTAAAGTCGGTGCTTTTGCGAGCGGCCGAATTTTGCAAATCGCCCGGCTCACTTCAAATCCGCGCGCTTAGAAAATTTTTACGTTATATTAAATTTTATTAAAACTTATATTAAATTTTGACAGAAAAAAATTTAATAAATATTACCATTATAATATACAGTCTGTTTACCACTGTATTTGTTTTTCTTGATAAACTTTTATATGTGAAATATTAGCGAACATCCAAAACGGATAGTCACTACAAGAAGAAAAAGTTTTATATTGTATAATAAGAGGTAACATTATTATTATTATATTTACATAACAATGAAAAAATTAAAAATATAGTTATATATTTCATATATTATTATATGTATCATTTTTGTAATATTATTTCTTCAGAAATGAAATTTTACATAATAAAAAAGTTTATCAAAAATAACAAATACAGTGGTAAACAGACTGTATAATACAATGGTAATATTATCAAACTGTTTTCTGTCAAAATTGAATACAAGTTACGGAAAAATTTTCCGAGCGCGCGGATTTGAATCGAGCCGGGCGATTTGCAAAATTTGGCCGTTCGCAAAAGCACCGATTTTAAAAATAATTTTTAATAATTAAATGTAATTATATTTTATAATAATTTTTATTTTAAGATAATATAAGTCTTTCTGTAGTCAATGGCTGTAAAATAATTTCTTAATTGTTATAAATAAATGCACAACTATTTAAGAAAAAAAAAACAATTATCTCGGCTTCAGTTGATCGTAGAAAATTTTTATTTTTTTATAAATCTTCGTTTCGTCTTCAGCAACTTTAATCTGTAAGTTAGAAGCTCATAGGATGTACAGGGCCGCTTCAGCTCCAAATGTTTATAACGAAATTTGCCCCTTTATTTTCAAACCCAAAAATTATCTCGGCTTCAGTTGGTCGTAGAAATTTTTTATTCTTTTATAAATCTTCGTTTTGTCTTTAGCAACGATAATCTGTAAGTTAAAACTCATAGGATGTACAGGGCCGCTTCAGCTCTAAATGTTTATAACGAAATTTGCCCCCTTATTTTCAAAGCCAAAAATTAGAGGTTTAAAAATGTTTTACGCATTTATTTACATCAGAATATGAAAATATAACTCTTTAGAAGGAGATTAGGTGTTTCACCAACTCTCTACGATTTTTTTTTTCAAAAAGTTATAGCCTTCGACATTTGACCTCTTGGGATAAACAATTTATAATAACTAAGCAACAAATTCGTTAATCTGGCTTTACAACTTTTTTTATGTTTGGAATTGAAAGAACTTCATTTTAAAGCTTTAAAAAATATAAAAAATGATTTGTACAATAAATAATGCAATTGTAAAAAACGGCCATTTTGGACTTTTCGCAGCCTGTTTTCCAATAACCAATAAACGAAATTAAACTTACCATAGCTCAAATTGTAGGTTTTTTAATTTACTACAACTTTCTATTACAAAGTTTTTCTCTAAAATCAATATCCTAAGCTGCAAAATTAAAAATCTTTAAAAATTGCAAATTTAACAAATGAAAATCGCAATATAAAAAAAGCGCACAATATTTTTGGTTACATTTTAGTATAAGTTATTCCTGGCATCGTCGTTTACAACACCTGAGAGGTTTCAAAAATTCCTGAATTATATCCTGAAATCGACCTATTTTTCACCCACAGCCTGGGGTATCTATTGTATATTCATCTATGCGATGACACGTAGTTTTTAGTCGTCTGTTTAGTTTCAGCAAGTACATTTGGTTTGAAAGTGATCACACCCCACGAGTCGGAGTTTGTACTTTTTGCAGAATTGTCTTAATTTTGTTTTACTGCTATAAATAACTAAGTATGTATAGATAAGTGAATAATACCACGATACACAAAGAACCGGTGTGCCGATTGTCGTCGCTAAATTTGGTTCGGCTGCGCAGCACGTCACGTGGGAACCAAACAGATATGTGCTTATTGTTTGGATGCATTATTTCGTACATATGTGGTGGCGATGAAAGTGAATAGATTGAGGCGGTTTTAAAATATTAAGATGTTAACGATTTAAGTAATTCTATATTATTTTAGTTACAAATTGTTGTTTATTAGCATAACTGTGTATTTTAAAACTATTATAATATAACTGTTAGTTTTATAATAATTTATTAAAACTGAGACTATAATGCCATTTGAGGTGATATTATGCATGTGCAGAACACGAACATACATTAGAATGAGGGATATTAACAGACAAATCAGTTTTAAAAACAGCCAGAGAGCACTTGAAAAAAAAAGATATCTAAATTTTCTAATTTTAAAAAATGACTTTAATTATAGTAATTCTAATATTATTAATAAAACTTTTCCCGCAAATTTGTTTTTTTATTAATATACATAATATGTATTAATACGCAAAATCGATTTTAAGTTAAACCAAGTTAGGAATATAAAAATTTAAAGTGCGAACATTTTATACATAACATATACAGAGTGGGCCAAAGAAAACAGTCCACCTCGATATTTGGCAGTATTTATTGAATTTTAAGGAAATAAAGAAACAGGTCGATTTTTGATCTAAGAAGGACACATTTTTACGGTACATACATTTGTCATTTGACAACCCACTCCCTTCCATTTCCCCCACCCCTTATTTTTAAATAGGGAATACGAGTCGTGTGCTACCTCATTTGAAAGTTTATTCAATTCTCTATTCAGTAATATTAACATTGGCATAATTATTTATACAGGGTGTCCAAGAAAAATTATTTTGGATTAAATTAATTGACACAAAAAGAAGAATGTACGCAATTTATTTAAATCAAAATACATTCTACTACTGACAGCAAACAGAGAAAATGTTTATTTGACGAATAAATATTGTTTTTCCCTTAAATTCAATATTCAACCTACCAAGAGGCAGATAGGTGGCAGCTTAAATATTGAAATTAAGCGAAGAGCAATGCTTATTTACCAAAAAATATTTTTTTCTGTTTTGTGACAGCAGCAGAATGTATTTTGAATTAAATAAATTACATAAATTCTTCTTTTTGTGGCAATTAATTTAATTAAAATATTTTTTCTTAAACGCCCTGTATAAATAATTATGTTAAATGTTTATATTACTGAATAGAGAATCGGGTAGCCTTTTAAATGAGCTAGCACACGACCCCTATTCCCTATTTAAAAATAAGGGGTGGGGGAAGTGGAAGGGAGGGGGATGACAAATGACAAATATATGTACCGTAAAAATGTATCCCACTTAGACCAAAAATCGACCTGTTTCGTCATTTCCTTAAAATCTAATAAATACTGCCAAATATCGAGGTGGACTGTTTTCTTTTGCCCACTCTGTATATGTATGTATATTACAGTCTAATAAAATGTTCGCACTTGAAATTTTTAGATTCCTAACCTGGTTTAACTTAAAATCAACCTTTTTCTATTTTGTAAATAAAATTTGAAAGTCATCAAGTAATTGGTTCTAAGTACTTCATCTAAAACTTAAAATTTTTTAATTGATTTGTTTTTTTTTTATTTTTTTAGTCAAAGATTTTTCATCAATTTAGAATAACAGTAAGTAGACACAATTTTATGTGAAACATTTTTACAGACCCAGAAGTAAAGTGAATGTTTATATTATTTCTGTTTTATTTTTTTAATATACTATGGTAAATGTATATTGGACAACAGATACCTAAAACCTTTATTTTTCAGTGGAAATTTATGTTTAAATTAAATGCATATTGGAAAATGAGAGTAAAAAATATAAAATACAATTTCTTATTTAACCCTGCTGTCCTGTTCGGGTCTATTTGACCCAAAAAATAATTTATTTCTTATTTTACAAATTATTACGCGGCGTAACGATTTGGTGTTTCGTGACTTTATTACCTAATATGAGGTCTTTCAATTGCATATGAGATAAACAATCAACTTCCTGATTTTTTTGATAAAAATGAAATTGTTACCTAGGGTACGTTCGGGTCAATGTGACCCGCGTATTTAAACCGTTAAAAATTACCTGTGTATGTGTGTTTAGTTGGCAGTATTCTATATTAGCAGTACCTGTGTGTTTGTCAGCCGGATACGTCTGTAAATAAAAACAGGTTTCTGCAAGCTAAAACTTGTAAAATAAACTGTAGTATAGCTGGACGATGTTGCAAACCAAATTATAAATATGATCAACATGGACAGACAGCATGTATTTGGAACCAACTGGAAAGACATGAATAAAGTTGGTTTCCAAGCATACATTGGTTTTTTATTTTTAGCTCGAGTTTATAAGTCCCATGGTGAATCAACTAAAAGTTTATGGAATGAAGAAACGGGTCGTACTATATTTAGATCAACAATGTCGCTTGATATATTTACAAAAAGTTTGCAAGTAATACGTTTTGATAACAAAACTACTAGACAGGATAGAAGACGTTTTGATAAACTTGCGGCAATACGTGAAATTTATGAAACATGGGTAGAAAATGTAAAAAGAACTTTTAACCCTGATGAAAATGTTACCGTCGATAAGCAACTAGTTGCCTTTAGAGGCCGCTCTCCCTTCAAATGGTATATTCCAGCAAGCCAGCGAAATATGGCACAAAACTTTAGGGTTTATGTAATTATGAACAGTAAAACTTCTTATGCTCTAAAATTGCAGATCTATACAGAAATGTGTGTGATGTGTGACTTGAGTAGTGATTTGGAATGCCACAATATTACGTGTATAATAACTTTTTTGCATCGTAAAATTTAGGAAAATTTCTTCTAAAACAAAGTAGATACAATGCCTGGGATTATAAGTAAAATAAACCGGAGCTTTCAGCAAAAATCGCGAATAAAGAAGTTCATAGCTCGTCTTTTTTGCTTCATGCAAGATTTGACAATATTCCCAAAAATAATAAAAATGTTGTTCTTATGAGTACTTTGCATCATGAATCGAGGCATCATGCATCATTTTCATCAAATGAAAAAGCCCCAAATTATTTTAGATTACAATTCCAATAAGGGAGCAATGGATACTCTAGATTAGCTTGTTGGCACGTATATATGTGAGAAGAGATAAATCGCTGGCCAATGATTGTTTTTTATAATCTACTGGACATTTCTGCCTACAACGCGTTCGTGTTCGTGGGCATCAATAAATATCCAATGGAATACCAATCAATTGGGAAAACGGCGAATTTTTCTTGAGGAATTGGGAAAAAACTAATGAATCCAGTCATCATTTCCAGAAAAAATATACCAATAACTAAAGGCTCTTACGAACTGGCAAAAAGGACACGAGCAGGAACAAGTAGAAAAGATGGAAATGCTAGTGAACCGTCTATTAAATCTAACTCCGCCTGCTAAACGAACACGCTGTAAACTTGCCGTAAAAACGATAACAAGACAAATTATTATATTGGATTACATCACAAACATACTTGTAAAATCCATTCTTCTTATTAATGTCCCAGTTGTAAACTGAATTAAATTTTTGTAGATATTTGTTACTAGGCTTTTTTGAAAGAAAAAAATGCCTTTTGTTTTTGTTAATAAGGTTTAATTTACATTAACAACATAATTTTTGTTTAATTAACCATAATTTCTTGTTAATAAGGTTTTATTTATCACCATTAGCTTATTTTATTTCGATTAAGGAGCGTAAACCATAGTTGGGTCATATTGACCCGAACAGTACATTTGTGTAGTTGACTCGAACGGGACAGCAGGGTTAAAAAGAGATGACAGGTACATAATTTTAAAATTCGAACAATATTACCACTTCATTTAGCATTGCCGGATAAAAATTAAGGTTCCCATATGACGTCACGCGTTCGCCTTTCATGCGTGCGAACATACCGGTTCTCTGTGTACCGTGAATAATACTTATTACATATTTTAACATACTTTCTTATTAGCCTAAGCTAAAATGAATTACGAACGAGAATAAGCCTGCATTCAGGCCTTATGGGATGGGGCAGACAGTGACGAATGTATTCACAAGAGTAATTCGGAAATAAGTGAGGAAATAGACAATGTTAGTATAAATACTGATATCCTGACCAGATTCAAGATGTTAACGTTCCAAATATCACAAACAACTAAACGTACAGATATTTTTTGAGATTCTTTCACTCTTTCAATTGCTGGGGTTTGTCACACCCCACCTATCTCTTAGTGGCAAAAAAGTTCACCTGTCGGATGCCGGGTTAAATGCAGTCCAGTGTATTCTTTTTCTATTAGTATGTCAGCAATTTCATCCAGTTGTTCTATCTAACTGCTATCAACATTATTTTACTATTTTTAGTTACCAATACTCAGTTTTTTTTAATTCATTTTATAAATGATGAAGTACGAACCTCCACCATTTGTTTATTTTATACATGCATTCATGATGTTTTTGGAGCATTATTCTATTCTACAGCAATGTGAAGAGTCATTCCATATGATGTAAAAAAACAAATATAGTGATATAAGACAATAATTGTTTATAGTGGAAATAAAGGAGGATTGACGGTATGACATACGGTATGTCAGGCTCTACGTCCTAAAACATCCACGTCAGTATTTAAGGATTAACCCGGCATTGGTCGCTAGGCTGGTTGTTACGCGAGTGGTCGCGCGTGATATTTTCTCTCACATATCCAACTTTTGCCTTCCTTTACAAAATTTTACAAAAAAGATGAGGTTTCATCAACAATAAAGCCATTTGCTTTAAAACGACGCGACGTTTTTCTGTTTTATTATTATTATCTTTATATAAAATGTGACTATTGATGCCGCCAATATTTAACATTGAAAAATATGTGGTAAGTGACCATCTACAACTAACCCGTGAAACAGAATATAGGATTTTCATATCATCGACCACATCCACGCCACCTTTTATTACATCATAAAAGGATATTATTTTAGGTTTTAAGGGGAATAATCAAATTAATTTTTATTAAACTGGCGTCACCAACTGTGACGCCAGTGGTCGCTTGATGAGAGAATCTCTCACATGAAGCGCACTGACTCAACAAAATGGTGATACTAAGCAAACTGAGTCACTATCTGAGCGGACGAATCTATTAGATTGTCGAGGGAGGATAGTTAGGAGACTAGAAGGAAGTAGAGCGCGTATAATTTCCCAGAAAAAAAGTTGTGCGCAATTTTCTGAAACCGTGAGAGAAAATCTCATATAGCGACCACTCGCGGGTTAAGGAAACTATTTTTGTTAAGTCAGTTGACTTAAATAATAGACGGAAGATTGGCAAATATGTTGCAATGCGAAAGGAAGAAGAGAATAAAACGATCAGAAAGAAATGATCGGGAAAACGATAAATATAAAAGAGAGATAGAATTATATAGACCGGAAAAAAATAGAAAAGAGAGACACAAATAATTAATTGTGCATTAAATATGAGCCTACAATAACTTTGTAAACTTTTAAGAATGTAAGTAATCTTGAGGTTATATCTCAAAATGGAAGAGTTATGTTAAGAGATAGATTCGCTATAATAGTCAAGTTCTACATACAGCCGCATAGCCTCATGTTTAAAGGACAGCAAATTTTACGGCAGGTGTACGTATATTAGAGTTGTTCGGAATTTTAGTTAATAATTGAGATGTCCTAAGCTACGGATATTTCTTTTATTTTGAAGAATAAGTAGTTTGGACTTAATTTTAAATAGGTATTTTTTACGTGAACTAGACGCAATGTACCTATGTTATTTGGTTGTCCATTTAATGGTTTACATTTTACAAACAAAACACCATTATTAATAAACCAATATGTGTTTATTGACTCTTGAAAAAAAAAACAGAAATAAGGACAAATAAATGTTAATATTTTGTTGAACCACCTTTAGCTGCTATTAGAGCTTCAATTCTGCCCGACAATAAATCATTTTCGTCATGGTTTATATTAGGTTAGATTAATTTTCTAATCGTGCATTATATGGGGGTAATGTATATCAGGAAATAAATTATTTCAAGCATGGTTTAGGTATGATTAGGTTAATTTTGTAATCGTGCATTATTTAGGGGTAATGGAGGTGATACCTGTCCACTGTATGTTTTAACCTAATATTGAAAAACTTTTAACACATTAACCGCTACACTAAAATTTTTTGTTTGTGCCGTCAGGCTTCACGTGCAGAATCTCAGTGTTAATGTAAATTATATTAAACTCACTGAGCGCCTGGGTCCAACAAAGCGCGAGTTAATTACAACTCGCGTGGCGTTCAATGTGTTAAGGGAAAGCAATGTTCACGCTCAGTCTATCACCACAGATGTCAATGTGTAGCATACGCGGAAGACCTTGCCCTAATAAATAACAAGAAGACCAACAGAATTAAGAGAAATTTTTAAAATATTTAAGAGAAAAGCCAGGGAGTTCGGGGTGGAAGTACATGAGGAGAACGCAAAGTATACGGATATGAGGCAAATAATGATCAGTAAGGGCAGTTTTGGAATGTATCAGCCCCAGACAAGGAATATAACTTTGAGATAGTTGAATACTTCGATTAGTTGGGAGTAAAGCTTACGAACAAAAATGAACAGACTCAAGTAATCGAAAGAAGAATAGCTAAAGGTAGTAAAGGTGCTGGATGTCTAAATAAGATGCTGAGATCAAAGAATATATCCAGAGGAGTAAAAAATATAATATATCCTACGGTTATCCGACCAACACGGTGCTTAATGCTAGCGAAACCCATACTCAGAAGGAAGAATATAAAATGGAGGTAAAAAAGATGGGCATATCTGGAAAAGAAAATCAAATAATGAAATAATGCAAATGTATGGCCAACAAAAAATCTCGAACGTTGCGAAAGTACAAAGACTAAAATTTCTTGGACACATAGTTAGAATGCAGGAAGGAAGAGTTCCCAAAGAACTAATAAGTAATAAGAGTTAATAACAACAGTCTAGAGGTAGTTGAATCGGTGAAGTTCTTAGGGCTTATTGTGGATAAGTCTCTAAAATGGAACTTGCACGTTGATGCCTTACACAAAAAATTAAGTTCGGCTTGTTTTGCGCTAAGATCAGTTGCTACGGAAATGAATTTGTCAACATCTAGGACCGTTTATTATGCCCTTTTTGAGTCTCATCTTCGGTACGCCCTTCCATTCTGTGGTACGTGTTGTGCGACTCAATTTGAGCGTATTCTTAAACTACAAAAGAGAGCTCTTCGTTATTCCCTGAGACTCAATAGCAGAGTTCATTGCCAAGAATTCTTTAAAAAATTTAAAATATTAACTCTTCCTTCTTTGTTTGTTTTTGAATCCGTTTGTTTAATCCGCAAACATGCATCAGAAGGTCCAGAGAGACTCACAACTATCCCCTTAGAAACGTGGAGCATAATCTTTATCTGCCAACCCCACGGTCTGAGCTGGTTAAGTGCTCTATACTATACAATTCGAGAAAAATGTACAATCACCTGCCATCTAACATCAAATCTATTGCAGCATTTCCCGCTTTTCGCAAGGCCTTGAAAGCTTATTTGCTGGAGAGAGCTTTTTATACAGTGAATGACTTTTTTATAAACGATTTGAATTCAGCAAATTGACTTGCAGGATTATTACTTTCGAGTACTTTTATACATATTTGCAGCGGCATAGAACTTTTGATTTACTTTCCCTTTCCCTTTTCCTCGTTCGTCTTCTTTTTGCTCTGACGTTGTATACATATTGTTTGCTAAATTTTAAATTTTTTAATGTGTACTGATTAACTACAAAATTATATATTAAGTAGTATAACTCACGCCATTTACTTGGTGTCTGTTTCTGTTTTTGTTTTGTTTGTAGTTTTTTATTATTTTTTGTTTTTTATTGTATTTTTTATTTTGTATAAGCTTTGTCCACAAATTGGTAAAATTTTTTGACAATAAAGCATACCTTACTTACTTACCTTACTATAAATACTGAAACTGGTCAAAAAAAAGAAGACGACCACAAAGAAAATGATTGGAGTCAGTGAAAGAAGACTTGGGATTGTTGAGAGTACAAAACTGGAAAAACTTTGCACAAGATAGGAAGACATGTATGATTTGGAGCCTTGGGCCTCGAGGGCCTGTTTGAGCTGATGTATATTATATAGGAAATCAATAAAGCTAAGACAAAAATAATGGTGGTCGACAGATTCGACACAATTCAACTGACTTACATGTTACAGGAATACCAGATAGTAAACACCTTTGTCTATCTCGGGTCTAGTAAAACTAACGATGGTAACTGTAAAGCTGAAGTTCGTAGACGTATTGGTATGGCAAAAAATGCGATGAGTCGCCTAACTAAAGTTTGTAAAGACAGATCTATCTCTCAAAATATCAAGATGAGACTGGTGAATGCCCTTGTATTCTCAATATTTATATACGGAGCAGATACTTGGACTCTTCGCGCATGCGAGCGCCAAAAAATTGATGCCTTTGAGATGTGGTGCTGGAGAAGAATGCTACGCATACCTTGGATACCTCATAGGACAAACGTTTCCATTCTAAACCAACTCAATATTAAAAAAAGGCTGTCCACAATATGTCTGCAACGAATTCCACAATTCTTTGGTCACGTGGTTCGCAGAGGTGACGACAGTTTAGAGAGATTAATTGTTTCTGGAAACGTTCCGGGGAGAAAATCAAGAGGACGATCACCAACTAGATGGTCTGACCAAATAAAGCATTCAGCTGGAAACTCATTCTGCGAAGCATTTAGAGCAGCTGAAGATAGCGACCAATGGAGAAATATTGTTAGGAATATTGGAAGAAATCACGATCCTCAGTAATGGGGAAACGACAAGAGAGAGAGAGATATTATATTGTTAATCTTGAGGTAATATCTAAAAATAGAAGATTCATGTTAAAAGATGGATGAGCTTACTTACTTACTTAGTCCTAAGCCTTTCTACCTTTAGGTGTAAGGCTGGTGGAGTTGAGTTTGGCATTGTAGTCTCCATGCTTTCCGATCTTGCGTTAGGTTTCTTGCACTTTCCAATGTCAATCCCTTCTTCTCGACTTCTTTCCTGATTTCATCTACCCACATAACTCTTGGTCTTCCTCTTTTGTTTTTCCCCTGCACTCTCGTTTCGAACACTCGTGTTGTAAGCCTCTCGTTCGACATTTTTCACACGTGCCCGAACCATCTTAGTTGTCCCTCCACTATTTTTCCATTGATTGGTTCCAGTTTTAGGTTTTGTGTAATTGTTTCGTTTCGTATTTTGTCTGTCCCCTTTCTGTTTGCTATTTTCCTCAGGACTCTCGTTTCCATAGCATTGACTCTGGATTTTTGTCTCCCCGTCAATGTCCATGTCTCGCTGCTATACATGATTGTTGGTCTAACTGCTGATTTAACGACTGCCGTTTTTACTTTCTCCGGTATCTCTTTTTTCCCCAAAAATGTTGTTTTCATAGCGTTAAATAAGCTTCCCGTTCGTCCCATTCTCTCGTTTATTTCCATGTCTTGTTTACCATTTGCTTCGATTATTACTCCTAGGTATTTAAAATATTCCACTTGCTCTAGTTGTTTCCCGTCTAATTCTATTGCGTGTGTATTCCTCGTATTTGAAATTATCATTGTTTTTGTTTTCTCTGTATTAATTTTCATATTTATGTTTGATAGTTCTTCTTCTAGAATTTCAAGATTGTTCTGTAAGTCTTCTCTGGTTTCTGCTGTCAATACCATGTCGTCTGCAAATAGTAGCTCCGATAGTTGAGTCCGTTTCATTTGCCAGTATCCTAATGTTAGTTTTTCATTTTTCTCTTGGCTTTTTTATCGCTTCATCCAGTACCACTGAGAATAGCAGTGGACTCAGCGCGCATCCCTGTTTGATGCCTTGACTTGTAGTAAATTCTCTGGATTCCTCGTTATTGGTTCTTATTGTATTTGTATTATTTTTGTACATATCCTTTATTACTTCTATTATGTGTCTGTCGACTCCCCTTTCTTTTAGTGTCTTCCATACGTCCTTTCTCCGGATTCTGTCAAACGCCTTTTCCAGGTCAATGAAGCACATATGTATCTCTCTATTCTTCTTGATTACCTTCTCACTTACTTGTCTTAATGTGAATATTAGGTCTTGCGTGCTTCTGTCTTTCCTGAATCCACACTGTGTGTCTTCCATAGTTGTTTCTATTTGGGTTTTTATTCTTGTCTCTATTATTCTTGCGAAAACCTTCCCAAGGATACTTGATACGGTGATACCTCGGTAATTATTACAGTTTCTCTTGTCTCCCTTTTTGTGTATTGGTAGTATAATATGTTTCTTCCAGTCCTTTGGTAATTCTGCTCTATTTATGATATCATTCATTAGTTCTTTCATGCTATCCATTCCCTCTGTCCCCATGAATTTTATCATTTCCGGGGTGATATGATCCTTGCCTGGTGCTTTGCCCAATTTTACTCTTTCTGTCGCTTTCTCTAATTCCTCTCTTGTTATGGATTCCACTTGTTTTTCTTCATTCCTTTCTTGTATCTCCCCTGTGTTGTCCGTGTTTGCATGAGTTAGCTCTTTGAAATGTTCTCTCCATCTTTCCATTATTTGTTTTTCTTCTATTAGTACGTTTCCATTCTTGTCTTTTATATTCGGCATCGTGTGCTCTTTCTTTTGTCTGAGTTGTTTTAATGCGCCGTAGAAGAGTTTTTGATTTTCCCTATAATTTTTTGTCATTTTTTGTCCAAATCTCTCCCATGACCTTTCCTTTCCTGCTTTCACCGCTATTTTAACCTCTTTCCTTTTTTCTTTATATGCCTCGTAATCTTCTGGGTGTTTTGTGCTTAGGTATCTCTTCCATTTGTCTTTTTTTATTCTTTATTTTGTCTCGTATTTCTTCCGTCCACCATTCCTTTCTCCTCATGTTAGTATTTGCTATTTTTGCTTTCCCACAAGTTTCCTCAGCTGCTTTGATTATGCTGGTTTTTAGATATTTCCATTTTTCTTCTATATTTGTATTTTTTGCCCGACCTTTCAGGGTATTGTCTAATTTTTCTTGGAACTTCTTCTTATATCTTTTCCCTTTTAATTTGTAACTTTTTATTTTTTCATTTACTACCTTTCTTCTCTTTTCTTGTTTTTCTTCTGTTATTCTTATTCTCATTATTACTAGATGGTGGTCACTGCCAATGTCTGAGCCTCTTTTCACTTTCGTATCCTGTACTCTTTTCCATTTGTTGCTGCTTACCAAAAAGTAATCTATGATTGATTTTTCGTTTCTGCTGTCTTGTACTCTCGTGTATTTTTGTACTTCTTTATGTTTAAATTGTGTATTTGTTTTAACTAGTTTGTTCTCCATACATATTTCTATTATTCTTTCACCATGGATGAGCTATATGAGATAAATTCTGCATAAAATGGGGCAGTGCCCTATTATTGAGACAGCAAATTTTACGGCAAGTGTACATTAGAATTATTCGGGTTTCAGTGAAATATTAGTATGTCTCAAGCCACGCCTATTTTTTAATTTGAGAGGAAAAGAGTTTGGATTTAATTTTAGACACAAAATTTTCCATAAATATAGGAATTTTACTTATTTTTCAAAAAAACCATGATATGCTTACAAAAATATTTTCAGTAGTTTGAAAACACACTAGAATGATGTCTTGCGTTGAATTTTTGTATTCTTGATCTGTTTATTTAGATACTAAACGAAAGACGAGGTAAGATCAAAAAGAAATAAAAACCTATTTCTCGTGAGCATCAATGCAATTTAAACATTAAAGTCTTAATTTTTCATCAGAGCATAAAAGTGTCTTATTTGTTTTTGCGAACTCAAAATTCTGCTTCGTACAGAGACAAAGTGTACCTTTAACAAACTCTCGGAATATTAGCAGTAAGTGAGTTATTCCATCGTTGTTCGTTCGTACGGAAACTTAGTAATTCAGTTACGTTGTTCGGTACGTGTAAACCACAGAATCATCTTGGTTTCAAAGAGATTTTTCTAGAAATGGCGGTCTTTCTTTGATAATTCCATCGAAATGAAGTAGCAAAAATGGTCACTCAAGTATAACCGCTCTCGGTTTTTATCAAAGGATCAAAAACCGAGAAAGTTTGCTCTCTGGCATTACCCAGACAGAGGCGTAACTGATGTAAATTGAACGGAACTTCTCGTTAAACTTTCAGCATACACGTTTGAATTGCTAGAACGAAAAATTGCTAGAAACCTAGATTGACATCTATAAGTTTTTGAAGCGAATCTTTTATAGTGGCGTTGTATTTTTTATAAGTAGTCCTGGGTAATAAGGATTTTCTCGGGACACTCAAAGATCCAGGTAGCTGACTACTTTTGTAGTTATTGTAGACCTATAGGAAGAAAACCTACCTGTTTCCTGCCTAGATAGCCCAGTAAATGAACGGGAAATACAGCGATACCGTGTAATTTTAAGGGGCAGCACCGAATTGCATGAAAATTAGGATTTAGGCTCTACTGACCCTCCACTTCAAAGTTGAATTTGTGTCGTCGGTTGCTTTTTATTTTTTAGGGGAGGAAACAACCCCTATTATAAAAAAATCGTATAATTGTAAATTAAAGCGGGTAATTGATTCAAATCATATTTTAATAAAATGAAGGAATGTCAATTAACATGAAATAACATAGTTTAAGATTTTGTCACAGTTTAACCCTTAAATTTCACCCCCTAGAATAGTTACAATTCAAACAAACAATGTAATTGAATAACATGTCGTTACCGATTTGCATTCAAATTTGGATTTAGGTTATACTTACATTTTATTTCAAAATTTGAATACTGCCGTTAGTTGATTTTAATTTTTTAGGGGTGAAAACTACCCCTATGATAAAGAAATCATATAATTGTAAATTCAAGCAATTTGGAATTATCTAATTATACGGTCACATTAAACTTAGATTCCTTTACTGATTAAATTTTTTGCCACATAATTTCTACCGTTATAAAAATGACCCCTTGAGAAGAAATTCGAATAGTTACATTGTGTATACAGTGTGGGCAAAAGAAAACAGTCCACCTCGATATTTGGCAGTATTTATTAGATTTTAACGAAATGAAGAAACAGGTTGATTTTTGATCTAATGGGGACACATTTTTACGGTACATACATCTATCATTTGTCAACCCCCTCCCTTCCACTTCCCCCACCCCTTATCTTTACATAGGGAATAGGACTCGTGTGGTAGCGCATTTGAAAGTTTATTCAACTCTCCATTCAGTAATGTAAACATTAACATAATTACGGAGTTAAATTGCTTGAATTATACATTATAAATTCGATGACTAAAATGATACTGCCAATATTTATGAGTTGCGTTGCTTCGACAACTTTATTGGAAGATAGTCCTTTCCTCTGTAAGTCAACTTTAACTTTTGTAGTAAAAATTGTAGTATTTGATCAAAATTCTCGTGTTAGTGATCTCATAATAAGTCACGAGGGAAAAACCAGGAAAATAAACCTTATTATACTAACCCGGTATGGTAAGTATTTGGCCTTACATTTAGTTTACTCTCAAAATTCACTACAAACTCTGATTTTATATGTAAGTTATTTTAAAATATAAATGTATCCTCAATATGTTATGGACTTACAACGAAATTACAAAAACCATAGATAAATATCTTTTAAACTATTTCATATAATAGTACAAAATCCTTTATTTTAAGAGAAAAGACATCAAGGAGAATCCAAAAATGCAAAAATATACAGAGTATTCCATTTAAAAAAACAGAGGTTTGTGTCACCCTGTCAATACGAGTGGCCTTGTATATTTGAAAATATATTTAGGATATGTTCCTATCTGTGCCCCGACTTTATCTAAATAACTTTTTTCGTATCTCTTACTACAAACGAGTAATTGGACTTCCTCGCACTAATGTCCCATCCTGTATGTTGTTGGTTTTTTACTCATAACTAGGTTACTTTTTAAGCTATAAAGTGCTAAAAAAAACCAATTTGTAGGTTTTTCTAAGGGCAATAAGAGTGCTTAAATATATTTTTTTAATCCCTTATTTTTTAAAAGAGTTTGAGTTAAAAGGGCTTGAACGAATTACTAATCACCAGTGTATGCAAAATTTGAACAGCCATATCTTACCCAATTTTTATCTTACATAAAATTTAAAAAAAAAACGGAGTGTTTATGCGAGTAAAAACTATATTTTTTTACTGTTTGAGATTTTTCGTAACACTAATACTTTTGAAGTTATTTTGAAAAGAGTGTAATTTTTCCGAAATTAAAAAAAAGTTTTTTTAATATAAAACCAAATTTTTCCAAAAATAAGCACTTCAAACCGGTCAAACTTACAGATTATATTAGCAATACATATATAAAGTAAATTGTAAAGCAGTAACGATTAATTTCATTTGGCATGTTAAATAGGGGGAGATTTTCACGACTTATTATATATAAAAAAAAACGGGCCAACGTTATTTTGAGCGCAACTCGCATAATTTTGATGCTACAAACTTTTATGAAAAATAAAAATAAATATATATATACAAAGGATTTCTTTCCAATTTTTAAAAATAAATATATTTTTAGACGCTTTAAAAGAGTATTTATGAGTTTTCTGCGAAAAGTGCTTCATTTTTTGGTTACTTCAGCTTGAAACATTCGATTCGGAATTTTACGAGTAAGAACGTATTTTTCATGATATACAACTTTGCTTCTTCTGGGTTTATAGTCCAAGTGAATACACCATTTTGTTCCTTTTTTCACAGGCTACATTTTTTCTAAGAATATTTTTTTCGATAAAGTACTTACTTTTTTAGTTATTTGCGAAACACTGCCAGAAAACGTGTTTTTTTTTTGTTGAAAAATGCACATTTTCACTCGCAAATAACTCGAAAAGTATTAAAGCAGTTAAAAAACCTTATAGAACAAAAGTTGCTTAAAGTTAGTCAATTTATCCATTTCAGACTTATTTTAAACATATGTTTTTTCACCCCCGAGAAGGGGTAAATTTCACCCCCCAAGTAAAAGCAACCAACGGCGCAATTTCAACTTTGAATTATAGGGTAAGTAGAACCTAAATCCAAATTTTCAAGCAAGTCCGTCTTGCCCCTGACAATTACACGCCAAACCGGTCATTTACTGGGCTAAGAGTTCGCGTCCGTTTTTTAATTATTAACAATTTAGTGCAAAAATCGCGATTTTTTGCACTCCATTCAAAAACTAAACACTTGATATAAAATTACAAAATTCAGTTTTTTACTACATTGAAAAACCTTCAAAATGCCGAGTTTTGAAAGTTAAAAAGTTAATTTGTTGCTACGCAAACTGCAAAATAAGTGAAAATAGTTATTTGTTAAGAACTTTTACTACAACAACCTTAGATCTTTAGTGTTTCACCCAAAGTTGGATATTGGGGTACTTAACAAACCCTCAAACCAATTAATTACCGATCCATTAATTAGTTTAAGAGTTATTCTATTTGCTTATCCCAGAGACCTTTATTTTGCAATAAGATAAGATAGAAAATAATGAAGATAGAGCAATTCTGAGTATGCTAAATGAAAGTAGAAGAGTAATAGTATCAAAATGTAGTAAAAAAAGATAAAAAAATAATTAAGATTGTCAAAAATCCTAATGCCAAATTTTTAAAATTTTGTAGTTTATAAACATTCAGGGCCGGTTGTTCGAACGCTAATCAAAACTGATCATTATCAAATATTTAATTACAATTATATTTGATTAAGCGTACTTCTGACAGATGTCGCATTTTGAGGTTATGTTGACTGATTTATTTTATTATTTTGGTTTTAATTTAAAATAAAACATAATTAAACTCTTTCTGATGTTAATTTCTTGTTTTTACTTACAAATCAATAATAATAATAAGCAATTTTTAATAATTTAAGAGCTGCGGCTATATTTTAATTACTGTTTTACCTACAATCAATAACTGATTAGTGTTTTACGTGTATATTTCATGTCGCGATTTGATTCCCATCAAGAAAATTGATTACAATAAATGATTGATTATAATCAACTTCTTGATTAGCGTTCGAACAACCGGCCCTTAGAATAACTTTAAAAATATTGTCCGTAGAAACTAGTATATTGTGCAACAAGTGCAGAAAGGTACTAATTTCTCACGAGTTTGAAAAGTTGCGGTACGAGCGCAAGCGAGTGCCGCAATTCAAACGAGTGATAAATTACCTTTCTGCACGTGTTTCACACTATACTTTTTCTACAAGCACAGTTTTTCCTAAAAATAAAAATCACAATTTCCAAACGACGATTAATTATAATAGGTACCTATGTGATAAATTGTAAACTGTATTTAATTAATACCTACTAATCAATTTAAATTCCTTATAACTAAATAAATTGCACAGAATTAATTTGTTTAAATTAAACAATTATTACACATTATTAACATTATATTTATGCAGTCACGGATTTACACAAAACCTACTTCATTCGACGCCTCTTGCACAGGTTGCTAAATCCTTATTGGTTATTTGATAATTATAAAATGTTTAATAAGAATAAAATTGTAAAATAAAACAGTTGTAACATCCATAATTTAGTTTCTATAGTTAAATATAATAATTGTCTTATAGGTTATATATTTGTCTAAAGTTTAACCACGGATGTAAAGAGAATATAACGTTACTCAGAATGCGGTAGTCCACGGATGTAAACAGAATATAACGTTACTCAGAATGAGGTAGTCAACTGTGCAGAAAAGAACTTTGCGGCACAGAAACGTCACTTTTCTGCACACTAATGTCAAATATCTTATACTGTGAGAAAATATCAAGTTTGCTAACATAAAACCGTGCAGAAAAGTGCACTTTGAATAGTGGTTGTAGAAAATAGTTATTTTCCTAACAAGTGCAGAAAGTCATACTTTTCTGCACGCGACTGCAGTTTGCGGAACGACGCGAAGCTGGAGTTCGGCAAGCAGTTGAGTGCGGAAAAGAGACTTTCTGCAAGCGGTAGGAACAATATTTTTTCTACGAGTCTTTAAAAAATGACCAAATCTTAATCATTTAATTTAATTAATATGAAAATACATACACAAATTAATTCTTTGACAAGGTTGTCAAAACCAAAGTTTCAGCATAATTGGTGAGCATGACGACGATCTTGGTTTCCATGACGACGATTCAAAACCACTGTTATTGTCTACTGATTTGACTTTCGAATATTGTGTCAAAATTATTTTATTTCATCGAATTCTCGCGTTAATTTCAACCCGCGAGTAGTCGCGCGGTGAGATAGAATCTCAATTTTTATCCTTTTTCGCGATAACTTGATGAAATATTATGCAATTTTGAAAGAATTTCGTAAGTGCCTTGAGGAAGGGTGTAGTAATGTGTAGGAATTTTTTTCCTCTTCTTCTTTTTGTGGAATTTATGGCTTTGGGGAGAGCCAATTAGCTTTAACCCGCGAGTAGTCGCGTCGATAGATAGAATCTCACATTTTATCCTTTTTCGCAATACAGTAAAACCTGTCAGTAACGGCCACTAAAAATGAAAGAACTATTGGCCGATATAGAAAGGTGGCCGCTATTGCTAGTTTATGTAGTCTACATATAATTGGTTTGGGAAATTTTTAAACTGGCCGTTAAGACAGGTGGCCGATGTTGGCAGGTGGCCGTTAACAAGGTTTGACTGTACAGCAAAATTTGTCAGTAACGGCCACTAAAAATGAAAGATCTTTTGGCTGATATAGAAAGGTGGACGGTATTGCCAGTTTTTGTAGTCTACATTTAATTGGTTTGGGAAATTTTTAAAATGGCCGTTTGGACAGGTGGCCGATGTTGGCAGGTGGCCACCACAGAGGTTTTTTTAATAAAATTGTTAGAAATATATATTTTCAATATAAAAAGTAGATAAAAATATTACAAAATAAAAATTTGTTTTAAATACGTATTTTGAGATAGAATATCACGCGACTATCGACGTTACAGAAGTGAGCGCGACTACTCCCGGGTAAAGACATGAACACAATAAGATATATTTGAAATAAATTAGTAAATAATATCTAAATATTAGTTTATTGCATGTATTATAATTACTTTAAGACCATTTTAACATATCTAAACGCGCGTGCGGAAAACTAAAACGCGTGCGGAAAAGTAAAAGGCGTGCGGAAAAGTAACGCGTGCGGAAAAGCAAAACTTTCGAAACTAAAATGCGTGCGCGAACGTAGACATTTTTGCACGCTCGTAGAAAAAATCTTTTTATATATTCGAAAAGATAGTATTTTAACATGAATTTTCAAATAAAAAAATTTAGCCTCTGCTCATTTAGGACAAAGTTGGTCATATGTTTTTTTTAAATCGCAGCTAATTTGTTTATAATAGTTAGGGAATCTCATTAATGTCATTTTAAAGAATGGGATTGGTATTTATTCTTAAAAAATTTGCACAAACATCATACCTTCACAGCACCCTCTACGATTTTTCAAAATGTAGTGCAAACGATTACTAGGGGAACCTACAAATCCAGCAAGTTAGAATACCGAAAAAGCAATTTCAAACGAATATAATTTGCTGTATCTCCGGATCAATTTAATGGATTTTGATATTTCTTTTTTAATTGGTATGTAATTTTTACGTACATTACAAATATGAAATTTGTTTATAAATTTATTAATTAATAAACAGTCTAATTTCTTGAAATAATTCTTGAAAAAATATATTTTTTACAAACATTTATTTTTTTAATCATAGTATCATTAATTATCACAGAAAAAGTTAAAGTACTGTGACGAATTTCTAACTGAGGCCGGTCCTGCCCCTAGCAGTCAACAAACAACAGCGACACGTCATCGACGAGTAATGTCTCCGCTAATCCAGAAGTTTCCCGATGATAGGCGGAGACCTGCCTCAGGCCTTCCAAATGTTCTCGAAGCAGAGCCGTATCTATATAAGCGGATGATTTTTAAGCAGCAGTCAGTCAGTCAATGAACGAGCCGCGACGCGTGATATAATTGTATTCGAATCGGATTTAGTGAAATGTATTTATTAGTTATCGGAAGTATGTTTAGTTAATTAAATCATAAATTTGAGTTGTAAATAAATTAGATGTGTTAGTTGGTGTTATTTGTAATTATTAAATAAATAAGCGATGTAAATAAAATAATATAAGTAAGTCTTCCTTTATTTAAATTAGTGCCTAAAAATATAAATAAATAAAATAGTAGTGTCAACCGCGTAAAAAAAAAGACAATTACATCACACTGGTGATCAGAAGTGGATAAAAAATAAATAAGTAATATAAGCTCGGTTTAATACAGTGTGGAATCTTTAATAATAACTAAATATAAATCGTAATGAATAAAGTGTGTGATCATGCCTTCCTTGTGTAAGCTAACAATTGCAGACCTGAGACTTGAATTGGAAGAAAGGGACCTGAGTTCTACTGGCAAAAAGGATGATCTAGTTGAACGTCTGAAGAACGCACTAAAAGAAGAGGGTCATGATCCAGAAACTTACGTGTTTGAAGACAAGCATGCTGCTTTAATTTCGTCAATAACATCGTTAGAGAACAAAGTTTCTAGTGAAATCTCCCAAGTTTCCTCGGATGTTTCGAAAGTTTCCTCCGTTGTTTCTAAAGTTTCGACAGACATTACATCGTTAGAAAAAAAAGTTTCTAGTGAAATCTCCCAAGTTTCCTCGGATGTTTTGAAAGTTTCGACAGACATTATATCGTTAGAGAACAAAGTTTCTAGTGAAATTTCGAAAGTTTCGGGTGATATTTCATCCCTTGACAGCAAAATGACTAACGAGATCTCTAAAGTCACTTCGGATTTTGACGACAAGATATCGTCCATAAAATCTACTTTTGAAGAAAAGATCAAGGAAATAGAAAAGAAAATGGAGGAAACGGAAAAAGTAGACAAAGGTATGGAACCCATGTTAACAGACATTAAAAATGATGAAACCAAATACAAATTGGAGCCACGGTCGATAGTTGAAGGGAGTGTAGGTCATGCTCGTGTTAAGGTGCCAAATTTCGACGGAAAGTCATCATGGAACAACTACATGAAACAGTTCGAATCGGCGGCCAGAGCGAACGGATGGTCCGAAAAATAAAAAGCTGTAAACCTCACTATTGCTCTTCGAGGCGACGCTTTGGATGTCCTCCAGACCATAGCCGTAGAGGAGACAGATGACTTCGAGCAGCTGAAAAAGAGAATGAATATGCGATACGGGCACGAACATTTAGAGCATGTCTATCAGTCGCAGTTTAAAAATCGAAGACAAAAGAAAGATGAAGCTCTTCAAGAATACGAGGTCGATATTGCCAGGTTGGTACGGTATGCATATCCAACAGCTCGCGAAGACATGATGGAAAAGTTGGCTGTTCAAACATTCATTGATGGCCTTCGTGATCATGAAATGCAAAGAACACTGCGAATAGCTCGTCACAAGACGCTGGTTGATGTCTTGTCTGCCGCCCTCGAATACGAATCAGCTACCCAGGCCTCTGGCGGGTACAGTAAAGTTAGGACTGTGAAAGAGGAAGAGGATGAAGACAAACTGGACCAGATTGTCAATATGATAAAGGGCATTTCATACAAGAAAACAAAGACCATAAGGTGCTGGAATTGTGGGGAAATACGGAGTTCATGTAAGTACCCTAGGTACAATAACAGTCAAGAGACTCACCAGCAGGAAAACTAGAACGGGTCGGCCTTAGGGGGGCAGCTTCGACCCGCAACTTTTCCAAAGACCCTCTCATACTTCTTTGAAATGTCGTGAAGATAGTGTATATGTGGATGGAGAAATAAATGGTAAAAAGTATACATTGTTGGTGGATACCGGAGCGACCAGGACCATTATACGACCGTCAGTTTTAAACAGCCGTAAGAAACTCTTACCAACGAGGTTGCGACTGCGGACTGCCACAGGTGAAAACGTTAACACCCATGGAGAAATCCAGATACAATTGGGGATCGGAGCAGAAAAGTTCGTCCATACTGTCATAGTTGCAGACATCGAAGAAGATGTTATATTAGGAATGGACGTAATGAATTTGCATGATATCAATTGGATTTTAAGAATAGGGTAATCAAAGTTGGCAACGAGGAGGTATTTCTTCATCCACTTGATGACAGCACTGTGCTAGCAGCCATTAAAGAAGATACAGTTGTGCCTGCGAGGAGTGAAACGATCATCGTAGCGCGGCTACAGGGAACTGTAGAAGAAGGAACGCCTGTTATGATGGAGCCATGGAACCACGACGAGGAGGTTGGCCGAGGAATCATAATTGGAAAGGAATTGGTTACTTCTGCTAAAGAAATTCCCGTGAGATTGATTAATGTCAATGACTACCCAGTGACCATCAAGAAGGAGACAAAAGTAGGAACTTGTGTACCCGTGACGTCCATAATCCGTCAGACGACAACATCAGATAATTCCAACGACAAGTTCGACCAAATGGTTGCAGTTGCAGGCCAGTCTCTAAATCAAATGGAAAAAAGAAAATTAAGGGAATTTCTTAGGCAATATCGTGATATATTCGTACCGAAAGGAGGAAAGACAGGAAGAACGACAGTTGTCAAACATAAAATTGACACTGGTACCTCTAGGCCAATTCGTCAAACAGCTCGACGATTACCACAGGCAAAGAGAGAGGAAGCTGAAAGGATTGTTCAAGAAATGAAAAAAGACGGGGTGATAGAGTCTTCTACGAGCCCATGGGTCTCTGCGGTGGTCCTGGTCAAGAAGAAAGATGGAACTACGAGATTCTGTGTGGACTACCGTTTGTTGAACAATGTTACCAAGAAAGATAGTTATCCTCTGCCTCGGATCGACGACACGTTGGACACACTGGCTGGAAGTAAATTGTTTTCTACGTTGGACTTGAAGTCTGGATATTGGCAGGTAGAAATGGATCCAGTGGACAAGGAGAAGACGGCCTTTACGACAGGATCTGTATTATGAGAATTCAACGTTATGCCGTTCGGACTCTGTAATGCTCCTGCGACATTTGAGAGGCTTATGGAAAATGTGTTGAGAGGGTTATCTTGGAAGACGTGCCTGGTGTATTTAGACGACATAATCGTTTTGGGAGAGACGTTTGAAGACCACCTGAAGAATTTAGAAGACGTTTTTAATCGACTTAAAGCTGCCCAGTTAATGTTAAACCCCAAGAAATGCCAGCTATTTCAAAGTAAAGTCAATTATCTAGGCCATATAGTCAGCAAAGAAGGAGTACCCGTGGACAAAGGAAAAATCGATTCCATTAAGGAATGGCCGGAACCAACTGATAAACATCAAGTGAGAAGTTTTCTGGGACTATGAACTTACTACCGGAGATTCATTAAGAAGTTTACAGATATCGCTAAGCCATTAACGCGACTTACAGAGGAAGCAAGGGATTTTTGCTGGGATGGAGACTGCCAAACGGCCTTTGAAACTTTGAAGAGGCATTTAATTACAGCGCCAATATTAGGGTATCCACTGCCAGAAGGAGAGTTCATCCTAGACACGGATGCAAGCAATGTGGGAATTGGAAGAGTGCTGTCGCAGATCTAAGGAGGACAGGAACGGAGTCCTTGGATATTTTAGTAAAGTGCTTTCAAAACCTGAACGAAATTATTGCGTCACGAGAAGAGAACTTCTAGCAGTAGTAAAATCAGTGGAACACTTCTATCAATACCTCTACGGAAGGAAGTTTCTAAACCGAACCGACCATGCCGCCCTTAAATGGTTAATGCAGTTTAAGAATCCAGAGGGTCAGATAGCCAGATGGATTGAACGACTTCAAGAATATGATTTCAAGATCGAGCATCGGGCCGGAGTTAGCCACAGGAACGCTGATTCTCTATCTAGAAGACCGTGTCCAGCAGAATGTTCCCATTGCAACAAAACAGAGTCAAAGGAAGCAGCAGTACTAAGAACAACAGTGGTCAACGACGAGTGGACGCCTACCAAGATCAAGGAAGAACAAGAAAAAGATCCAGTTTTACAGAAGATTCGAAAATGGAAAGAAGAAAATCGTCGACCATCTTGGCAAGAAATATCAAGCCTAGGCTCAGTAGTTAAGACGTATTGGGCCCAGTGGGACTCATTTATTCTGGAAGACAGCTTGCTTAAACGAGTAATAGAAAATGATGATGGTCCTGTGAGGAGAACATAGTTGGTGATTCCAAAGAGCAGAGTAGCCGAAGTACTTCGTCAGTTACACGACAGTCCATCAGGAGGGCATTTTGGTGTAAAGAAGACCCTTCAGAGAATTCGGGAACGATTTTATTGGATGAATAGTTCCGACGATGTGAAGGACTGGTGTAAGAAATGTACTACCTGTGCTACAAGTAACGGGCCCTACCGGAAAAGAAAGGCTCCTATGAGACAGTACAATGTTGGAAGTCCGTTTGAAAGAATAGCTTTGGATATTGCCGGGCCATTTCCAGAAAGTGACAATGGATGCAAATGCAAATACATGTTGGTGGTAATGGATTACTTCACGAAGTGGGTGGAGATCTACGCAATTCCAGACCAGAAGGCCGCCACTATTGCAGATGTGTTAATCAAAGACTGCATCAGCCGATTTGGAGTACCTCTGGAGATCCATAGTGACCAAGGAAGGAACTTTGAGAGCGATCTATTTCAAGGAATCTGTGATAAACTAGGCATGAAGAAGACAAGGACCACGGCCTATCACCCGCAATCGGATGGAATGGTGGAGCGTATGAATGGGACAGTCGGCAAGTATTTGACAAAGATGGTGTCCAATCATCAACGAGACTGGGACCAGTACCTTCCGTTCTTCGCAATGGCCTATAGATCTGCTGTTAATGAATCAACTGGGCAAACACCAACAAAAGTCCTATTTGGACGTGAGATGCGTCTACCCTGTGATCTAGAGTTTGGATGTCGACCTGGAGAAGATGTTGCTGGTGAGGATTACGTGAATGAATTACGAAGAAGAATGGACGATATACATGAGTTGGTCCGTTCTAATCTTCAGATCGCTAGCGACCGAATGAAGAAACGATACGATACCCAAGCCGAGAAGGGATGTTTCAAGGAGCACGGCAAAGTCTGGCTTTATAATCCAAAGAAGCGAACAGGTTGTTCTCCCCAGTTGCAGCAGTTCTGGAAGGTCCGTACCTCATTGTCAAGAAAATCAATGACGTTATCTACCGAATAAGCAAGATTCCTAGGGGAAAGCCGATGATAGTCCACCATAACCGGTTGGCGCCGTACGAGGAAGACCACGACGTAGATGAAGAAGTGGAAGTCAACCAAATTCGAGGAATACCTGACCTTACCTTTGAAGAGTTCATGGGTGCCTACGGAGGTACCGGTAAAGCAAGACATGGTGATACCACTGAAGAAAAGCGAGATCTTCTCGCACTTCCCGATGACTATTCGCTGGCCCATACCATCCCGGCCAGTATCAAAGACGCACGAGGGTTGGAATCCGCCTTCCGAAGGAAGTTTGGTCGAGTTGCAGAACTTCAATGCCAACTGCCAGCTCCTGGCAAAGCATTGAAACTCCAAGATGCATCACGTTACCTATTCTATCTGGTAACAAAAGACACTGTCCGTGACCAACCTACCTACCAAGATGTATGGGATGCATTAATTCAATTGAGAGAGCACGTGTTGGAGTCCGACGTGCAAAAGTTAGCCATGCCAAAGTTAGAATGCAGCCAATTAGACTGGAGAGTTATCCGAAATATGGTAAAAGAAATTTTCCAAGACACCGAGGTCCAGGTGTTAGTCTGTTGCAATCCGCATAGTTACTGGTGCGGAGAGAAGACCGTCCCCTGCCACTTTTATACAACTGGGAGTTGTAAAAGAGGGTCCAGTTGCCGATACCAGCATCCAGTTCCAGTCCTGACAAGGTTCCAGGAGGAACCATCTTTTAAGGAGGGGGCAATGTGACGAATTTCTAACTGAGGCCGGTCCTGCCCCTAGCAGTCAACAAACAACAGCGACACGTCATCGACGAGTAATGTCTCCGCTAATCCAGAAGTTTCCCGATGATAGGCGGAGACCTGCCTCAGGCCTTCCAAATGTTCTCGAAGCAGAGCCGTATCTATATAAGCGGATGATTTTTAAGCAGCAGTCAGTCAGTCAATGAACGAGCCGCGACGCGTGATATAATTGTATTCGAATCGGATTTAGTGAAATGTATTTATTAGTTATCGGAAATATGTTTAGTTAATTAAATCATAAATTTGAGTTGTAAATAAATTAGATGTGTTAGTTGGTGTTATTTGTAATTATTAAATAAATAAGCGATGTAAATAAAATAATATAAGTAAGTCTTCCTTTATTTAAATTAGTGCCTAAAAATATAAATAAATAAAATAGTAGAGTCAACCGCGTAAAAAAAAGACAATTACATCACAGTACACTTTAATAAATAAATGATTTTTATTAGATAATTATTTATTAAAGATAATTTATTTATTAAAGTATACCTTAATTTTTCCATGATTAATAGGGATAGTATGATTAAAATCATAGATTTTTGGGAAAAAATTATTTTTTTTTGAAAATTGTTTAAACAAATTAGACTGTTTACTAATTAGTAAGTGTCTAGACAAATTGCATATTTGCAATGCACAGAAAAATTACATACGAATTAAAAAAAGAACGATCAAAATATATTCAGTAGATCCCGAGATATATAAAATGATAGTAGTTTTAAGTTGCTTTTTTTAGTTTTTAAACTCGTGCATTTGTCGGCTCCCAGTTCCCCCTTTACTAACCACGACTAGTCACCAATTGAACTACATTTTTAAAAATTCATGTAAAATACCAGCTTTTTTAATATGTAAAATGACTTTTTCTACGGACAATATTTTTGAAGTTATTCTTAATGATTTTAAACTACAAAATTTCACAAATTTGGCATTAGCATTTTTGACTATATTAGATAATTTTTTTATCGTTTTTTAGTACATTTTCATAGTATCAGTTTTCTACTTTTACTTGGCATACGCAGAATTGCCCTATCTACTTTATTTTCTGTCTTATGTTATTGCAAAATAAAGGTCTCTGGGATAAACAACTAGAATAACTCTTAAGCTATGTAATAAATGGATCGGTCTCAAATTTTGAGGGTTTGTTAAGTACACCCAATACCCAACTTTGGGTAAAACACTAAAGTTATAAGGTAGTTTTATTAAAAGTTATTAACAAATAACAATTTTCACTTATTTTGCAGTTTGTGTAGCAACAAATTGACTTTTTAACTTTCAAAAATCGGCATTTTGAAGGTTTTTTATTGTTCTAAAAAATTAAATTTTGTAAATTTATGTCAACTATTTATCTTTTAAATGGGGTGCAAAAAATCGAAAAAATCGTGATTTTTGCACTAAGTTGTTAATAATTAAAATACGGACGCAAGCTCTATGCAGGAAACAGGTAGGTTTTCTTCATATAGGTCTACAATAACTAAAAAAGTAGTCAGCTACCTGGATCTTCGAGTGTCCCGGACTTGGTCTATTTCTAGCTTATTACCCTGGAGTAAAGTACTTGAAACCTAGATAAACCGTGACGACCGACAGCGACACGCAAAATAGATAAAAGGGAAAATTTACACAACAAGGGGAGTTCGTTAAACAAATGTAAACATTTGAGGCACTCAGAGCAACAGTGGCCTAACCCCAAAAACGAAGTTTTAGATAAATGCAATATTTGTCTTCGTATTTACATTATGCTTATGGGATAGCGCTACAAATTATGTAGCGCCATTTAGCCAAATATAGAGGCGGTTTTGTAGACCATTGTTAATCCGAAGATTTATTGTTGCTGCTTTTATTGATATATTAATCTAAAAATGCTCAATTTGTGGGTTAGGCCACTGTTGCTCTGAGCGCCTCATTTCGTTTAATTATAAAATTATATATTTCGACTAACCTTTTTTACGTTAGTTGTTAATAAATTCCGTTCAAGCCATTCTAAAATTTTAGTTTTAAACATCTTATTTATTTTATATACACTCACTGGCACAAACACCCGCCACTCAAAATTTTTTATTAAGTTTGTCAATTACTAACTTTATTATTTGTGCTCCGATTTTTAAGATTCTTGCTAGTTTGTTGGTACATGTATTGATATCGTTTGGTATTATTCCGGTAAAAAATAATTTTTGCTTGCATGGCACTGTACAGAGGTGAATAGAAGCCTTGTATTTTCTCCTAACTTTAAAAAATTCTGTGGAAAGAGGAATAGCTGATTTTGTTTCATCGTCCTGTCATATTTTCCCGGAGTTATCACCAAAATGTGGTTTTTGAATTACCCGAATATCTATTTTCTTGTAAGAGTTGTACCATTTTTCGTAAGTAAAGACACTGATTGACCCATAAAGCAGAGGTTGGATAGATAAGATTAGAATGGCCCGCATGCACTTCAGATCTCAATTCTTTTGTGCATTTATGGGATGAATTATTATTGAACCATTCGCAGTCATCCTAGGCTTCCAGAAAATTTGGTACAGTTATAGCCCTGATAGAGGAGTATCAGGCTATTCATTTCCCAGGCAAGGATACCACATCTTTATTCGATGCTAAACAGATTCCGAGCAGTCGTTGCTGCAAGAGGTAGACATACCCGCTATTTAATTGTTTTAATTTGTTGTTAATTTTGTTTTGTTAATTTTAGTGCGTTTGATATTTTTAATTAAATAAACCTTCAAAGCAGTGTTTTTATTTACAACTCTTACAAGAAAAGAGATATGTGGATAATAAAAAAAAACCTTAGCAATACCTCCAGTATAATACAAAATGAGTATGAAACAAAATCAGCCCTCCAATTTTTCCATAGAGCTTTTTAAAGTTTGGAGAAAAAACAACCCTATTATTTACTCCGTATAATGCCATCTTAGCAAAAAAAATTCTTACTGGAATAATAACAAACGACACCAATACATGTACCTACCAACTGATGCAAGAATCTTGAAAATCGGAGTAAAAATAATAAAGTTATAGCGTTGTTATATATTGTCAAACTTAGTCAAAAATATTGGGTGGCGGAATTTTGTGCCGGTGAGTATATACTAATTATATTTACTATCAAATAGTATTTATTTATATTTTATTCTCTTCTTCTTCTTTTGCCCTTTAATTCGTCCAATTCTAAACATAGGCTTCCCCCAGTTTCCTCCATTCGCTTCTGTTTAGTGCTTTCTGTTTCCAGTGCGTTCCTCCTATCTTTTTAATGTCGTCTCCCCATGTCATCTGGGGTCGTCCTCTTGCTCTCTTTCCTGTCCATGGTCTCCATTGTTGTATCGTGCTATTCCACCTATTGTCCGTTTGTCTAGCGTTATGACCTGCGAAGCTCCATTTTAGCCTGGTTATATGTTTATTAATAATTTAATATTTAGTATGACTTTAACCGCTGTCAGAAGAAAGCAACGTATGATTTTTTGATCCTTTAGCAGGTTGCGTTATGGTAGGGGAGCAAAGTATGCTAAATGTGCAGTCACTCGAGCGTTATGGGAACCTATTGGTTTGTGAAGAGTAGGTCTTAAAACCAAAAAAAGTTAAGTAAAGTTTTCCATTTTAGCGGGCGCTTGCCATTTTTTAATTTAATTTTCCATTTCCAACAATCGTTTTTTCCGATTATAACGCCATCTATCCATAATTCGAAAAAATGTTTCGAATAAAAGTTACTTATTTTTAAGTAAGGAATCCAAATCTGCAATAAAAAATAGGGGCTCCTATTTAAGATTTTAAAGTAACCCCCCTCCCCACCTCCGTGGGGGTCGTGTTTGGTGCCATTAGATAGATTTTTTTTTAAAATATTGAATAAGTGTATTTTACAGTTTTTTGGTCTGATGTTCATTTCGCCAAATATCGCGGGATTCATATTTAAAATAATAAATTTACCCCCCACCCCTCTCCCTGAAAAGTCGTGTTTGGTATCTTTCGATAGATTTTTAAAAAATATTGAGTAAGTATTTTTTAGTTTTTCGATCTGGCATTCATATCGCGAAATATTCGCATTTTTCTTGTGAAATTTTGGGACTCACCCATTTCCTTACGCCCGGCTCAAATCGTCAGATTTTTGAAATATACACTCTTTTGCATGTACTTAACTTACCTTATCTTAATCTGACAATTTCGAGTTTTTTTAAGGATAGATTTTTTTTTCGGGCCCCCTTAACGAACTTCTCTGTGTTAAGAGCCAATATATGGTAGAGGTACATCTGCAGGGTACCAGGTTTCTCACCATATGATAATCTGACGCGCTCGAGTAACTGCAAAATCCCCGCTTGTGCTCCCCTACCATTAGAAGCAAACATAATAATTTGTTCACTTATTTTAATATAATATAATATGTTTAAAATAGAAATAATAAAATTCCCTTGCGCGATTTTAAAAATATTATTTTAATCCGGGATCGGTCGCGCTGTTAGAAAAAATCAAACATTTTATCCTTTTCCGTGATAACTGGGTGAAAATTTTCGCAACATAGTTTTCCACCTTTAGTGCTTCGAGGAAGAGTGTAGTCATCATCAACTAGCCTATATTTGTCCACTGCTGAACGTAGGCCTCCCGTAAAAATTTCCACCTATTTCTATCTTGATCTTCTTGCATCCAATTTGTGGTGATGCGCTTGATATCATCCGTCCATCTAGTCGGTGGTTGTCCTCTGCTTCGATATGCCTCCTGCCTTGGTCGCCATTCCAGAATCTTTTTGGTCCATCTGTCATCCGTCAATCTGGCAACATGTCCTGCCCAAGCCCATTTAGCCATGGCTATTCTTTCAACTGCCTCCGTGACTCCTGTTCTTCTTCTCATTTCTAGGTTCGGTACTTTATCTCTGATGGTAATACCTAACATTGATCTTTCCATAGCGCGTTGTGTAACTCTTATTTTATTTATTGTTCTTTTTGTCAGAGTTAGTGTTTCTGCACCATATGTAAGAACCGGCAAAACACATTGGTCAAAAACCTTTCTTTTTAAACAAACTGGAATATTAGACTTGAAAATGTTATTTAATCTACCGAAGGCAGCCCATGTGAGACCTATCCTTCTTTGTATTTCAGTTGTCTGGTTATCTCGGCCTAAGCGAATCTCATGCCCTAGATATTTGTAAGCTATTACTTGGTCGATGCTATGACTCTCAATCTGAATTTTATCGCTGACTACAAGGTTGGTCATAAATTTTGTCTTTGAGGTGTTAATTTTAAGACCAATTGTTTTTGACACTTTATAGAGCGTGTGCAGCATTTTTGTAGCTTTATCAACTCTATCAGATATTAAAACGATGTCATCGGCAAATCTTAGGTGGTTCAGATCCTCCCCGTTTATATTGATTCCCATATTATCCTTTCCTTCCATTTGCTTGAACATATATTCAACAACAGCTGTAAACAATTTCGGGGAGATAGTATCACCCTGTCTAATTCCACGTTCTATTCTAAATTTCTTGGTATCTTCATGAAGTCGAACACAAGCTGTACCAGTTTCGTAGGTACTTTTAATCAAGGCGATATATCGGTAGTCAATGCGGCAGTCTGCCAATGCTCGAAGCATTTTATGATGATCTATAGTATCGAACGCCTTTTCATAATCCACGAATATAAGAAAGATAGGCTTGTTATACTCTGTGCACTTTTCTATTAGCGTTTTTATAACTTGTAGATGATCGTTTGTTCCGTATCTGGAGCGGAACCCAGCCTGTTCACAAGGTTGGTAACTATCCAGTTTGTTCACAAGCCGTTTTGTTATTATCTTCATGAACAGTTTGTATGTACGGGAGATCAAACTAATAGGTCTGTAGTTCTTCAGATCTGAAATGTCACCTTTTTTATGCATTATGGTTATTATTGCATTATGCCACTGAGAGGGAGTTACGCCTCTTGTCAAACAAACATTGAACATCTTTTTCAACACATTTATTAATGTTTCTCCTCCTTCTTTGATGTGTTCAATGACTATCCCATCTTCTCCAGGTGATTTATTGTTTTTCATCTCCGAGAGAGCTGATTTTATTTCCTCTGTTGTGATATCTGGGATGTCTTCTGAGCCTATATTTTGAACTTTTGGTATTTGACTTTGATCAGGATCTGGAAGTTCTTCTCACTTATACAATTCTGAGTAAAAATCTTGCGCAATTTTTAAAATATCTTCCTAATTGTTGTTATTTCTCCTTTTTTATTTACAAGTTTACAAATATTTTTCGATCCTTCAGTCATTTGTCGGCGCAGTACCTTTAAACTCTTATTTTTATCAATGGCTTGAGTTATGTGTTCAGTGTTGTAAGTTCTGACATCTTTTCGAATGGATTTTGTGATATCTTTGTTTAACTGTCTAAGTGCTGCAAAATTATCTGTGTATTTGTTTTTCAATTCTCTTCTTTTGTTTATAAGGTCTTTAGTAGCTTGAGTAAGTTTATCTATCTTGTTTTTCCTTTTTTCCTTATATTTGCTATGAGCGTTTCGAATCGCACTGTTTATTCGCATGTTTGTCATCTCTATATCTAATGCATTTTCATTTAGATGTTCTACTTCTTTCAGTTCTGACGTTATGAGATTCTGATAAACTACACTATCTTCTATCGATTCCCATTTATTAAAATGCCTCTCTGTTATCATTGCTGTCCTCTCTTGTCTAATGTTGATCAATATTTTTGCTCTAACCACCCGACGGTCACTCCCAACAGTGATTTTATTAATTACTGTAACATCTTGGATAATATTTTTTCTGTTTGTGATGATGAAATCGATTTCGTTTTTTTGTTATGCCATCTGGACTAGCCCACGTCGACTTACGTTGTTGGTCCTTTTTGAAAAATATGTTCATCACGTATAGCCGATGATGCAACAAAAAATTTAGTAGCATACCTCCTCTATCATTTCGCTCACCATATCCAAATAAGCCCATAGCCACTTCTGCGTTATCTTCTTTATATCCAAGTTTAGCGTTAAAATCGCCCATTAAGATTAGGTGGTGGGTTTTATCTTTTTCCATAGCTCTATTTATATCTTCATAAAAGTTTTCTATTTCTTCATCGCTATGACTCGTCGTGGGTGCATATACTTGGATAATTTTAATAGAGCATCTCTTGTTCAATTTTAGTGTGAGGTACACAACTCTTGAGCTTACACTATCTTTTTTTATAATTTTATCTAGGTGTTTCTTGTGGACGAGAAAACCTACGCCGCCAACTGCCTTATCGTCTTCTCCAATGGAATGATACAGATGCCCTGATTTTAAAACTAATTGGTTTTCTCCTTTTCTTCGTATTTCGGAAAGTCCCAGTACATCCCATTTTATGCAGTTAAGTTCTTCCTGTAATTCAATGAGCTTATCTTCAGTTGCAAGCGTTCTTACGTTATAAGTGGCAATATGCAATGTTCGTTGTCCATGGTAGCCGTGTCTATGAGAGTGTATATGAAGAGTGTAGTAATGGATATAATATGTCCAAGAGTACCGGACAGCATAACTAAATATCTGTAGAATTGACTTTTGTTAGATAAAATCAAACGACGCGACTCAAAATGTGTGTCAAAATTTTCAAGTATAATTTTTTATTATTGTGTCTAAAAGTCTTTTTGTACTCGGATATCTATGCATATCTAAACGACCTCTACATTAACCATAAATCAACAGTTTTAGGCACTTTTAGCAAAAATTAGCCCGACGTACTAGCGGAATTATATACTGTGGTTATATTTTAGTGTTTGTTCAATTTTTTGTACATATTATCTGTTATCTTTTATTTTAGAGTTTGTTCCGTTTTCGTTTATCTCTCATGTTAGAAATATATATTTTTATAGCAACTAAATAAAAATACTATGAAATAAAAATTTTTTTTAAATAGGTATTGTTAGATAAAATTGAGAGGGATAGAGGATAGATGTTAGATAAATTTAAAAGAATTTAGAGGGATTAGGTATTCTACTACTATATATCGGGTAGTACACTACACTCGAGGTTACTTGGAATCAGCAGATAGAACGAATAAACAAGAGAGCAATAACCAAGTTACTTTGCTAATAGTAACCAGATGCTCTTATCAAAAAATGTGTGGTTTAAAACCACATTTTGGTAAAACCAACATACATGTTTATAACATATTATTAAAACCAACAATCTGCCTCTGGTAGTTACTGGATGAATTGAGTAGCTCAGTAACTATTAGTGTCAGTTTCAAGTCCGAAAAAAGGAGGAGGGTTTATGTCATGAAGGGTATTCGGCAGTAACATCCTGCAAAAGCCATGAAGCGAAGGAGTGTGGAATAGATTTCCGTAAAGGCTATAGAGTTCCCTGTAAAGCGAAAGACCACAAGGGCGGTTTTTTACGGCGTTGTAAGAGCAGTAAACCTGACGAGGCATTGGTTGACTACTCCTATTTCATCTACAATTGGTTCGTACAATGCCTCGTCAGGTCAGGTTTACTGCTCTAATGGCGCCGTAAAAAAATATCCGTGAGGCTTTTCGCTAAGCGACGCGCAGTTGCGGTCTCTCCTGACCCCTGAAAAAAGTGAGCTAGGACTACCCCTAGTCGACGGAAGGGGACTCTTGACGATTTCAACGCTAAGCCCCGGCGCAAATTGAACCTAAGCGAGTCACAACCTGCGCCGGCTGGACGGGTGACCTGTGCAGTTATTTTTCTAGCGTGCCGCATATTGACCGTCGCGTCGGCTGTCGCCGTAACGAATAGAGACGGGCAAAATAAGTGCAAACGTGTAACGGTTACTATTGATACCGGTTCTCAGTGGTACTGAGTACAAATACTGATTACAAAATACTGATGTATCTGATCATTTTACTGAATTGAGTAGGCAACTAAAAAACGGTAGTTCCGTACATGTAACTAGTAACGTTTTAAAAATATCTTACAGGTCCCTAGTATCGTAGCGGTATGACTTTCGAAAACATCGAATTTGATCATAAGCGGGTGCATAAAAAGATATCTTACACTGAGTATTTTATTTCTACATACCTTTATAATAACAAGCATAAGTTAAACACTGCATTGATTGTGATTGCAGAAACGGTTCGCAAAATCAGTGCGGACATGTAACGGCTACTTTTGATACCGGTTCTAAGTGGAACTTAAAATCGGTAGTTCCGTACTTTTAACTAGTAACGTTTTAAAAATATCTTACACGCCCCTAGTAGTCGTAGCGGTATGACTTTCGAAAACATCGAATTTGATCATAAGCAGGTGCATAAAAATATATCTTACACTGAGTATTTTATTTCTACATACCTTTATAATAACAAGCATAAGTTAAACACTGCATTGATTGTGATTGCAAAAGCGGTTCGCATGTTTTAAATAAGATTTTTGCTGATTATGTATTTTCTTAAAATATTAAAAACACAACAAATACAATTCACAACCATCATTTAATTTTCAACGATAAACAAAAGTCTAATAATTATATGATGACAAGTTTAAAATTGATCGACTTTGTCGATAACAGTGTCATTAATAGGTATTTTTTACCATGAATCATTTTCCAATGATTGTGTGGATTTAGAAATACATACTAAACAATTTTTTGATCTGTATAAAGGAGATTATAATTATGACACATTATGGTATTCCTTATTTTCAAATAATATGCCCTTGTAAATGCATAACTTTGATTTATTGGCTAAAGCCACACTAGATACTTCACAAGAAATTAAAAATAATTAACATGTAAAAAATTCACTGTTTTAATCAGATATATTATATTCCCTACTATTGCAATAAAATATTAAAACGAATAAACGAAAACTTGTAGAGTAGTGCTGATTGATACAACAGAGCAATACAATGTTATTCATAAAGATAGTGTAAAATATATCGCCGCTTATTCATTTCAGATACTTCCATCTCGCAAACAAAAACACGTAAAAATATACATCTGGCGGTGAGTCACCCGTCCAAAGGCCCAGAAAACTGTACGTTGACGACAGACCTTCCCAAGCTCGACCTGCGAACGCATGAACTGATAGTAGGATGCGCAGAACGCTCTACGCAGTCCGCCGACGCAGGTTGTGTCTGGCTTGGGATCAATTTGCGCCGGGGCTAAACGTCGGAAGCATGGCAGGTAAGGGAAGGGATCTCGCTGATTTTATACAGAGGGGAAGGATTGATATACTTAATGTGTGCAAGAAACTCGTTAAGAGTTACTAAATCTAGAGATCCTGAATATGAATGCAAGTTATTATATAGTAGTAGTGCGAACGGTCATGGAGGAAATTGAATAGGTGTGAGATAAAGTGAGAAGGATCATAATAAGTGTCCAAATGGGTGCAGGTAATACCACCTCAAATATAATATGTGCCTACGCTGCACAAATAAGGTGTGAAGAACGGGCAAACGAAGAATTTTGGAATGCCCTTGATTGCGAGATGCTCGAAATTCTTGTGTACGAAAATTATTATTATGATGTGACTAAACATATTGGTAGAGAAAAAGCGGGAATAGAAAGAGGTCATGGAGTTATTGGGATAGGAATAAAGTAAATAATATAATCGACTTTGCAGGCGTGGGATTTGTCTGTGGTTAATTCATTATTTATATAGACTGAAGACTAGTATATTATCTATAGTAGCGGGAGAAGGGAAATCAGACATATTTTCAAATCTATAAAAGGAATCAGCTAAAAGAGGTTATTTACTGTAAGGTGTAAAGGATGACTGTATCACCACCGGGTGGTCAACACTAAATTTTAAAGGTGGTATGAGTACCTTAGAAAGTTGCTACATAAAGAACCCCAAAGGAGATATTGAGAATCCCAAATGAGAATGTTATGCCGTGGATAGTGAGAGATGAGGTTGTCGAGGCGGTAAATAGGATAAATAATGGTAGGGTAGTATGATATTATGGAATACCTGTGGAAGTTTGAAAGGCTCTAAGAAGAAAGGGGTTAACATTTTGTGGCAACTGATGAGCAGAATATATTAGGAAGAATGGATTACCATTGGTTGGAGAGAAAGTGTGATTCTATCATTGTATGTAGATAAAGGGGACATTCAGGAATGTAAGAACATAGAGGCATAGTTTAATATCGCATACAATGAATATTTAAAATGGAACTGTAGAGCGGAGGTTATTGTGAGAAATAGGAGAAGAAAAATTTTGGAATTATGCCAGGAAGGAACGCCAAACAGATACACTGTTTTCTTGTTAAATGGTTGATAGGCAACTGCAGCGAGAAGAAAAAAAAGCTTAGTTGGCAAAAAAAATTCAGCTACTTCATTGGCTTAATTGTATGCGTCTTGCTTTTTTATAATTTTAAAAGCTTCATTAGTTCACAATAAAATATAAATGAAGTTTATGATTAAACGACTACAATGGTGTGATTCTACAACATGTAGTTCTTAGTCGTGTGAACGATTACAATGCAATGGTGTGATATTTACAAAACAATTTTTAATTTTTTATGCTATAATATAAACTACTTAATGTGATTAGATATGGAGACGATACAGTAATTCTGTCAGATAATATTGAAGGTATCCAAATTCTGCTTGACCGTATTCACGAGGTAGGAGAGGAAATGGGCATTAAAATAAACTCAAACAAAACCAAATTCTTAGTGTTTAGTCGTGACTCAAATCCCGATGCAAAGCTTCAATTAAACGGAGTCCAAGTTGAGAAAGTTCACAAAATTACATATTTGGGAACTATGATAACGGACCAACTAGATCCAGACATAGAAATAAAATGTAGAATAGCATTGACTAAAACTACTTTTATGAAAATGAAGTCATTTCTTTGCAATAATCATCTCAATTTAGAACTAAGACAAATAATGGTTAGGTATTATGTTTGGTCCGTACTTTTGTATAGCGCAGAGTGGACGTTAAAAGTATCGATCATGAACACAATTGAAGCTTGGAAATGTGGATTCATAGACGAGTGCTGAAGATACCTTGGACAGCAAGGAAAACTAATGAAGAAGTACTAAAGAGGGTCAACAAAGATAAAGAACTACTAAAGACTGTTAAACATCGAAAAATGTCTTATATGAGACATATAGTCAGGGGAAGTCGATATAAAATATTACAACTGATCCTTAAAGGCAAAACAGAGGGGCGTAGAGGTGTAGGAAGAAAACAAGTTTCTTGGTTAAAAAACATTCGAGAATGGACTCAGATACCAAATGCAGGACAAATGTGAAGAAGAAGAAGAATAATAATATAAACTATAAATTTACACAACATTTAAAGCAAATAATTGAATTAGCAAAAACAATTATTAAAGCAAATAATAAGCAAAAACAAACAACCACCACTAGCACTAATGTTTATTAAGAGCGTAGGCGCAAAATTTCGGGCCGATGTTTTTAAATGCATTAATTTTTTCGAATCCTGAGACAACTGATAAGTATTTTTGAGAAATTTAAAAGCAGAATGAAAGATGGCATTATTACCAAAGGCCGAAAATCCCTAAAAACTTCTATACTCTTTATTTTAATAAGTTACAGGGGTGAAAAAAAAAGACAAAACTGAGTGTTATTTTTAATTTCAAATATCTCATTCAAAAGAAACTTTCTGTTTATTCAGAGTATCTTTCGGCTCTAGGTAATAATATAATTTTTCATTCTGCGTATAAATTTTTTAGAAATATTTATTAGATTTTTCAGGATTCGAAAAAATCAATGCATTTAAAAAACACTGCCATAAAATTTGCGCTTACGCTCAATAAATTGCACAGATGGCTTCATCAAATTTATTTTATAATATATTTCTTGCATAAAATTTTGGAAATAAACGGCTCGACCTATCGAGGGTTTAGTGTCAAACAACGTTATCTACATTTTTTGTGAAATAGAGATATATCTATAATCGAGTTCACCGTTTTCGACTTCATTTAGTAACAAAAACCTGTATCTCTATCTGCAGCAGATTACAAAATACATTCAACGTTAACTACCAATTGTGAAAAAATTGTTCATGTCAAAAACTTCTAAGAGGTGATAACGTTATTTCACAATGAATTTCGTGATACATCAAAAACAGTTATCGACTGTTAGCGTTTATTGACACTAATATTTTAAGCTGTAATTGTGGACAGCGTTATTATTATAATTCGTAATTGTTTGAAAAACGTCATTTTGATACTGGATAGCTAAATACATTTGTTTATTTTTGATTTGTTCGACTCTACCATCTGATTACTCATTACATGATTACATGATTACAATAATCTGATTACTCATTACATTTCTTAGTTTTGCCGAAGTTAAAAGAAAACATATATGTTATTTTCTTATTGCCGGTTAGGTATATATTTGCCGTAATTATTTAATATTTTGATTTTGTCAGTGTTTAACAGAAAAATGTCCAGTCGTAGCACAAACCTTTGTATGGCACGAAGCACTAGCGGGTCGTGGATCTTCTGCGGTAGCCTCTTGCCTTACAAATTATACAATGAAAAGTGAAGTTACTGGGAAAGACTTCGCTTTTATGTCTGAAAGTTGTTAGGGCCAAAATGTTTCTGTTTGCTGTTAAAACACTAAATATTTCAAAAATCGACAAGTTATTTTTGAGCCCAGATATTCCCAAATGGAACGTGATATGGTCCATGCCCACATCGAAAAGGCGAGTAAATGCTTGGAAATTTATGATCCATCGGGATGGTATATGTACAGTGATTAAAATGGCTTTAAAGAAATCAAAATACGAAGTAGTTGAAATAGATTAGGAAGACATTTTGAATTTTAAAGAACTTCAAATTCAAATGATTAAAAATAAAAAAACACATTGAAGGAAATGTTGTCAAATGGTTGAACATAATTTGGCTACAATATACATATTATAAAAGAAGACACTGCACACAGTTATTTCAAATATAATTTTAAATCAGACAACTTTACGAAATTAAAAATACAGAAAAGGCAACTTCGAACATTTTCACTTAACAAACTTGTGCTAAGAAGAAAATATGACAAACCGTTAACGATTCATAATAAAAAGTTAAAAGGTTTAGTAGAACTCTGTGAGCAAAAATTAAAGACCAATATCACTTCTTTTGCTAGAATCTTCAAGGAAGGAGTGATAATCACAATGAAAATGTTTAAAAAGATGAAGACGTTTAAAGATGGTACCTATAAGTATTTAGACATTTCATAAGTTTAATATATTTGTATGTTATTATAAAAATAAAGTTTTTTATTTCAATACACTTATAACATTTTTTATAATACAGGGTTAGTGCATTGGATATCTTGAAAATTTTGAGAATATCAGCCAATTTAAGTTAAAGGATATCCTGAGAAAAGAGGAAATATCAGTGAAATTTTCTCAACATTTTCTCAGCAGTGCTAACCCTGTAGTAAAACTATTATTATCAGGTGCGACGTTAACGGTTACAAAAAATATATATCGGTAATATCAAAAAGCGTTATCAGGTCAATATTAGAAAAACATTATATTTTTTTTCTGTAGAATAAAAATAACCTGTAATAATTTTTACCATTATGTCAAAGAAACCATAATAATACTATATAAATTTACAGATTTCTATTGTAATGTATTTTGCCTCCGTAATCACAAATTTGTTGGCCGATATTACGTTTCAAAACAGTTTTTCGCATTTTCTGCCACTTTATGTTTTTGTAGTTAACGTTGTTTGATACTAAACCCTCGCATGCCACTTTCCTTTGGAATTTAACCTCTTATTGTTATTCAACTTAATTCAAGGATATTGAAATTCATGGTTAATTAAATTAAAACTAAAGTTAACTAAATTTTGACAAGTTAATGCTTTAAATAAGCTTATTTAAAGATTTTGTTCGACTTATATACGTGACTCACCTACGCACCAGTTCACTTAACATTGGGGTGGTTACTTTATCAATCTCTGAAGCTTTTGTTGGATTTAGAAGATTTATTTCTCTTTTAATCTTATCCGAACTTCGATCAAAAGCGGACGTACCCAAAATGTTTCCTTGATAAACACTCATTGTCGTCATCGAATGCATATAAAACTCTAATTATGTCTTAATTAATAATATATATAATACGAACTGAGCTTTAATGTGAATCGAGACTAGTTTTTACCGTTTATAAAAATTACGAATTAAAGATTTGTGGTTATAAAAATGTCTCTTACCGGAAATAAATCTAGCAGAACTAGCCAAGTCTACAATGAAACATAACTATAGCCTGCTCCAAGTCAAGGGTAAGTGAAACCACAAATATATAATAATAATAAATTAAAAATATACAAAATAATCAAGCTCAAACATGATAACAGCCACTTAAAATCAATCAAGGTGGTTTCTATCAGAAAAAGCTAAATTACCTATATAGCATATTCAGATCTAGGTTAGCCATAAAACGATAACTCGCCAAAACATCTCAGGAAATGACATCTATAGGCGATAATCTCTTTATTGTTGTCAAGAAGACAACTTACCTAAGTACAGATTCACAAATATAAGATACTCACATTATCATAAATATTAACGTTAAGGGCGTAGGCGCTAAATTTCGCGCCAATGAGATCGAAAATTTCGAAAAATCCAAAGGAACTTTCGGCTTTCGGTGTAATAATGTAATCTTATAAAAATTAGCGCGAAATTTTGAGCTTGCCCCCTTAATAACTAATGTTAATACTTTTTATTTAGAGTAAAGTACGTACTGAAAAATACTGTTTAATATTTACTTAACTTATGAATCATTAGAAACTCATAGAACACGCGGGTGTCGTAAACAGCGTTATGATAATGCCAGAAAATCTGCTGGTAATGAGAACATTGATAGAGAAGGTAAATGAACACAAACTAAGCATATTTCTTTCTTTTGTAGTCCATAAAAAAGTACAACAATGACTGTAAAACAGCTTCGAAATATAGGCAACTAACACATACATATAGACATTATACAATATGGTGAAAATAAAAGGAATAAATTCGTTATTTTGTAAGATGGGGACTTTGGAAAAATTCCGAAACAGGTCGATATTTATTTTTAAATTGTAATTTTTTGGTATTCATATCATACTAGTGGCGTCATTCATCTATGCGTGATGAGGTAATCAATATTTTTTAAATGAGACTAGGGGTCGTGTGCTAGCTCATTTGAAAGATTATTCTCAATTCTCAATTCAGTATTATAAACATTAACATATTTATTTTTTGATAAAAAACTTTTTGGATTCAATTAATTGACAAAAGAAGAATTAGTTGACAAAATACATTTTACTACATTCAGAAATCAGAAAAAGAATTTTATTTCACAAACAAACATTGCTTTTCGCTTAAATTAAATGCCAAGAGGCAGGTGGGTGGCAGCTTGAACATTGAATTTGAGCGAAAAGCAATGTTTATTTCTGAAATAATAATGTTTTCTGGTTTTTGACAGCAGTGAAATGTATTTTTATATAATTAAATTACATTCTTTCTTCTTTTTTCTCAATAAATTTTAATTAATATTTTTTGTCCGATAAAAATACAATTTTTAATAAAAATTAATTTAATTTAAAATTAACTTAAAATTTTTTAATCAATAAAAAAATTAAATTTTTTAAATTGAATTATAATTTTGCAAAGCCTCCCATTTTGCAATTATTAAAATAGGTGTAAATATAATATTCGAAAGCCTTATTGCCCGAGACATCAATTAAAAAAAGATCAACTTCGTATGACACGAAGCCGAGAAAATGCAATTTTTGGGGAGCGTTGTGATTTTTAACTCGCCGATAATACCACCATAATTTAAAAAAATTCCGGAGGCTCTCATGGTAAACCGATTTCAATTTTTCAAGGTGCGTTTATACGATTGAACCTTTCGCTATAGGCAAAAAATGCCTAGTTAAGCCGGATTTATGTTATAACCGGGACGGAGCACGTTGAAGGATCGGCTGACATGAAAAGCATTGACTGATTTATCTTACGACGGAACGGGGCGAGACCGGGAAATGCCGAAGATGTGCGATTTCTATTGTTCTGCGCGCCGTGCCGTCCACGTCCCGGTGTAACATAAATCAGCCTTTAAACTGCTTATTTTGTGCTTGGCCATAGCCACCTTTACTTAACAAGCCATGAAATTGAAACTTGGCAACATCTAATGGTAGACCGGTTAAGTCTGTCAGTTCTCATTTGTTTGTATACAATATTCACCATATTTACAGAGAAACTGAAAAATTTTACAATGTTTCGTGCTACAAATTATAAAGAGCTTTAAAAGGTATGTTGTGGTATGTTATTAAGATGATTCTAGTTCAAACTGATTGTTTTTTGCAGTAAAGGAGAGACAACTGGAGCATATTACTATGATTATTTGCAAAGGGATGGTGTGTGCTTAGCAACGGATTCAGTAAAATGTATTTATTATCACGTTTGTTTAACATATGAATTTATTATTAACAATCCCAATCTTAAAAAATTATTTTTGCAAAACAATTATTGTCACTTGATGTTATTATAACCTTTGGTAATGAAAAGTTTACAACAGCATAAAGGATTTCACTTAAATTTTGAATTTTAGTGTGAACGTAGGGAAAATGCTATATAAATTATGTGTAATATTGTTTTAAATAATTGTACAAAAATAGCAGCCATCAAAGTAATGAATCTTCAAGAAAGTATAAAAAGAAATATAACGATAAGGGTGATAACAATAAAGAAAGTTATCTACTCTAAACCCCAACAATGCACATCAAACATTGTCAGCAATTGTTTTTATAGTTATTTCTAGTGATATTTTGCATATAATGTAAAATAAATTATTATTTATTTAAAATAAAGTATTTTCCACATTTTCTTGTCATTGTTTTTTTTTTGTATAATAAACGTTACTTACAAGGAATTACTTTTAATTTGATTTTGTAAAAGCTTCTAGTTAATATATTTTCCTGTTCGACTCAAAAAATACTATAAATTTTACTTGAATTTGTAATTTAAAATCGTGGTTTCGAAAGTGGTAGTCCGAAAATCAGACTACCGACGTCATCAATTGCGACGTTGTCTTTTTCTCTTTATGGCTTTTAAAGTAAAGGTGTCTATGGCTTGGCATAATTTTGTGAAACAATCTTTTTGCGGACCGTGGATTGCAAAATTATTATGTGAAATCTATTAAACCAATCCTAACAAAATTTATTAACACTAACAAATTTCAGTCATATTCCATATAAAGATTTTCTGGGCAGAATATAAAGACTGCAATTGATGTATAAGAGGTTGAGACAATTTAAAGGTAAAGCTCCATTTTTTACACGCTTTACTCATTTCTTTATATTTCTTAAGGAGAAAGGCACAAAATGTCGTCTGTTATACTTTTCAATGTATTTTAAATGTATTAACTTTTTTCGTTATTTTGTAAGCTGGCGACTTTGGAAAAATTCCGAAAGAGGTCGATATTTATTTTTAAATTCTAATTTTTTGGTATACATATCATACCAGTGCCGTTATCCATCTGGGCGTGATGACGTAATCGATTATTTTTTTAAATGAGACTAGCTCATGTGCTAGCTCATTTGAAAGGTTATTCAATTATCCATTCGGTATTATAAACATTAACATAATTATTTTTTGACAACAAAACCTTTGAATTCAATTAATTGACAAAAGAAGATGAATTTATGCCATTTATTTAATTCAGAATACATTTTACTACTTTGAGAAATCAGAAAAAATGTTTATTTCACAAACAAACATTGCTTTTCGCTTAAATAAATGCCAAGAGGCAGGTGGGTGGCAGCTTGACTATTGAATTTGAGCGAAAAGCAATGTTTATTTCTAAAATAATCATATTTTTCTGGTTTTTGACAGTAGTGAAATGTATTTTTAAATAATTAAATTACATTCTTTTTTCTTTTTTCTAAATAAGTTTTAATGATTATTTTTTGTTACATAAAAAAATTTTTAATAAAAATATTATTAATTTAATTTAAACTTAATTTAAAATTTTTAAATTATTAAAAACATTAAATTTAATTAATTTAATTAAAATTAAAATTGAATTAAAATTTTGCAAAGCCTCCCATTTTGCAATTATTAAAATATGTGTTTGTAAATATAATATTCGAAATCCATTTTGCCCGAGACATCGATTAAAAAGAAGATCAACTTCATATGACACGAAGTGAGAAAATGCAATTTTTGCAAAAACACCAAAATAACTTTAAAAAATTCCCTAGGCTCTCTTGGTTAACCGATTTCAGTTTTTCAAGGTGCGTTTATACGACAACCTTTCATTACAACGTTCAACATACGATTTTTGTTACAACAGGGACCTGGACTGGACGGAGCACGTTGAAGGATCAGCTGACATGAAAAACATTTACTGATTTATCTTACGACGGTACGGGGCGAGACCGGGATATGCCGATGACGTGCGATTTCTATTGTTCTGCGCGCCGTGCCGTCCACGTCCCGGTGTAACAAAAATCAGCCTCTAAACTGCTTATTTTGTGCTTAGCATAATTTTGCGAAACAACCTTTTTGCATACCGTGGATTGCATAATTTTTATATGAAATCTATTAAACCAATCCTAGCAAAATTTAGCGCAAGTTTCAGTCATATATGACGTATAAAGTTTTTCGGGACGGAATATAAAGGCTGCAATTGATGTTTAAGAGATTGAGAAAATTTAAAGATAAAGCTCCATTTTTTACAAGTTTTACTCATTTCTTTATATTTCTTAAGGGGAAAGGCACAAGATGTCGCCTGTTAAAATTTTCAATGTATTTTAAATAATGTATTCATTTTTTTTAATCTTGAGAAACCTAATATATATTTTTGAAAAATTTAAACACGGAATGCAAGATTACGTTATTACCGAGGGTCGAAAGTTGCTTAGAAAAAAAAAGTTTCTTTTAAATGAAATATTTGCAATTAAAAATCACAGTAAATATTCTCTTTAATTTTTATTCCTGTTACTTATTAAAATAACCATTATACAAGTTTTTAGAGACTTTCGGCCGTCAGCAATAATGTAATCTTTCATTCTGCATTTAAATTTTTCAAAAATATTTATTAGTTTTCTGACGATTCGAAAAAAATGAGTAGATTTAAAACAGATTGAAAATTTTGACAGATGACATTTTGCGCCTGTCCCCTTAAACATTAAGTATTAAATTTTTAAATTTCTAGCTAGTCAAATATTATGGTAAATTGAAAAACGAAACTTTTTCTTGTTATAATCGATTCTTGTAGGAGCAATATTTGACTTATAGGCGAAAATGTAGACCCAAATAGCAAAAATTTTCGATTATTTTAGGTTTGTTAAATAAAAATTAAGTACAATGTTTGTGACTGGCCCATTAGTGTAGGAAACAGAGGTTGAACCTTGCAAAATGGACACAAGTACGGTTTTATTTTTTTTCTGGTAGATCAAGGGGTGCTTATTATAAGACTAACTTTTTCTGAAAAAATTTCGCCCCGGAACTCCCTTTTTCACCCCTTTAAAGGGGGTAATTTGTGGTTTTTGCGGAACGTAGCCCTTCCTGTACCTTTTACAAAAAAAAATTTTTATAGAAATATGAAGAGGACTATATTTTCTATGATTTATTTCCCGACAGCATATGTCTATCATCCACCTTTTAGCGGGGGTGGCGCCCCAAAGTTGACAAGTTTTTAAAAAAGATGTTTTTAAAAAAAATATATTTTTCCCTAACTGTAACGGAAATTAGGAAGAAATCCTGCGATAATTATTCACAACTAAGTGACTGATTTTTTGGTATAGGTTTCACTTAAGGGTAATTGGCCTATTTTTAATTACAGGGTGTTACATTTTAAAAAACCCATTTTTATACCATCTGAACCGTTTATGCTAGAGTAAAAAGACTTTCAGTGATTACCCACGTACTGGTGCTATTTACAAATTTGTATAATTTACCCCCATTTTTTCCTCGGAACCACCCAAAAAAAAGAAGAATTAATAAATAAAGTGATTTTCTTGAAATCCTTCACACACAATGCCCTTTATTAATATGCTTCATATATAATTTTGTGCACGTTATTATTACCCATGCATGGACACCAAAAGCGATTTCCTAGTGCAACCCCTGTAGCCAAAAATAAATAAATAAAATGGGGGTTGAAACTTATTTTTTGTTTTTTGCTTTTTGATCCATACGGGCATATGCTTCATCAATAGTGCTTTTCAAAAATATATATGGTTATTGCAACATTCCTGCGTAAACCACCCCTATCCTTGAAAATATACTGCAGAAACTACCCCTCTCCCTTGGCGAGCATGTTTTTACGATTTCCTCATTACTTATGCATTATTCTTAAACAAAACTTATACAAGGTTAAAGATCACTATTTACTCTAAAAATTAGGTTCTATTCATTTTTTTCGTATTAGCAACCGTTACGGCACAGTGGCGCCGTAAACTTCGTGATATGCTTGGCGGGCTCCAGTTTTTGTTTTTTATTTCGTCACTTGTTTGTTTTATTGATAAAGTACTTATGTAAAATAAAACAACACAGTGTAAGCTACAAATTATGACCTATACACATTTTACATTCTTTGCCCCCCAAAGCCACAGTGGTGGCCCAAAATCAATTTTTGCATATTTTCGCCACATACACACATTTTATTTCATTAATGCTACCTTAATAGCACAATATTCACCCTTAAGTGGTCGCTAAGCAGTGGCGAATCCAGGGAGGGGTGATGGGGGCGATCACCCCCCCTCAAACCAAAAGTGATATTATATTTAAAGATTATAAAAATATTCATTTATTTTTATAGAAATACTTATATTATTATTTTTATAATGATGGCGTCCTTTTTATGTTTTAGCGACAGTGGCGGATCCAGCATCGTTAAGGGGCGTGCCAATTGGCTAAATTTCTATAAAAATAAATGAATATTTTTATAATCTTTAAATATAATATTACTTTTGGTGTGAGAGGGGGGTGATCGCCCCCATCACCCCTCCCTGGATGCGCCACTGCTTAGCGACCACTTAAGGGTGAATATTGTGCTATTAAGGTAGCATTAATGAAACAAAATGCGTGTAGGTGGCGAAAATATGCAAAAATTGATTTTGGGCCACCACTGTGGCTTTGGGGGGCAAAGAATATAAAATGTGTATAGGTCATAATTTGTAGCTTACACTGTGTTGTTTTATTTTACATAAGTACTTTATCAATAAAACAAACAAGTGACGAAATAAAAAACAAAAACTGGAGCCCGCCAAGCATATCACGAAGTTTACGGCGCCACTGTGCCGTAATGGTTGCTTATACGAAAAAAATGAATAGGGCCTAATTTTTAGAGTTAATAGTGGTCTTTAACCTTGTATAAGTTTTGTTTAAAAATAATGCATAGGTAATGAGAAAATCGTAAAAACATGCTCGCCAAGGGATAGGGGTAGTTTCTGCAGTATATTTTCAAGGATAGGGGTGGTTTCCGCAGGACTGTTGCAATAACCATATATATTTTTGAATAGCAGAATTGATGAAGCATATGCCTATATGAATCAAAAAGCAAAAAACAAAAAAAAAATTTCAACCCCCATTTTATTTATTTATTTTTGGCTACAGGGGTTGCACTAGGAAATCGCTTTTGGTGTCCATGCATGGGTAATAATAACGTGCATAAAATGATATATGAAGCATATTAATAAAGGGCATTGTGTGTGAAGGATTCCAAGAGAATCACTTTATTTATTAATTCCTCTTTTTTTTGGGGTGGTTACGGGGAAAAAATGGGGGTGTATTATATAAATTTGTAAATACCACCAGTATATGGGTAATCGCTAAAAGTCTTTTTATTCTAGCATAAACGGTTAAGATGGTATAAAAAGGGGTTTTTTAAAATGTAACACCCTGTAATAAAAAATAGGGCAATTACCCTTAAGTGAAACCTATACCAAAAAATCAGCCACTTATTTTTGAAAAATTGTCGCAGGACTTTTTCTTAATTTCCGTTGAAGTTAGGGAAAAATATATTTTTTTTAAAAACATCTTTTTTAAAAACTTGTCAACTTTGGGGCGCCACCCCCGCTAAACGGTGGATGATAGACCTATGCTGTCGTTAAATAAATCATAGAAAATATAGTCCTCTTCATATTTCTATAAAAAAAAATTTTTGTAAAAGGTACAGGAAGGGCTACGTTTCGCAAAAACCACAAATTACCCCCTTTAAAGGGGTGAAAAAGGGGGTTCCGGGGCGAAATTTTTTCAGAAAAAGTTAGTCTTATAATAAGCACCCCTTGATCTACCAGAAAAAAAATAAAACCCGACTTGTGTCCATTTTGCAAGGTTCAACCTCTGTTTCCTACACTACATATCATCATTATTATTACAAGTTATAGCCTTAAATATTTTCAGCAAACAAGTAGATAGCCCGATCAAAGAACAATCTGACCCAAAAAAAATAAAGGAAGGATGAAAATTTGGAAATGGGTAGTTGAAATTTTCTATTATTATATAAGAAAAAGTTAACAATTCTACATCACCTCCATTTCACAAAAATGGAGGGCAATACCCCTTCTCGGGGGTGATAAATATACATTCAAAATAAATACGGCATTGGATAAAATGACCAATCCTAAGAAAGTTTTGTTCTATAGAGTTTTTAAATAAATATTTTTTGAATTATCTGCGAGTGAATATGTTTATTTTTAACAAAGAAAAACATGCTTTTGGATGGTTTTCGCAACTTTTGGATGGTTTTCGCAAATAACTCAAAAAGTAAGTATTTTATCGAAGAAACTATTCTTGGTAAAAATATAGCTCATAAAAAATAAAAAGAATGCTGTAAGCATAAAGTCTGTATAACCAGTAGAAGCGGAGTTGTAGCTAATGAAAAGTAAGTTTTTATTCGTCCAATTTCAAATCGAATATTTCAAACTGAAATAACCAAAAAAACGAGCACTTTCCTAGGAAAACTCATTACAACGTTTTTAAAGTGTTTAAAAAAGGTTTGTTTTTATTAAAAAAAACTTCTAACATTAAACGTAAGTGAGTTACGCTCAAAATAATGATGGTCGCTTTTATTTTTTAGTAAAAAAATCGCATAACTTACCCTCTAATTAGCACCCCAAATAAAATTATTCGTTACCACTTCACAAGGTATTTAAGTTTTATTTATTCAGCAAATCCATTGATTTAATGAGTTTCTTCCTGTATTCAACCAATGCCCTCAGCTTAAGGCTAAACACCTTAAACATGATATTAACATATGGGTTACAATTGCAACACCAGAGTTATTAACATCAAACAATTACATTTCAGTTACTAACTTTTATGATTTAAGTGTTGTCAGACTTACAATAATTTAAATAAATTAACAACTAATACATACTAATAAATACAAATCTTTCAATCACTATTATTTGCATAAATTAATTTGATCAATAAGGTATGTTAGTGTAGAATTTAGGAAGCATTCTTGCATCGGCATCATTTAGTTTACTTGTAACCTTGACCTGATGATGTTATGCAAGTTTTAGAGAGCGAAACCGGTCGTCGGAGTAAAACAAAAAATGATTGCGGGTACGTCTATCTTTTAATTAATTCACCATTAACTTGCATATTTAACCCATTCAACATTAAAATAAATCTACTTACAAACAACTTAACAAGGTAAAGTTTTACAATTCTATGGTTTGTTTTTTAACCAAGATGAGTGATTCAAATTTACCCCGCTGTATTGCTTGTTTGTAATAGGTCCAACCGCAGGCAAGTTTACTCCACTGTTATAAAATTTTGACACTAGTGACATTTCATAGGTTAAAAGTTATATCGGCGATTTTTGTGTTTTCTGTTTTATACCTTTAATTTTTAGATTTTCAGTCTGCTTTTATATAAAAAGCAGATGTTTTTGGAACTCTTTAGCGACGCATTAATTTAATATAATATTTATGGATTACCGTTGAGGGCCGACTAGATCAACCAAAAAAGAAGATGTATTTGGTTATTATTCTAGTGACTTTCTTGGGTGTGAATCTGTCTTTTTAGTTTACTGCTCCTGGTTAAAAAATAAACTATAGTAGTGTAGGAAACAGAGATTGAACCTCGCAAAATGGACACAAGTCCGGTTTTATTTTTTTTTCTTGTATATCAAGGGGTGCTTATTATGAGACTAACTTTTTCTTAAAAAATTTCCTCCCGAAACCCCCCTTTTCATCCCTTTAAATGGGGAAATTTGTGGTTTTTACGAAACGTAGCCCTCCTGTACGTTTTGTGATAAATTTCCTTAATAGTAAAATGAAGAGAACTTTATTTCCTACCATTTTTTTTCCGACAGCATATGTCTATCACCCACCGCTTAGTTGGGGTGGCGCTCCAAAGTTGACAAATTTTAAAAAAAGATGTTTTAAAAAAATATTTTCCCTAACTGTAACGAAAATTAAGAAGAAACACTGCGGCAATTAATCACAAATAAGTGGCCAATTTTTTGGTATAGGTTTCATTTAAGGACAATTGCAAATTTTTTAATTAAAGGGTGTTACATTTTAAAAAAACCCCTTTTATAATTTTTTACACTCCATTTTTTTTCCGGAACCACAAAAAAAGGAGAATTAAAAAAGAAATTGATTTTCTTGGAATCCTTCACACACCATACCCTTTATATTTTATGCACGTTCTTATTACCCATGCATTAACACCAAAATGGTTTCTTAATGCAACCCCTGTAGCAAAAAAAAAATAAATAAAGGGAGGATTGAAAAAACTTTTTTTTTTTTGCTTTTTAACCAAAATGGACATATGCTCCATCAATAGGGTTTTTCATAAATATATATGATTATTGCAACATCCCTGCGGAAACTACCCCTATCCTTGAAAATAAATGCAGAAACTACCCCTATCCCTTGGAGAGCAGGTTTTGACGATTTTCTCATTACCTATGCATTTTTTAAAACAAAACTTATACAGAATTAAAACCACTATTTTCTCGACAAATAGCATTTTTTCTTATAAGCAACCGTTACGGCACAGTGGTGCCGTAAACCTCAGAAATGCTTTGGCGGGCTTCAGTTTTTGTTTTTTTTCCGTCACCTATTCATTTTATGAATAACGTACTTATGGAAAATAAAAGAACACACTGTCTGTTACACATTATGATCTATGCATATTTTATTTTCTTTACACCCTAAAGCCACAGTAGTGACACAAAATCAATTTTTGATTATTTTTTTATTAATTCTCCTTTTTTTTTGGGGTGGTTCCGGGAAAAATATGGGAGTGCATTATAAAAATTTGTAAATAACACTAATACATGGATAATCGATGAAAGTTTTTTATTCTATCTTAGGCGGTTCAGATGTTATAAAATGGGTTTTTTTTTAAATGTTACACTGTAAAAATTAAAAAATTTGCAATTGCCCTTAAATGAAACCTATACCAAAAAATCAGCCACTTATTTGTGATTAATTACCGCAGGGTTCCTTCTTAATTTTTATTACAGTTAGGGAAAAATAATTTTTTTAAAACTTTTTTTTTTAATTTGTCAATTTTGGGGCGCCACCACCGCCAAACGGTGGGTGATAGACATATGCTGTTCTGAAGAGACAAATATACTGCTCTTCATTTTACTATTAAGTATTTTTTTTTGCAAAACGTACAGGAAGGGCTACGTTTCGCAAAAACCACCAATTACCCCCTTTAAAGGGATGAAAAGGGGGTTCCGGGGCGAAATTTTTTTAAAAAAGTTAGTCTTATAATAAACACCCCTTGATATACGAGAAAAAAAATAAAACTGGACTTGTTTCCATTTTGCGAAGTTCAACCTCTATTTCCTACACTATATATAGGGTGAGGCAGATAAAGTGCCTATTAGAAATATCTCGAGAACTAAAGGCAACTGAATTATGAAAATTGAAATAAGGGGGTTTTGAAGCCTGATCTATTTAATGAAAATATTTTCATCGATTTGGTACTTCCGGTTATACCGGAAGTTGCTTATAACTTCGTTTTTTTAAATGGGACACCCTGTATATTTTTACATTTTTGGATTCTCCTCGATTTCTTCTTTCTTAAAATATAAGGTTTTACAACATTATATAGGGTAGGTTAAAGGATAATTACGTTTTCTTATTAATTTCGTAGCAATATTCACACCCTGTAGGATTGTAGTAGTTTGACATAATAAACTCTATTTATGTTCAAAGGATTTTTAATATAGTCTACTTTTTTTAACAATTATTAGTGTAGCTAAATTTTTAATTTTAGTATACAGGGTGGGTCGAAACTCGGAATGAGTATTTTCTGAGTTTTCTTAAATGGAACACCCTATATTTTAGTATTGTAATGAAATGATATTCCATGGTACTTTTTTACTTCTTAAGCATTCCCTATACCTAACTGCTTTAATTTGTGCTTAATTGTTAATCGCACCAACAATCTTAACTTCGATGGTATTTTGATAGTTCAACCATTATTGACAATTTTAAGTATAAGTCTAGATTAATATGTATTTATTTCCAAAAAATTATTTCTTATTGAATATTTTCACGGCCAACCTAATACAATGTCACCTATTTTGTGTTGCATTTAATGTTTGACTTGAATCACCAATAACCCACGAATTAAAGCAGTTAGGTATAGGGAATGCTTAATAAATTAAAAAGTACCATAAAATAACATTTCATTACCATACTAACATACAGGGTGTTCCATTTAAGAAAACTCAGAAAATACTCATTCCGAGTTTCGGCCAATCCTGTATACTAAAATGAAAAATTTAACTGTACTAATAACTCTTAACAATAGTAGACTATATTAAAAATCATTTGAACATTAATAGAGTTTATTATGTCAAACTACTACAATCCTACAGGATGTGAATTTTGCTACGAAATTAATAAGAAAACGTAATTATCTTTTAACCTACCCTGTATAATAGTACAAAAGCTTATATTTTAAGAAAGAAGAAATCAAGGAGAATCCAAAAATGTAAAAATATATAGGGTGTCCTATTTAAAAATACGAAGTTACAATCAACTTCCGGTATAACCGGAAGTAGCAAAGAGACCAAAATATTTTCATGAAATAGTTTATACCTCAAAACCCTTGTATACCAATTTTGATTATTTTGTTAGCTTTGGTTCTCGAGATATTTGTAATAGGCCCTTTATCTGCCTCATCCTGTATACAGGGTGTTTCATTAATAATTGTCCATATAGTAACTGGAGAAACCTTAGCACAAAATACGAAGATTTAACCTAAAACAAATAAAATGTGGTTCCATACTGAGTTACAGGGTGTTTTATCTAAAAATTTAAAAAATATTTTTGCTCGGCATTTTAAAACTATTCAACATATCCTTTTTATACTTGGCAGGAAGTACAGGTACTGTACAAACTACTAAATTGTGTTAAACAAACGTTTCTGGCTATTACCAGAGGCGTACGACGGGGGAAAGTGAATGGTTGACCCTTTCCAAATTCTACGCCACTGACGGAATTTCTATTTTAGTTCAATTTTTGGATTCTCCAATACTTTATATGAAAATAATATACTCTTTATTTGTAACGATAAAGTCATTAGTTTTCGAGATCTTTGAAGTAAAAAATGATACTACACGGTTATTTTGATTAATGTATTATGTCGCTTCGTTTTTAATTTCAAATATCTCGAAAACTAATAATTGTATCGTTACGAATGAAGAGTATATTATTTACAAAAAAAGTATTGGAAAATCAAAAAATTACCCTAAAATAGCAATATCGTCAGTGGCGTAGAATTTGGGAAGGGTCAACTAGAAACTATCCCCTGTCGTACGCCTCTGGTAGTAGCTAGAAAAGTTTATTTATCTAAATTATTAGGGTTTACAGTAACTACACTTTCTGCCAAGTATGATAAGGATACGCCAAATAGTTTTAAAGTACTGGGTACAAATAACTTTTAAATTTTAATCATATGAATCATATCATTTAATCAAAATAACTGTGCCGTTTCATATTTAACTGCAAATATCTCGAAAACTAATGACTTTATCGTTACTAATGAAGAATATATTATTTACGTAAAAAGTATTGCAGAATCTAAAAATGGCACTAAAATAGTAATTTCTCCATTGGCGTAGAATTTGAAAGGTTCAACCATTCACTATCCCTGTCGTACGCCTCTGGTAATAGTTAGAAACGTTTGTTTATCACAATTTAGTGGGGTGTATAGTAGTCGCACTTTCTGCCAAGCGTGAAAAGGATACGTCGAATAGTTTTAACATGCTGAGCAAAAATAATTTTTAAATTGTTAGATAAATCACCCTGTAACTCAGTAAGGAACCACATTTTATTTAAGTGTTTTAGGTTAAATCTTCGTAGTTTGTGCTAAGGTTTCTCCAGTTACTATATGGACAATTATTAATGAAACACCCTGTATAGATTTACTTTGGGAAATTATATTTTTGCTACGAATAAGTAAGTATCTACTAAAAACTACCAACACGTTCTTGTTTATAATCCCCACAAATGTAACGATATAGCATTAAATGCCTTGAATCTTAAAAGCTGCATTACCTAGAATTCGGTCCTGCTTGTGTTGGCTGAAACCTTAAAAAAAGAACGCAAACGCCACACTGAATTCAAAAGAGTTTTCATTTGAGTATTGACTGTAACAATCCATTGAACCATCTAATCTAATTTAAGTAGAACTCGCTGCGTCCCAGAGAGCTCAGATTCCGTTACTGTTTGTTCATTTGTTGCTTCGAATAAAAGCAAAATGCGAACGAAATACTTTTAATCAACTATTTTACAGTTTTGTGTGAAGGTTCTCTGGAATAATCTCAAACGTTACGGATTAAGTTTAGTAGAATGACTTGAAAGCAATCGTACTGAGAAAACTGTAAGACGTAGGAAAATCGGAAAATAGCTAATATTAAGACACATTCTTACTTACATTCTTACAAATTTGGTTTATCATATTCATCAATCTGGAATTATTAGACGCAAGCACAGAAATCAGAGTTCTACATAAAAACAGGATGTCGGAATCAAGGATAGTAAGAATAGCCAGGGACAAGTCACCGTCATGCAAAATAAGGGGTCTAGGACGTTTCATCGCCGCCGTTTCGATGCCGCCAGTTCGATGCCGATGCCGGCCGATTCATCGCCAGTCAATTAATCGCTATCTGATATATTTCCGAATTTTCGACAGTTACAATTATTAGTTATTTTTAGTATTAATTAGGAATTCTAGGAAATGCGAGATATGACGGCGATGAAATGGACTGGCGATGAACCGGCGGCATCGAAACGGCCGGCGATGAACCGGCGGCATCGAAACGTCCCATTCCGAAAATAAGTATAGGATGTCGAAGGAAAAGATGGAATGACAATTTACGGACAGAAAGAAAGGCACCATTAAAGAAAAACAGGCAATACTGAATACACAAAATAAAAAGAAAAAGAAAATAAAAGAAAATGAAAAAGAAAAAGAAAAAGAAAAGAAAAAGAAAAAGAAAAAAAAAAGAAAAAGAAAAAGAAAAAGAAAAAGAAAAAGAAAAAGAAAAAGAAAAAGAAAAAGAAAAAGAAAAAGAAAAAGAAAAAGAAAAAGAAAAAGAAAAAGAAAAAGAAAAAGAAAAAGAAAAAGAAAAAAAAAGAAAAAGAAAAAGAAAAAGAAAAAGTGGTTTATTGTTTATATCTTTACCGTAAATGCCGGTCAATTTTGACCGGTTGTATCTCAGGAACGTCTCATCATATTTAAATTTTTTTTCTTTTAAAAGAAGCTTCCTGCCACTATTTTACCAATACCGTTTCACGATTTAATTTAATTAATTTAATGTTTCCCGAGATATTCTATTTGTTTAAAAGCCAAAAAATTGTTTATAATTTTAAAATATTCCTGAGGCCGCTTAAATAGACCAATTTCAATTCCTTAAAGTGTATCAGATAGGTACAGTGTCTTTTTATACAAAACTCATAGTAATTGTTATGCGTTATAATTATTGTGCTTATAATAGCGACCGTAAATTTTTAATTAACAATTCAATTGTTGCTAAACTGTTTATTCAATTTCGATCGGCTTCTGAAATTATAATTTATACGAAACCATCTTTTACATTACCGAGTTATTTAAATATTAATGAATAATTACATATCTAAAGTTTTAGTTAAAAATAAAAATTTTGTTTCAAAAACCTTCATTTTCCAAAAAATACGTTTCTATGCAGAATTGAATTACGGTGAATTTTTATTTGGGTGTTTTCGGTGTAAAGTTAAAATCTTTGGAGTTATAGAGCAAAAATTTAAAAAAAAAACACGATTTTCGGGCGCCATTTTGTTTGTGAAAAAAGTAGCACACTATCTGCGGACTTTGCATACCTATATTATTAATATATACAATCATAAGATTCGATTGCAGCAATAAAATTGCTGGTAAATAATTTTTCCTTGTATTTTGCTAATTAGCCCAGAGTAATATAAACAAGATGTCATGTACGGTCTGTACTTTTGTATGGATCCGAAATTTACATTTTGCACGTCGATACCAGGAATAATAATCGAGGCATTTGAGTATGGTTGCATTGAAGAATAATCTGACAGAAACGCTCACGAAGAAACTAGAATCAATCGAGATGTGAGTGTACCGACGTATTCTTCGTATATCCTGAACCGAACATATCACCAACATAGGGAATTGCCATGTTAATAGCCAACGTTCGCAACAGACAAGGCACTTAAAAAAGAAGAAGAAGAATAATCATGATACCGAGGACCGGGAGAATCAGAAACTAAAAAGTTCTTGAGGAACTGGATATCAACTAACTCTCTTAAATATCATTGATAGACGTATACTGGATGTTTTGGACATATATTACAATCGGAGTACCAAGACATGACTTCCTTCGGCTAATTCTGAATGGTAAAATCGAAAGAAAGAAATGGATATGGCGGAATAGACACACCAGGTTAAGAAATTTGCGGCAGATTTAACAGTAGACAATAGCAATTGCGACACTTAGCTTAAGAGCAAGGTCAATAAAAATATAGAGTCCTATGAACAGGGCACCCTAAGAAGAAGATCGAAAAACCTTGATTGCTATTATTCTTAAAGACTTCATCATTCGACTAATTTTATTAGGCTTTGTTACACACATACACACACACACACTACTTATAAAGCACACTTCGCCGGTCCGGAATAAGAATGACGTAACTGCAAAAAACCAAATTTCTGAGGAGAGCAAAAAACCGATTTTTAAATATTTAACTTTCGGATGACCAAGAGGGGTAAATTTCCACCCCAATGCATGTTTTTATTTAATAAATTCAGAAAAATATTCAATTTTAAACTAACTATTTTTTTATTTGACTTTAATACCATTCTAGATACCCCTATTTCTTGTAATTAAAAAATTCCCTATATTTAACGAATAATTTTTTTTTCTGAATTTGGTGTCAAAGACGAACTCCCTTGGCCTTCCATATTCCAATTTTATATTAAGTAAATACCATCTAGTATGTGGAATTTTAGGTAAGAAACATTCCAATATTGAAAAAAAATGGTCTTTTAAACCTCTGGTGATGTAAATTAGTGTCGATTTTAAAATTTCTTTAGTTCTTAGTTCAGAATGATGATTCCTGTCTTTGTTCAGTTGTAATTGAAAATATATTTTACTAATGTTTATTTATAATGCATTGATACAATAGTAACATTAAAGTTACGAATACATTATTTTATTTCTTAAAACAACTTAATTTTTTTGTCAATTATGATTTTTGACTTGTGGTCATTTTTGACCCCAGTTGGTCATCCGTGTAACTAGAGTTGCACAAGTTTGACTTGAATGTTTGAACTTGACTTGAGTTTGACTTAATTTCAAGTCAAACTCCAGTCAATCCTTCTGGCAATTAATTCAAGTCAAGTCAAACTGGTCAATGGTTACATGTTTGAAAATTCAAACTCTTTGTCAAACTAGTTTGAAAGAGTTTGAAAATTAATTTATTTAGTAGATATTATACTTTTCTTCTAGATAAAATATTTAGTAATTTTCCAGGAACGCAACTCATAAATATTGGCAATATCATTTTAAAGTCTTCTACTTAAAATGTATAATATATGTCTGAATTGCCGATATAAATGAGTCAGATTAAATAAATTATTAGAAGAATTTTTTACTAAGCAACAACATTTTTATTTAGTTTAGTAATATTTTGTATTTTGACAACGGCACCCGATTTGGGCGTCAAAAGTGTTTGAAATGTGGTGCCTACGTCGAATTCATAGAATATCATAGATGGACAGAGTCATAAAGGAGGAAGTACTAAGAAGAGCGGGTTTACAGGATAGGAAACTTTTTAATTATGTTAAAATTAAGAAGACTACATACTAAGAGAACGAGGAGAACGATACACTTTTCAGAAACTGATACTAGACGGAAAGATAAAGGGTAAGAGTGGACTGGGACGTTAAAAGATGTCATGGCCGCGTAATCGCCAATGGACAGGAACCCACAGCTATGAAATGCTTCGCAATTCTGTTAAAAACAGAATTATGTAATCCTGCCTATCTAACGTTTCACCTGACAAGACAATGTACGGTGGACGCCTATGCAGAAATGCACAGCATCTTAATAAGAAGAAGAAATATGAATTTATAATTGCCAGATATTTCTGCACGTTTTATTTATCACAAACTATTAGTTGATAATGACAGATTTAAATTAACCCTTAACAACAGACATCCCAATATTAGCACGTAATTACAGATCCCCGGTATTTTTTACCGGTCATTATAAAATAGAGTAAAAATATAAAGTTAATAATAAAAAACAAAAAAAAATTGCATTATGAGTTTTTATGGAGTCTCTAGATATGGGAAAAATGGTAAAACGAGTGATTTTAATAATATAATACAAGATTTTTGAAAAATAATCTATTAAACCAGAATTTTGGTAACATTTTTGGTCTATTGAAACAAACGGCCATAAATGCTATGAAAAAAAAATTAGACTTTTTTTTTAACAAATAAACGTAACATAGAATCACAAAGGAAACATAAAATAGCATTTACAAAAATTTTTACATCCACGAGAAAAAATCGACAAGGGGATAAGTGGCCCCAAAATTTTTATCGTCAAATTTAACCTTCATTGAAGGTCCAGGATGACTTCCACAGTCCATTTCTTTACTTTTTTCCTACAAACTCCAAAAAATAATATAAACATTTCAGATTTACAAATATAGTACCCATATATAAATACTTACTTAACACAGACATCCGGTAATTTTTATCGGTTAAGATTTTTGATGTGTGCTAGAAAAGAAAATATTGATATATACGCTTTGACTAGCATTGTTATACAAACTACTCGAGAGGTACAGAGACACATGAACTTGTAAGTGGTGAGGTTACCATGAAATCCACATTTTGGGAATGCCCGCCGGTAAAAAATACCGGATCTCCGTAGTTAAGGGTTAAATATTAATAAATAAAACTTATCGTCAAAATTTTCAACAAAATAAAAAATACCTGGATAAATTATTTTTGTTTTAAATTAAATAATTATAGAATAGAGACAGGACAAAATGAAATTAAAGTCGTATCAAAATTTATACTTATATTTAAGAAAATTACATATTTGATTATTTTCTCATTTTTTCCCTTGCAGAACACACATTGCATTTTCTAAGCTATTATTGTATTAAACTTTCACTGACAAGAAACACGACAATAAACTTAAACTCAATGTGTAACTGGCCCATCTTAAATACACGTGCGGGCAATATGCATTCCCACATTTGTCGAAACTTAGGTAAAAATGGGTACCTGCCAGTACTAAAAGGTTCTTTGATATTTTACATTATTTGTTGCTTTATTGTTGTAACTGTAATAAAAAAATCCTACTATTCTTTAATCTATTATGAAAACGAATTGGCAGAACGATGCTACAGAAATACACTTTTGTAGTTTTATATTTGTTAGATGAATAATAAAACTATTACCATTAAGAGTATAAAGTACCTGGTATTGATAGTTATAGGAATCGTTACAAATAGTCAAAAATAACGAAAATTTACGTTACTGCTAGATACATATTATTTTTATGCTTTTAAATCCATCTGGCTGGTGACTAAAATCGAATTAATATAGTGAGCTTATTTTGTACATATACAAATAATACAGGGTGTCCCGAAAAGATTGGTCATAAATTATACCACAGGTTTTGGGGTCAAAAATATGTTAATTGAACCTAACTTACTTTAGTATAAATGTGCACATAAGAAAAGTTATAGCCCTTTCAAGTTACAAAATTAAAATAATTTTTTTTCAATATATCGAAAACTATCAGATTTTTTATTGAAACTAGACGTGTGGCATTCTTATGGCAGGAACATCTTAACAAAAAATTATAGTGAAATTTGTGCACCCCATAAAAATTTTATGGGGGTTTGGTTCCCTTAAACCCCCCTAAACTTTTGTGCATGTTCGTATTAAATTATTGTTCAAGTATTATTAGTTAAACAGTGTTTCTAAAACTTTTTTGCCTCTTTGTACTTTCTCGAAAAGCCAGTTTTTATCGAGATATTTTGAATATTTTTCAAATCCACCACCTATTTGTATATGGTAAGTACGATTATAGAGACCTGGTAATATATGAAAAATCTATAATTTACATTTTTATAATATGAAAATATACTAAGAGGCAAAAAAGATGTTTAACTAATGGTACCGCAATAAAAGTTTATTTGGAACGTATACAAACATTTGGGGGGTTTAAAGGAACGAAACCCCATACAATTTTTATGTAAAAATATTAAAAAAGGAGCCGCATCTCGATAAAAATTAGTTTATAGAAAAAAGTAAGAGGCAAAGAATTTTTAAAAATATTGTGTCTAAATATTGGTACCACAATAATAAATTAATTGGAACGTACACAAAAGTTTGGGAGGGGTTTAAGGGAACAAAACCCCATACAATTTTTATGGGGTGGACAAATTTCACTATAATTTTTTATTAAGATGTTCCTGCAATAAGAATGCCACATACCTATTTTCAATAAAAAATCTCTAATAGTTTTCGAAATATTGGAAAAAATTGATTTTCATTTTGTAACTTTTAAGGGCTATAACCTTTTTTATGTGCAAATTTGTACTAAGGTAAGTTAGGTTCAATCAACATATTTTTGACCCCAGAATCTATGGTATAATTTATGACCAATCTTTTCGGGACACCCCTATAATATTAAAATTACAGACCAACTAAAATAACTAATTGTTTAATTAAACTTTACCATTAAATATATTTTTCATAATTCATTTGTTACTTTCTTAAGTTGAAATTTTGAACAAGTACTTAAGGCTTGCTTAGGAGTCACCTGTTGCAACAAAGTGGAGGGTTAGCAGCATTCTTTCTTTAGCAGTAATTGCTTTTTTGAAATTTGTATCATTTTTAGAAATGCTAGGTCCAATCAAATTCAACAAAAACTCTAAATCTTCCATAGACACTCTACAGAAATTTGAACCTTGGAAGAAATTGCCAGTCATTAAATCACTTAACAAGGCATCACCTCCTTTTTTTTTCCCTTTTGTAACAAACTCGAACACCACACTCTCTTCTTCCTTTTTTTTCGGCAAGTCCTGCAATAACTATAAAACTAGCAGCGCTAACGATTATATCTTCATCTGTATCCGACACTGGTTCGCTTCAATGTAAATGGTCCTACCACAGCATAGTAAATATAAGACAGACAGCATAGTAAATATAAGATAGACAGCATAGTAAATATAAGTATATATTAGATTAGACTATATTAGATTTTATTATGCTGTGGTCCTACTTTGTAGCGAACGAATAACCTAACGAACTTAGTTCGTTCGTTCGTGTTCGCTTTGATTTAAATGCACCTTCAGATGTTTTAAAGAACTAGTTCCACTATTCCATTTTTATAACACTGTTTTTATTTTTACATAATGTGCACTTTGCAATTTTCATTGGTTTGGAATCGCCTGCCGGATCAATAAATAAATCAGCATACCTACATATTTACTTTTCTTGTTAATCAATTCTGCCTCGTCTACAGATTTTTTTCTTTTAATTTTTGCAGTGGGGATATTTGCAAAATCAGACTCACTTTGTTCTGGTTCGTACTCTGAACGGAAGAAAGTTCAGGTTCAGATATTATTACACAAATCACACCTTTCAAAACTAACGGATTACAACAAACAAGCAAAGCATATGCTTCTAAATATGAATATAACCTATGTACCTATAACTAATTTGAGGAGTAGCAGAGGACAAGTTCAGATCTGTCCAAAGAAGTCAAAACAAAAGACGATATGCTGTCAATTAGAATTAAAAATAAACACGTTGCACAATATGATATTCAAACTTCAAACTGTTTGAAGAAGTTTGATTTCAAGTCAAACCTAAAGATATCGAAATCAAGTCAAGTCAAACTTTTTTACAAAAAAGTTTGGTTTTCAAGTCAAGTCAAGTTTGTTGAGTAAAATCAAACTAGTTTGACTTGATGCATCTCTACGTGTAACAAAAAAAGGTTGGTCATCGGAAGGTTAAAATAATGATTCAATGAGGAGTAATCATCCAGGAGCATCGGTATTGCGTTTATTGTTACAATGATGGCTTTTATTTTTATTCCTAATGGTTCGTATTCCATTATCTTACTTTTATCCCACAATTTCAACCCTTTTTACAGTTGCGTAATTCTTCATCTAAATTTTTTTAAATATTTAAAATATTTATTAAATACAGGGTAACCGTCCGCGTCCGGAGCACCGGTATGGCGTTTATTCATAAAATGATGGCTTTTAGTTTCATCCTCATTGGTTCGAATTTCATTATCTCAATTTAATCCCCCCATTTTCAACCCTATCTACAGTTGCGTCATTCTTGATCTGAAAATTATTCAGTACAAAAAACTATTTTTAAAAATTTACTATGCCGTTTATCCTTATAGCGATGGCTCTTATTTTCATCCCTATTGGTCCAAATTTCATTATCTTTATTTAATTCTCCGATTTTCAACATTATTTACAGTTGCGTAGTTCTTCATCTGAAACAAGGTCTAAAATGGTGTTTATTTCAACAACGACGCAACTACCCTGTGGTAGCTCAGCACATAGTAACAGTTCTGTCGCTTTTGTATCATCGGTATACAGTATTTTAGAAGTTATTTATGCAATAAACTAGAATTGACAAAACTTGCAGTTACGTCATTCTTATTCCGGACCGGCGACTTGGTTTATTAAATATAAAATATCTTCTCTGTGTTTTTGACGAAGTACTTACTTACTTTCCGTGTCCGGAACACCAACAACTTTAAATTCTGTATTTCCAATGGTTGGCCACATATGTAGATGGCCCTGTCATTTGCTATAATTAAGTCTTCTTCTGTGCAGGTCCCTCTCATCTGTGTGCATGATAGTAGATGCCGGCTGGTCTGAACCGCGTCACAGTCCAGGTATCGTCCTTCTGGTATACCCTTTTTTCAGGTTATTAGCACAACGTGAAACGCCGGTTCTTAGTCTGTTAAGCGCTTTCTCAGTCGGATACGGTAAATTGTGTCCAGCAGCCATTTCCTCTGAGGGAATAAAATGTGTCGCGGTAGCTGACGCTTGCCATAGGTGTATTCGGCGCATCTCTGGCGCTTCGGGGATGGATCTTGATGTTTTCAGGAAGCTTTTCCGAGATCTTAGTCTGCTTGGCTGAGTCTGGTGGTCATATAAGGAGTGTCTTCGGTCCATCTCCCGCTTTCTTCGTTCTACCTTTGAAGTGACCTTCCTTCCGATAGGTGGTGGAGCAATCCCAGCTATGGTGTATACCTCTTCAATAGGTGTCGGTTTCAGGCAACCCGATATTATACAAACCGTTTCATTTAGAGCCACGTCGACGTTCTTTGCGTGAGCAGAGTTTGCCCATACTGGTGCCCCAAACTCCGCGGCCGAAAAACATTATGTTAAGGTACGGTACCATATATGCCTTAGTTAGATCGACAAATACTAGATGTATTTCTCTGTCTTTGGTTACTTTTTTCGTTGAGGTGGTTGAGCGGAAAATGTGGTCGATAGAGGATCTTCCTGCTCGGAATCCTGCTTGTTCTTGTAGAAGTTTCTGACTGTGCTATTTTCAAAATATTGATCAATGGTATTTAATTTTTCTGCCAGATACAACCAATTCTTTGTTCTACATATTTTCTTTAACAGCCCTATCTTTTCAGCATATATGTAGTTTTCTATCGTTCGAATTATTCTTTTTTATGCCGTTGATTCTGTCAATCTTCAATCGCTCTCTCACAACCATTATCTTACTAATATTTTTGTCTTCTTTGCGAGTGTTTTCCTAGTGCTAACTCGGGTGCTTGCTGAATTATCTCTATGAGTCGTTCTCACCGACTCTCTATGTCTTGTGCCACTTCCTGTATAATCTTTATTTTAAGTACATAATAATTAAAAATCTTTGGAATATTACAAGTTTCCTTGATATACTTTCAGTTTTTCCATGTTTTTATTTTCTAGTTAATTCTCGCTACGCAATTTGATCACGGAAGGAATTATTGACGAAAAAGCATGAAGGATGTAACCTCTGCTCAAAGCAAAAATTTAGTTAGCATTCCTTCAACGCAGAAGTGAGCGTGATGCTCATTTCGTAATCTTCTCCATTAGTGAAAAAATTTCCATCGAGAAATGTATTTATGAAAATAAAGTGGATGCCTCTCCTCTCAATCTGCTTCCTCTAAGATGGAAGTGTCCTCGATATTTTCTTAATTAAAATGCATCTTATATTGATGAAATATTTTATTAGGTTAGGTTTTTTTAAGTATAAAATATTAAAAATATTTTTTATCGCATGCATATTTTATAGATAAATATACATATTTTTGGGTAAAATACTGCATATTTATGCGCATATTTCATAACTTTTTTACATATTTGCCTAAGTCTTATTATTATCATACTAATATTTTTGTCTGCTTTGCGAGTGTTTTCGAAGTACTAACTCCGGTGCTTGTTGAATCATTTCTATGACTCGCTCCCACCTACTCTCTATGTCTTGTGCCAACTCCTGTATAATTTTTATTGTAAGTACATACTCATAGTAAACTTGACAATTTTTTTTATTTATTTATTATATTTTTCTACATATAGAAACAACACATACCAAATATCAACCCTCAAATCGCAATATTTAATTTACAATGAACATTTAAAGTTGTGATCGCCATCTATCCAACACGAAAAGCACGGCACGCTATGTGACGTCACGCTGCTCGTTCCAGGATAAGAGAACGAAGAACTGGCAATACTGGAAGAATGTTTGTATGTATTTAAAATTGACAGTTTGTTGATTTAAAAACATTATGTTTTGAAGGTTAGATTTGGTTAGTGTATAATTTCTTTTTATTCTCACGTATATGTGAGGATCATTTTAATGTGAGTATAAAAATCAGACTCTATTTTTATCTACATAATATCATTATAAGTACAGTAAAACCTCGCTAGAACGGACCTCTATTTAACGGACTTCGGATATAACGGACAAAAAATCCGATCAAATGTAAAAAAAAAATTGAACGCAAAAAAATATAAAAAATCGAAGACAATGTCAATGACAATGACAAAGTTGCTTGAAGAAGACAATGAAAGAGCGACTGACCACAGGAATCACACCAAATGGCCTGTATCGATCAGAAACCGCCAGGCTTTAAACTGCCCCGCAATACATGGACGGCGCTGAACAGAATAAGAACAGGTACCGGTAGATGTGCTGACAGCTTGCATAGATGGGGAAAGGCCCTTACTCCTGAGTGTGACTGTGGTGTGCAACGGCAGACCGTCCGCCACATTATTGAGTAATGCCCCCGAAGGCGGTACCCTGGAGTTTTCGATGAGTTCCTGAATGCGACCGAAAATGTTTTACATTATATTAATACATTAGATGTTCGTTTGTGATACTTCATGTAATGTTTTATATACTTTTTTAAATTATTTGTTCTTATTGTATCTATGCCATACGATAAATAAATCAAAAGGCATCATCTGCCCTTTTCATATTATAGCTCTAAAAGGGTTCACCAGAGATATTTTCAAAAATTGGTTTTAAAAGGATTTGTACCTGCAGTGAAACAAATTTCCAGAGAAGAAACTGGTAATACCGCCTAAAGAGGTGAAATTTTTATTGATTTTAGACAAAGCTCCTGCTAATCCCCATGAAAGTATTCTAAATTCAGAAGATGGCAACTTTAATTGTATGTTTTGCCAAAAAATACATCACTTATTCAACACATGAATCGGTGAATAATTTTGTCAACCAAATGACCATATTGCAGAGAGTTTTTAGATAAAGTAGAAAAATAAAAAAAAGTAGCGAACACAACTTTATTCCTGTTTTAACTTACATACATATTTATATACTGTATACCTAAATAATTAAAAAAACTTTTGATTTATTTTAAACCTATTTTTTTACAACGGACTTTCGGCTTTAACGGACATCCCGTCCCCCAATTAGTCTGTTATATCGAGGTTTTACTGTACTTATTTTATGTTCACTTCTTTGCTACACAATCAGTGGCGTGCTGGCCATATAAATGAATCGGTGCAATCACCGAGAGGCCGCGGCCTCTTGAGGCCGGTCAAATAGGTTTTTTCACAAAAAACTTTAGTTGTAACAGTACAATATTTTTAATTTCTGATCGAATGCTAATTTTGCTAATAATATTAATAAAACATTTCAAAAAAACTTAAATTGTAATTGTAAAATATAGTTTATAACAGTAGTTTATTGTAATGAATAAGAAGCAATGTAATATATAAATAGATTGCTACAGATAATATGTATTTTCATACATACAAGTGTATTTTTATGAATTTCCAATTGCCTTGGACAATTTCCTTCAAATATGTGTACTCTTGCACATTTTTGACCGAATTATTGGAACTATCGACAACCGATTTGACCAAAACAAATCGTTTTATGAGGATATGAGCACTCTACATCCTAGAAATTTTGACACAATAAGAAAGGCATAACTTTAGCAGCATTTACCTTTAACAGCATTTAAATCATTTACTGGAAAATTAAGAAATATTTATCCTATCATATCTGCGACGATGATCTCCTATCATATCCTATCAATTGTATTAAAAAATAGGATTTTGCAAAATACTGAAATTATAGAAGATTGAGTTAATGATGAATATGTTCAGTCTAGGTAAAGAAAATACGACGGATGATATTATTAATCTAATAAGCGATAATGAACATTAAGTAACACATGACAATATTGTTGATATCATGAAAACTTCACCTGTGTATTAAATAGTGTGATATTAATGTATTTTTGGTCCCAATTAATTAAAACTCTATTGTTTGGATAACTTTATATTTACATCGTATAAACGGTGATTCAACCATAATTGTTTACAAATACAAATCATTACCTATACCACACATTTGTACATATCAAGTATCTAATTATAACAACTCTTGAATTTACCTATGCTGCATTTTTATACACTACCTAATATGTAAACCTCACGTATTAATTCACGGTCAGGAGTCATTGTCTTCGAGCATGGCTAATACACTACATTATATTTTGATAAAGATATTTACAACTTAATTTATATAGGTTGTCCCAACTATATTACATCTCCCTGTTTTAAAATGAGATATATTTCTCTTTCCCTTTTACAAAATGTTTATGGTTACCTAATACTATTTTGAAAAATTAAATTTCCTAACTATGCTAACTAACTGTAACATGGTACATTTCAGATCAATCAATTTTTCCCTAAACATGTATATTCTTTTTCCTATTTTACACAAAAGTTCATATTTTCCCTATACTAAAACTGGTATTTTATAACCTATTACTAGTTCACGTACTTTCACGTCGTGTCTTTTCGTCCCTTTTTTTTTCCGTTCACTAATTCACTTCATCAAAACAGTGTCCACAGTGAATGAAATTGATCCTAACTTTTAAATAGTCTTTTAGTGCCTATAGGCATCTCATATAAGCGGGGGAATACCTAACTAAAAATCTCGTATCTACCTAAAAGTCCTAAGCTAAGCTAATATTACTCGAATAAGTAAAAAAAATGTATCCTTTACTCTATTAATAATTCCTATTTCAGTCTTCTTTTGATTTATTTATATATGTCTTACTAACTCTAAAATAATGTACCTATAATAAAAATGTAATCTCTCTAAAACTTTTAATATGTGTCTCTAAAAAACTTCTAATAACTCTCTTGTACCTATAATAAAGATTTAATCTATGTTGCTGGATGTCTAAAAATTTCACTTTCTGTGTCCCTTTGCTTACTATCTACTAACACTATTGTAAGATATTGTCTATCCTTAATTCAAACACTTCCATTTTCCACGAAAATTTAACCTGAATTCATTATATACATTTAAAAATAAGTTATTTATAGTTTACGTTACTTTAGAGAAAAAAAAAATTACAACTTTAATTCTTAGACAAAAATTCAATGATTAGCTACTTATTTGCTTAGTATCTTCTTAATTTTGCTTGTTTATTTTGGCATTTTTTATGTTTCTTCTTTCATTTTTCCCACATATTTTATTAAAATTCTCTTTTTTTCCTCTTCTTCTTCTTGTCTGGTACTACACTATATATTTTTTCATTTTTCTCCACATATAACACTTCTACAGTGCACATAATTCATAATCATTTGTCATTTAATCATCAATATATCATTTCATAATATAACATCATAATAATCACTTCCTTTACTTATCCCTCAATGCCTACGTTCGACTAATCAAAGTGGCTTTACTCGAGAGAAAAGTTCCAATTCTTCTACATATTCCATATAACAATCATGATACTCAATACTAACCACGAAACCTCGACAATCTACCTTAATAGAAGCGGGTATAACATCGTTGGCTAGATCAAATTCTTTTAAAAATTTCACAACCTCAATCCCTTGCTTTGAGGCCGTTGTTTATTCACGAATAATCATGAATAAAATAGGTACTCTCAAAACACAGAGTGGGTCTCTAATAAGCTTTCAAGCTTCTATAAATCACTTAGTACCTTCCCAATTTGACAAGAGCCGTGGGTTTCTTATTGTCTCAAGTTGCCTCATAATATTTAGCTTATAATATTGTTAGTTCTTCTTCTTATCTATATAGTTCTTCTCCAAATTATTTATCTCGACGCATCAGGTCGGTTCGTTAAAAATATATATCTTGCTTATAGCAATGTTTGTCTTAAAGCTCTTATATCAACGTATGTCATCACTAATCATTATTCATTAAAAAAATATCATTTATCACTCAAAAAAAATTATTAATTCAGGTTCATATCATACAAAATTTAACACAAAATCGATGAAAATGTACTAAATATACTCAATAAATATCAATATGTAATAAGATAACTGGCTAATAAAAATTCAAAAATAGCATATGCAAAAGTTAGATAAAAATATTCAAATTAAGTTTATATCTCAAAATTCGATAGAAATTTTTGAAAAAAAAAATTCGATATTCCATAAAATATTCAAAAATAACCGTACTAGAAATAGAAATCGGATAGAGATTTTTCAAATAAATTCGATAAAACTCAAAATTCAATAATAGCATATATAATAAACTTTGATAAAAATATTCAATTCAAAAAATCACTTCATGTTTCAAAATTCATAGATATTCTTAAAAAAAATCGATACTTCATAAATTATTCAAAAATCAGCAAAGATAAATATTCAATGTTTAATAATAAAATATGTATATAAAAACGAGGGAAGCATTTTTAATAAAGATAGACATTCTTACTTACATTTTATCACTTGTGTCTTTGTTCACTGGGTTCTCTGCATTCTTCCTGTCCTGGTCTGTTTTCGCCGTCTATACTTCCAATCTGGTGCCGCCATCTTTGTTCCTTACAGAAGATTCTCCTCTAATCTGCAGGATCAGCCATGTATTAAATAGTGTGATATTAATGTATTTTTGGTCCCAATTAATTAAAACTCTATTGTTTGGATAACTTTATATTTACATCGTATAAACGGTGATTCAACCATAATTGTTTACAAATACAAATCATTACCTATACCACACATTTGTACATATCAAGTATCTAATTATAACAACTCTTGAATTTACCTATGCTGCATTTTTATACACTACCTAATATGTAAACCTCACGTATTAATTCACGGTCAGGAGTCATTGTCTTCGAGCATGGCTAATACACTACATTATATTTTGATAAAGATATTTACAACTTAATTTATATAGGTTGTCCCAACTATATTACACCTGCGTGTGGTACTAAAAATTTAACGATTGTATAGCTTACTCTTACGCTGTTTTACATCAGTGTGCGTATCCAAATTTAAATAGTATAAGCATTTATTAACCCTTTCAGTGACACAAGTATCTTGCGAAAGAAGCTTTTCAACGTTGAAATATGTAAAAAATCGGTTAATAAGTATTTTAACACAAGATCACATGGAAACATTTTTTATGCTAATGGTTATAGAAAAAGAAGCTTTGAATGAGCTCAAAGATGATAAAATAATCGACGCATTTGCTCAAACATCTACTTTAATGGGGAAATGATTGATCGAGTTTTAAGTAATTATTTTATAAAATAATTGCAAATAGTCGAGGAAATGAAGCTGAAAAAATGACAAAACCTCGCAATTTTTTCGTCCAGCATCGATTTGTACAAAAATTTGGGATTAGGCTCATTACACCCTCTAGTTTATTTTCTATATTTAACCGTTTTATGCTTTTGGTTTTGTAAGGGTGAAAACTACCCCTAGTTGTAAAAAATTATAAAATAACATTTTAAACTTTAATATTGTCAACATTTGGTTCTTATTAGTTACATAATGAGTGTTTTATGCTTTAAGATATACTATCATAATATTTCAACCATTAAAACCACCCTTGTTGGAGCTATATATAAAAAATTTACTTATCCTAAAAGAATAATTTTGGCTTGCATCGATTTACATAAAAATTTAAGATTAGGATCATCTCACCCTGTACTTCATATTCTATATCATGCTTAAGGGCGTTGATTATTTTTAGGGGTGTAAACAACCCCTTATTTTCAAAAATTATATAAAAACATTGTATACTTTAATATGGGCAAAAATTGGTTTTGATTGGTTAAATAATGATTGTTTTATACTTTAGGACATAATATCATAATATTTCAACCCTTAAAAACGACCCTTAATAACATTACAGTTTTTATAAGTAGATATTTTAATAGGTCTATACAGAAAAAAAGTAGAATTAAATAATTACAAAAACATGTATTTACACAAAAATACGAATTTACAAATAGGTACAAATACAAATACAAATAGTTTTTTAGTCATCTTCCAGTATACGAACCGGTTCTGTGGTATTATACATACATACATTGAAAATTATCCATAAGCGAAATATCCGAATTTTTCGAAAAAAAGAAATCGTTTTATAAACATAGCTCCTTCATTTTTTGCGGTGAAAAGATTTTTCAAAAATGACTTTGTAGGATTTTTGAAGAGTTATAAGACTTTGTAAACTAAATTCCGTAAGATCCCTCAGTTTTTAATTAGGGTGGGGTTAAAAGGCTCGAATAAGGGGATGTTTGCTCGTAAATAGAGGTTTTAAACAGCTATATCTCGCTAACTGTTCACTCTAATGAAAATTTATGTACAAAACAGTTTTAGCTATTAAAGAAGCTACATTTTGGTAAATTATCATTTATTTCGTATCTCCAGTATTTTCGGAGATATTTTGAAGTAAATGGTAAAAAATGGGAAATTCCAAAAAATTTATTTTTTTTAAACTCCAATTTTTCTAAAATTAGGCTTTTTAAATAGGTCAACCTTCTTAGGTGTATTGATAATACAAATATAAAAGGAACTAAAGAAATTTGAAGACCAACTTTTAATCAGGAGGGTAGTTAGGGGGTTGTTTTCACTGATTTTTTCATAGAGAAAAGCAGGTACCGACCTTTTTTTTGATCATAAGAAGCTTACTTTTCAGACTAGAAACTTTTTATTATTTTTTTTTGAAAAGCCTAACTGTATACTTGAAAAAGATTATTTAAGTTTTCCTCGAAAAATGCAAAGTTTTTCCGTTATTTTACTTTGAATATTTCAAATTATGCATTTGACGAAAAAATCTAACATTTAACATGCCGTATCTCGGTTTGTGTTGGTCTTAGCAATATTAGAGAAAAATAATTTGGTTTGTGTTTTTTTTTTTTTTTTTTAGGTCGTCTGACATATGTCTCCGATGACACTGCAGCCTCATGGGCTTATTGTGCCAACCATCCTACCTTTTATGTCACCCAATCCACAAGCTTGGTTCCACGTACCAAATTGTACATCCCTAGCATGGGTTGGGTGGCATATTCTGCTGGACTTAATTTTGGTTGTCCATAAATAGCCTGCCTTTTGTGATCCAAAGCCTCACACTCGTACAGTACATGATGTGCTGTTTCAGTTCCCCTATTGCACAGTCTGCAGTTAAGGTTCCCTTCGTACAGCCCAATTCTATTCAGGTGTCCTTTTAGGGCACAGTGACCCGTGAGAAGACCTGTAATTATGCGGAGCTGACTCCTATGTAATTTTATTAGTTCCTCAGCTCTCTGTTTTGAGGGTTCCCTTATTAAGGGCCTCCCGTGTCGCTGACCAGGTACGTTCCCCCAGTATTGGTTTGTGTTACTAAAAGATACAATTTTGATATCTACAGTTTTTTTTAATTAAATGCATATTTTTCGAGGTATTCTCAAAAAACCCTCTAAAAAAGTCGATTTTTTCATCGAAAAACTGTTAGGTACTTTCAAGCGCGAATAACTCGAAAAATATTAGTTTTACGAAGAAAATGTAAAAAACATTTTTTTCATATAATCATAATTCATAGATTTACATAGTTAAAATTCAATAAAAAATTCCCGCCCCCGAGATGGGGTGGCAACCACCCCCAAGGTTTTAGCGTACAGCGGCATGATATAGAAAATGATCCTTGGACTATGCCCTACCTTCTGTGAAAATTTCAAGTAAATCCATGCTGGATGAAAAAATTGCGAGCCAAAAGGCTTCATTTCCTCGACTAAAAAGAATGTTTACATTATTGCGTTGTATTAACATTTTAAATATTGTTAAATTAAAGTATTTGCACTGTACTACTTGTATTTGTACTCTCTTGTATAATTGATTCACTAAAATTCAACTTAACACATAATTGAAAAATTCTCAAAATTGTATTTTACATTCAGATTATATTTATTCAGGAAATTTATGGTTTTACATTTTAAATATTGTTAAATTAAAGTATTTGCACTGTACTACTTGTATTTGTACTCTCTTGTATAATTGATTCACTAAAATTCAACTTAACACATAATTGAAAAATTCTCAAAATTGTATTTTACTTTCAGATTATATTTATTCAGGAAATTATGGTTTCTGCCTTTCTGCATACAATATTATTGTCATACATGTAATTTATTATTTGAAAGGTTACTTATTCTTAAATGAAAAATATAGCAAATTAAAAAAATCATTGAATTCAAAGCTCTAAAAAAGTCGATTTTTTAATCGAAAAACTGTTAGGTACTTTCAAGCGCGAATAACTCGAAAACTATTAGTTTTACGAAGAAAATGTAAAAAACATTTTTTTCATATAATCACTTTTTACATCGATTTACATATTTAAAATGTAATAAAAATTCCCGCCCCCGAGATGGGGTGGCAACCACCCCCAAGGTTTTAGCGTACAGCGGCATGATATAGAAAATGATCCTTGGACTATGCCCTATCTTCTGTGAAAATTTCAAGTAAATCCATGCTGGACGAAAAAATTGCGAGCCAAAAGGCTTCATTTCCTCGACTAAAAAGAATGTTTACATTATTGCGTTGTATTAACATTTTAAATATTGTTAAATTAAAGTATTTGCACTGTACTACTTGTATTTGTACTCTCTTGTATAATTGATTCACTAAAATTCAACTTAATACATAATTGAAAAATTCTCAAAATTGTATTTTACTTTCAGATTATATTTATTCAGGAAATTATGGTTTCTGCCTTACTGCATACAATATTATTGTCATTCATGTAATTTATTATTTGAAAGGTTACTTATTCTTAAATAAAAAATATAGCTAATTAAAAAAATCATTGAATTCAAAGTTTTATGTTTGATTAAAAAATAATTTATATATTTGTTTTTTGGTTTTATAAATACCGAATAAAACATCCTGATTCTAGAAGGTAAAATGAGGATGGGAGGCATCTTTTCTATAAAATCACCGGGTTGCTTGAAATATTCCAGCACGACACTGTACACAATGCAATAATAATATAATGAATGCAATTATAATAATATAATATATTATATTAATGCAATAATCAATATAATAGGTATTTACTATAGTATTACAAAGAACCTTATGTTTTTAATACTAATTCTTTACGATTTTATGATTCCTTATGATTTTATCACATAATTATTCATATTGTACCGGTGCAGCGTTGCAATACTTATTGTTTTGGCCCGTTTATAGGGACGACCAACAATCTGTCTGACGTCACAACCGATTCCGTCCGTTGAAAGAAAAATTTAAATTCTGCAGTTTTTAATTATTGATTTCATAATAATAAAATATGAGTTTTTTTTTGTAAACTGGGGTTCTTTTAACAGCATTAAGTAACGTGTATCCGCAATATTATTGAAATATAATTTTTATGCAAGTTCCATATTAACAGTCTCTGGAATATTACAACAGCTTTGCTTAACATACTTCAGTTTTTCCATTTTTTAATTTTTTATTTAATTCTTGCTACTCAATTTTATCACGGAAGGAATTATTGACGAAAAGGCATGGAGGATGTAACCTCTGCCCAAAGCAAAAATTTAGTTAGCATTCCTTCAACGCAGAAGTGAGCGTGATGCTCATTTCGCAATCTTCTCCATTAGTGAAAAAATTTCCATCGAGAAATTTATTCATGAAAATAGAGTGGAGGCCTCACCTCTCAATCTGTTTCCCAATCGCTGGAAGTGTCCTCGATATTTTCTTAATTAAAATGCATCTTATATTGATGGAATATTTTATTAGGGATAGTGCTGCATATTTTATGCGAAAGCCCTTGGCATATATAAAAAGCGCTTGAGATGTACAGGCAAAAATTAGATTCCGAGCTGCATGTTATGGAGAAAATTTAAATATTCAATATTGAAATTTATTGACATGAATTATAAAACAATGGAATATCAAACGAGGTAATGCGAAAAATATATGAAAAAGAATATTCAAAAATAATCAAAGCAAAAAATTTCTCATTCAAATAACATACAGTGCCGGTCCAAAGTACGAGTATACATTAAAGTTCTAGCAATAAAACCCAAATTAAGTTTTTTTATTTAAAAGTATTTTGCAATTTATTGAGTATCAAAAATAAACCAAAGTAATGATATTGACTAAAAACGAGAAGGATTTTGCTCATTAGTAAAATACAAGTATTATAAATAGGGGAGAGTGCATATAGATTTTCACTTCGGAAAAAATCAAACGAGATAAAACTTTTTCTAATTTCATTAAGAAATGCTTAATAAACAACATATCAAAAAGTTCTACTGGAGAAATGAGTTCTTCATTTTTTATTAAACAAATATACTACAAAATTATTTTTTTAAATAACTCCGAAAATATGAATTTTAGAAAAAAAAACTGACTTGATCATTGAAAAATTCAGAAAAATTTACAAAACAAACCTTATATAAAGAATTTTCTAAAATTAAATATGTATCTTCCATAATTTTTTATTTATAACCTAAAGTCACCCTTCTTACAAACATTGGCTGACTGTAAACTAGCGTACGGTGAAGTGCACGGTTGAGTTACTTTAACATAATTCTTTAACTAATGAATCAAATAAAATTTTACAAATTGAACGTAAAAGAAGAATGGTTAAGCTATCTTATGGTTATAATAAAAAAAATTAAAATGTATGCGTATAAGTACGGTGTGGGCGGAAAATGAGCCTTACATGAATTTTGTTTAAAAATAATTTAAACATGTATAACTAATACAATTTTTCTTATAAAACTCTCTATTTTGCACAACTTACCTTTCAAGCATCTTTCTAAATGATGTTTTATTCAAAAAAAATTTCAAAAATTTAATTAAAATGATATGACGTCTCAAAAATGTAATTTTTGAAATCTTCGTAGTTTTATAGAATTACCACCGCTTTAAGCAGGTATTACTCAAGTTGAACAGATTTATTACAGTTTTATAAGTGCTTTTTTAAAGCTTAAGGATGTAATCTTTAAAATGCACTAAATTATTTTACTGTAGAAATTAAGTAAACTATTTCTTTTTGAGAGAATTAAGAAGGATAACAAAAATGTAATACACAACCGAAAATTACTAGTTAAAAAAATGTTTATACAAAGTGATCAACGCTTTTTTCTCTAAACTTACCTAAAATACATTTAATAATAAGCTTGAACAATAATAAATGTTCAGCAAAAAAAAATTTTTTTAGCTCTTATACAGTATGTCTGCGTAACTTGAAACCTATTGATAACTTTTTTATTATCAGTTTTACGAAAAAAAGTTATTCTTTATAAAATACTCTGCATCGTATATATTGTAAGATGCAATCATTAAATATCAAATTTAATTAACTTTATACGAGGTATGTCAAAAAATATGAATTTCACTGAAGAGTAAAGTACCTTTACATTTCACAATATCGAAAATATTGTTACTAAGAAAAGTTGTTTGGAATTAAAAAATTTTTGTTAGTGTTCAATTACATCCTTCGAATTAAAATATTGTGAATAATAAAGGCAATTGACTCTTAAAAAATTTACACTCGGGTGCAAAATTAACCAGACACCTTAAAAATGGGTAATTTTTGATGTCTCGCAATTCCTAAACCCGTTGTCCGATTTAAGTGATTTTTTAATATGTTATAGCCTTATTCTTTAACAATACCTTTTTAATAATATTGTTGCTAAACAGGTAAATTTTCATTATATACCGGGTGTACCAATGAAACTGTGTTTTTTTCTCAAACTTCGCATCGCCCTGTGGAGTATTCTAACATTTACAAAATACTCAAATTTAAACCCAACTATAGCCTCATGTTTTCTCAACATTCTATTTTTTGAGTCGTTCGCTTATGTTGGAGCGTTAAAAAGTTAGGTACTTTAACAGTTAGCCATGTTTTTTATCAAAACAGTATGTTTTTAAATAAGCATGGCAAAGTTTATGTAGTTATTCTACATAAAAAAATAATGACGGTTTGCTCTATAAACCTATGTCCGCAAATGCTTAATTTCTAAGATAGAGGGTGTTGAAATTTTTCTTATAAACTGACGATTTATTTATTGCTTTAAAACCGGTTGAGATATGCAAATGCAATTTGGTGAGTTTTAAGATGTAGTTATTATACAACTTTTGACATACAAGTTAGAATTTAATATTCACCATTGGCGCGCATACGGGTAATATGAGCGGTCATATTACCCGTATGCGCGCCAATGGTAAATATTAAATTCTTAGTTGTATGTCAAAAAATGTGCAATAACTACGTCTTAAAACCCACCAAATTTCATTTGCATATCTCAACCGGTTTTAAAGCAATAAATAAATCATCAGTTTGTAAGAAAAATTTCAACACCCCCTATCTCAGAAACGAAGCAATTGCGGACATACCGTTTATAAAGCAAACTGTCATTATAATAAATAATAATAAATAATAATAAAAACAAGCAAAACCATCATTTATTATTTTTATTTCCTTTACTCGGATTTGAGTACTGAAAGTTCCTCTGCTGTCCGTTTTTCCTAGACGAATAAAAGCGAAATGTGATCGTTTCCCTTTCGTTTTCTATATTCGTCGTCTGCTGTCTTATTAATTGAAAAAGTCGCAGATTAAGGATGTACCAATAAGAACTTTCAAACACGAAAAATCTCAGTTTTAAAATACTATCTACCATTTTAATTTATTAAATTGGTGGATTCTGCATCTGAGATTCTTCAATTTTTCAAACTGTCATTATTTTTTCATGCAGAATTACCCTTTAAAGGTTGAGATACTTGTTTGAAAAGACCCCGTATTGATGAAAAACATGGCTAGTTGTTAAATTACCTAACTTTTTTATGGTCCAATGTACGCGAATGAATCAAAAAACAAAATGTTTAGAAAACATGAGGCTATAGTTAGATTTCAATTTCAGTATTTTGTAAATGCTAGAATATTCCACAGGGTGATGCGAAGTTTAAGAAAAAAACACAGTTTCATTGGTACACCTCGTGTTAAAATACAAATTTTAACCAGCGTCCAAAATAATAATTTCAGACGCTCCCTCGTAAAATAACCCCTAAGTGAACCGCAGACTCTAGCGGCGTATATAAGTATTATTTTTTCTGGCGCGAAGCGTTCCTCCCTTCCCGAAAAGACTTAACCACGTTGCATCGATCACTTTCTTCTTCAATCTCGAGGAGTGAATAACTAAAAACACTTCTCATTAACGGGTCCGCGTCATCCACGTGAAAAATTTACCGCCAAAAAAATTCTACCGGCTTTACTGAGCCAAAAGTGCGTAAAATAGTGCGCGTATCTATGTGTTTATAAAACAGTTTTTCGCAAACCGTATGTAGGTTACCTCAAACAGCTACACAAGGATACCTATCTGGCCAGATAAGAAAAAACAACCAGAAGCAACCACAGCGCAGGGTGAGTTTGTTTATTTCTACCAATAACTATCTTTGAACGCCTATAAACTAAATCGAGATCAACGAATCTTTTTAGTGTAAAAAAAAGGGTGCGCGCGTCTAAACTAATATTATATATTTTGAGCCAGCGTCTGGAAATACTTTTCCGAGAATAATTTAATTAATCTCTCGAAATATTTATGTAGTATTTTTCTTCATAAGTAACTAGTGGTCCTTCGTTACTAGCCGGATAATTAGCCATTTCTAATTTGCGTAAAAAAGAAAAAATTCTTGTATTCATTTGCAAAATCTCGCCGCGCGCCATCTTATAACGGTATTTTCGTTTTCGATTCTTTCCCTACGACTTGACGGAATATTCCATCGGTCACGTGGTACTACGAAGAAACCACCTACGTCACAACACGTACAAATCACTTTGCTCTAACAACGCTAAAGAATTTTCCACTGACATACGGGGGTGCGTTTGATAATATTTACACATTTTTACAAAAAAAAGACTCTTTAATATCTTAAATAATTCTTATATTAAACATTTATTATCGATTACCAATTAAAATAAATTATCACAATGGAACAGGGACAAATTAACAAATTAACGAGGTCCAAAACTGCCAGTAAATTAGATTTAACTAGATTATGTAGTAGTGTAGAAACTGACTTAGCTTCTCTAACTAAATATATGATTAAGGAAATACTTTGTCAACTCAGAGATGCTTTTCGTACCTATAATGACGCAACTAATCTTCTCGCTGCAGAGCTAGCTACTACTGAAGACGTAGATCCGATAGTAAAAAAATATTATAAATGCATTTCTTTACTTGAGGAAAAACTCGAAAGCCTCCTAACTCCACCTACAAGTTCTACAACATCTGAAATATCTAGTGTCCCAAATCCCAATGGCCCGTCTCCTTCTACTCAAATTACTCAAAATGCCACCACCAAACAGAGAACTGTCAAGCTCCCGGAACTTCGTATCAATAATTTTTCCGGAAAATTAAGTGAGTTTCAATTCTTCTACCAAACCTTTCTCAGCATCATTGATCAAGATGAAACCCTCACTAACATCGAAAAATTTATTTACTTAAGAAATCTACTCAGGGACGATGCTTACCGCTTAATAGAAAATATTCCATTGATTGAGACTAATTATACCATCGCCTTAGATACCCTGAAAGCTCGATATACTAATGATCGCATTCTTATTAGAGATCTAATTTCAGGCATTGTTGAAGCTAAACCCTTGAACAATCATGCCAATTCCTCCCAGTTAAGAGAATTTCATATTTCTGTTTCAAATAGCTACAAGGCTTTGCTTAATCTCAATAAGACATCCGATGAATTATTAAATTTAATCCTAATTCACATTACTTCACAGAAGCTTGACCAAGCCACATTGCGTTCAATGGAATTTGCCCCTGATGCTGACAAGGTCATAGAGTTTTCAAAGTTTCTAGCAAATATAAATATCAGAGCCAACCATTTGGAAAATCTGCAATCTTCTTCTTCGTCCAAGTCCCAAAATAATTACAAATCACAAACTTCCAAGGAAGTAAGACATTCATATCACACCACTAATAACCAACACGACAACCAACAAACGAACTCCTTCAATAATTCTAAGTCTAGACTATGCCCCTACTGTAAAGGTAACCATTCCATCTACATCTGTAGGGATTTCAAAGAACTCACACCACGAGCCAAGAGCATGTTCGTCAAACAACATGATCTCTGTTATAACTGCCTTGGTTCAAGTCATTCCGTTCCAAAATGTCTAAGTAAGACAACTTGTTCCCACTGCGGTGGCAAGCACCATAGCTATTTACATTTTGATATGAGAAAAAATTCTTCTTCTCCCCAACGTGATCCAATAAATCCAAACACGTACAATGAACTAACTAATTCAAATAATAGACCTTCTTCTTCACAAAATCAGGATAGGGACAACACGCACCCATCTCAATCTTCTATGTCACACGTGTTGTCAGCTAATACGGTCAACACACCTGTTGTCCTTCTAAGTACCATACAGGTATACCTCCTTGCCCCCAGTGGGAAAAGAATTTATGTAAAGGCGCTTCTCGATCAAGCAAGTCAAGTTACATTTGTTACACAAAATCTTATTAATCAGCTAAGCACTCCCACCTTTAACAAGCAGTTACAGATCACCGGAGTAAATCAAACTGTCTCGGTTTCCAAATCAACGGCTAATCTGACTATCTATTCTTCCACAAATGATTCAAGGTTGGACATTTCTTGTTCCATTCTACCTAAAATTACAAACTGTCTGCCACAATTGCCAATTATTGCCAACAAACTAAAAATTCCACAAGAAATGGAACTTGCTGACTCTCAATTCCATATCACTTCAGACATTGATATTTTACTCGGTGCTGATTACTATGGAGATATTATACTAGGTCAAATTATTCGTTTAGGTACTGGTCTACCAATTCTGCAGAACACTATATTCGGTTTTATCATCTCTGGCCGCATTCCTGAAAATTGTATAAAAAGCAAGCATGGTACCTCTCAATATGTAAATAATTTGGTTACATGTACGACACTGTCTTCTACTCCAGAATCACCTGAATCTCAAACCACTGATGAAAATCTCTCTCAGATTGTTCAAAAATTCTGGGAATCCGAAGAAGTCAACCCTCCTATTTCTGAATCTGTTGAAAATCATCCATCTGAATTACTTTTTCTGAAAACTGTTAAGATTTTGCCTTCAGGTCGATATCAAGTTAATCTAAACTTAAAACACTCTGTTGATGACCTACACATGGGAAATTCCTTTATCACAGCTAAAAAACGATTCTTTTATTTGGAGAAAAAATTGCATTCAGACCCTGTCCTGTTGCAAAGCTATTCTAAAATTATTCAAGATTACCATTCTCAAGGTTTAGTCTCAGACGTTCCTCTTCAAGTAAGAAATTTTGACGGAAAATTCAATTATTTTCTGCCTCACTTTCCTATAATAAAAACAAGCTCCACCACTCCCGTGAGAATTGTCTTTGATCCCAACAACAAGTCCACATCAGGTATTTGTTTAAATCAGGTTCTAGATAAAGGCTTCACGGTGCAACCAGAACTTTTTGATATCTTAATCACTTTTCGCCACTACAAGTATATACTAGCAGCTGACATTAAGCATATGTTTCTGCAAATTTCCATAAATGAACAAGAAACTTTCCTTCTCAACTTTCTATGGAGGGATAAACAGGATGACAAACTTCAGTGTTTTCGTTTCAACCGATTACCCTTTGGTTTATCCTCGTCCCCTTTCTTAGCCACTCGTGTATTAAAACACATTGCTGATACTCATGCAATTTCACACCCATCTGCGGCAAAAACCTTGCTCAACTCTACCTATATGGACGATGTACTATCTGGTGGTAACAATTTAGAAGAAATTGAGACTCTCCACTTTCAGTTAAGTTCCTTGTTGAGTAAGCACGGCTTTCAGCTCCATAAACTAAGCTCGAACCATCCAGAATTTCTTAAAAAACATAAGTTGATTCCAACTCCAGAAATTAAGTTAAGCCTGGCTGGTTCCTCAGACAAGATATTAGGTATTATTTGGTCACCTGATCAGGATACTTTTTCATTCAAGCCTCCTGTATGCGAGGTAACATCGCCAATTACTAAGAGAAAAATTCTTAGTTATGTCTCTCGTTTATTCGACCCTTTAGGGCTTCTTTCACCAACTCTTGTATATTCAAAACTTCTGTTGCAAAGGATTTGGTCATTGTCACTAGATTGGGACACCCCCATTACCAATGATAAAATTCTTTCTGATTGGCAATCTCTTCTAACGAAATTCCAATCCATAAATCTAACAAAATTTCCTAGATGCTTAGTCCTAGATAAAAAGGTTATCTTAACTCAGCTTATTACCTTCTGTGATGCTTCTCAGGACATCTACGCTGCCTGCGTGTATCTCCGAGTCACTTATGACGACTCTACCGTCTCGGTGAGACTTGTCACATCCAAGACAAAAATCGCTCCCCTAAAAAACAAACTAACTATCCCAAGATTAGAGCTGTCCGCCATTCTATTAGGAATCCAGTTAACTCACCGCTCACAAGGTATCTTACAGAAAGATTTAAAAATTTCTGAAACTCATCTCTTCTCGGACAGTACAATAGCCCTGACCTGGGTAACTACATCTAAGTTTCTCTACAATCAGTTTGTACAGTCTCGAGTCATAAAGATACGTTCCCTCAGTGAATCTTATCAATTTCACCACGTTGAGTCGAAACAAAATCCAGCGGATCTGCCCTCCAGAGCAAAATCTATTTGTTCTAATGCTGAACTTACTGATCTGTGGCTTCATGGTCCGAAATTTCTAATTAAACCGGAAATCGATTACTCACTATTTCAGATTAAAAAATGGAATGGGGAATTACCTGAATTAAGAAAAAATCAAGTTTCCTTAAATGTCACTGTTACTGCTCAGTCAAATGACACCTTGGATGATTTATTTAATCGTTGTTCATCTTTCACAAAAATTCAAAGATCCCTAGCCTATGTTCTTAGATTTGTTTCCAATCTTAAAGCAAAATCAAATCACACTGCTATAGATACTGATGTACTTTCCGTGGAGGAAATTGAATTTTCTACTTGCCTTGTTCTCAAGTATATTCAATCCATTTCTTTCACTAAGGAGATTCATGAATTGTCCAAACGGCTGTCTGTCTCCAATAAAGCCATCAGAGCCCTGAATCCCTTTATCGATGAAAATGATAAACTGTTACGAGTAGGTGGCAGGTTACGTTTCGCTTCCATAAGCTATTCACAAAAGCATCCAATTCTCCTTCCTTCTAAGAATCGTATTATTGCTCTGATGATTGAACAGCAACACAAAAAGCTGTGCCACGCAGGCGCACAAACCACTTTATCTCATATACGATTGAAATACTGGCCCCTTGATGGTCTTCGACAAACCAAGAAAGTCATTCATAATTGCATCAATTGTTTTAGATTCATGACTCCTAATTATTTTCAACAAATGGCAGATGTTCATCCAGATCGTGTCTTATCTAGCCGACCTTTCGAAAGAGTCTCCATTGACTATGGTGGATTTTTTCTTGTCAAAGCCTCGCCTTTAAAAAATGCTAAACTCTATAAAGTATATATTGCTTTTTTCATTTGTATGACCACCAAATGTGTTCATTTAGAACTGGTCACTGGACTGTCTGCTGATGCATTTCTTCTTACCCTCAAGAGGTTTATCGCTAGAAGGTCAACTCCCAGCATCATTTGGTCAGACAACGCGACCAACTTCTACGGTGGTCGTAATCAATTAAAACAACTTCATGAATTTTTTCTAAATCAGGATAATACTCGTCAAATTCAAGACTTCTGTACCCAGAATTTTATTAAATTTAAGTTTGGCGTTCCTCGTAATCCCTCTCAATTCGGACTACATGAAGTTGGCATCAAGAGTGCTAAGTACCATTTATATAGGTTGATTGGGAATTCCCACTTTACTTTTGAGATATTCTATACAATTCTCTGTCAAGTTGAAGCTATCCTTAATTCTAGACCTATTACCAAACTCTCTAATGACGTCAATGACCTAACAGCTTTGACCCCAGGTCATTTCTTAGTAGGACAGAGCTTGACTGCACCTCCTGAGCCTACACTTTCTGATATACCTCAAAACCGTCTCACTATTTATCAACAAGTGAGCCGGATCCAACAGAATTTTTGGCAACGGTGGAAAGTGGATTACTTGAATCTTCTCCAACACCGACCAAAATGGACGGTACCTACCAATCCTGTACAAGTAGGTGATATTGTCTTATTAAAAGACGACAATACACCTCCTCTACTTTGGCCATTGGCAAAAGTGACCGAGGTACTCCCTGGTAGGGACAATCTCATTCGCACAGTCAGGGTTCATTCCGCCAACGGCGACTACTTGCGAGCTATTAGAAAGATTGCAGTATTACCATGCAATTACTAGTTCAGTAATTTTTATTTAATTTTTTGTCTTTCTAGGTTAGTCGTTTAGGTAAACTCATTAATTTTTATTGATTTTCAATCCTTTATGCGTTAGATACTAATTATAATAAATATGTTACTTAGCTAAAAAAAAAATCACTAGTTGTTACGAGGGTATCTCAGAATGTTTCAATTTTTATATTTCACTTTCTATATTATTAACACTACTACATAACCAGAGGCGTACTCGCTCATGGAGCCCCCCGGCAATATGTTAAAATACAAATTTTAACCAGCGTCCAAAATAATAATTTCAGACGCTCCCTCGTAAAATAACCCCTAAGTGAACCGCAGACTCTAGCGGCGTATATAAGTATTATTTTTTCTGGCGCGAAGCGTTCCTCCCTTCCCGAAAAGACTTAACCACGTTGCATCGATCACTTTCTTCTTCAATCTCGAGGAGTGAATAACTAAAAACACTTCTCATTAACGGGTCCGCGTCATCCACGTGAAAAATTTACCGCCAAAAAAATTCTACCGGCTTTACTGAGCCAAAAGTGCGTAAAATAGTGCGCGTATCTATGTGTTTATAAAACAGTTTTTCGCAAACCGTATGTAGGTTACCTCAAACAGCTACACAAGGATACCTATCTGGCCAGATAAGAAAAAACAACCAGAAGCAACCACAGCGCAGGGTGAGTTTGTTTATTTCTACCAATAACTATCTTTGAACGCCTATAAACTAAATCGAGATCAACGAATCTTTTTAGTGTAAAAAAAAGGGTGCGCGCGTCTAAACTAATATTATATATTTTGAGCCAGCGTCTGGAAATACTTTTCCGAGAATAATTTAATTAATCTCTCGAAATATTTATGTAGTATTTTTCTTCACCTCGTATACAATGAAAATTTACCTGTTTAGCAACAATATTATCAAAACGGTATTGTTAAAGAACAATAACATATTAAAAAATCACTTAAATCGGACAACAGGTTTAGGAATTGCGAGACATCAAAAATTATCCATTTTTAAGGTGTCCGGTTAATTTTGCATCCGAGTGTATATTCTTTACATACCTCGTATAAAATTTAAAACGTTCAATATCTGATGGTTGTATCTTAGATTTTAGACCAGGGAGAGCATTTTACGAAGAATAACTTTTTTTCGTAAAAGTGATAATAAAATAGTTATCATAATTGGAATAAAATGATGATAATTGTCGTAATTTGAGAAAAAATTTTAAAAATTTTTTTCGATCCTAATGATGTAATTGTATATTTAAAGATATTTTTTAATTTCAAACAATTTTTCATATCATTTTTTGATATTCTGGAATATAAAGGTACCTTATTCTTTAACGAAATTCATATTTTTGACATACCTCGTATAAAATTGATAAAATTTGATATCTGATGGTTAAGTTTTAGATTTTTGACTATCCTGGGCATTTTATAAAGAATAACTTTTTTCGTAAAATTTATAATAAAAAAGTATTCCATGTGGTTCCTAGCTACGCAGACATACTGTACAAGAGCTTCTGTATAAGAATTTTCAAATTGCAATGTAATATTCGGATTTGGCATAATCAAAAACAAAATAAAAATATATTTGATCAAAGTAAAATGATGAATTTAACGATATTTTTAAAATTATTTGTACAAAACAATTGTTATTGTTTAAAAAATTAATAAACAATTAGCGGCCAAATCTGCGAGTAGAACTTTTTACTTTAACAAGTATATAAACTAACAAAAAATGTTTTAGAAAAATATAAGCTTGTTTGAATTTTTCCGAAACAATGAATATTTTCGTTCTAATTGCATTCCCCATATAAGAAATACCGGTTTATTATTATTAAGAAATAGTAGGATTAGTATTATATAAAGGTAATAAACAGAATGAGATTAAAAAATGTTCACACCTCAACCCAACATAACAATCACTTATAAACACATTGCGCTTGTGATAAAATTGGAGATCTGAAAGAAATTATGACACAGTATCCACAGTATAATATTATACTCATACAAATTAAAACGGGTATACAAAATTAATTGACCTAAATTGTCCACATGCCTGTCCACATAAACACAATTATTTTCTTAGCAGCCGCAGAGATCCATCAACGAATTTACAAAATCATGCAAACTTAGTTTATAAATAGACACAACTTATAAAACTAACATAAGTACTAGGTTTTTTAGGGGAGTGAATTTAGATTTTCACTTCGGAAAAAATCAAACAAGATAAAACTTTTTGTAATTTCATTAAGAAATGTTTAATAAACAACATATCAAAAAGTTCTACTCGAGAAGTGGGTGCTTCATTTTTTATTAAACAAATGAACAGCGAAGTTAGATGTTTTTTTAAATAACTCCGAAAATATAACTCTTAGAAAAAAACTGACTTAACCATCGAAAAACTCAGAAAATTCTACAAAAAAAACCTTATATAAAGATTTTTCTAAAATTAAATCTCTAGCTTCTGTAATTTTTTATTTATAACGCTAAAGTCACCCTTCTCACACACATTGGCGCACTGTAAACTAGCGTTGGAAGAAGTGCACGGTTGAGTTTTTTTAATGTAATTTTTTACTAATGGATCAAAAGAAATTTTACAAATTGGACATGAAAGAAGATAAAATAAGCTATCTTATGGTTGTAATAAAAAGAAAAAAATTTATGGACATAAGTACGGTGTGGGCGGAAAGTAAGCCTTACATGAATTTTGTTTAAAAATGATTTAAAAATGTGTAACTAATACAATTTTACTTATAAAACTCTCAAATTTGCACAACTTACTTATCAGTCATATTACTAAACGATATTTCATTCAAAAAAAAATCTCAAAAATTTAATTCAAATAATACAATGTCTCAAAAAATGTAATTTTTGAAAACTTCGTAGTTTTACAGAATTCCCACCAATTTAAGACAGTATTACTCAAGTGTGAATAAATCTAATGCAATTTTTTGATATTTTTCTAAAGCTTAAGATGTAATATTTAGAAAACACTGAATTATTTTAGTTTAAAGATGAAATAAACAATTTTTTTTGAGAAAACTAAGAAAGATAAAAGAAATGTAATACAAAAACCGAAAATTACCAGCTGAAAAAATGTATATACAGAGTGATCAAAACTTTTTCTGTAAAACTTACCTAAAACACATTTAATAATAAGCTTCAACAATAACAAATGTTCAACAAAAATTTTTTTTAGCTCTTATACAGTATGTCTGCGTAACTTGGAACCTATTGATAACTTTTTTAATATCAGTTTTACGAAAAAAAGTTATTCTTTATAAAATACTTTGCATCGTATATAACATAAGATGCAACCATCAAATATCAAATTTTGCTAATTTTGTACGAGGTATGTCAAAAAAAATAAATTTCACTCAAGAGTAAAGTACCTTTATATTTCACAATATCGAAAATTTTTATAAAGAAAAGTTGTTTGGAATTAAAAACTATGTTCCAATATATAATTATATCCTTCTAATCGAAAATTTGTTTTTTTTTAAATATTGTTTCAAATTTGTATACCCAACATCATTAAATTTTTACTTATTAGGTATTTATGACAACTGTTTTATTATTAATTTTATGACCAAAGTTATTCGTCCTAATAGCTGTGCATGGTCTAACACTTAATATGCAAATATAAAATATTATATTTTATCAATAATATAGGAGGTATGTAAAAAAATTTTATTTCGCGCAATAAATATGTACCTTTATATTTCACAATATTTAGATTAGTAATTGCATATTGACACATCGTTTTTAATTCTGAACAACTTTCCATAATAAAAATTTTCAGTATTATGAAAAATATAGGTATTTTACTCCTAACTGAAATTTTTATTTATTGACATATCTTGTAAAAAATTGATAAAAATTGATATTTTATGATTGCATTTAAAGTTTTAGAATATGCAGAGCTTTTTACTAAGAATAACTTTTTTTATTTATGATCCCATTGCAACAATTTTTTGAAAAGGTAGAAGCACAATGTTCACATCATTACGAGTAAGGCCGAATTTAATTAAAAGCGAACGAAACGATTCATATTAAGAGCAAAAAAATACATATTTTGTTCACCAATTGAAAAATTATTAAGATAACAATTTGTTAACGTTTAGTTATCCACCATTTTGGATCTGCCATTTTATAATTTAAATTATCAAAATTTGATTCAGGTTCAGCAACCTCTCAAAAACATCCACATATATGTAAAAAAACACGTTTTATAAAAAAAATTCGGATTTTACAACTAAGGATTTTTAGGAAAAAATCCGCCATTTTGAATCCGCCATTTTGAATTTGCAAATTATAATGTCAGATTCGGGTTCAGCATAATCAAAACTAAAATAAAAATATTTTTTATCAAAGTAAAATGTTGAATTCACCCATATTCTTAATATTATTAATTTATACAAAACAAATGTTATTGTTTAAACAATTAATAAACAATTAGCGGCGAAATTTGTGAGTAGAACTTTTTACTTTAAAATATTTATAAACTAACAAAAAAAGTTTTATAAAAATATAACCTTGTTTGATTTTTTCCGAAACATTGTATCTTTTCGTTCTAATTGCACTCCCCTATTTAGTATTCCTAAATATTTTAAACATAATATAAAATTACAAAAAAAATATAAACAAAATGTTAAAAAGGTAAAAAAGACTCATCTCTTACCTTTTCTCGTTCGTAAGGGGATAAAAAAAAATATATAAGATTATATTCAAAGGAATTAGCTCATGTAACTAATTTGACTCGTGGAGAGCTAAGTCATTTGAATTTAATCTTGCATGTATATATTTTTTTTATTCTTTTCCTTTCCATTTTTCTGAAGACGTACCGGTTCATCCTCCTGGTAATTCCTCAGTTTCAAAAATTGTTCCCACGTCTTCAGAGATATTAATCGCAGCACATATTTGAAGAATCAATTTCATTTTTCGAGTGCATGTATTTTAATAATTTTTCCCCTCCACTGACCCCGAGCTGATTTCGCCAAGACGTGATTTTTAATGCTGTATTTACCTCTCTGTTGAAGTTCAAACTTTACTCAAACATTTACGCAAAACCGTATATTGGTCTTCAAAATGGCGCTGGTTAGGTGTCTTAATTGATATGTATATACAAAATAGCTATGAGTTAAATAAAAATAAAGTGACTAACTTTGACTTTAATTGATCTAAGTTTTTTAATAATTTGTGTAAAAATATCAGTTTTACCAATATCAAAGTAGATGTAGTCTACAGTTAATATTAACAAAATTATTCAAATTTTTTACAAGCAAAAAATGACTTTGCCTTATTAAAATATTTTTTCAACAGTAAAAATTACTTTTGTTGATTTTTTTATTAAAAATAATGAAAATACTGATAGTCTCCTTTCATGTGGTACCAGCAAAAACCCGCAAAACATTGCAAAAAAATTGGGATCCCTCCGTGGGATAAAAAAATTGAATGGGAAAGTATCCCCCGTGGATTAAAAAAAATTAATAAAGTTTAACTAATTGACGAATAATTTTTTTGTGCATTATATGGGCTATTTCACTCATCTTTTCATGCAACATCAAAGTCTTTAGTTCATTTTCGCAAAAGTTATAGCAAATTTTTGATTTTAGAAACTTTAGTTTATTTTGCAATTTCCGGAGCAACAAATGATCGGACTAAAATTTAAAAAATACCATTTTAAACCTCTACTCGTCTGCTAAAAGACGAATACTATAAATAAGACATTTAATGAACCTATTTTTACCAGTAGCGATTTAAAAAAAACTGCCATTTTTGACACTTATTTGTTAATACATGACTAAAATTCTCGTCCGGACTGTGACGAGCATTTTTGTATTTATATTGTAAGTATTAGGTATATAGTACCCAATAGTATCTAGTAACCAATAGTTACCCATTTGCAACTTGGCTGGTCAAGTGCACGGGTAAAGTGTACCGTACAGGGTTATTCACGATATTTTAACCCCCCCCCCCCAAACTGCCTTATTTACAGAATAGAAAAATAATACAAAAGTTATACGAATTTTTATGTAGTTTTCGAAAATGATAGTAGAAAAACAAAGAAGGTGCAAACAAAATGGCCGCAGATGTTAATTTTGATAATTTAAATGCAACTCCCTGTACATGGTAAAACATTTGAATATAACGTTCTGTAACAAACATTTCCATATCGCACATCCGCTGAAATAGTGTCACAACTCAAAAAAAATAAAACGGTTTTATTGAACCAACAGTTTAATAAAACTACAAAATCTAATCTCAGAAAGTGTTGCGTTTATAGTTTAAGTATTTGTCGTTAGATGACACTAATGTCATATGATTAACCAAAATCAACAGTGCACCGAACATAAACAGTATCACATATCGTGCAAGGCATCTGTCCATCTGCGATATGTGTATGACTTTTATAATTTAACTGTTGATCAAATATCATTCCTAGGAATATTATTTCGTTTGTATAGAAAGATTTTGATTCCCAAGCGTGAGATTTGGTATATCCTGGATACCTTTTTTTGAAAATATTATATATTTTGCTTTATTAGAACAAAAACTAATTGACTAATGACTATTGACTATTGACTATTGACTATTGACTATTGACGCCATATGATTTACGTTTTTCCTTTGATGTAAAGAATCAGATCGTCAGCATTATAGTCTTGCCTGAACAGGTTTCGCAATGATTTTTATTATACCGTTTATTGGTACTAAAAATAGGGTAGGGCTGATGACTGGTCCTTGTGCTATTCCGTTTTGTTGTTCTCTAAGATAGGATCAGAATATAGCACCATTCGCTCGTACTTGAAATATTCTTTGAGTTAAAAAATTATTTATGTAGGCCAAAATATTGCCTCGATATCCCAACTTGTTTATAATGTTCAATATACGGTGTTTCCATACTCTATCAAATGCTATAGTTATGTCAAAGTAGATCGCCATACATTTTTGTTATTTTTAAAAGCTTTGTGAATAGCGTTTTCCAAATCGATAATGTTATCGTTTGTAGATCTGCCTGGTCTAAAGCCAGCTTGTTCGATAATAAGTTGATCATTGCGTTCCAGGTTCCACATAAATCTTTTGTTGACTATTTTTTCCATAAGTTTACATGAGGAACATGTTAATGATATAGGACGATATGATTCTGGGTGTAATTTATCTTTATTTGCTTTAATAATATTAATAACAATGGCATTTTTCCAGATTTTTGGAAATGATTTTTGTGACCAAATAATATTAAAAATTTGGAGCAGAAACTCTTTTGCTACTATGGGAAGTTTTTTAATGAATTGTATTAGTATGTCATCTGGACCTAGTGAAGTATCTTTTGTGCTATTAAGTGCTTCTTCAAACTCCCCATAACTAAGAGGTAAATTATATAGCGTCAAATTCGTCGGAAATTGTAATAGGTACTGCCTCCTCCTCTTGTTTGTATGTTAGGAACTCGTTACTGTAACTCTGGTTGGATGAGAATTTTTGATAGGTATCAGCTAGTTCATTTACTATATCATGTGGCTCAGCTAGTAGCTTTTTTTCTTTTTGTAGGCTCACAATTTGTTGGTAGGTATACTGCCCAGTTATTTTTTTAACTTTTTTTCCAAACTGATGATACATTTGTACTACTGTTTATGCTAGATATGTAATATGCATTTCTGCCATGATCCTTGTTTGCTTTATTTAATTATTCCTCTTGCTTCAACTCTACGTTTTTTGTACTCTGTTAATAGATCAATATTTTTGTATTTTTTGTAGCGGTTCCAAATTGTTTTAACTTATTTAATAGTGGCCTCACATTGTGAATTTCACTAGGAAACTGGTTTGTTTTTTTTTAATTGAGATATATACATATCCCCTCGATGTTGTTTTATTTGATTCCCATGTAATATTATGACAATTAAAATCTCCCGTGATTATTCAAGGAGAAGGAATTTGTTGGAGAAGAATAAGTAGTTCGGGTATAGTTAGAATCTTGTCTGGAGGAACATGCTACAAATATTGAAATTTACAGGGAAAAGTACTGTTACAGCAACTACTTCGATATTAGTTGTGAGGTTTTTATTTTGAACAGGTATATTTGACTTTATACAGTGCTAGTCATATGACAGACCCGTGTTGAGCTGCCCCCCCCCCCACTTGCAAAGATTAAAAAACAAATAGCCCTGATTTATGAGCTATTTATGAGCTCTCATATTCCGCAAATTAAAAATTTTGAGCTTGTTTTACTGAGCAGGAATTTAATATTTAGCTATTTATGAGCTCTTGAAATGATATAGTTTCGATTTTTGAGCTCATCCCCTTCACCACCAAACAACCCTTTATTTGATTTAACTTGCTGAGAAAACTTAAAATATATCGTATTGCAGACGTAATTCCTATAGCTTATATATTCTAAGAATAAACTATTAAATCACGTGCATTTCGATTATTGAGCTACAACCCCTTCGCAAGAAAATTACCCCATCTTCCCGGCTTAAGAGAAAGTTGTACTTAAAATACATTAAATTAATTATTTGGCGACTACATATCATTTAATAATTTATAAGCTCGCAAATTACGCTCATTTAGATCAATAAATTGCAATTTATTTTGTATAGTGCAGTCACTGAAGGTAAAAATCAACGATTACCTTCAATTTCGGTGAATCTTCATCGATTTTCACGAAAACTGGTCAGTGGTTAGAGGATACCTCAAGAAACAAAGGTGACATGGTGCCACCTTGCGCCTTTACCCTGAGGGTTGATACCGCCCCTTCTCGGGGTGAAAATTATTTTATAAAAAATAACTGCACAAATCAATGAAAGGACAAATTATAAGCAACATTTGTTATATAAAGTTATTAAAATAAGTCAATATTTTTAAGTTATTAAAGATCAAGGATTTTAATTATTTGTGAAAAAAATGCATGTTTTGAAGCGGTTTTTCGTAAATCACTGAAAAACTGTAAGTTTTTACAAAAAAGTTAATAGCAGTTTAATTCGTATAGCTTATATTCTAAGAATAAATCCTTAAATCACGCGCATTTCGACTATTGAGCTACAACCCCTTCGCAAGAAAACCATCCCATATTCCCGGCTTGAGAGAGTTGTACTTAAAGTAAAGTAAAGTATTGTTGTAATTATTATTTTAAATATGATTAAAAAAAATCAATTTTTTTTTTAAATTTTCGTAAATTATTTGCTTTTGATAATAACTCCAACAACACGGTACAGGTAAAAAAACAAATAACGGTACAGGTAAAAAATGATAGATAACGAAATTTGAGTTTTTTTTATTAGCAAAAATTTTACCTGCCTTTTGATTTCTGTATGAATCAAAATAACGAAGATAGAAACGTTTAAGCCTAAATTTAACTACGACAACAATGTAACAGGAGCCCTTTACTATTATCCTAAAAAAATAAAGTATGTATTTGAAAGATTAAATGTAATACAGTTTTATAGCTCTTGAAATTACCTTTCAAATAGTTGGATGTGCCTGATATCATAAAAAATAACAGAGTTATTCAAAAAGAATTTATTTTGGAAAAATTTTTGGAGAATGAATTTTGATGCTATCAACTTTTTCTGGAGCTCATTTGATACCTAGGTATTTCTAAGTATTTTCACAAGTATTTAGTAAGTGTTACATAAAATGCATCTCTTTCCCGTTATTTAAGCTTGAATCCTTAAATTTGAATTGTCGCAGAAAAAATATACATTTAATTGCCTATAACTTACTTCAAATTAACATTAAATTTAAGTAATCAGTTAATTATATTTTTATTAGCTTCAATTTTAGTGATGAAAACTTTTTGAAAAAACTTACAGTTTTTGAGTCATTTATGAAAAATCGCTTTAAAGCATACATTTTCTTTCACAAAAATTAAAATATTTGATCTTTAATAACTCAAAAAGTTTTGATTTATTTTAATAACATTTTATATCAAATTTTGCTTAGAATTTATCCCTCTCTCGATTTGTGGGGTTATTTTTAATAAAGTAATTTTAACCCCCGAGAAGGGGTGACATATACCTCAGGCTAAAACCGCAAGTTGTTATTGCTAATTTTGTTTGTTGAGGTATCCTTTATCCGCTCACCAATTTTCGTGAAAATGAATAGAGATTTACCGAAATCGAAGGACATAGTTAATTTTTACCTTGTGGCTGCACTATAGAAAGAAAATTGCAATTCAATAATTGAGATGCCTATAATTTGCGCGCTCTATTTAAGAGTTTATTCTTAGAATATAAGCTATACGAATTAAACTACCATTAAATTTTTATAAAAACTTACAGTTTTTCAGTGATTTACAAAAAACAGCTTCAAAACATGCATTTTTTTCACGAATAATTCAAATTTTTGTTCTTTAATAACTTAAAATTTATTGACTTATTATAATAACTTTATTATAATTATTATTTTAATAACTTTATATAACAAATATTGCTTATAATTTGTCCTTTTATTGATTTGGGCAATTATTTTTAATAAAATAATTTTCACCCCAGAGAAGGGGCGGTATCCACCCTCAGGGTAAAGGCGCAAGGTGGCACCATATCACCTTTGTTTCTTGAGGTATCCTCTAAATACTGACCAATTTTCGTGAAAATCGATGAAGATTCACCGAAATTGAAGATAATCGTTGATTTTTACCTTCAGTGACTGCACTATACAAAATAAATTGCAATTTACTGATGTAAATGAGCGTAATTTGGGAGCTTATAAATTATTAAATGATGTGTAGTCGCCAAATAATTAATTTAATGTATTTTAAGTACAACTTTCTCTTAAGCCGGGAAGATGGGGTAGTTTGCTTGCGAAGGGGTTGCAGCTCAATAATCGAAATGCACGTGATTTAATAGTTTATTCTTAGAATATCTAAGCTATAGGAATTATATCCGCAATACGATATATTTTAAGTTTTCTCAGCAAGTTAAATCAACTAAAGGGTTGTTTGGGGGTGAAGGGGATGAGCTAAAAAATCGAAACTATATCATTTCAAGAGCTGATAAATAACTCGTAATTCTGCCGCAAAAATCAATGCATTATTCCTATTCTTAAGTAGTGGGGGGGCTGACTCAGCCTCCCCACTAAAATATTAAATTCCTGCTCAGGGGGACGAGCTCAAAATTTTTAACTTGCGGAATTTGAGAGTTTATAAAGAGCTCATAAATCAGGGCTATTTGTTTTTTAAATTTTGCAAGTGGCAGGGGGGCAGCTCAACACGGGTGTATCACAGTGCTAGTCAAAAGTCCGTACCCCTCCTCCTATGTTTGAACGGTTATACGTCCTATAATAGTGAAATTTTGAGGGAGGAAATAAACGGACGTAGGTAAGATTCTTAACTAGTTATGACATGTGACAAAGTTATAACTAGTTTGAAATTCAGTCATACTAATTTTTTGGGTTTTAGTTGATTTTGATTTTGGGTGAATAAATTAAATAAATATATTATTGCAGTTTCGCATTTAATTAATAAAAATTCAAATATCCGCCTATGGTTTTTTTTTTGTCAAAAAAGTTGACGTTTTTCATTTCACTAGTAGTTTTTACGTCAACGTCAACCTTTTTAACAAGTAATCATATGCGGAATTTTGAATTTTTATTAACTAAATGCGAAACTACAATTTTATACACACACCGGCAAAATTAGCCGAACACCTAAAAATGGGACATGTTTGATGTCCCGAATCTCCTAATCCTGTTGTCCGATTTGAATGATTCTTTTAATATGTTATAGCCTTACTAGTTAAGAATATCGGTGTAATAATATTGTTACTAGACAGTTAAATGTCATTTTATACCGGGTGTTAAAATCATACTGTGTTTTTTCTTAAATTTCGGAACACCCTGTGGAATATTCTAGCATATATAAAATATTAAAATTAAAACTCTATTGTGGACTTGGGCTTTCTTAACATTTTTTTTGATTCATTTGCTTATGTTGAAAAATAAAAAAGTTAGGTGCATTAACAACTAGCCATGCTTTTTATCAATAAATCCTCATAGTAGGGGAGGAAAGTATGCTAAATTTGCAGTTACTCGAGCGTTATGAGGACCTACTGGATTGTGAAGAGTGGGTGCTAAAACCAAAAAAAGTTAAGTTAAGTTTTCCATAAAATGTGGGGCTCTCCATTTTTTTAATTTAATTTTCCATTTCCATCAATCGTGTTTTCCGATTATAGGAAATATAGGCTATATTATCAATCCATAATTGGAAAAAATATTGCAAATAAAATTTGCTTATTTTTACGTCAAGGACTCAAATCTGCAATAAAAATTGGGGGCTCCTATTTAAGATTTTAAAGTAACCCCCCACCCCACCTCCGCGGGGGGTCGTGTTTGGTGCCATTTGGTAGATTTTTACGAGTTTTACGATCTGATGTTCATTTCGCGAAATATCGCAGGGGTCGTATTTAAAATTTTTAATTTACCCCCCACCCTCTCCGTGGGGTGTCAGGAGCCTCCACGGGGGTGGGTTGGAGGATTTAATTTAAAATCTTAAATAGGAGCCCCCAATTTTTATCTCAGATTTGGATTCTTTACATAAAAATAAGCAACTTTTATTCGACACAATTTTTCGAATTATGGATAGATAGCGCTATAATCGGAGAAAAGTGATTGGTTCAAATGGAAATTAAATTAAAAAATGAGAAGTCCCTCACTTTATGGAAAACTTAACTTAACCTTTTTCTGATTTTAGCACATACTCTTCACAATCCAGTTGTTTAGGAAATTCAAGACGTCAAACATGTCCCATTTTTAAGGTGTTCGGCTAATTTGGCCGGTGTGTGTATTTATTTCATTTATTCATCAAAATTAGCTTAAACTCAAACAAAATTAGTATGACTGAATAGGTATTTTCAATACCTTTCCAACGAGGTACCACTTGCCATAAGGTCCCATTTGAAATTATCTGTCACAGTGGCGCTGTAAAGTCATCTGTCATAATTACGTCACCTGACAACCAGTTAAGAAGCTTACATCTGTTTATTTCCTCCCTCCAAATTTCACTATTATAGGTATAACCGTTCAAAAGATACCAGGGGGTACGTACTTTTGACTAGAACTGTATATCGAGCTACTCCACCACTGGAATAGTTCTGATTGGGTCGATTGGTGTAAAATCCGGTATAACCTTACAGGTTGTCTGTTGTTATTTTTGAAGTGTTTTTCTTGTATCGAAATAAAATCTGGTGCATATTCTGAGATAAGAAGCTACAACATGGTTATATGAGTGTAATACCCATTTAAATTCCATTGCAATATATTATTTTTCTCATAGACATCTTTCAGTGCGTCACAGTTTTTCGATTTCTTTCTACCGAATTAATTTTTATGTGACAGAAAAAAAGGCACGTCTGTGTTTACTCTAAAGTCCAAATTTTAAGTATTTTGCTTTTTTTTGCTTTTTTTCTTATAATTAGGATTTTTATAAAAATGCTTATTTTAAAGTTGTGTTGCTTATCTTTGTTTATTTAACTTTTTGTGATAAACTATAGTTTAATTTCATGTAGTACTTCCTGTCTTAAGCAAATTTCAACGAAGTATACAGAGCTATACAATTCTAATAATTCAATAAACCATAAGAATTTTAATCCCTTAGGCTTAGGAGATAAACGAGAAAACCCATCGTTATACCTGTCCATGTAATAAACTAATATTTGTCTGGAGACAGCCTAAATTTATTATATTGTTGTAAAATCACATCTCTAGATGCTGAAAGAACTTCTTCTACGTATAAATATATGTATTTTTACAGATAGAAGACATAGCTTTTTACAAAAAAATTTTGAAAAATATATTAATTGTTTTTATGCTAATGGCCATGAATAAAAAATATATTAATGTGATTTAATTATTATGCTATTTTTTTACTATATATTTATAATAGTTTAACAATTTTGTAATTTTTTTATTTATTGTTAATAATACAATAATTAAAAATAAATATAATTTAATGTTAATGTCCTTTATTTACAGGTTTTTTTTATAAACCTTGCTTATTTCATAAAAACTTTGCTTATTTTTGCGACATTTCTTGCTTATATAAGTGCGTATTTTGACCTTTCTGTCATGCTTATAATCCGGACTTTGATGATTACAGACATTTATAACATTTACTCTATTTGTCGAAAATGGAGCTATAATCGAAAAAAAAAATATTTGCGAATTATATAATATATCTACGAATATAATCTGTACAATTTATAGGAATATACAAATCAAAGAAAATACCGTTTTATAAATGCAATGAACACAATTGATTTGTTTTTATGCAAAATTGAAAATAAAATTTGACAACTGCCAGATTTCACTAAAATGTCATATTAGAATAAATGTTATAAATGTGTATTATCACGACTTACCTTTTTACCTTTTTTTTCTATCATTTGTGACGCACTGAAAAATGCTCATGAAAAGAAGCATACTATTGAAAGTGATTTATTGTTTAGTTGAAGCACATGAATCACTATAATCGGGTTCAGATGCTTCACGTTTTTGCCTAGTTATGATTTGATTTTTTAGTTTTAAGTCAGTAAGATGAGGATGAGTGTCTGCAAGCGTTTTATTAAATCTGGTGTATAATCCTTAAAAATATTATAGACATTTTTAGCTCCGTATGTCTCATTTAGTAAATCCCGAAATTCATCTTAATTTAAGACATATGATTTTCAATGTTTATTGATAAATCTTTTAGCGGTTCTTCGGTGTCTATTGTTTCTTTAGTTATTGTGTGAATTCGATTTTGTAATTTCTGGTCCACTTGTGTCTGTTGTTCTTGGGGTGAGTCTTGAATGGATGGTATTATATTTTTTTTTCGGCTTCAGAATTGGTGTCAGCTCTTATTTTTTGGATATAGGAATAATTTTATTATATGCTTCGTTAAATATATCAGATGCTAGTTATCCTGTTGGAGATGTGGTTTCTGATAAATGACTTTTGGTTGATGTTGATGTTTCTGTTGTTGGAAAGGTCATATTTGACACCTCCATATAATTTATTGGAAGAAAAGGACTTGATGAATTATTTGTTTGTTTATCTGTTATGGGAATCTGCGAAGTGATACTTTGAGCTGGATTAGAATTTGGAAGAGTATTTTTCATATTAGAATTGATTAGGGAAGAGGTTTCTGATAAACATGGTGAGGCAATATGGCCATTTTGGTTGCATTTAAAACAAAGCGATTGGTCGCTGGACAAAAATATTTTGTAGCTAACACTATCATGATTAACCATGATAATATCACTCCTATTATTTAGGAGTTCTATGTATACTTGACGCCTAAAACTAAGTACCTATGTGGCTATATTCAGGATTTGTAGCTCCAATTCTCTAACATGTTATTGGTGACATCAATTTCAAGCCTAGGTTCTTGAGAAGATTGCTTAACCCTTAAACGCCCAACCTTTTATAGGTTCCATGTACGCCCAAGGGTGGGTAAAAAATGTCCACCTCGAAAATAGCTACTATATTTATTGAGAGTTGTTGGAAATGGATTAAACTTAAGAATCTTATGCTTAATAAACACAGCATCTTTTAAAATATTAATATAAACAATTTGAAAACCTTACAACAAAATTACAATGTACATCCAAATTAACATACCAGTAAAAGCCATTAATTCAGATTTGTCGATTTTCTCCACATTCTTCCTTTCAGCCTCCTCATTGGCGGATAATTATGTCGATAATGTAATTATACGTCGATAATTATATGGATTATGTTCCTACCAACGAAAAATTATAGAGAAACCTTTAGTAACAAGTTTTACCAAGGGTGTACTTTTCATGCCCATCCATATTTAACTCAAGATATTACTTTTATTTTCAAAAATATCGGTGAAACCAAATTAACAATCGATAAAGGGCTGTATTTTTAACAATAAATAATTTTTGAAAAATCTTTAAACACGTAATAAATATGTTACAAGGGAATACGCATTAGGTGGACATTTTTTACCCACCCTTGGGCGTTTAAGGGTTAATATTTCATGTGGTATTGTTGTGTTGTCAGTACAATAATTGACAATGCGTGACAAAGAACGTGTTTTATCTTCGCAGACTCGAGGAAAAATATTTGTTATACATAAAAATACAGGTATGAAAACCGGCTGGTTTGAAATTAGATAATATACTACATATTGTTATAAAGAGTCCAGGCCTGTCTCAGCGGGGTTTAAACAAATAATAAATAAAATATTAAAATTAATTTAAATCGTAAATAGTGTCACAACTCGAAAAAAATTTTTTTTAATTATTTTTAGCAGAATTAATACTCTATCTTACCTACCTATTAATACCTCTTAACTTTGCTGTATCCGCCACTGTCGCTTAAGCATAAAAAGCACGCCATTCTTATAAAAATAATAATATAAATATTTCTACTAAATTTCTATAAAAATAAATGAATATTTTTATAATCTTTGAATATAATATCACTTGGTTTGAGGGGGGGGGGAGGTGATCACCCCCATCACCCCTCCCTGGATCCGCCACTGCTTAGCGACCACGAAGGGTTAATATTGTGCTATTAAGGTAGCATTAATGCAATAAAATGCGTGTAGGTGGCGAAAATATGCAAAAATAGATTTTGGGCCACCACTGTGGCTTTGGGGCGCAAAGATTGTAAAATGTGCATGGGTCATAATTTGTAGGTTACACTGTATTGTTTTATTTTACATAAGTACTTTATCAATAAAACGAACAGATGACGAAAAAAAAAAAAACAAAAACTGGATCCCGCCAAAGCATATATGAGGTTTAAGGCGCCACTGTGCCGTAACGGTTGCTGATACGAAAAGAATGAATAGGACCTAATTTTTAGAGTAAATAGTGGTCTTTAACCTTGTATAAGTTTTGTTTAAAAAGAATGCATAGGTAATGAGAAAATCGTAAAAACATGCCCGTCAAGGGATAGGGGTAGTTTCCGCAGTATATTTTCAAGGATAGGGGTGGTTTCCACAGGGATGTTGCAATAACCATATATATTTTTGAAAAGCACTATTGATGAAGTATATGGCCATATGGATCAAAAAGCAAAAAACAAAAAAAAATTTCAACCCCCCATTTTATTTATTTATTTGGCTACAGGGGTTGCACTAGGAAATCGCTTTTGGTGTCCATGCATGTGTAATAATAAAGTGCACAAAATGATATATGATGCATACTAATAAAGGGCATTGTCTGTGAAGGATTCCAAGAAAATCACTTTATTTATTAATTCTTCTTTTTTTTTGGGGTGGTTCCGGAGAAAAAATGGGGGTGCATTATACAAATTTGTAAATATCACCAGTACATGGGTAATCACTGAAAGTCTTTTTACTCTAGCATAAACGGTTCAGATGGCATAAAAAGGGGTTTTTTAAAATGTAACACCCTCTAATTAAATAAAGGGCAATTACCCTTAAGTGAAACGTATACCAAAAAATCAATCAATTATTTGTGAATAATTGTCCCAGGATTTCTTCTTAATTTCCGTTACAGTAAGGGAGAAATTAATATTTTTTAAAAACATCTTTTTTAAAAACTTGTCAACTTTGGGGCGCCACTCCCGCTAAACGGTGGATGATAGACAGATGCTGTCGGGAAATAAATCATAGAAAATATAGTCCTCTTCATATTTCTATAAAAGAAGTTTTTTGTAAAAGGTACAGGAAGGGCTACGTTCCGCAAAAACCACAAATTACCCCCTTTAAAGGGGTGAAAAGGGGGGTTCCGGGGCGAAATTTTTTCAGAAAAAGTTAGTCTCATAATAAGCACCCCTTGATATACCAGAAAAAAAATAAAACCGGACTTGTGTCCATTTTGCAAGGTTCAACCTTTGTTTCCTACACTAATAGTACTTACATTGTATAAGATTCCACATACTTCAGGGAAATAAGGCAAAAATGTACCATATACAGGGTTATTCACTATATCTTGACCCCGTGTAAACTGTTTTATTTACAGAATTAGAAAAAAATATAAAATACAAATGTCACAAGATTTTTTATGTAGTTTTCAAAAATGATTTTAGAAAAACAAAGAAGGTGCAAGAAAATGGCCGCAGATGTCAACTTTGGTGATTTAAAGGGAACACCCGGTATGTGGTTACACATTTGAATATAACGTTCTATAACGAACATTTCCATATTGAATTTAATGGGCCTATCTGGAAAAATAAGCGAGATGCTACATATTTATTTCAGTTTATTTAGACATTTACGATAGATATTTAAGGAGAAAGGCTAAAAATGTCGCCTGTCACAATTTTCAATGTGTTTTAAAAATGTTTTCACTTTTTTCAAATGCTGAGAAAGCTAATAAATATTTTTGAAAAATATAAACGCACCATGAAAAATTACATTATTACTGAGGGCCGAAACTCATCGAAAAATTGTATATTGTTTATTTTGTTACAGGGGTGAAAATAAAAGAAAAAAATTACTATGATTTTTAATTGCAAATAGTACATTCAAAAGAAATTTTCTATTTACTCTAAGGGACTTCCGGCCCTCGGTAATAACGTAATCTTTCATTTTGCGTTTAAATTTTTCAAAAATACTTACTAGTTTGCTCACGATCCGAAATAAATTAATAAATTTAACACATTGAAAATTTTGACAGGCGATATGTTGCGCCTTTCCCCTTAAGCGAGATACTAGATATCTATGATATAATTCATTTAGATTTATTCAAAATATCTAGTATCTCGCTTATTTTTCCAGATAGGCCCATGAAACTCAATATCGCACCTCCGCTCAAAGAGTGGCATAAGTGAAAAAAGCAAATTATCGAGAAAACGACGTTTAAATTTTTGACTAGATCTTTTCCGGGTTTGATTCAAAAACTATTAAAATTAGTATAACAACTATTTGAGTCAGTTACAATGGTTTTTGAAGCTCTACAAGATAGAGTATTAATTCTGCTAAAAATAATTAAAAAAAATTTTTTTCGAGTTGTGACACTATTTACGATTTAAATTACTTTTAATATTTTATTTATTATTTGTTTAAACCCCGCTGAGACAGGCCTGGACTCTTTATAACAATATGTAGTATATTATCTAATTTCAAACCAGCCGGTTTTCATACCTATATTTTTATGTATAACAAATATTTTTCCTCGAGTCTGCGAAGATCAAACACGTTCTTTGTCACGCATTGTCAATTATTGTACTGACAACACAACAATACCACATGAAATATTAACCCTTAAATGCCCAAGGGTGGGTAAAAAATGTCCACCTAATGCGTATTCCCTTACACTCAAGATATTACTTTTATTTTCAAAAATATCGGTGAAACCAAATTAACAATCGATAAAGGGCTGTATTTTTAACAATAAATAATTTTTGAAAAATCTTTAAACACGTAATAAATATGTTAAATATGTTAATGGCGTGCTTTTTATGCTTAAGCGACAGTGGCGGATACAGCAAAGTTAAGAGGTGGGTGCCAATTGGCTAAATTTCTATAAAAATAAATGAATATTTTTATAATCTTTGAATATAATATCACTGGGTTTGAGAGGGGGGGGGAGGTGATCACATCCATCACCCCTCCATGGATCCGCCACTGCTTAGCGACCATTTAAGGGTAAATATTGTGCTATTAAGGTAGCATTGATGCAATAAAATGCGTGTAGTTGGCGAAAATATGCGAAAATTGATTTTGGGCCCCCACTGTGGTTTTGGGGCGCAAAGATTGTAAAATATGCATAGGTCATAATTTGTAGGTTACACTGTATTGTTTTATTTTACATAAGTACTTTATCAATAAAACGAACAGATGACGAAAAAAAAAAACAAAAACTGGAGCCCGCCAAAGCATATATGAGGTTTACGGCGCAACTGTGCCGTAACGGTTGCTTATACGAAAAAAATGAATAGGACCTAATTTTTAGAGTAAATGGTGGTCTTTAACTTTGTATATGTTTTGTTTAAAAAAAATGCATAGGTAATGAGAAAATCGTAAAAACATCCTCGCCAAGGGATAGGGGTAGTTTCTCCAGTATATTTTCAAGGATAGGGGTGGTTTCCGCAGGGATGTTGCAATAACCATATATATTTTTGAAAAGCACTATTGATGAAGCATATGCCTATATCGATCAAAAAGCAAAAAACAAAAAAAAATTTCAACCCCCCATTTTATTTATTTTTTTGGCTACAGGGGTTGCACTAGGAAATCGCTTTTGGTGTCCATGCATGTGTAATAATAACGTACACAAAATGATATATGATGCATACTAATAAAGGGCATTGTGTGTGAAGGATTCCAAGAAAATCACTTTATTTATTAATTCTTCTTTTATTTGGGGTCGTTCCGGGGAAAAATGGGGGTGCATTATACAAATTTGTAAATATCACCAGTACATGGGTAATCGCTGAAAGTCTTTTTACTCTAGCATAAACGGTTCAGATGGTATAAAAAGGGGGTTTTTAAAATGTAACACCCTGTAATTAAAAAAAGGGCAATTACCCTTAAGTGAAACCTATACCAAAAAATCAAACAATTATTTGTGAATAATTGTCCCAGGATTTCTTCTTAATTTCCGTTACAGTAAGGGAAAAATATATATTTTTTAAAAACATCTTTTTTAAAAACTTGTCAACTTTGGGGCGCCACTCCCGCTAAACGGTTGATGATAGACAGATGCTGTCGGGAAATAAATCATAGAAAATATAGTCCTCTTCATATTTCTATAAAAGAAGTTTGTTGTAAAAGGTATAGGAAGGGCTACGTTCCGCAAAAACCACAAATTACCCTCTTTAAAGGGGTGAACAGGGGGGTTCCGGGGCGAAATTTTTCCAGAAAAAGTTAGTCTTATAATAAGCACCCCTTGATATAACAGAAAAAAAAATAAAACCGGACTTGTGTCCATTTTGCAAGGTTCAACATATGTTTCCTACACTATATTTGATTTAGGAAATAAGCCACAATTTAAGTTTGAAATTAAATTTATTTGATATTTTGACTTCTACTTCGGGAATCGTTATTATTAATGTTTGGTATTTTGATAAAGATTTCCGAAGTTGAAGTCAAAACTTCACATAAATTTAATTTCAAACTTAAATTGTGGCTTATTTGCCAAACAAAATAGTAAATAAATGTTTGTTTACTTTTTTATTACATCTATTTATTGCTCTAATAATCATAGAAGACCTTTTATCCGATACAAGTGTCTTCTGTTGGATGTTTATAATAATGCCTTTGATGCGTTCTTCGATTTCTCTACACCTGACTAAGAACAAGTGTATAAACCTAAAGATCTCCACACCTTATCCATTATTTTTGGATTTTGTCCGACATACTGACTATATCCATTCTATCTGCTTCTTTACGTGCCATCTTCGTGGTGGAGGTTGGCAATCATCACGGCTATTCTGATCTTAGATGATACTGCTCTGAAGAGTTCAGTTGATGTGCATCCGTACCATTCCCTCAAATTAGGCATCCATGAGATTCTTCTCGTTCCTACACTTCTCTTGCCCTGAATTTTCCCTTGTATGATTAATTGAAGTATGTTGTATCTCTATCTATGGGGAACTACTGACAGAAAATAGGGACGAATACTTAACTCAATCACCAACAGAGGTTAACATTGAAGGAGAAGGTATAACAATATAAGTGACAGAAATTAGAAAAGCTATAAAAGAACTGAAAAACGGTAGGTCTCCAGGACCAGGGGATATCCCAGCCGAACTAATAAAATGTGGATCACAAAAATTGTTTGAAACCGTCACTTGGTGCATAAATCAATTTATAAATGGTTCTCCCGTACCCGACGAGTGGAAAATTGCTTATATTTCGTCGATCCATAAGAAAGGAGATAAGCTTAAATGTGAAAACTATAGAGGGATATCAGTAATTAGTACATTCAGCCGTTTGTATGGACGAATAATTAGAGACCGCATTGAGAAGGAGTACAAAGACCAAGAGGAAGAAGCACAATTTCGAACAAGAAGAAGCTGTACTGATAATATATTCTGCCTCAAACAACTAATAGAAAAAAAAATTAAGCACAAATCAAGAAACTTACCTCATGTTTACTGACTTGCAGAAGGCGTACGATACAGTTCCTGTAAACAAACTCTGGAACGTGTTACGACAGACGAATATTAGTGTCACCTTAATAAAAGCCTTAAGAAATTTGTATGAAGGGTCAACATCACAAATAAAAACTGGAAACAGATTATCGCAAAGCTTCCTGGTTAATAAAGGTCTACGTCAGGGGTGTTGTGTATCACCGACCTTATTTAAAATATATGTTGCAAAAGCATTGAAAGAGTGGAAACGAAAATGCAGAGGCATGGGCGTAGACCTTGGAGAGATTTACTTATATACATTGCAGTTTGCTGATGACCAGGTTGTTATAGCAAACGATAAAGATGATTTAGAGTACATGGCAAGGAAATTACAAGAAGAATATAGAAAGTGGGGACTAGAAATTAATACAGAAAAAAACAAAATACCTGCCAATAGGTACCGAACTATCGAACATCACATTAGAAAATAATGAAATCATCATGCCCTGCGACCATTACACATATCTAGGAATCGTTTTTGACACAACGGGGAAAGATGATGAAGAAATAAAGAGAAGAATAACACAATCCTGAAAAACAATAGGCTGTCTAAACAGCGTACTGTGGAATCATGAAATAGGAAAAAGAAGAAAACACAATATCTACGAATCTCTTATTAAAAGTAGTCTATTGTACGGAGCAGAAACTTGGCGGATGACCGAAAACAACAGAAGAAAACTGGAGGCAGTAGAAATGGACGCTTTTAGAAGATCAGTAGGAGTGTCACGCAGAGAGAGAATACGTAATGATGAGGTAAGGCAGCGAATGGGGGTTGACGGCTCTCTAACAACAGATATAGAAAGAAAACAGCTGATATGGTACGGACACGTCCAGAGGATGGATAACTCAAGACTCCCTAAAATAATTATGCAATAGGTACCACCAAACCGCAGAAAGAGAGGAAGACCCAAGAAATCTTGGAGAGAGGGAGTAACGAAGGCGATGAGCGCAAGAGATCTTAGAGAGGGCCAATGGGATGATAGAATGTCATGGAAATTAGGCATCGGACAACGTCGCAAGACGTTTTAAAAGCGATTGATATATATATATATATATATATATATGTTGTATCTCTCATTACACATAGCATGCTCCAGGTATTGCAGTTTTCGTGTCTTGATGGTTTCCAATATTCCCATTCTTTTGTTGACTCTTCATATGGCTTCGTTGTTTGTTACATGCTCCGTCCATGATATCTTCAGGATTCTTCTATACACCCACAGTTCAAATTCTTCCAACCTTTTAGTAGTCGACGCGTTGAGTGTTCATGCTTCTATCCCGTAAAGCAGTGTCGAGAAAATGTAACACCTTTCCAGCCTAACTCTCAAGTATAATTTTAGTTCGCTTGCACAAAGTACCTTCCTCATTTTATTGAAGTGTGTTCTTGCTTTCTCTATTATTTGAACTTTGATTTCTTGGGAGTAATCGTTTGTGTGATTGATTATTGTGCCAAAATAGTTGTAGTTTTCAACTTTTTTTTAAGTTTTACTTATAATTGTCAGGCTATTATTATTTCGGGTTTTCGATATCCTCATAAATTTAGTTTTTTTGATGTTTATTGATAATCCATATTTTTCTCCATAATTAACTATCTTGTCCATTAGCTTTTGCAGGTCTTGCAGGTTGTCCGCTATTATGATAGTATCGTCCGCATATCTAATGTTGTTAATTTGCTTTCCATTTGCCTTTATTCCTGCTGTTTCTCTCGCAAGAGCCCTTTTCATAATTTCTATAGAGTATGCATTGAATAGTAGTGCTGATAATACACAGCACTTACGCACTCCTTTTTTAATTTCGATATTTTCTGATCTGTGTTGGTTAATGCGTATGTGTGCCTGCTGTTTATAATATAGATTTGTTGTAATTCGAGTTGTAATTGATTTCCTTTGAAGACGTCCATTAGCTCTTGGTGGCGGACTTTATCAAAAGCCTCGTTGTAATCTATGAAACAGACGTACATATCCTGGTTCCAGGATCTCTGGATTAGTACGTTGTATGCAGAAAGGCCTTCACGGGTATCTACACCTGTACGTAATCCAAATTGGGTTTCTTCAATATCCATATCAAGTGTTTGGTAAATGCGTTTATGAATGATCTTTAAAAATATTTAAAGTATATGAGACATCAGGAGTATGGTACGGTGGTCGGTGCATTCTCTAGCATTTTTCTTTTTTAGGAGACAAAAATAAATCTTGAGGTCAACCATTCATTGGATATGTCACCTGACGGATAAATTTTATTAAAGAGCTTTAAGAGGGTATCAATGTACTTTATTTATAATCTATCTATCTATCTAATTAGCCTTCTTCGGTCCATCTTTGGACATAGGCCTCCCCAATCCTTTTCCATTCTTCTCTGTCTGTCGCTACAGTTATCCACCTAGAGCCCACGTGCTTCTTGACATAATCTGCCCATCTCATTTGTGGTCTTCCTCTGCTTCGTTTATATTGCCACGGTCTCCAATTTATGAGAATTTTGTTCCATCGGTCTTCCTTTTGTCTTATAGTGTGTCCGGCAAATCTCCATTTCAACTTTGCAACTTCTTGTCTAACATCCCTAACTTTGGTTTTCTCTCTTATCCACTCGTTTCTCTTTTTATCCAATAGTTTTATGTGCAACATTTGCCTTTCCATTGCTCTTTGCGTCTTTATGATCTTGTCCATGTTTGCTTTTGTAAACGTCCACGTTTGGGAACCGTAAGTGAGAACAGGGAGTACGCATTGATTGTATACCTTGGTCTTAAGATGTTGTGGATATCCTTTGTTTTTAAGGATGTAGCTTAGTTTTCCAAATGCCGCCCATGCCAGTCTAACTCTTCTTTTGATCTCTGCTCTTTGGTTTTCCTTGTTAAGTTTTATAATCTGACCCAGATATATATAATCATGAACTTGTTCTATTTCATCTTGTCCGATCCTCATTGTGATGTCCTCATCTGTATTTGTTATGATTTTGGTCTTGCTGTAATTCATATTAAGGCCTATCTTTCCGGCTTCTATGTCCAGTTCTTTCATCATTTCAAACAATTCTTCTTTTTTATCGGTTATCAATACGATGTCATCGGCGTACCTTAGATGGTTCAAGCGTTGTCCACAAATTTTTATACCTTTTTCTTCCCATTCTAATCTTTTAAAGATATCTTCCAGAACCTGATTGAAAAGTTTCGGTGATATTGTGTCACCCTGTCTTACGCCTCTATTTAGTTGAATTGATTGTGTTCCTTCGTATACTTTAATTGTTGTTGTGGCATCTTTATATAATATATTATATTGGCTATTAGGTCTGTATATCTGTGGTCAATTCTGCTGTTAATCAAAGAACTTTTCACTGCCCAATGTTCGACACTGTCAAAAGCCTTTTCGAAATCTATGAACGCTACATATAGAGGGATGTTGTATTCATTTGCTCGTTCTATAAGGATTTTCATACTTAATAAATGATCACTTGTGCTAAATCCCTTTCTAAAACCAGCTTGTTCTTTCGATTGGTATCCGTCGAATTTTGTCGTCAATCTGTTGGTTAAAATTTTTGTTAGGAGTTTATACATTACATTGAGGAGTGTTATAGGACGGTAGTTTTTTATATCTGCTTTGTCCCCTTTCTTGTGTAAGATAATGGTTACGGATTCCTTCCAGTTGTTTGGGATTCTTTTTTCTTTTAATATTTTGTTAAAAAGGGAATAGAGAGTATTAATTACCACTTTTCCACCATATTTCAGCATCTCTGTAGTTATTCCATCTTTTCCAGGCGATTTGTTGTTTTTCATTTCTTTCAATGCCTTCTTTATTTCTGATTTGCTTATTTCTGGCTGTAATTCTGAATTGACATTTTTTATTTTCGAGTTAAGTTGGGTTTTTATTTCTTCTGATGGTTCCTTTTTTGTCTTATATAACTCTGAGTATAAATGTTGGATTATATTTATGATGTCGTCTTTAATGTTTGTTTCTACTCCGTTTACGTCTTTTATTTTGTTTATTTCAAATCTGCCGAGTTTCGGTCTTAAGCATTTCATATTCTTGTTGTTCTGTATTACTTCTTCTATTTTTATTTCTTGTTCTTTTCTCTTAGTTCCTTTTATCATTTTGCTTATTGTCTTATTGATTTCTACATATTCTATAGATTTCCTTTTGCCTTCTTCGACAAGCTTTCTTCTTTTATCCATAAGCTTCTTTGTTTCTTCTGATACATAGTTGTCCTTTTTAACATCCTTTTTTGCTATTTCTTTTCCTGATGTAACCATCGTTGCTGTAAGTATGTTGTTTATTTCGTCTATATCTTTATCATCACTGTCTAATTTTTCGGTGAATTGTTCTTTTAACAGGTCTTTGTATTTCTCTTTATATTGCCCTAGTTTGTTTCTATCTACTATATCCGATATATTTCTTATTATTTTTCTTTTCATGTCATAGTTACCGTCGATATTAATTTTTGCTCTGACCATCCTGTGATCGCTACCTGTTGTGAATTTGTTAAGAACTGTTACATCTTTAATGATATATCGTTCCGTGGACAGTATGTAGTCGATCTCATTTTTTGTGGACCCATTAGGGCTGATCCATGTCCATTTTCTTTGGGACTTTTTTTTGTAGAAGGAGTTCATTGCGTATAGACGCTTTTCTTCTAGGTAGTTCATCAAAGTAGCACCTCTATCATTTCTCTGGCCGTATCCGAAATTTCCTATTTTAGTTTCTTCTTTGTTTAGTTTCTTACCCAGTTTAGCATTGAAATCTCCTATTACTAGTGTGAGACGATTTTTATGTTCTTCCATAGCCTTTGAAATATCTTCATAAAATATTTCGATGTCTTCGTCATCATAAGCTGTCGTGGGGGCATATACCTGGATAATTTTAATTGATGTTCTTCTTATTTTGAGTATGACATAGGCGACACGATCTGATATACCTTTGATTATTTGAACATGCTTACTTATGGTTTTATTTATTATAAATCCTACTCCAAAATTACTATTCTTTTCATTTCCTTTATAATACAGTAGATTCCCGGAGTTTAGCTGTATTCGGTTTTCTTCTTTCCTTCGAGTTTCCGATAGGCCTATGATATCCCATTTTATATTTTTTAGTTCTTCCTCCAGTTCATGTACTTTTTCATCCGTGGACATTGATTTAATATTGTATGTCCCTATTGACAGATTGATAGATTTTCTTGGTTTCTGTTGTGTTCGTCTTAGTGGGTTTTTGTTTTTATCTATCAAGAGCGAATTATTGCCTCCCCCAGAATCCGTGAGGCAGACCTTTGAGGTGTGGGATTCAGAAATTTCCTTACCCACCTGGGGACTATTTCCGTTTGTTTTATTATTCGCCATGATAAAAAGAGGGGGGTAATGGCAGTTAAAACACCACGCTTGCCATGCGGGTTGGTGAGTTCTTATTCAGCCGCCCACTCTGGGTCAGACGCTGTTTGTAGCCGCTCACTCTGAGACAGACGCTACTGGTTTGTGAGATTATACTATCCCTAAAATCAAGGGTTGCCAGCTCCGCCATCTTCGCCGTACCGGAAGTATTCTTCGTCGCCTTGGATGCCGTTCTGGACTTCATCCGTGACCCTGGACAAGGGACCCTTAGCAGGTGCTAGCTTCCCGGGTCAGGAAGCTCCTGGAATCTGCAGGGGGCAGGGATTGATTCACTTTCCCTGATAGGACTATCCAATAGAATCTGAGGGACTCCAAATGAGTTCCTACCCGCTACCCGTCCTAACCGTTATTTATAATATTTTAAGGATATCAATAGGCAGTTGATCTCTCCCCGGGCTTTTTCGTTGCAGGTGTTCTTTAGTGCATACAATATTTCTTCCTTTGTAATTTCAACACGTGCTTCTTTGTTTTTCGAAAGATATGTCTTGTAGGTTTCCTCTTTCATCGTTGAAGAGCTCTTCCATATAGTTTTTTATCGTTTTAGCTTTTTTTCAGTCGTTGTATTGTCTAGTATTTCCATTTTTATCTAAAAGAGTTGTGTTGTGGTTTATTTTTGCAGCCCTGTCATTTCTTTAACCTTTTTATGCAGGTTGAGTAGGTCGTATTTCGTATCATCCATTTTATACACATCGTTTTTTTGCTTTAGCACTAGTTCCGTTTTCATTGTAATCCCCTGGATGTTTTACGGCCGGTTTCACAAAGTAAAGTTAACTTGTGGTTAAGAGACAACCAGAGGTTACCCCAAAATATGCGTTTTAGTTTCAGGTCAACGGCGAAGCATGGTTAACTCACAGAATTTTTAACCAGAGGTTGGAGTGGGTTACCCTTACGGGTTTACCCAGAAGGGTAACAATTATGAAACTGAAACGCATATTTTGGTGTAATTTTGAGGTTATCTCTTAACCACAAGTTAACTTTACTTTGTGAAACCGGCCGTTAGTTTCCCAATTTTATAATCCTTTTAGTTGGTTGAATTTATTAGATCCGTCTCGTATATTAGGTTTACTGCTATTGGGACCGTGCAAGTTCGGCAAAGCGACACCTATTTCTACGCTCTGCAACTTTATTCACACTTTTAATTATATTGGCCAATTATATTAGTCCTGGTTACTGGATAATTGTCAAGGCCATAGTCCAAAAAAATAATAAGAAAAAAAAATAAGATGTAGGTTATTTTATTAAAACAATGTTATGTTAGTAAACAATTGTATGTAGTAAATAAAATTAGTTATTAAAATGCAGTACTGCAAGTAAAATACAATTAATTAAATTTACCTTTATATAATAATTGCATATCATATCAATATTGTGGAGCAACATATAATTTTTCTTCTCCAATGACAGTAGATATGAAATGTACGTCAATTTGACAATTTCGCGTATCCCTTCCAAGTACTTGCATACCGCGAATAGCCGGATCAGGGAACACAAAATTTTACGAAAACCTCCAAACAAATAAAGGAAGGATTAAAATTTGGAAATAGGTAGTTGATATTGTCTATTATTATATAAGAAAAAGTCAACAATTCTACATCCCCTATATTTTACAAAAATTGGAAAATACGGGGTGAAAAATATTTTCTCGGGGTGAAAAAATATACGTTCAAAATAAGTCCGGAATTGGATATTCCGGATACCAATTCTAAGCAACTTTTGTTTTATAAAGTATTTTTACTAAGTCAATACTTTTCGAGTTATTTGAGAGTGAATATGTTCATTTTTAACAAAAAAAAAACATGTTTTTGGGCGGTTTTTCGGAGATAACTCAAAAAGTAGTATTGCAGCTAAAAAAATATTCTTAGCAAAAATATAGCTTATAAAAAACTGAAAAAGTTGTGTATGCATGAGGTCTGCTAACCCAGCAGAAGCGTTGTAGCTAATGAAAAGTAGGTTCTTCTTCTTCAAATTCCAAATTGAATATTTCAATTTGAAATAAATAAAAGACGGAGCACTTTTCCGGGAAAATTAATTACAACTTTTTTGTTTTTAAAGTGTTTAGTGTAAAGTGTTTAGAAAAAGGCTTATTTTTGTTCTTTTAAAAAAATTTCTAACATTAAAACTAAGTGAGTTACGCTTAAAATATTGTTGGCGCCTTTTATTTTTTAGTATAAAAATGGCGAAAATCTCCCCCTAATTAGGTTCTCAAATAAAATTAATCGTTATCGCTTCACAAGTTACTTTATTTATGTATTTTTTATATTATCTAAAAGTTTCATTGGTTCAAAGTGCTCAGGTTTAAAAAAAATTGGGTTTAAAATAAAACATTTTTAGTCACTTTATAGTCAAAGTTTTCCTGAGATGGTTGATTGAGGTTTTGGTAGGGTTTCACCATGTTCCCATAGGCGATATCCTTTAACATCGGCGTTTAGCCTGATTAATATTATTTTTAAATAATGTAAATTGAATTTTAAATTCAACCATTTTTTTGGTTCTGGGGCTATTTAGCAAGTATGCATATTCACTGATGATGGACCGATAGGTCTGAAAACGTTCTGAATTGGACATATTTTATTCAATTCATTGGGATTTTTTAAGTTTTAATAAATATACCAATTTACATAGAAGTGGTTTTACTTCTTGTTAGAGTTTTTTAACTACATGGTATACAGCCAACCTAGGGAACTTCCCTTTTAGTTTAAAACATTTTTCTTAATTTTGAAAAAAAAAATGGAATTGATTGTTGAATTAACTTAAAAATTATTAGTAGTACCACAAATCTAAAATAGTAATAAAATGTACGTTTTGCTTTTCTGAATATTTCTGATTTTTTGTTTTCTTGTTAGACAAAAATTGGTTAAGCTATTAGGCTATTGATTATGTACTATAGAAAGGAACTACAACGTTAACGGGGTTTTATTATTTCATATGGTCAATGAATCTCTATATATGAAAAAACCGCGGAGTGCTACCATTTAAAGGGGTGCGTTTTTGAGAAATGGGTGAGTTAGTCCCTGGGCACAGGTTACATTAGGGTGAGTTCTATGCACTTTTAGTACAAACACGTCTACTTAAAAATTGTTTCTGGTGAAATTTCCTATCTAAATATAACTTTTTAAAGTCAAAGATACTTTTTTTTACAAAAATATATTCAAAAGACAAAGCACAAAGAAACCCAAAAGAAAGAAATTTTGTTTTTTGTCCCATAACTTTTGTAAACGGGGATATAGGTATAGACATTGCTTCACAGAAAAAAAAATTACATATTTTGTCTTTAAACTGATATCTGGTAGAGGTCATTAGGATATACACTTTTCGAAATATAATTTTTGAAAGTTCGCCACTCACAGCAATTTTGGGCAATTTTCCTTGTTATTTCGCAAATATTGTTCTGTAACTTTTTTCTACGTAACTTTAGGCATATACAATGGTACATTAAAATGTTTTACTGTATAATGTTGTACGACTTCTTTTAAAGAGGTTATCTTTTTCAAGATGTTATACTTTTAACGAGTTTTATATTTTTTACGATTATTTTTTAATTTCCCATTATAACTTTTTTTCTACATTTAGGTATATATTATATAGTAAAAAGGAAAGCTTATTCTGTTCACTTTAAAATGGTGTATTATAAAAAATTCTAGGATTATTTTTGAATAAGATATGCTTTTTCAAAATGTAATAAGTACTTGCAACGATTTTTGATTTTAGGATTATTTTTTAAATTCCTCATTATAACTTTTTTATGTAATTGAGTGTAATGATTGAATCTTATTTTTTATAGGTAATACTTTGGATCCACTTGACTCGGCCGGGCAAACTTCAAAATATTGATTAATTCCAATATTTACTGTCAAAGCTCCTGCACCAAAAGCTTTGTACCAAAGGACCAAAACTAGGGTTGTAGGAAGATAGGAATTAGTTGTTCAATATTCTGCAAAGGGTGCATGTGCATGGGTACTAATTGTGGGAACTCTAAGATAACTGAGGTGTCAGAGGAAGATATTGAAGCTAATGCTAACGAAGAGATGGACTTTAATTGTGAAAATTTTTTAAATGTCAACCTTTAAATAATTTTAACTAAAGTGATGTTTTCTAAGATTAATGTTTATGTAATTTTTGTAAAAGAAATAATTTTAAATAATACCGTTAAAAAAGTATCAAAGAATCACTCGGTTTCCATTACATATTTAAATATAGATGATACACCATTTTAAAGAACAGAAAGTAAGCCCTGTTTATTGAGCAATATATAGTATATTCATGTGCAACAAAAAAAAGTTATAATGGGAAATTTCAAAAATAATCGTAAATTTTTTTATATTATATATACTATAATATATAATATAATATGTATAATATAATATTATATAATATATAATATATGATATAATAATATTATTTTATTTTTATATTATATTATAAAAAATCGTTAAAAGTATAAAATCTTGAAAAACCATAATCTCTTTAAAAAAAGTCGTACAACGTTATACAGTAGACCATTTTAAAGGTAATTGATTTCTATTCCTATTATGTGTACCATTGCATATACCTAAAGTTACGTAGAAAAAAGTTACAGAACAATATTTGCGAAATAACAAGGAAAATTGCCCAAAATTGCTGTGAGTGGCGAACTTTCAAAAATTATATTTCGAAAAGTGTAAATCCTAATGACCTCTACCAGACATCATTTTAAAAAAAAATATGTAAGTTTTTTTTCTGTGAAGCAATGTCTATACCTATATCCCCGTGGACAAAAGTTATGGGACGAAAAACAAAATTTCTTTCTTTTGGGTTTCTTTGTGCTTTTTCTTTTGAATACATTTTTGTAAAAAAAAGGAACATTGACTTTAAAAAGTGATATTTAGATAGGAAATTTAACGAGGAACAATTTTTATGTAGATATGTTTGTACCAAAAGTGCATAGAACTCACGCTAATGTAACCTGTGCCCAGGGACTAATTCACCTATTTCTCAAAAACGCACCCCTTTAAATGGTAGCACTCCGCGGCTTTTTCATACATAGATGTCCATTGACCATATTAAATAATAAAACCCCGTTAACGTTGTAGTTCCTTTTAGCTATCTTATTTTGAATATAATCAATAGCCTATATGGCTGTTCAAAATTTGCTTAAACTCGTGATTAGTTACTCGTTCAGGCCGTTTTAACTACAGTTTTTTTAAAAATAAGCACTTTGAACCCATAAAACTTACAGATCATATAAATAATACATAGAAAAAGTAACTTGTGAAGTGGTAATATTAAAATTTATTTGTGATGCTAATTAGGGGGTGATTTTCGCGATTTTTTTTATCAAAAAATAAAAGGGACCAACAATTTGAATGTAACTCACTTAGGTACTTTTAATGTTACAAGTTTTTTTAAAAAGCAAAAATAAACATTTTTCTAAACACTTTAAAAATATTTAAATGAATTTTCCCCGAAAAGTGCTCCGTTTTTGGGTTATTGTACATTGAAATATTCGATTTGGAATTTGACGAAGAAGAACCTACTTTCATTAGCTGCAACTCTGCTTCTTCTGTGTCTACAGACCTCATGTATACACCATTTTTTTCAATTTTTTATAAGCAATATTTTTGGTAAGAATAGTTTTTTTAGCTAAAATACTTACTTTTTGAGTTATCTCCGAAAAATTGTCCAAAAACACGTTTTATTTTGTTAAACATGAACATGTTCTCTTGCAAATAACTCGAAAAGTATTGACTTAGTGAAAAAACTCTGTAGAACAAAAGTTGTTTAGAATTTGTCATTTTATCTATTTCCGATCTTATTTTGAATGTATATTTTTAACCTTAGAGAGGGGGTATTCTGCTCCATTTTTGTAAAATGGAGGGGATGTAGAATTGTAAACTATTTCTTATAAAATAATAGACAATTTCAACTACCTATTTCCAAATTTTCATCCTTCCTTTATTTTTAAGCCTATTTCCTGAACCCCCAATCTACAGGACCATTCACCAACTCGGTCCAAGTCTTGTGGCGCCAGAAACTCGCCTCCACCCTTTTCGTCGATTACATGAATTAAATCCTCTGCATCCCATCCCATGTGTCCAGTAATTCTGTCAAAAAAAAACTTTGCGGACATGAGAGTATAATTTTCTGGTAGAGTTGAGTTGTATACTCTTTTTTATTTTATTTTTAGCAGTAAAATAAATATAGTCAAGACTTCAAAGTGAATACTGAACACCTTTAAAAAGTTTCCAACACACTACAGACTGAAATAACTCATTATATAACTTTACGATAATACCCCACAGCCTTTTTGCGTTTTGGGTAAGCGCATATTCATTTTATTTGTTACTTCTCAGCCAAAAGTTTCTCAATTTTAAGAGCTTTCTTAAAGTTAAAGCTTAGTTCCTGTTTTTATCCTCGTTAGAATAATTAGGCAGAAATGAAGGATAGTAGTTGTAAATTAGGTAATTTCAAAGGCAGATTAAACGGGGATGAGAAGTATCTACTTTTTTTGAACAAATTAAGAAAATAAGGGAATCCTGAAATACACCGTTAAGTAAGAGGATATATTTATTCTTCTCAATAAAACAAATGAGGAGTTTATTATTAAGCGAGAAAGAAAATTATTATTTAGTTAGATAGTATCAAGAAATCACGCATACATTAACAATAATAAATATTTGTTCGACTAAAGCCACAATATTTAGAGCACAACGCTATTATTAATTTTTATTTATTTATTGGCTAAATGCATTGCATTACATATTATAAAACTGCAACCTTTAAATCAAATAATGAAGCTTTTTAGATCAATGTAAGCAACAGATGGAATGTGTAGACCAGTTTTCAGGTACAAAATGTCCCTAATTTATTGTTAGGAAATTAATTTGCCTAAAAGATGTGAAAATGATCGATCGATGGTCATTTCTTGGGTTTTTGATAGAATTATCGAGATTTTTTTTTAAGTTTTTATTTGAGACAATTGGATTTACAGGAAGGTGCAACATTAAAATTTATAATGCCTAATAAACACAATACATATGTTATGAAAGTGATGGCTTTTTGTGATGCTCGACTTCTTATTTCTACAATGCTCACGTAATAAACCAGCAGAGGTAGTGATGGATTATCAGCTCAGCAAAAAATTCGATTTTCACTCAATTGGCACTTCGACTCTCAAAGCCAATTTTTGCAAGCGGTAGAAACCAACCAACCTTCCAACGGTAGATACTTTAAAGTACTTAGGCTTACATATTATATGAGCAAGAGGCTCAATTGGAAAACTCATATATGAAAAAAAAACACCTTGATACCACATATAGCAAATATTATTGGTTACTCGGAAGAAAGTCACAGTTGTTGTTGAGAAATAAACTACTAGCGTACAATGCCATACTTAAGCCAATTTGGACGTACGGAATACAGCTGTGGGGTACTGCTTCAAAATCCAACCTAGCAATGATGGACCGATTTCAAATCAAAGTGTTACGAACTATAGCCACTGATGCTCTATGGCTTAGAAGTAACAAAAACATTCTACAAGACCTTTAAGTGCCAACTGTGAGTTAAGTGATAGTATCACACAGTGATAAATATTTATATTATCACACAGTGATTAATTAGACGCCTTAAGCAAAAATTACTATTATATTTCCTAATATTAAGTTAACAAACACTGATTGTAATCGTAATTATTATACTATTCATGTAGAGTGACTATTTATTGAAATATCTCTCTTCGCGCCACTACTGTAAAGACAATGAATGTGTTTATGGTTTCTGTTTGACTGATTGCACAGTAAGTAATTTAGTTAATATGATCTACAGGCCTTATAGGTCTAGGCCTTTACAGTGTTATATAATACACATGATAATATATAATAATGTCTTATTATACAGTGTGTTCCTTACATGTGTAACGTCTGCCTTTTGGCAGTTTAAACATTGAATTAAGGCAAAAATCAATGTTTATTTGTACAACAAACTTTTATTTCTGTTTTTTTAACAGCAGTAGAAGATATTTGGATTATATAAATTACATACATTCTCCTTTTTGTGTCAATTAATTTATTAAAAAAAAATTTTTGGACACCCTGTATAAATAATTGTCTTAATATTTATATTAGTGAATAGGGAATTGAATAACCTTTCAAATGAGCTAGCACAAGACCCCCATTCAATAGTTGATTACGTCATTACGCCTAGACGGATGACGTCACTGGTATGATATATAAAATGTCAGAAAATCTTAATTTAAAAATCGAATTTGTATATAAATAAATTTGTAATCGAATTTTATATTTTACATTTTTTCTAATTCTGTAAATATAGCAGATTACAGGGGGATAAAAAAATTGTGAATAGCCCTGTACATTGTACATTAGGATGGAGCGCTGTTATATGGAGAAAAATGAAATAACAATTTTTACAAACGCGGGGTGCGGAATCGACGCTACTGTGGGAAATGATTGGAAAAGTTAATTGTAATTTTTTTATATTATGACTCTAATATCTGCCCCAACGTAATTAAAATTTTAAAATTTAAAAAAAACATTTTTTTTGCATTTTTACCTACGCGGGCTGCGGTATCAATTCGCTTCTAGGATATGAATCAAAAACTTCAATAACACTTATTTTTATTTTTATCAGAATAACTGCTCCAGCGCTACTTAATTTGATGTATTTTGAATTTAGCGCCAACCACCTACCTAACGCTGCACCAAGGAGTTATAACCTTCGACCTTCACTCTCCCACTTAATTTCAATTATAAGTAAGTAGAACACAAAACAATATTGGCTAGAATTATTATAGTTTTCCACGATAAGTATATAACATTATTGAAACCTTATGAAGGCAGGAAGGACGAAGACGATTACAAAGAGAAGCTATTAAAATTTGGTGAGGATAGCAAGAAATTGTTTGATATTGCAACTTGCAAATGTTTAGAGTTCAGAGATTGCAACTGTCCTAGAAACCGAAAGATTCCAATACCAGAACGAAATTTCTTAATCGACAAACAAACTGACCATAAAATAGCGATTAATAGTTTATATCGTGCAGCGACCAAAACAATGAGATGGATTTACATAGATTACACCAAGAAGAGCAACTTGAAGAACAAATAGGGGTGGAAACCATTCCTAGTACTTCTAGATTACCTACAACTTCAAAGATACAACCGAATGTTCAACAGCCAGATACATTAAACAAAAGCAGTGAAATTGAGGACTTTCAATCTCAATCGATTATTTCCATTTCTTCACTCACAATGGCTGATGTCACATTTCCGGTTGTTGCCAGAACATTAGATCTTTATGGGGTTCCAGATCGTGGTGGAGTAGCAATCATTTTTGCAGCTTTCAATGATATTGGTCTCATCACTGAAAACGATTCATCACGAGTTATAAACAGAAATAGATTTCGACGAGCTCGTTCTAAATCTAGGACTACTTTGTAATTCTATTCTGATATTTCTTTCCTCGAAGTCTATTGATGTAAATCAAATAATGGATGTTGATTGTGATGGGACTGTCGTTAACCAAGGAAGCAAATGTGGCGTTATTCGTTTATTGGAAATCAAGTTTCCACCTCCACTCCAATGGTTCATATGCCAACTACACGCCAATGACCTGACATTGCGTCACCTTTTTCAACAACTAGATGGCACTAGAAGTGGACCAGAAGATTTCACAGGTCCCACTGGCAAGGCAGTTACTAACTGTGAAGTATTATTCATTGTTCCGTTTGATGCAATTAAATGTACGTTGCCCGATATTACACCAAATCGACACAGGAATTAAGCACCAACTAACTATATCTACTACAAATATGTCAGTATATCAATAGTTGACATTGTGATGAAAATTTTGTGAAAAAATCCTAGTAAACTAGTTCACCCTAGATGGTTGACAATGGTTAATCGGATATTGAGATTATATGTCTCAAGCCAAACTTCATCAGAAAACCTAACTATACTAAGCACATTTATTTTAACGGTCTATGCTCCTATTTGGTTCAGGATCAAGACTAGGCCAATTTGTATTTTTGGTGCCAAACATTTATATGATACGATAAAACTGTCGCGCTATTTGCCAAACCACTTAAAGAATGTTGTTTTCCCAGTCATACAGAAAAATGCATTCTTTGGACATTCAGAGAATCTACTACTAGGAATGTTAGCCGACAACAGACAGTACGTCAGAAAAGTTGCACTCCGCAGAATATTGAAGATCAGAGAGACATCATACGTAGGAGCCTTACAAATTTTCCAAGTACCTACTTTAAATGTGGATGCTGATGATAACATCGATTGTGACACACAGTTTACACATAGGATACTTTAACTATATATATAATGGGGTTGAGGTTTATTGTGTATACAGCTGAATAAAACCAAGTGGTACTCTGTTTAACAAATCGTTATATTTCGCTGATTTTCATCGCCAAGACAGAACCTCCACTTACGAAGAATTTAAGTACCGAAAAGATATTTTAGGCCATCATAGGATATCACGGAAAAATTCCGTGTCACACACAATCCTCTGAAAGGTGTGTCAAATTAGTTACAGAAGCAAGTGCTGCCCTCTGCCCTCCGTGGGTCACGGAGGAGAGACGGATTCATTAAGAATAAGCTCAAATCATGCCTTTTGATGCCTAAATTTGATACTAAGAAAGATTATCTTTCACAATGGGTTTTTATGTTATTCTTCAATTTGTAAACATATTTTTTTTTATTTTATATTTTAACTATTTTTCTTTTTTTTATTTCATATTATAGTCCTAATAGCTTAAATAAATGAATAAAACATAATCGTTGACTCTAGTTGACTATATCAAATTTTTTTTAGAAATTTTTTTTTTACAAAATTCCAAAATGTCAATCACCTTGGGGCACTTTTCAGAATGAAAATACGAAAAAGTGTCATCTAAGTTTTTCATTCTAAAATGAAAGACGCATCAATTCCGCACCCCGCGAAACTGAAATTCGAAAAAATAATTTTGCGCTCCGCCCTATTGTACATGCCTTAATTAAATATGGTAATAAGAAAATTGTTACACATAATTTTTTGTTAAACATATTCAACTGTCTATCAAATTTTAATGTCCCAAAGGGTTTCTCTTCCAAAGTAATTTGAAAGCAGAAGCCGAGCGACGTCCCGACGCGACGTCTACTAAGTTTCGGATCGACACCTTGGCGATATTATTCGAAAATTAAGAAGGGATTTGCCCGTCCGTCATGTCCTAACAAGGAACAGATTCTCCTCCAAAGCAAAATAAATGAAAGCCTGTATGAAAAATGGCCCACTCCGCTAAATAACGTGATAAGAAAGCAACGGAGAAAAATTTATTGCCGACTCAATAAAGGCGCACACGCCAATAATCTTCTTAACTTTTGATAAATTGAAGTATTATAAAGACGTTTTCATTTCGGGAATTTATTTTGCGTAATGAGGCATTATCGGAACGAATTTGTCCTCGCCAGATGCTCTCGCTTGATTAATATTGATGGTTTTCAATAAACTGATTTATAGAAATCGAAGCAATTTTGAATTACAATCCATTTGTTTCAATTTAGTACAGAAAGAAAAAATATGTTTTAAAATCGATCTGTCATTCGGGATATTAAAAAACCTTTATTATTTTAATAAAACATATGTAAATACCACTTAAATAAGTGTAAGAAGATGAAAGATCAATGACTAAAAGTTTAAGCATACCGATCATACGGGGCATAAAGCCTATTTATATTCCATTGTAATAAAGTAAATACAGTGATAAGCACGCTAGTAACCGGCAAAATAGCACAAAAGGTGGAAAACGTATTATAGTCGGGGTTGATTATCGGAGAATAGGCCATTTTTGGGAAAAGTTATTTACCAGCAATTTTATTGCTGGAATCGAAGCTAATGATTTTATATACTAATAATATAGGTATGCAAAGTCCGCAGATAGTGTGCTACTTTTTTTGTAAACAAAATGGCGCCCGAAAATCGTGTTTTTTTTTCAATTATTGCTCTATAACTCCGAAGATTTTAACTTTAAAACAAAAACACTCACATAAAAATTCACCGCAATTAAATTCTGCATAGAGATATGTTTTTCCCGATCTGCTCCGACGAAAATTTTACTCGGAAAATAAGGGTTTTCCCAACAAAATCTTTAATTTTCATATAAAGTTTTAGGTAATAAATTATTAATCAATAATTTAATAACTTAGTGACATCATAGCTTTCTTGGTATAGATTGTAATTCCAGAAGCCGGTGAAAATTAAACAAATATTTTAGCAACAATTCAATTGTTAATTAACAATTTACGATCGCAATAATAACCAAAATAATCATGATACATTGATCAAACTTATAAAGATTATAAAGATGAGATGCTTATTTAATATTTTATCGACAAAATATAAATTTCGGAGTAAATCGGGAAAAACATATCTCTATGCAGAATTTAATTGGGTTGAATTTTTATTTGGGTATTTTTGTTGTAAAGTTAAAATCTTCGGAGTTATAGAGCATTAATTGAAAAAAATGCGATTTGTCGGCGCCATTTTGTTTATAAAAAATATAGCACAATATCTGCGGACTTCGCATACGTATATTATTAATATATAGGATCTTATAATTCGATTCCAGCAATAAAATTGCTGGTAAATATCTTTTCCATGAATTTTGCTAATTAACCCAGAGTATTAAGTTGTGTGATAAAAAGAAATGAAACTAGTCGAGCTGGGAAATTTAGCGATATTATCCTATAAATTTACTGTTGTTCTGAAGCTATTTCGTTGTGGCATTTTTGTAATCTACTATTCTAAATGAGAAATCGGCTACAATTTAACTAAAAAAATGATTTTATTAACGTTTCGATGCCAAATCGGATGTCGTTGTCAAAATACGAAATATTATTAATAATATTAAAAAACTCTAACAAGAAGTAAAACCACTTCTATGTAAATTGGTATATTTATTAAAACTTAAAAATCCCAATGGATTGAATAAAATATGTCCAATTCAGAACGTTTTCAGACCTATCGGTCCATCATCAGTGAATGTGCATACTTGCTAAATAACCCCAGAACCAAACAATGGTTGAATTTAAAATTCGATTTACATTATTTAAAAATAATATTCAACAGGCTAAACGCCGATGTTACAGGATATTGCCTATGGGAACATGGTGAAACCCTATCAAAACCTCAATCAACCATCTTAGGCCAACTTTGACTTTATAGTCTTACACAGTTTACTTCCTACAGTTTACAGTCATATCAATGACTGTGACAATTCTCAAAATGGTGGTGTTAAAATAACAAAAGCCAAAAAAGATTAAAAATAAATTATGGTATACCAAACAGACGATCTCTTGAGAACTTACGATAACTTGTAGAGCTTGGAATAAGCAATTTCAAGGACTTGGTGGGGAGGTGATGTTGAAACTTCCTTACTTTTCGATCGATCATATATTAGATCTATAATTGATTATATGGCTCAGCTTCTAAACATATTTTAAACAAAGTAGACGTTGTACAGAACTTAGGACTCCGTATCTGTTTAGGAGCTATGAAATCAACTCCAAATAAAGCTTTACATGTAGAAGCTTTAGAAATTCCACTCAATTTGTTATAGAAGGAAATATCTCAGCCGGAAATTTTTAATGAAAATTCGTTACCTAAATATCGGTCTTTACCAAAATATTAACAAGCTAAATGTAGCGGATTTAACTAATAAATACTGGAAGCTAAAGGACTCTCCTCCGCTTTGCAGGCTTTTCGATAACGTGATTGATAGCTTTGGACTTGAAGATTTTCATTATTTTTTACATACAGTTAAATTAGTAAAACCAAGTTACCATGAAAACAGTGATATTAGCTCTAATATCTTAAGAATATTCTTAGAGAATTGGCTAGACCCTGTAAATATATATACAGATGCATCTAAGACGTTAGTTATGTACCACTGGATGTGCCTTTTACATACCTGCTACTAAAACAGAAAAATGTTAGGTCATGATTTTTCTATCTTCAGTGCTGAAGCCATAGCAATTTATGAATTGCTGAAATATTTAAAAAAATCAGAACATATATCTACCACAATTATTTCCGATTCACTCTCTGTTCTTCTTGCTATTCAAACTATAGATTTTCCTAATAACAATTCAAATATTTATATCCTACTAATTAAGAAAATCCTTTTTGAAATTCATAAAAATAAAAGAAGAGTGAACTTTTTATGGGTTAAGGCTCATATAGGACTAAGGCATAATGAATATGTTGATAGTTTGGCTAAGAAAGCTATTGAGTATGGTTCTTCAATAATCGTCAGTTTTGCATATCTGATTTAGTTAACACTATTAAGTATCGAGTTAAAAATCAGTGTAGTCAACCATGGCGAGATCTTTGTAAACAATCCAAATTTCAGTATTCACTGATTCAACCTTCTGTTCCAAATATATATTGGTTTAAAAATTATGTAGTACCTCGAAAATATATAACAACATTAATTAGAATGAAGTTTGGACATGCTTGTTTCCCTCTACATCTATCAAGAATTAAAGTTTTTGATTCTAATCTTTGTACTGAATGTCAGAATGTGGGTGATTTGGATCACACTTTCTTTGAGTGCACAAAGTACATTCCATACACCTATAATGTAATCGAAGGTTTAGTAAAATGTAATGTTTTTCTACCTTTCAATGTATCCCATCTATTGTCTCTGAATAGCAAAAATATATATGATTGTTTAATGAAATTTATCTGTGAAACTAAAATTAACCTCTAAACTTTTAATCCTGATAATTTGATATATTACGTACATATGAAAAAAGAAGGAGAAGATGTATAATGGAAAAATATGGTGAGCAACTTGGACAGTTCATAGCGGCCAGCTGCAGCTTTTGAACTGAGTAGAGAGCTGTGAAAAATTTTGCTATGGACTCTAAGGACCTCGTTGCCTTCTTTATGTATGAATAGAAAACAAAAAGTTGTGACTGGCTAATTGACACCCAAGTCTATGCCATAAAAAAACTTGTAGAGTTACTAGATCAAACTTACATTTCCTAACTTCGTTTATTAAATGCTACAGCTTTCCTCCCTGATAGGATCCTCTTATATTCCAAGTTGCTGCTTTTACTAGTTCTTATGATATTTTCTTATTTTTTTTTGCTTTCCTTTTTTTCGTGTTCGTTTTCCTTGCCACGTCACCATTGTCGATTCATCTCCGTCTGCATCTGATTCTAGTTTTTGAGATGTCTTCTTTAATTTTTTCCCATTGCCCCCTTTGTTTGTTCCATTCCATGGTTCATTGTTTACTATTTTAATCTCTTGTACTCTATTTTGGTAATTCTTCTTTTGGATTCCTGCTCTCTAGTCATTATTCTAATTTTTTCTTGTATTTCCCTTTCCTCTTTTGTTAGATCATCATTTACATATATTTTTCGTTTAGCTGGTTAAGCTTTATTTTATTTTGCATTACTTTGAATTTTTCGTTTTTATTATCCAACTCTAATAGACATGTTTTGTCTCCCAGCTTTCTTGCATCACTCACCTTTACTTTAACTCCCATTTCCTCTTCTATGAAACTTTCTACTCTATTCTTTAGCATATTTGGATGGTCCGTGTCAATTGAAAGTCCTTGAACCACAATATTTCTTTTTCGTTTTTCCTCTTCTAATTCTTGTAATCATATATTAGTATCACTTACTTCGTTTTGTAGCTGATTTATCCCTTCAATCGCCTTTTCATTAGCTAGTTTTAGTTCTCCCATTTCACTTCGATGCTCCTTGTGTTGTTTTTTGAGCTCTTTCATTTCTTCAGTTAGCATATTCATTTGCTTTGTAACCTCAGTCAGTCCTTTCAGTAAATCCATCATTTGGGCTAGCATATCTGGGTTTGAGTCATCCCTTTATTATGTGATCTATAGATTTTCTTGGATTTTTTAAATACATCATCCTAAGTTCCTGCTTTTATTTTTCCTCCATCTGAATACGTATCAACTGAGTCTGTCATATTTATAAAGTTTCACTTTTCTTGATGTTGCCCTTGTTTTGCGTGAAAATTCTTTGCACCGCAATAGGAGTTGATACCCATATCCATCCTTCAGAGATCTCCACACCTCTCAGTGCAATCAGATTCTCACTAAATTTTATTTAGTTCCTTTAATTTCGCTTTCCAACGATTATTCGCTTTAATTGAGGTTTGGTCACACCGCTTTATATCCGAACAGGACTTTAGCTGTTAGACCGGACTGTATCGTCGCCACTTTAACTTACTCAAAAAGAGGTCCTTATAACATATCCACAGAGTGCCGGGCGGTGCCGCCGTGGTCGAAAAATTGTTTAAAAAATTATTTATTTTAAACAAATTCACAAAAATAATTTTTTCATTTCGAGCAAAATTTTTTAGATAATTTGGGTCACTCTGAGCAAAAAAGGTCTCCTGTCATTTTTCTCTAAAATTGATTGTTGTCGAGTTATATGCGATTAAAAATTTGAAAAATGCGAAAATGGCCATTTTCAAAGCTTAATAACTCGATTAAAAATTATTATTATGAAATTCAAAAAGTGACCAAATCAAGACTTGAAAACGCCTTTAAGGTCCTAAAGAAATTTTTGTCAGTATTCTATTACGAAGCTGCTATTTTTAATTATTAACAATTAGCGCTATAGTCCAACTGTATCGTCGCCTTACCGAAACTATTTCGATTAGATTTTTTTGCGCAAACTTATTCAAAAAGAGGTCCTTATAACACATCCACAGGGTGCAGGGCGGTGCCGTGGTGGAAAAATTGTTTAAACAATTTTTTTAAACAAATTCACAAAAATAATTTTTTTATTGCGAACGATTTTTTTAGATAATTTGGGTTATTCTTTGCAAAAACGGTCTATTGTGATTTTTCTCTAAAATTGATTGTTGTCGAGTTATATGGCCATTTTCGCATTTTTCTAATTTTAAATCGCGTGTAACTCGACAATAGCCAATTTTAGAAAAAAATTAGAAGAGGCCTTTTTTTGTTTAAAATGTCCCAAATTATTTTAAAAAATTGTTCGAAGTGAAAAAATTATTTTTGTGAATTTGTTTAAAAAAATTGTTTAAACAATTTTTCGACCACGGCACCGCCCGGCACCCTGTGGATATTTTATAAGGACCACTTTTTGAGTAAGTTTGTGCAAAACAATCGAATCGGCATAATTTCACCAACGGGGGGCGACGATACATCCTCGACTATGGGCGCTAATTGTTAATAATTAAAAATAACAGCTTTGTAATAAAATACTGACAAACATCTCTTCAGAACCTTGAAGAAGGCATTTGAAACCTGATTTGGTCACTTTTTGAATTTCATAATAATAATTTTTAATTTAGTTATTAAGACTTGAAAATGGCCATTTTCGCATTTTTCAAATTTTTAATCGCATATAACTCAGCAACAATCAATTTTAGAGAAAAATGACAATAGATCTTTTTTGCTCAGAATGACCCAAGTTATCTAAAAAAAAATTGTTCGAAATAAAAACATTATTTTTGTGAATTTGTTTAAAAATAGTTATTTTCCTAACAAGTGCAGAAAGTCATTCTTTTCCGCACGCGACTGCAGTTTGCCAACGACGCGAAGCGGGACTTCGGCAAGCAGTCGAGTGCGGAAAAGAGACTTTCTGCAAGAGTTAGGAACAATATTTTTTCTAAGAGCCTTTAAAAAATTACCAATTAATTTAGTTAATATGAAAATACATACAAAAATTAATTCTTTGACAAGGTTGTCAAAACCAAACTTTCAATATAATTAGTTAGCATGAACGACGGTCTTGGTTTCCATGACGATGATTCAAAACGACTGTTATTGTCTACCGATTTGACTTTCGAATATTATGTCAAAATAATTTTATTTTATCGAATTGTCGCGTTAATTTCATTAAAACAGGAACACAATAAGATATATTTGAAATAAATTAGTAAATAATATCTAAATATTAATTTATTGCATGTATTATAATTACTTTAAAGCCATATTAACATATCTAAATTAACACGCGTGCGGAAAAGTAAAAACCGCGTGCGAAAAAGTAACATGCGTGCGGAAAAGCAACATTCGTGCAGAAAAGTGAAACTTTCTAAACTAAAATGCGTGCGCGAAAGTAGACATTTTTGCACGCTCGTATAAAAAATGTTTAAACAATTTTTCGCTCTTTTTGAGTAAGTTTGTACAAAAAAATCGAATCGGAATAATTTCGCTAGCGGGGGCGACGATAGAGCCTGGTCTATGTAGAACTAGCTGTTTTATTTATCTTATCAATTTATCAATATAACCTTAATACATGTTTTTATTATTAGGAGTATTGTTTTTAACGCTGATTATTACTTTTTTCTACAACCACTATTCAAAGTGCACTTTTCTGCACGGTTTTATGTTAGCAAACTTGATATTTTCTCACAGTATAAGATATTTGACATTAGTGTGCAGAAAAGTGACGTTTCTGTGCCGCAAAGTGACGTTTCTGTGCCGCAAAGTTCTTTTCTGCACAGTTGACTACCTCATTCTGAGTAACGTTATATTCTGTTTACATCCGTGGACTACCGCATTCTGAGTAACGTTATATTCTGTTTACATCCGTGGTTAAACTTTAGACAAATATATAACCTATAAGACAATTATTATATTTAACTATATAGCATAGAAACTAAATTATGGATGTTACAACTGTTTTATTTTACAATTTTATTCTTATTAAACATTTTATAATTATCAAATAACCAATAAGGATTTAGCAACCTGTGCAAGAGACGTCGAATGAAGTAGGTTTTGTGTAAATTCGTGACTGCATAAATATAATGTCAATAATGTGTAATAATTGTTTAAATTTAAACAAATTAAGGCAGTGCATTAATTTTTTAACTGATTTCTATGCAATTTATTTAGGTATAAGGAATTTAAATTGATTAGTAGGTATTAATTAAATACAGTTTAAAATTTATCACATAGGTACCTATTATAATTAATCGTCGTTTGGAAATTGTGATTTTTATTTTTAGGAAAAACTGTGCTTGTAGAAAAAGTATAGTGTGAAACACGTGCAGAAAGGTAATTTCTCACTCGTTTGAATTGCGGCACTCGCTTGCGCTCGTACCGCAACTTTTCAAACTCGTGAGAAATTAGTACCTTTCTGCACTTGTTGCACAATATACTATTTTCTACGAGCGTGCAAAAATGTCTACTTTCGCGCACGCATTTTAGTTTAGAAAGTTTCACTTTTCCGCACGCGTGTTATTTTCCGCACGCGTGTTATTTTTCCGCACGCGGTTTTTACTTTTCCGCACGCGTGTTAATTTAGATATGTTAATATGGCTTTAAAGTAATTATAATACATGCAATAAACTAATATTTAGATATTATTTACTAATTTATTTCAAATATATCTTATTGTGTTCCTGTTTTAATGAAATTAACGCGACAATTCGATGAAATAAAATTATTTTGACATAATATTCGAAAGTCAAATCGGTAGACAATAACATTCGTTTTAAATTGTCGTCATGGAAACCAAGATCGTCGTCATGCTAACTAATTATATTGAAAGTTTGGTTTTGACAACCTTGTCAAAGAATTAATTTGTGTATGTATTTTCATATTAATTAAATTAATTGATTAAGATTTGGTAATTTTTTAAAGACTTTTAGAAAAAATACTGTTCCTAACTCTTGCAGAAAGTCTATTTTTCGCACTCGACTGCTTGCCGAACTCCCGCTTCGCGTCGTTCGGCAAACTGCAGTCGCGTGCGGAAAAGAATGACTTTCTGCACTTGTTTTCACTTTATAATCACCGTTTTCTGTTAGTTAGCATTTAATTTTCGGAACATCTCTTGAAATTTTCGGGTTTATCGCTGGTGAAATATCAAACACCTTAACACTTTAAATTGTGTATAAAACAATTTGAGAAATGTGTACATTTTTAATTATTTCAGTTGTATTTTCCAGGAAAAATAAGATTATTAAATAATTCAGATAACAAAAAACGGAAACAAAGACGTTTAATGAAAAAGTGCAGGCTTTATTACCTAAACTTTCAGCAACTGATTGTTTTAAGTATTCAATACACAAACTCCATCAAGCAACAACGTGTCTAATTAAAAAACTCTCTGCACAAAAACATCAAATAATTTCTCTCATTTCTCTAGCCACTGCAGCTAATTCTAATTTCATAACTTTTTAATTTTAGATTAAATCTACTCAGCTCACGTCCAACATACCGCTGATGAAAGAAAGAAATGATGTACTTTGGAAGTGTCTATGCGCATTGAATGAAAATCCTGCTTAGCCCAGTCAAGAGGGACATTTTGAGAGAGATATAATTCACACATTTCACAATTTTATTCTTTTTTAATACGAATTATCCAGATTTAAGTCATACGACTCTAAGCCTTCCGAAGGGAATATTGACTCCTCCTAGGCAGCCATGTGAATCTATCTACGTGCGATCGCTGGAGCTTCAGCAGTACCTACATCAGTTGAATTCATTCACTGCACACTCGACCGAGCTTAAAAATAAGCAGCTTTTTATGAAAGCAACATGCCACGAAAGGCTACCTGGACAAGATGCCTGATTCCGGATGTAGTGAGGTGGTACGAGTGCCGACATCGGCGCGTCAACTACTACTTCACACAGTTCTTGACGGGGCATGGATCGTTCAGGAACTATGCCTGCCGTGCTAAGCCCAAAGGCGGTAACTGATTTTTTATCGAAAATGAGATTTTTGTATTTCTAGGTAGAACAGAGTATTTAGAATATATTTACAAAGTCTTTGGAGTTGTAGAAGCATTATATTTTAAATAAAATTGCAGTTTTGTTAGAGGTATCTACACTTTTCAATTAAAATACTAAGCCATTTGGCGGCAAATGTTAAATACTATGGCGTTTTGACGGTACCTGCTACAGTTGCGCCCATATACTTTAGCATATTGCACTTACCGCTAATATACTTTCAGGAATGCCACGCCCAGATTTAGAAACCGCCAAATCGCCTTAGTATTACAAAGTAAATTCGGCATAATTTTACATGATTATATTATTGTTTTATTTAAAAAAGATTTTCGCAGGGTGTCGGTTTGGTGTGTTTTAACGAATTAAAAAGTGATTTTGTTTGAACAGAAAATAATAATTGATTGTTTATTACGTTTGTGCATTCCTAGCAAGAAAATAATCATTTACCTAAGTTTTGTACAAAAATTCTGGTTTTATTCCTTTATAAATTTTCTAAGAATACGTCAGGTACCTGGTTAATGATACAAAAATTTGTTCATAAATAATTAATGATGTATTCAAAACTATGAATCAATTCGGTTAAATTTGTTTTTAAATCAGAGTTTTGTTGATAATATATCTGGATCTCGGAAGTAAACTACATTATGTCCTTTTAAGCAACTTTTAAGTAAAGCAGTTTGAATATTTTAGAAATCTTATATATTCCATAATTAGGTATCTTTTGGTCTGAAAGACAATTTGATCATATTTTAATCATAACATATAACTAGTTTGTACAATACAACTTTTAAAATGTTAAAATTTGCCCTAATTACTGTAATTAATGGTATCTTACCTAATAAAATATTGCGAAATACCCAATCCCGTTTTATTACTTATCGTATTTATCTAAAATTCTAAAATGAGATTAAAAATAACCTGCATATCGGTCGATGGGTCGATGGGTCGGTGTCGGCGATCATAAAGCTCTATAATAATATGCCGTAAAATAGGAAAGCTTTTTCGCTAAGAAACAAAATAGAAATGTAATAGCTGAGAAAGTGAAAAGTATTCACAAAAGTTGGCCGAAAATATGGTGTTGTAAAATTATGAAGCTATATTATAAAAAAGATAAAAATGAGTTAAAGGATTCTTGAAAACGCTTAACATCAGATTTTTAACATCTGATAACAATCTGAACAATCTGTTTTTTTCGTAGTATATATACAGTTCCTGGCCAAATTATTAGACGCACTATAAATGATTTTTTTATAAAAATGTTAATTATGAGGCAATACCATTGAAATAATAAAGAGGTTTTTTGTATGTACCAGATACAAGGTGTGTATGTTTGGCTGTCTATTTAATTGTCTATATTTTATCACAAATAGATCATTAATATTAATAAACTAATATGTATTTATGGAATCTAGAAAGAAAACAGAAATAACGACAGCTAAATATTGCCAATTTGCTGTTGTCACATTGTGACTCAACAAAATAATAACATTTAATAATAGGTACTTTAATTGTTTCAATTTAATAAACTTTATTACACAGAAAAGCTTTTCATTTCATATCAATCACAACTGTAAACCATATACCGCTAATAGGCTTAGTTTTATAGTAATTTTTGATAAAACGTTTTTGCGGTATCTACCTTTTTTTATAAAATTTTGTTTTAAAATATAATGTTTAGCTCTTTCAATAAACTGAGGCATATATCCATGCACAAAACCTATTATCTAGTCCATTAATCCCTAACGGGCCAAAATTTTTGCATTCAATTTTGAAATAGATTTTGCCACCATTTTGTCAAATGTTAGTTACCGCCTTTGGGCCTAGCATGTCAGTACCGTATAAGGAAGGAAAACAGCGGACGATCTATGTCCTGTGTTTGGGAAGCTCGATGACGCAAGGCATGTCTTATTTGTATGCTCTGCATATCGTGCAAGGAGAACTGAGCTGCAGCCGGGTCTGGGGTCTCCTCTAGGTGAGCAACAAGTGCTCATGGATAGAGTTATCAGGAGCAAGAGAGACTTCGACTTGGTCATTGATTTTGTCACAGAAACCATGAAACATAAAGAAGAAAAGAGAGACGACTTCAGGCGGGATGACCTATATTATTTATTTACAAAAAATCGTTTGTGCTGTGGTTGGAAGTCAGCGGGCGGAGGACCCTATACACCCTAATTACGCTGACTGCTTATTTTATTTTATTTTATCTATTTTACTTTTTACCTGATTTTATCCCTTTATTTATTATTTTATCGGATTTTATTTATTATTATATTTAATTTTATTTTTTAACTCTTACCGTTCTTTAAACATTTATTTTCACTTTCTGTTTTTCCTGTTCATGTTCTCTATCTATACTTTCTCTTCTGTTCTCCTTCTTTTCTCTTCCCTCATACTCTCTGCTCTTTTCCTTTTTCTCATCTCTTTTAGTCTTGTTTCTTCTTTTTTATGTTATATTTGTCTGTATCGTTGTGGGGCAGTTAGTGGGAAAGGACCTTGTACATCCGACCTACACAGATTACCCCATCTTAATATCAGAATGAATGGGTGGATAAGTAAGGATGTGTAGATGAAAGTAAGGAATAATTGGAGTTGAATAAAAGGAAGCATGAGTGGGTGGATAAGAAAGCGTGCATAGATGAAAGCATGAATGACTGGATTGGCTCGTAACTGTCAACTGACATCTTCGGTTGGTTCCGTCCTGGGTTGGAGGGCACCCCGGCTGCCCTACCTGCGCACTGGTCGCGCTAGGCGGTCGCTTCGGCGACCGGTCTGGTGGGCGCTTGGACGGGGGGGCGGCCGGGAGAAAGCTATGAGTAAGGTCGACGGGTCAGATATGCTCGCTAAGAGCGGTTCCAGACCCGTCAAGATACAGATAGGACGGACTGAATCCGACACACCTCAGACACCTTCCCAGATGGTCTAAAAAATATTCATACCTCCCAAAAGAAATGAAAACATGCAAATGTGTATCGAGCCTAAAGATGTCAGATTTTTCAGGCGGAATAGCGGAAATCGATAACGGCGTGGAAGAAGTAGAGAGCCAGAAAAGAACGCTTGGTTAAATTGCCATCGTCACAGATAGCCAGGCAGCGGTTAGGGCACTCAATTCTTTAGAGGTCAATTCCAAGCTAGTATGGGACTGTGTGTGTGTGCCTTAAATAAACGATGAGCCCGTAGTAAGGTTACGGTAGTAGCCAGGTTACGATAGTAGCATGAGTACCGGACGTGGGGATAATAAGGGCAATAAAAATGAGATAAAATGGCTAAACAAGGCTCCACTTATGTCATTCATTGTATCGGAACAGTTTTGCGGCGTTACAAAGCCGTTACAAGAACGGCTACAGGAAACAGGGGAGCATACAAGTCTCTGAAATTGTGGAGAAATTCAACAAGATAAAGACATCATACGAAGCAGTTCATTATAGAACATTCGCCAAAATTTACAGCAGACCTAATAGGCAAAGACAGGAAAATAGTCAAAGCCATAGTAGGTATGTTAACAGGGCACTGTAAGATGAACAAGCATTTGAAGCTGATGGGATTGGCAGATGATAACCTATGCAGATTCTGTTGTGTATAGGAAGAAGCAGCAGAGCACATTTTGGGTTAGTACGACAGCCTGGCAAATATGCGGTTTTTACATTGGGCGATGAAAAGCCACTGACAAAGACCTACATGATAGGGTCAGTCAATCAAGAGGACAACAATAGATCTGAAAAGGTCGCAAAAGAATAAGCCAAATCATCTCATTGCATCTATCTATCTAGGTTGCCAATTTTATGATATTTTTATCATGTTTCAGTCATCTCACACTTCAAAGACATCGAAATAACAATTTTAAAAAGATGTTCGCTGAGAATCAAGAGCTGGAGCTGGTAAGTCATATTTTGGATATGAAAGCAAAATTTTATGGTCTGACTGCGATGAATATTAGATCAATTTTCTACCAAGTCGCTGAAATAATGCAAATTAACCCGGCATCCGACAGGTGAACTTTTTTGCCACTAACAGATAGGTGGGGTGTGACAAACCCCGGCAATTTAAAGAGTTAAAAATTCTCAAAAAATGTTTTTACGTTTAGTTGTCTGTGATATGTGAAACGTCAACATCTTGAAGTTGGTCAGGATAGTCACTATTGACACTAACATTGTCTATATCTTCACTTATTTCCGAATCACTCTTGTCAATACATTCGTCACTAACTGCTTCATCTCATAAGGCCTGAAGGCGTGCTTATTCTCGTTTGTAATTCATTTTAGCTTAGACTAATTAAAAAAATGTGTTAAAGTCTGTAATAAGTATTATTCACTTATGGCCATCGGTACATAATTCGGAAATATTTTACGGCTCTCCCTACTTTTACTGTCTTTATACGGCAAATTACGTGTAGTAAAATTCACACTGGTATAGGTATGGATATGTAAACATTACTAGAATGCCATTCTACTTGAAAATGTCATCATTAACTTAAGAGATGGCTTTTGAATGTTCTTGGATAACTGTTATTTGTATAATTGCAAATTATTAATTCAGTTAATAAATGTGATTATTTCATTCATAGGAGATTCTGACCAATAGAAAGCTACAGAAATAAAAATTAAACTGATTATTTTTTGATGATTTTAACTTCCAATCTTGTAGTAAGATATTTGATCAGGTGTTTAATTTTGTCCAATCAGATTAAAATTATACTGAGAATTATCTACTGTAGAAAATTACCAATAGAATTTTTTTGAGTAGATTGTTTCTGTTTAATGGCAACCAGTTTCCTAGTTTTATCACACGACAATAAGAATAAATAAAAAAATAATGCTTCATTTTTACTCAAATTTGTTGTCACTGGGCAATAGACACTCGAGCCCTGCGGGCTCTCGTGTCTATTACCAGACAACAAATTTTCGAAAAACTGTCGCATTATTTTCAATTTATTCTCACTCTCTTGTGATATACCCGATAATTTTTGATAATTTCCCGTCGTCAAGTATATTACGTCAGATGCCCTTTGTTGCTATGAAAAAATACATTCAGTGACATTAACGACAATTAATGTTTTAAAAATTATAAAAGTGATGACTTTCAACCGTCAAATATTTATAACAACTCTGTGTTTAATTGTACTAATTTGTACTTACATAAATAAATTACAATAAAATTTTGGTTTTGAACAGTTTTATTCATGAAATAATCGCAACAAATTGTACTCGGCCTTTAAAATTAATATAGAATTTTAGAGCTCTTGTGTAATTATTACTGATTATTTCATTCATAGGAGATTCTGACCAATAGAAAGCTACAGAAATCTGAATTAAGCTGATAAGTTTTTTGATAATTGCCCGTCGTCAAGCATATTACGTCAGATGCCTTTCGTTGCTACGAAAAAATACATTCAGTGACATTAATGACAAATGTTTTAAAAATTATAAAAGTGATGACTTTCAACCGTCATATACATATTTATAAAAACTGTGTGTTTAATTGTACTAATTTGTACTTACATAAATAAACTACAATAAAATTTTGGTTTTGAACAGTTTTATTCATGAAATAATCGGAACAAATTGCACTCGATCTCTAAAATTAATATAGAATTTTTGCCCTCGTGACATTTTGACATAATTTCGCTCGTTAAATTAAAACTGTCAAAGTGTCACTCGGAAAAATTCAATAAATTTAGAGCTCTTGTGCAATTACTACTGATAATTTTTTCACTAACTATGTATGCAGTGATTGTAATGATTTATATGTACAGCAAAAACTAATACTCAATCGAGGAAAGATGAAAAGTGTTAAAGTGATTTCTTAATAATATATTGTTACTATGGAGCGTTTACAATTTTGAACATCTTTAACAACAAAATACTTGGATCACAGAATATATTATTCTGATGTATTCTCTTGGATCTTCCACAAATAATACACAATAAATACCTTTTTATTAAGTTCACGTCTTAAATCAATTATTTATCAAATAAACTATATATCAATATTATTTGGCAGATGCATTTATTGATACAAACTTATTTCCAAATGATATTGTTAAACTTAATAAAATACCATTGTATGCACACAGTTTCGATTCTACAATTGACAAACCTATCACCATATTCCCTCGGTATTCAGATTGTAATATCTTAAACTAAACTAAATATCTTGAACTGAAATATCTGTAATATCTTGAACTTAACTAAAATATATAGGGTGAGGCAGATAACCGGCCTATTAGAAATATCTCGAGAACTAAAGGTAACAGAATCATGAAAATTGGAATAAAGGGGTTTTGAGGGATGATCTATTAAATGAAAATATTTTCATCTCTTTGCAATACCGGAAGTTGCTTATAACTTGGTTTTTTTAAATGGGACACCCTGTATATTTTTACATTTTTGAATTCTCCTTAATATTTTCTTTCTTAAAACATGAGATATTGTAATATTATACAGGGTATTTTAAAAGATATTTACGTTTTTTATTAATTTCGTAGCAATATTCACACCCTGTAGAATTGTAATAGTTTGACATTAAAAACTCTGCTTACGTTCAAGTAATTTTTAATATAGTCTATTATTGTTAAGAATCATTAGTATAGCTAATTTTGAAATGTTAGTATACAGGGTTGGTATGAATATTTTCTGAGTTTTCTTAAACAGAACACCCTGTATTTTAGTATTGCAATGAAATGATATTTCATAGTAGTTTTTTATTTTATAAGTTTTCCCTATACCTAACTGCTTTAATTTGTGAGTTATTGGTGATTAAAACTAAACATTAATTTCAACAAAAAATACGTAAAATTTTATTAGGTTGGCCGTGAAAATATTCAATCACAAATAATTTTTCAGAAATAAGTACTTATTAATCCAGACTGATCCTTAAAATTGCCAATAATGGTTTAGCTATAAAAATACCTACGTAGTTAAGATTGTTGGTGCGACTAACAATTAAGCACAAATTAAAGCAGTTAGGTATAGGGAATGCTTAAGAAGTAAAAAAGTACCATAAAATATCATTTCATTACAATACTAAAATACAGGGTGTTCCATTTAAGAAAACTCAGAAAATACTCATTCCGAGTTTCGACCAACCCTGTATACTAAAATTAATAATTTAGCTATATTAATGATTCTTAACAATAGTAGACTATATTAAAAATCATTTGAACGTAAGTAAAGTTTTAGTTGTCACACTACTACAATTCTACAGGGTGTGAATAATGCTACGAAATTAATAAAAAAACGTAATTACCTGTTAAGATACCCTGTATAACATTACAAATCCTCATATTTTATGAAAGAAGACATCGAAGAGAATCCAAAAATGTAAAAACATACAGGGTGTCCCATTTAAAAAAACGAAGCTATAAGCAACTTCCGGTATAACCGGAAGTTGCAAAGAGATGAAAATATTTTCATTTAATAGATCATCCTTCAAAACCCCTGTATTCCAATTTTCATGATTCTGCTGGCTTTAGTTCTCGAGATATTTTTAATAGGCCAGTTATCTGCCTCACCCTGTATACAGATGGGTCAAAAACGGAGCTAAATACAGGTTCGGCATTTTTTGTTTCAAACATAAATCATAATGAAAAGTATAGAATCTCAAATTATTGTTCTATTTTTACCGCCGAGTCCTTTGCTATTGAAAAGGCACTAAAATGGTGTGCAACTCAAACATGCACGAACGTGGCAATAATTTCAGACTCAAAATCAGCATTAGCGGTCACCCAATAAACCAATTCCGAAATGCCTTAATTTTGAACATTAAAAAATTAATTATGGATCTTAAACAAAATAATGTAACTGTTTCGTTTATTTGGACGAAAGGACATTGCGGAGTCGAAGGTAATGAAATTGCGGATATAGCCGCAAAAAGTAGTCACAGTTGCCACCATATTGACAAAGTATTTAATTTAAAAGATTTGAATAATGCTCTCAAACCTAATATCAGAAGGAAATGGGAAACTGATTACAAAAGAATTGCAAGTAAATCTACAAACCATTATTTCAGAATTCACCCTACACTTCCAAAAAACATTCATCATTTCACCTTTAATTATAATAGAGCACACATGTCAGTATTGACTCGTTTAAAATTGAACCATGCTCGCTTTCCATCTCACTTATATAAAATTGGAATACTTAACTCCCCTGTCTGTAGTTGTGACAATATATCCATTGGTGATCTAAATCATATATTTCTAGAATGTTCTCTGAACTCTCAATCTTCTTCAATTCTGTATCAAGAACTAATTCATCACGAGTGTCCATTGCCACTAAATATTACAGCTCTCCTTTCTTCCTCAGATAAAGCGGTACTAGATTCCATCATTAATTTTATCAGAAATTCAAAAATAGCGATATAGTTTAGAAATAGACAATATGAAATCATTTAATGTAATTAAGAATTTACATGTTTTGTGGCAAATAGATTTTGTCTGATGCCAGGATCTCACACACACACACACACACACACACACACACACACACACACACACACACACACACACACACACACACACACACACACACACACACACACACACACACACACACACACACACACACACACACACACACATCAATATTATTTAATCAACAACTCAAAATATTCCCGATGCCATGCCAAATATATAAACTTTTCACTGATTGTCAAAGTCTGACCACCAATGTTCTATTCGACTGAGTGCCTTGTAAGACGAAGATAGACTTAAAAAATATTACCACGGACATTGTGTTCGTTTTTTTCGAATCGTGCAAAATCCAATAAATATTTTTGAAAAATTTAAACGCGGAATGAAAGACTAAAGTATTACCGAGGGCAGAAAGTCCCTTAGAATAAATATAAAAGGTTTATATTGAATGAGATATTTAAAATTAAAAATCACACTAATTTTCTCTTAGTTTTTACCCTTGTAACTTATTAAAATAAACATTATAGAAGTTCTCAGGGACTTTCGACCCTCGCTAATAACGTAATCTTTCATTCTGCGTTAAAATTTTTCAAAAATATTTATTAGTTTTCCCAGGATTTGAAAAAATTTATCCCCATTTGAATAGCATTGCAGCCGAAAATACGTACCCATGCTCTTAACTATACTTACTTATTTATAGGAGTAAAACAAAATAAAGACAATTCTACAGAAAGCACAAAATCAGACTCGTGGGGTGTGACCACTTTTAATCCAAATGTACTTGCTGAAACTAAACAGACGACTAAAAACTATGTGTCATCGCATAGATGAATATACAATCTAACAGAAAGCTATCTAGCGGCTCTGGACACTATATGCAAAATTTCCTTATGTTTTAGGCACTTCAGCATTGTTGGGGTGTACTACACCCTACCTGTCAAATGCCTGGTTAAACACCATGTTAACAAAGAAAAAAATGGCTGGCACAGACTAGCTACACCATTTTAAAAACGGCGCTCAAATTTGTCGTTGCGAGCAACAGAACCTACGAGTGTTGCCAAGGCAGCCGGGTTTAATAAAATAAAATACATGTGACCAAATATTTTAATTTATTTTCTGCAGTTGTGAAAAAGTACAATTTTGCACCCTGATCAAATATAAAATGCTGATGAAACTGGTATGAATACAGTGTCCACACCTCGAAAATCATCGCACAAAAGGATAAAAGGAAAGCAGGTTGGCCGAATAGTTAGTACAGATAGAGGATATAATGTTACAGTCACGTGTGCAATATCGGCTGCTGGTTAGAAATAGAAAAAGAAACGAGAACAAAAATAGGTGAATACCAACATGGATTCAGAGAAGGTAAGTCAACAATAGATGCAATACACATTGTAACGCAAATCGTCGAAAAAAGTTACGAGCACGGAATAAATCTACATACACCCTTTATTGACTACAAGCAAGCCTTTGACAGTGTAATAAAGGAGGAGCTAATTAATCGTATGAATCAACTAGGCATTCAAGAAAAACTATTAAGTCTCACGAAAATGACGATGACGGAATCCAAGGCACGAATCTTAACAAGGGAAGGCTCGTCAGATAAAGCACAAATGTAGGTAGGTGTCAGACAGGGAGACTCCCTGCCAACAACACTATTTAACTTTGCCATAGAGGGGGCAGTAAGAGCAGCCAAAATTTTGGGAACTATTACCGAATCTTCAGCCCAAATAATAGCGTATGCAGACGATATTGCACTGATTACTAAAGATTTAAAAACCATTCAGAATATAATATTAATTCTGGATAAAGAAGCAAAGAAGAGAGGGCTAGTAATAAACCAAAGCAAAACGAAATACCGCAAGTGCTCAAGAGAGAATAGGAACATCGAGAAAGTAATTAAGCTTGGTGCATATACATTTGAAAGAAATATTTGGTAGTGATGGTGAATGGCAGAAATGATAGAACGGATGAAATAATGAACGCATCCTACTGGGTAATAAAACCTACTGGAACTAGGTACCAAAAATTCTTGAAAGAAAAGCACATTAGTAAGACAACCAAATTAAAAATTTACAATACTGCAATTAGGCAAGTGATCACCTATGGTGCAGAGACGATGTGAACACAAAAAGATAAAATGAGGTTAGAAATTTTAGAGAGAAAGATAATTCGACGAATAATGGGACCGGTGAGGATAAGTGTAGGCGAATTTTGAAGATTAACCCATGAATAAATTAAAGAAGTCATTTAGGGTGCAGACATAATCAAGTTCGTGAAGGCGCAAAGGCTCAGGTGGCTAGGACACACAGAAAGAGTTAACCCAGACTCTACGCTTAAGCGAATAACTGGCTGGAGACCAACAACAAAGAGACCAAAGGGAAGACCCAAAACAAGATGAAGAGATCAAGTCTTAGGAGACATAAAGAAGCTGAGAATCTACAATTGGAAGGATCGCTGTAAGGACCGGAAAGAATAGAGGAAAATTTTAGACAGGGCTAAGTCACACACGCTGCTATAATAATAAAAGACCACAGCGGACTGATTCTCCACAAAAAATGAATCAGAGAGCCCAGTAGGGCGGCAAACACTCCGCCAGGAGTGAGTAAGCCATGATGATAATGATGAATCGTTTGTGTAATTAATTATTGTGCCAAGATAATTGTAGTTTTCAACTTGTTCTAAAGCTTTACCTTTAATTGTCAGGCCTTCATCATTATTTTGGGTCTTTGATATTCTCATAAATTTAGTTTTCTTGATGTTTATTGATAATCCATATTCTTCTTTATTTACCTTTATTCCTGTTGTTTCTCCCTCAAGAGCTCTTCTCATAATTTCTTCAGAGTATGCATTGAATAGTAGTGGTGACAATACACACCCCTGTCTCACTCCTCTTTTAATTTCGAACTCTTCTGATGTGTGTTTGTTAATGTGTATGTGTGCCTGTTGTTTATAATAGACTCTAACAATCCCTACTTTTTTTCTACACTCTCGAACTGTCTATTTTCAAGTTCTCTATACCTTTGCTTAATTTCTTCTTTATATTTCTTCTGTACCTTTGGATACTTCAGTTCTGCATGATTCAGCAGTTTGGATTATTCAGTATATCTGCTCCTCTGAAGATTCTAACGTTTGTAATTACTTTCTGGAATTTCTTGTCTATCATAACGTGATCAATTTGATTCGCATACTTTCTTCCTGGTGACATCCATGTGACTTTGTGTATATCTTTTCTTTTAAAGTGGGTGCTCATTATTTTCATTTGTTTTTCTTCCGCAAATTATATTAGGCTTATGCCGTTCTCATTGCTAAAATCATGTTTACTTTCTTCTCCTGTAATATGTTTGTACATCTGTTCTCGTCCGATCTTGGCATTTGCGTCCCCTATTACCATTCTTATTCTATTCCTGTTTAGCTTATAATGTTAAGTTTCTTCCAACGTTTCATAGAATTGGTCTTTCTCGGTTTCTGCTTTTTCTTCTGTTGGTGTCTGCACATTTAGAATAGACATATTTTAACCTTTCAAATCTATGTAGCACATTTTATCTGATATCGCCATAAACCTTTTTACTTGTTCTTTTAACTCTTGCTTAAATAAAAAGCCCACTCCAAACCTCCTTGTCTCTTTCTCACTTGTAAATAGTACATAATTCTCTAATTCTGTTATTCTAGTATGCTTTAAATATGTTTCTTGTAGAGCAAAATTATATTCACTTTATATTTGTCTGCTTCATTCTTTAAATTTGGTAATTCCCCTTCTTTGTACACACCTCGTAAATGCCAAGTTCCTAGTCTTAACATTATTTTTTCTTTGAGGTCGCGATCTTTTTCTGTGTTCATATTCCTTGGTATATTGCAGGCTATCTTTTCTATGTGTTGATATTTTAATGTTTTGCTGTTCCTTTTACTCATATACTATTCATTAGCCTTGTTCGTCAATATTTCATTGTAATCCTAATTTTCAGTTAGTTCTTTATTAGCTTTTCTTTTGATATTTTTCCTTGACTATTCCATCTGTAGACTTCACCTGTTGCTGTAAATTTCTTATAACCCCATTTAACCTATTTTCCTTCATTTTTTAGTTGTTTATATTTTTCTTCAATTTCCTTCTGGATCTTTCGTTCAAACATTGTTAGGTCATCATTAATGAAAATCCTTTCATCTTTTAAATATATTAGTTTGCCTTTATTTTTCACTATTCTGCTTTTTTCTTCCCCATCTGCTAACTTTATTAGGCACGCTCCTTCTCCTAGTTTTTTGCTGTTTCTATTTTTATATTTTCTTTCAGATTTTCCTTCAAGAAATTACTTTATATCGTTAATATTTTATACAATATTAAGTTTCAGTAAGCAAAAGCATGTAATCAATAAAAATTGCTTAAATAATTCTCTGTGCCTACTCTCTCCCTATATTGCATATATTTCTATTTTCGCCCCGAATAAAAATTTTACCGGTAGTAGGATTAATGGATATTTTTAACATTTCATTTTTGATGCTTTATTAAACACATCTATCAATTTTTCAAATATGTATCAGACTCTTTCGTGGTTATAACTTTTTTGTCTATTTTCACTGGATTAACTGTAAAAACGGAGAAAATCTCAAATTCGGAAAATTCATCAAATAATCTAATAAAAAATTCTATCAATATGGGACGAGCGAGGGAATAATTTTGATTACAGTTATATTGTGGTAATTTTTTACGTGCCTTTTAAAATCGACAATTTTATTCACCAATTACGATTTCATATACAGTTTTAAAAGAACAGAACCGTACTGGTGATTATGCGGATTTGTCTGTTTGAATAGAATTTTTAAATATGTAGATAAATACTCGCAAATATACAAAGGGAACTAAAATTTAGTAAAAGACTAAGTTTTCAATCTAATAGCACATAAAATAATATTAAAAATATTCTACATCCCACCAGATTGAAAACAATGGGAAACTTCTCTGGTAACACCTCCGAGCCTTCTACAATTTGCAAGCCATAACGGATGCTGAGACTAAAGAAGATAAGGGAATTAAAATTTATAATCCACGTCCCATCTGCCCAACGCGGTAAAGTTCCAACGAGAATTGTTCCCTTCTTACTCCAATCAAAGTAAACATGTAAATCAAAATTGAATAACCATTTTCAATTTCTGTGCAACACGAAACTACAGCCGCACTATATCCTAGTCCAATCAGAGAGCGCAGCAAGTACCTCTACCGGTTTCGAAACTTATTAGTCTCTCATCAGCAGGCACATATGGTGCTATCTCGGACCCAACTAGGACAAATCGCGGCATGCAGTTACGGACCGCAACGAACGAAATGGCAATGATGTCCTAGCAGCAACAGCTAGCAAAAGACTAAGTTTTCACTAAAAGCTTTTAAAACACAACCATAACTATAATAATAAAAATAACAATATATTATTTTATCACAGCCGCTATATTGTATAATTTTTGACATGTCAATGGAATACCCAATCAGAGCAAATGCGAGTATCTGCGCCTGGCACCAACAATTTTGATGAATTCTCGCACATTCACATTCACTCCCAATCGCTCCTAAAGAAGTATAACTTCAATAAAAACAGATGTTTGAAGATATCCTGAACAATATTATAAGCGACTTTCTAAATTCTTAAGCCAAATCGGTTTGTATTGTAGGCGGACAGTCGGACTTTCACAAACTGCGTAAATTTCCAAAGCTATAAAAATATTTCGGGCTGAAATTACAAACAGAAACTCGGAGATCTATTCAAGCCTGTCATAAAATCCCAAAAAAAAGAAGCACGTCTTCGATACATCTTATGGCTGTAAGTTCTTTCTCCCAGACCGGGATTATTGTTATATCCACTACACGACCAACGTGAAAGTTAATGGTGAACGATATATCCGCTTTAGTGTTTCTGGAAAATAAAAAAATATTACAAGGGAGATTGCTTTTCTGTTCCCTTTGTGATTTTCCTCCACTCTCCGAAGTATTACACCTCTTCAATCACGTTCTAATCAAATAATCAAATTAACCGTTTTGTTCAGCTGCGTGTTTTAATGCTTTCGATTCTAACTGAATGAACTCTGTTTTATATTTAGGGACAAACTGTAATCGATAAATATTTTATATGACTGACGAAAAATGTGTCTACAACGACGGCTCTTACTTGACTCTACATAATTATTAGGACAGGACGAAAAAGTGACAACATAGACTACAATAAATAATTGGACCTCGTTATGCAACAAGGAGCCAATTGACATTAAGTTAGTTTTGAGATGTTCAAGAAATAGCTATTTGTATAACAAGGGAGGAAAGTGCTACTTTTCCTCCCGAGAATGAAGTTTACTGCCCGACGCGTAGCGGAGGGCAGTAATCATTCAAGGGAGGAAAAGACACTTTACTCCCATGTTATACATATGGTTTTTCCACCTTCCTCAAATAACAAGTCATGTTTTCATTTTTACTTAATTTATTTATGTAACTAACCAACAAAATTTATTAGAACTAAAACTAACAAGTACGTACAATATAACTGTCAACTGTCAAATATAAGTCAAATTAATAATGTAAACATTGTTAAATCAAAATAACAATTTACTGTTTTTTACCATTCTGCAAAATACAGAGGGTTTTATAAATAAACGTTAAAATGTATAGAAACTTACGTAATAGAAAATAGATATTGTACAGGGCGTCAATAAGTTATATTTCATGAATGAAATACCATGACGTCACTTTTACTTTTCCTCCCTAGGGAGGAAAAATATTTTCCTCCCTAGGGAGGAAAAGTACAACTTTGCTCCCTACAATCATGTCCGGAAAAGTATACTTTCGGTAGAGGTAGGTGGAAAAACATTTTATTTTTTTGAGTAATTTATTTGGATATAAAATTCATAATAAACGACATGAAACTAAACACTTTCATTATAATTTGTGGGTTTTAATGACATAATAATATAAATAACTCAAAAATTAACTCCTATGGTAGAAAAAATCACTTGGTTCTTTGTTGTTTAATGCAACATTAACAAACCTCGTCTGGTTCGAAATCTTTATTTCTGTTTAATCCATCTACAGTGCGTCCATAAAATAGTGCATAAATTCATTATTGGCAAAATAAACAACATTATTAAAAATTCCTGGAACAGGCGGATTTTTATTTTTAAATTACGATTTTTTGGCATATATATCATACTAGTGACGTCATCGACCTGGGCGTGATGACGTAATCGATGATTTTTTAAATGAGGATAGGAGTCATGTTATAGCTCATTTGAAGCAGTATTTAACTCTCTATTCTCTGATATAAACATTATTATAGTTATTTATACAAGGTGTACAAAAAATGTTTTTTAAATTAATTGACACAAAAAGAAGAATGTACGTAATTTATTTAATTCTAAATACATTTTACTGCTGTCAGAAAACAGAAAAAAAATTTGTTTGAAAAATAAACATTGATTTTCGCCTATATGAAATATTCAAACTGCCAAGAGGTAGGTGGCTGGCAGCTGGAACATTGAAATTAAGCGAAAAACAATAGTTATTTGTTAAATATTTTTTTCCTGACTACAATTAAATAAATTTTGCATTAAATAAATTACATGCTTTTTGTCTCAATTAATTTAATTTAAGTTTTTTTGGAACACCCTGTATAAATAATTATGTTAATGTTTATATTACTGAATAGAGAATTGAATACCCTTTCAAAGGAGCTATCACTATCACAATGATCCCTATTCTCATAATTTAAGAAAATCATCGGTTACGTCATCACCGCCCAGATGGATGGCGTGACTAGTATGATATAGACTATAGACTATAGACCTATGCCAAAAAATCGCAATTTAAAAATAAAGATCGACCTGTTTCAGGAATTTCTAATAGTGTTATTTATTTAGCTAAGAATGAATTTGTAATTTTATTTTATGGACGTACTGTAAGTATGCCTCAAATATAGTATTATCTGCTATAAAATTTGTATAAAAATCGTGGTGTCTTAAATTAAATGAAGATAACTTTGTATATTTTTAAGTTTTCTCCGGAAACTGACTTTCCTTTATGCCGCAATGGTTCTAAATATTTGACAAACTGTGACCCAGTTGATAAGTTGAAGGTTCCTTTTCCTGTTATCTTTTTACGTTTACCCCTATATTCTATATACCTGCTCGTCATTGTCTCGGTACGTCGCGTCGTGTTAAAAAATTTATCGAAGTTTTAACTTCAATAGTAAGTTCTAATTAAATAAGGTCAAATTTGATTGAAAAAAGCGATGCAGTTAATTGATTAACGATTGTTTAATTATTATTAGTGGTACTAGAAACTTTAATTTAAATAAGTAAATTAACATTGAACAAACAAACTTTAGTGAATAGGGAATGCTGCGATCATCTTCCAATAGTTTAAAAGTAGGATAGATGGGTACGAAATTTATGACTTAATCTCGTCCTTTTGCCTCTCTGTAAAATGATACAATATATTATCGATATATTTACAAAACCATTTAAGAGCGAAAGAGGAGTAACTACAATATATCTTCCACGATTCGTACCAACTTACATGCTTTTTTAAAAGAAATATAACTTATATATCGACAAAACCTTGAAGGGTAGTTATCATTTCAAGCAACTCGTGTCATCCTGTACCAACAACTCCACGACCATCAACCCCTCTTGTATCCAAATATTAGCTGTATATCACGTCAACAGCGAACATAGACAGTTCATAAAATTATTACCGGAATTTTGGGACAGTTTTTAAAAGTTTTTAAAATTCAGGAAGAATAATTCATTTATAGATTTTCCGTCATAAGTTTTACTGAACGTTTATCTGCTATCCGTTTCAATTATTCATTGAATTATTTTCTACAATAGTGGTTTATTGTCAGAGCTTGGATAAATTTAGACAAAATTATTGTCGGAAACAAACAACATAAAAGTTTTTAGCACGTATTAACAGCCGAGATAAACTTTCTATTGCATATATCTATAATAGTTAAAAAAAAATAATCAGAAATGGTACTAGTATGTATTGTTTTCAACAAATTTTAAAAAAATGTGAAAACTTTGAATTATCCACGTCCGTCTGTATGTTTGTCTGTCTGCCTATGAACACAACTCCTCCGTCATTATACCAGGAAGAATGACAAATGAGGTGTCAAATGAAAGCTTATAATCCAAGGATGGTACTAAGGGTGAGAAATTCGACTTAGGCTATGTGTCCGCCTGTCCGGTCGACCTCGAATATAACTCCTTCGTCATTATAGCAGGTAGAATGACAAATGAGGTGTCAAATGAAAGATTATAATCCAAGGATGGTACTAGAGGTGAGAAATTTGACCTAGACTGTCTGTCCGTCTATATCGGTCATTATACTAGAATGACAAATGAGGTGTCAAATGAAAGTTTATAATTTAAGGATGGTACTAATGGTGAGAAATTCGACTTTGGCTGTGTCTCTCTGTCCGTCCGACCGCGAATATAACTCCTTCGTCATTATACTAGGTAGCATAACAAATGAGGTGTTAAATGAAAGCTTATAATCCAAGGATTGTACTAAAGGTGATAAGTTTGACCTAGGCTGTCTGTCCGTCTGTCCGTCCGACCGCGAGTATAACTCCTCCATCATTATACCAGGTAGAATGACAAAAATGAGGTGTTAAATGGAAGCTTATAATTCAAGGATGGTAGTAAAGGTGAGAAATATCGACTTTGCTGAAGTAGTTTTGCTATTTTTTTATTCTTTTGTTATTTATACGTTAGTTTTTATATTTAAGTTAGTTGGTAAATATTTTGAACTTTCCGATTATGGATAGCTAACTTCTTCCATTTGTTGATTATCTGACATATCACATATTTACTTGTTCAGGTCTCTGCTCAGCCTTGAACTCCCAGCTTATTTTTTTTGCAGATAAAATCCTTGTCTGGTGCACAATCTCTAACAGGGGTAAATCGAGACCTTTTGTTGGGATGAGTGAGGGGTAAAATTTTTAAAAGTCAGAGCTCTATTGATAACTGCCTCTCCAAATTGCTTCAGCTTGTCTGCAATCATGCTAATGAAAATATTAGGTTTTGGCTAGACCTAGCACCGTGCCATACCCAAGAGATACCCAAAACTGGTTTCGACAAAACCACATACCCTGTGTTTCCAAAAACAATAATTCTTCAAACTTGCTGCAGGCTCGTCCAATAGAGGATTCTTGCGAGACATGTCTCATGAGAGACATTCGAAGAAATTTACATCTAGTAGAGCAGAATGGGCCTACCAGATATTTCGACAGTACATATAATTTAGTTAAGTATTGAATTTTAATTTGTAAGAACTAGTTAGTGTTAAATAAATTCCTTCATCAAAAAAAATCTGTGCTCAAACTTTTAGGGCATAAGAGTCATCCGCTGAATTAGGCACTGCATGGTGAATTAGTAAACAAAAAAAGCAAATCAACAATACAGTCAAATAAAATACCGGAGAGAATGTGATTCTGTACGGATATACCAAATAAAGGAGTCGGACTAAAATGTGCTAAAATTAATACCTAAAACACTGTGTGTGTACTATGGTGGTACTCCACCCTCAGGAACGTCCTATGTTAGTTGGGGTAGTTACCCCCTATGATGGGGGTTGATGAAGCAGACACTATTTGTTAAACATGTATTTATTCACCAACTGTAAATGCAACAGTAACTAGCTGGTGAGCTTGAGGTCTAAATATCGAATGATGAATAATGAATCACATATAACGAATGATCAGCGATGCTTCTCCTGAATCTATAAATAAACTTGTAAATTTTGTTATTTAGATTATTGACACGACTAGACCGTGAAATATTAATAATAACGAACAGCTGTCAAAGCGTTCTTGAAAACTAGTGCACTATGTTGGGCAATAGGTGTCACCTAATTATTTTACAACAACCGGCGGTGTTTGTTTTTAAGATATTTAAAAATTAAATGAATATGATTTGCTTTTATTTTAAATGCTGATATAATCCTGTACAGTACACCTAATGCTTGTTAATCCCTGTAAGCACATCTTGATAAGTATATTTCTTTTCAGAGCATTCTTTCAATGCGTCACAATTTTTTGATTTCTTTCTAACGCGTTAAGTTGAAAGTCACAGAAAGAAAGGTACGTCCGTCCGTGAATATATGCATTAATAACATTTATTCTAGGAGTTGATAGATGGCGCTTTAATCAGAAAAAATTATTTACTTATTATCTAAACTACTGTAATCTATACAATCTATGCGACTATACAAATCAAAGAACAGAACTTTTTGTCCATACAATAAACACTATTGATTTGTGTGTATACCAAATTGCAAATAAAAGGGTTATAATGAAATAATATTTTCATATTTGGCTGATTACGATCCTAACAACTGTCAGATTTACCCAAAATATCATGCAATAATTCGCGACGTTCTTAAAATCATATATCGGTAACGTCAAATTAAATGACACTTTGAAAGAAGACTCTAAAAAGAACTTTAGCCAGAGCGGCCCATGAAATTATTTAAATTATCGATATAGTCACATTTTGATAGCTTACCCAAGTAGCAATTTGTCGACGCAACAACGTTGTCTACCGCGTGGTAACGTTTTGTTACAATGTTGTTATTGCCTAGAAGACGACCCTATTCTGCACTAATTTGGTGGACAATTTTTGAGTTGTCTTGACGTTGCCTAGGCAACCTCCTATGTTTAAGCAACATCGTTTCGTAAGCGTTGCATAAGACAACTGAAGCGAACATAAAAAGCGCCTGCGCGTGCAATAGTTGCTCAAGGAGTCAGACTGGTTATGTTTTTTTACCTATATTTTTAACACCTGTATGGTGAATGCGAAAACCAAAAAGTAAACTATTTTGACATTGTATTAGGTATTTAAATTTATATAAATATATAAAGGACTTATTACCCGATGTAAAAATTATAAACGTATCTCAGATTACCGTCAAATATGGATATTTCACCTTTAAAAACACACGCGCTCCTTTTTTATGACATTTTTGACAAAAAAATATGCAAATTGAAAAAAATTAAATTTTAATATAAAAGTCAAAATTTATGTTAAAGATGCTCTGTATAAGTTTAATGTATTGATGGTGCTTTTAAAGGTATCAGAAAATGCCTGCATTTTTTATATTCTGTGTTTTCATTTTCTTTACATCCCAAAAATCTCAAGTAAAGCGAAAATGGCGCATTAAACAATATTACCAATATTACTAAAAAAATACCTTATTACCAACCCTAGACGGATAAGAAAACTTAGAAGTCCAATCGCCAACCAAACCCGGCTGCGCCGACTATCCGAACTATTTTAGAGCGCACCCTCTTATTGGGTGACAGAGGTCATGTGACCAGTGTCAAAATTGTATCATTCTCCTTAACAGCGTTTCCACATTGAGTAGATTTCAACTTTTTTGTTAAATTTTTGATATTTTTTAAAAAATTCTAGTAGGCAATATTTTTTAGAAGATTTTTGGTATATTTCAACATTTTGCTATGACTAAAATACTGGCATTATTTAGAAAAACCAAAACGTTTATTTTGAATGAGATATTTGTAATTAAAAATCACACTAAATTTTTTCGTTTTTTCACCCTTGTTACTTATTAAAATAAACATTATAGAAGTTTTCAGGGACTTTCGGTCCTCGGTAATAACGTCATCTTTCTTTCTGCGTTTAAATTTTTCAAAAATACTTATTAGTTTTCTCAGGATTCGCAAAAAATAAAAACAGGCGACATTTTGCGCCTATCCCCTTAAGTTAGCTGTTGTTTTTATTATAAAAAATCCCAAATATATCCCAAAAATCCTTAAGTATATTTTAGTTTTTGATTTACTAGGTTTTAGCTAAAAAATGGTAATTACCAGTTGGTGGTCTGGAATAATTTGGTTTCCAATTTTTGTAATTCCTCTTGGGACATTTAGGATATCACTGTATATACTGTCTATGACATATATACATGGCCTAAAAAGCATCTACTGATTTTGTGAAAGCAAAATTACTGAAAGAGTAAAAACTGACCTGGCAACGCTGTCTACCAAAGCTGATACAAAGATTAAGGTTGTCAAATCTACTGATAAAACAATGGACAATGGAATGGAAACCAGCTATTAAAAAAACAAATAAACAGGTTGTTAAATAAATAGAAAATTTCCAGCAAAATAAATTATATATAATCATAAGAAAAAAATAAGTTTATAAAGTAAATTCTTTTTCTCCTTCTGAAGTTGCCGCAAACCAAACGTGTCGCACACCTAGAACAACACTTAGAGTCGTGACAGACAACTACAGAGTCGGCCAGAAAACCCAAATCGGCCAGGGCGTAAATTAGTTTAGCATTATAACGTTTTTAGGTCGTTGCGATTGTTGAAAAAACTGAACTGTGACTTGTAGTTGTCACAAAGGTAATAAATTAGTTGCCCCTATAACTAAAGGTATTACTTAACGTTGTAACATCGTAATGTCAGTCGGGGTAGGGGACGTTGGCCGAAACAACTGAAAATGCTCTCGGGCAACGTTATATACAGTGCATTTGTTTGTACTGACAACCAATGCGTTGAAAAATTTTTCGTGCAATCTTTCGTGCTGGTCCACTACTCAACTTTAAAAAACAACAATTGATAAAGCAAATCATACTTTATTAGTTTAACTTTTGTAGGTACGAAGAAACAAATTATACATTTTCTGAAATCACATTCTACATTTTTTCTCTCCTATACGCTATGAGCTTGTAGGTAGAGGGGATAATTAAAAATTCGCGAGTGCCAGTAGTGACAAGTCTGTTAGCTTTTACTGGAAATTTGAAATATATATCAAAGGGATTAATTTAAAACATTGAAATTAAAAACATTAATACGAAATAATATTAGTTGGCCAAAGCTGTGGTGTATATTTTTACCTTAAATATATTTACGGTTTAAATACTGAATTTAAGTTTTTTTTATTATTTCGTAATATGTAATTATAAATTAATCTAAGCGCCATCTACATAATAATTGTGAAAATATCCGAAGTAAGAGATTAATATTTCATTAATAGAACTTTAAAATGGTTAGCAAAATCTTTAAAAAATCGATTACAATTTAATTACTTTTGGCGGTGTAAATATTAAGCGATACCAATTAAATAATAAATTTAAAAATTACCGGTGAAAGTTGCATTAGTAATCCACTAGGACCGACACCAGCGAAGCTCAGAGCGTATATCTAGTTTCTGATGAGTGATTACTGGTTTTAAGGGCATAGGCGCAAAATGTCACCTGTCAAAATGTTCAATGTGTTTTAAAAATGTGTTTCAAAATTTTTTTTCGAATCCTGAGAAAATAATAAAGTGCACTTTGGAGAAATTTAAACGCAAAATGAAAGATTACCTTATTACTGAGAGTCGAGAGAGCTTGGAAAATTTCTATAATGTTTATTTTAATAAGTTAAAGGGGTGGAAAAAAAGAGAGAAAATTTGGTGTTTAAAATTTTAATTAGTTTAGTTACTTTTAATTTTAAATATCTCATTCAAGACACTTTTTGGTTATTCTAAGGTACTTTTGGCCCTCGGTAATAATGCAGCCTTTAATTTTGCCTTTAAATTTTTCAAAAATACTTATTAGGTTTCTTAGGATTCGAAAAAAATGAGTACATTTAAATTACATTGAACATTTTGACAGGCGACATTTTGCGCCCATACCCTTAAGGATAAGATATCGTAAATAAATATTATAGCTACTCTACTCAAAAAAAGTTCTCCTCCGCCCTTGCCTCTCCTCGTGAAAGCATAAACCAATAAGAGAATTAATCGTCTGGATTACCCCCAATAGAATAAAAATTCATAAACATGAGTAACCAAAATTTAAAAGTCCATCAATAAAAGTATGAAAAATGAAAAATGGATATAAATCTACCGTTCCGTGTCATTGTTATGTCTTCAGATACTTTTTCATCGGAGCTTTCGCTTCTTTTCATTGGCTTTCCGGGTTTTTATTTTATAGAAGGCAATCCACAGACGTTTCCCCACTAATTGTTTGATAGCCATCACGGAAGGTTTATTCGAGACCGTGAAAATGAAAAATAAAAGTGGAAATTCTGGAAATAAAATTCATTCAAAATGACTTGATTTCTTTATACCAAATAAAAATTAAATTAATAGGGGAGTGCAATTAGAACGAAAATATGCATTGTTTTTGGGAAAAATTAAACCAAGCTTATATTTTTCTAAAAATTTTTTTGTTAGTTTTCATACATGTTAAAGTAAAAAGTTCTACTCGCGGACTTGGCCGCTAATTGTTTATTCATTGTTTAAACAATAACAATTTTTTTGTAAGTATTAATAATTTTAAAAATATCGTTAAATTCATCATTTTCCTTTGATCAAATATGTTTCTATTTTGATTTTGATTATACTGAATCCGAATATGGCATTGCAATTTGAAAATTCTTATGCAGAAGCTCTTATACAGTGTGTCTGCGTATCTGGGAACCACATGGGAAACTTTTTTATTATCAATTTTACGAAAAAAAGTTATTCTTCATAAATTTCTCTGGATAACCAAAAATTTAAAACTCAACAATCACATATCAAATTTTATCAATTTTATACGAGTTATGTCAAAAATATGAATTTCTTTAAAGAATAAAGTATATTTCAGAATATCAAAAAATGTTATTATGAAAAGTTGTTTGAAATTAAAACTATATTTAAATATTAAATTGCATTATTCTAATCGAACAATTTTTTTCAATTTTTTCTCAAATTACGGATATTCATCATTATTTTATTACAATTATGATAACTATTTTATTATCACTTTTACGAAAAAAGTTATTCTTCATAAAATGCTCTCCCTGGTCTAAAATCTAAGATACAACCATCAGATATTAAACTTTTATAATTTTATACGAGGTATGTAAAAAATATGAATTTTTCTTAGGGTTAAGTGCCTTTATTTTTCACAATATTTCAATTAGAAGGATGTAATTGAACACTATAACAAATTTTTAATTCCAAACAACTTTTGCTTATAACAATTTTCGATATTGTGAAATTTAACGATACTTTACTCTTGAGTGAAATTCATGTTTTTTGACATACCTCATATAAAATTTATTAAATTTGATATTTTATGATTGCATCTTAGATTATATACGATGCAGAGTATTTTAAAAAGAATAACTTTTTTTCGTAAAACTGATAATAAAAAAGTTATCAATAGGTTCCAAGTTAGGCAGACATACTGTATAAGAGCTAAAATTTTTTTTTTGCTGAACATTTATTATTGTTGAAGTTTATTATTAAATGTCTTTTAGCTTAGTTTTACAGAAAAAAGTTTTGATCACTTTATACGGGGTGTCCCGAAAAGATTGGTCATAAATCATACCACACATTCTTGGGTTAAAAATAGTTCGGTTGAACCTAACTTACCTTAGTACAAATGTGCTCATAAAAAAGTTACAGCCCTTTGAAGTTACAAAATGAAAATCGATTTTTTTCAATATATCGAAAACTATTAGAGATTTTTTATTGAAAATGAACATGTATCATTCTTATGACAGGAGCATTTTAAAAAAAATTATAGTGAAATTTTTCCACCCCATAAAAAATTTATGGGGATTTTGTTCCCTTAGACCCCCCCAAACTTTTGTGTACGTTCCAATTAATTCATTATTGTGGTACCATTAGTTAAACACAACGTTTTTAAAACTTTTTTTCCTCCTAGTATTTTTTCGATTAGCCAGTTTTTATCGAGATTCGGCTTCTTTTTCAATATATTTACGTAAAAATTTTATGGGGGTTGTGTTCCTTTAAACCCCACAAATGTTTGTGTACGTTTCAATTAAACTATTATTGTGGTACCAGTAGTTAAACACAGTGTTTTTAAAATTTTGCTTCTTAAGCTTTTTTTCATAAGTCACCTTTTATCGAGATGTAGCTTCTATTTCAAAATATACCTAAAATGTAAATTATAAACAAATTTTCAGACTATTAACAGGTCTCTATGACTGTACTTTGTTACTTAACTAAATATTCAAAATATCTCGATAAACACTGGCTTATCGAAAAAGCAATAGGAGGCAAAAAAGTTTTAAAAACATTGTGTTGGACTAACAGTGCCACAATAAAATTTTAATTGAAACGTACACAAAAGATTGGGGGGGGTTTAAGGGAACAAAACCCCATAAAATTTTTATGGGTTGCACAAATTTCACTTTTAATTTTTTTTAAAGATTTTGCTGCCATAAATGTGCCACATGGGCATTTTTAATAAAAAATCTCTGAGAGTTTTCGATATATGAAAAAAAATTGATTCTCATTTTGTAAATTCAAAAGGCTGTAACTTTTTTTGTGTGCACTATTGTATATAGGTAAGTGAGGTTCAATCAACCTATTTTTGACCCCAGAATCTATGGTATAATTTATGACCAATCTTTTCGTGACACCCTGTATAAACATTTTTTTAGCTGGTAATTTTCGATTTTTGTATTACATTTTTGTTATCTTTCTTAATTTTCTCAAAAAGAAATAGTCTATTTCATTTCTAAAGTAAAATAGTTCAGTGCATTTTAAAGATTACATCCTGGGCTTTAAAAAAGTACTTATAAAACTGTAATAGATTTGTTCAAACTTGAGTAATACCGTCTTAAAATGGTGGTAATTCTATAAACCTACGAAGATTTCAAAAATTACATTTTTTAAGACGTCATATCATTTGAATTAAATTTTTGAGAGTTTTTTTTGAATAAAACATCATTTAGTACGATGCTTGAAAGGTAAGTTTTGCAAAATTGAGGGTTTTTTAAGAAAAATTGTATTAGTTACATATTTTTAAATCATTTTTAAACAAAATTCATGTAAGGCCCATTTTCCGCCCCCACCGTACTTATGCCCATATATTTTATTTTTTTTTTATTATAACCATGAGAAAGCTTGATTATTTTTCTTTTAGGTTCAATTTGCAAAATTTCATTTTATCCATTAGTTAAAGAATTATATTAAAATAACACAACCGTGCACTTCGCCGTACGCTAGTTTACAGTTCGCCAATGTTTCTGAGAAAAGTGACTTTTGCGTTATAAATAAAAAATTATAGAAGGTACAGATTTTATTTTAGAAAATTCTTTATATAATGTTTTTTTTTGTAAAATTTTCTGAATTCATGGTCCCGCACGCCGTGCGGGAAAATTTACTTCCACGGGAAAGTGCAACTTTCGGAAACGAAATGCGTGCGTGAAAGTGGCTCTTTTAGCACGGTCGTAGAAAAATAACTATTCTCATTTCATGTTTCAATCTGTAATAGTCCAGGGTGCATCTGTTTTGAGATGGACGTTGAGAGGTGACCCAAATTTTTTTGCAGAAATTGCTTGAAAATAGATCAAATAATAATATTTGAGTTATCCTCCCTCTCAAAAAGTTCCGGAACATTGCTTAAATAATCAAAATGTCAAAAAATGAAGGAAAAATTCGATTTTTTTCTTGGTTTTTTGATTATAACTTTAAAAGTATTCGTTTTCGAGAAAAGTTGAACTAACATAAAAGTTGCGTAATTAAATTTCCTACAATATAGAGTTAGTTAAGAATTTAAAAAACAGTCACAATAGTTGCAAAATAGCAATAGTTGCGAAAAAAACCATAAAAAACAAGTATTTGCATTTTACGTTTTTCAACATGCTACACTTAGGGCCTTCATATTTCACCCAGAGAAACTTTGTGATACAGTAAAACAACACTGTAAATTTCATTAAGATCAGTGCAACAGATTATGCAAAATAAATTTTGAAATCCAGCTTTCGCAAAAAAAAATTCATTTTTTTTTAAATGTTACAGAGCAGGTATTTAGCAGGTTGAAATTTTTTTTGCTTATAGAAGTGTATTGTACGTTTCATTTGCAATTTGAAAAATTAACATCGATTAATTACCACGGCGTCAAAATTTTTTTTAAATAAACATTAATTTTTGCTGCTACGCGCAGGATAGCGGTGTTCGATCCGCACAAGTTGATTTCCACCAAAATTTCTTCCCATTTTTATCTAATATATTATTTTCTTACTCTATATTTTGTTGTATTTTAATATTTTAATTCCACAAAAATCAAACCAATTTTATTATTGTTACTTTTGCAAAATTGCAACTGAAAGTTACACTACACTTCTATACGCAAAAAAATGTCAACTTGCTATCTGCTTTATTTTCAGTTCTGTAACATTTTGAAAAAATGAATTTTTTTTTGCGAAAGCTGGATTGCAAAATCTATTGAACCGATCTTAATGAAATTATCAGTAGTAATTGCACAAGAGCTCTAAAATTCTATATTAATTTTAGAGATCGAGTACAATTTGTTGCGATTATTTCATAAATAAATCTGTTCAAAACCAAAATTTTATTGTAATTTATTTATGTAAGTACAAATTAATACTGTTAAACACACAGTTGATATAAAATATTTTACGGCTGAAAGTCATCACTTTTATAACTTTTAAAACATTAATTGTCATTAATGTCACTGAATGTATTTTTTCGTAGCAACGAAGGGCATCTGCTGACGTAATATACTTTACGACGGGATATTATCAAAAATTATCACCTTAATTTGTATTTCTGTAGCTTTCTATTGGTCAGAATCTCCTATGAATGAAATAATCAGTGTTGTTTTACTGTATCATAAAGTTTTTCTGGGTGAAATATAAAGGTCCTAAGTGTAGCATAAATCGTTGAAAATCGTAAAATGCGAATACATGTTTTTATATGTTTTTTTTTGGCAATTATTGCTATTTTGCAACGAGGGTAACTATTTTTTAAATTTTTAACCAATTCTATACTTAAGGAAATTTAATTACGCAACTTTCCTCGAAAATAATTACTTTTAAAGTTATAATCAAAAAACGAGAAAGAAAATCGAATTTTTCCTTATTTTTTTGACATTTTGATTATTTAAACAATGTTCCGGACCTTTTTGAAAGGGAGGATATCTCAAATATTATTATTTGATTTATTTTCAAGCAATTTCTGCAAAAAATTTGAGTCAACTCTCAACGTCCAAATGTACTAATATTTTTACAGATGCGCCCTGAACAAAAAAGCTTCCCATTTGTTTATATCCCATTTGAAAAAAAAAAAATATCATTTTTAAATGGCTGTACAGGTGGTTCGAATATTAAACCATCTGTCCGTTCGGCATTCTGCCTTCGCCATTTATCGTCGCTCATTAAACAGTTATAACAGCTCGCAGTTAGTTGCATGATTCTTCTTCTTCTTTTAGCATCATAACCCTGGATAGTTCTTTGCCTGTCTGGCTATGTCCTTCCATTCAGATCTCTCTTGTGCCCTTCTTCTCTACTGCCCTATATTCATAGTTTTCAGGTTGCCGCCCACGTTGTCCAACCATCTCGTTCGGGGCCTTCCTGTTTTTGGCCTTCCTATCGGCTTCGATGGAGAAACGCTCAATCATCTGCGTTTTGCCGACGATATAGTACTTATTACCGACGATCTGGGTGAAGCACAACAAATGCTACTAGAATTAGAAAACGTATCTTCAACAATAGGTCTAAAAATGAACATCAATAAGACCATGACAAATTTAGTTCCCAGCAAACACCTAACCATCCAAAATCAAGTAGTAGAATTGACAGAAAAGTACATATATCTCGGTCATGAAATCAGAATAGGCAAGGACAATCAGACTTGCGAATTTCAACGACGAATAACACTTGCTTGGGCGGCGTATGGTTTACTAAGAGACATCTTTAAAAGCAACATTCAGACAGCTATGAAACGGAAGACATTTGACCAATGCGTTCTTCCTATTATGACATACGGAGCAGAAACTCTCACGCTCACAAAAACAACAGCACTAAAAATGCAAGTGGCACAAAGGCGCATGGAAAGATCGATTCTCGGCGTGACAAAAAAGACAAAATAAAGAACCAAGACTTAAGGAAAAGAACAGGTATCACTGATGTCGTTGAACGTATAGCCAAGCTGAAATGGAATTGGGCAGGTCATATAGCGAGACTGAAAGACACAACATTGACCAGAAAACTAATTGACTGGCGCCCAAGAGAAGACAAACGTAGCAGAGGACGACCACCAACACGCTGGATGGACGACATTAACCGAATATTTAAGAAATGGCAACAATAAGCACAGAAGCGTGAATAGTGGCGAAAAATGGGAGAGACCTATGTCCAGCAGTGGACAGAAGAGGTTGCGTGATGATAATGATGATCTACTTCCATTATACTACTCTCTTTGCTCTTTTTGCATCTACTCGTCTCTGGACACTGGACATTTCCCAGCCATGACAGTCTTTGGCTATTGAAAAATCTTACAATATTATACCCTACATTCAGTTCATTAACCTCGTCATTTATCCTGGTTATCCATGTGCCGTCTTCCGCGTGCATCGAGTCATATACTTTTCTCAGTATCTTTCTCTCGAATGTCCTGAGTTCGGTCGAATGTCCTGAGTTCGGCTTCATCTTTTTTGTCAGCACCCAGGTTTCACAATCATAGTTTTCTACGTTGCACACCTAGTTCAATAGTGCCACAAGTGCAAAACACAATAATTTCGAGAAATGAGCAAAACGTTCTGCAGCAAACGCATTCTATCTATCTAATCAGCCCTAAACATCCATCCTTGGATATAGGCCTCCTCTTCCTTCTTCCATGCCTCTCTATCTTGGGCAATTTGCATCCATTTTGACCCAGTGTGTTTCTTCAGGTCATCTGACCATCGCATCTGTGGCCTTCCCCTTTTACCGGTCTCCAATGTATTACCATCTTAGTCCATCTTTCATCCTTCTGCCGTAGGGTGTGTCCGGCGAACTTCCATTTAAGCTTTGCTACTTGGGTAGAGACGTCTTTCACTTTTGTTTTGTTACGGATCCATTCGTTTCTTTTCCTGTCTGATAATTTAATGTTCAGCATTGGTCTTTCCATGGCTCTTTCTGTCTTTGCTATTTTTTCCATATTATCTTTTGTAAACGTCCATGTCTGAGAGCCATATATTAAAACAGGGAGTATACATTGATTGAAGACTTTTGTTTTTAGGTGTTGCGGGTATTTTGTGTTCTTTAGAATATAAGACAGTTTTCCGAATGATGCCCAGGCCAACCTTATTCTTCTCTTTATTTCTTCGGTCTGATTTTCTTTATTTAATCTAGTGATTTGTCCTAGATATACATATTCTTTTACTTGTTCTATTCTTGTTTGTGCCACTGTAATTACTAGTTCTTCTTGTTGATTGGTCGTGGTTTTTGTTTTACTGTAATTCATCTTCAGTCCTATCTTTGTCGATTCTCTATCTAGTTCTTCCATCATTCTTTGTAATTCTTCACTTCTTTCTGCTATTAATACAATATCATGAGCATATCGTAAGTGATTCAGATATTGCCCGTTTATGTTTATACCCAAACCATCCCAGTGTAGTTGTTTGAACACATCTTCTAGCGCTTGGTTGAATAGCTTGGGCGAGATGGTATCTCCTTGTCTTACTCCTCGGTTTATTTTAATAGGCTCCGTTTGTTTCATTAGCTTAATAGTTGTTGTTGCCTTATCATATATATTTGTAATTAAGTCGGTATATCTGTAGTCTATTCTGCTGTTTTGTAGGGAATTCTTTACTGCCCAGTGTTCCACACTATCAAATGCTTTTTCGAAGTCAATAAATGCCATGTATAGCGGGATATGATATTCGTTAGCTTTTTCGATTAATATCTTCATCGTTAAAAGTTGGTCACTTGTACTGAAGCTTTTTCTAAATCCGGCTTGTTCTCTTGCCTGGTATCCATCTAATTTAGTTGTTAATCTGTTTGTTAATATCTTGGTTAATAGTTTGTACATCACATTTAGTAAAGTTATGGGTCTGTAATTCTTTAGATCCTTTTTATCTCCTTTCTTAAATAGTAACAATGTTACTGCTTCGTTCCAAGTGTTGGGTATTTGTTTTGTCATTAATATTTTATTCATAAGTGTGTACAAAACTTCTCTAGTTGTTTTCCCACCATTTTTTAGCATTTCTACAGTTATCCCGTCTTTTCTTGGCGATTTATTATTCTTCATCTCCTTGAGTGCTCTTTTTATCTCATTCTTACTAATTTCTGGTTGTAAGTCGGAATTGATATTTTTTATTTTTATTTGTAATTGCTTAAGGATTTCTTGTGTTGGTTTCTGTTTTGTATTGTAGAGGTTTTTATAATATTCTTGTGTTATTTGTATAATTTCTTCTATATTATTGGTCTCTATGCCTTCTTTGTTCTTTATACTATTAATCTGTATGCTCCCAAGCTGTGGTTTTAAGCACTTCATATTTTTATTTTGTTCAATGGTTTTTTCTATTTTTTCTTCCTGTACTATCCTTTGACTTTCCTTGATGTTCCTTCTGATAGCTTTGTTTACCTCTTTGTAATCTATTGTGTTTCTCTTATCTTGTTCTATTAATGTTTTTCTTTTGCTCATGAGGTTTTCGGTTTCCTGGGATATATAGTTTTCCTTTTTTATTCTTGTTTGTGCTACCTCTTTTCCCGCCTTTGCTAATGTATCGGTTAATAGCTGATTTATTTCATCGATATTTTTGTTTTCCAAATCTCTAGTGGCCGGTATACTTTCCCTTATTTTTTGTTTATATTCCTCTTTTGCTTTCTTAAGTTTTCCCATATCTAGTTTCGATCTATTTTCCATTTTCCTTTTTGTTTCGAATTGGCTATTAATGCTAAGTTTGGCTCTGACAAGTCTATGATCACTACCGGTTGAGAAACGATTCAGCACTGTAACATCTTTGATGATGGCTTTTTCTGTTGTAAGGATGTAATCTATTTCGTTTTTAGTATTGCCGTTGGGACTTATCCATGTCCAAACGCATTATGCCCTGTAAATAATTTATTTTGAGAATGACTGACTTCAAAATTACAATTTAGGTAGCAAATTATACAGTTATTCGCTGGATCATAAAACAATTTATTAAAAATAAAACGTTAATTGTATTTTGATAGTTATGACGATATTGCATTGTGAATAAAGTCATTTATAAATTGATACCTAGAAGATACGGCAATATAATGAAAAAATCAACTAGTTATTACAAATAATATTCAACGAAAATTTTCGTTTATAAATTTGCAAAAGTCTGTGTGTTATTGCCTTGCCGCTTCTGCAATACTTAGAGCAGGTGTATCGATGGATTCTTATGTAGTTTTGCCTTCTGAATCCAAATCTGAAAACGACATTTCGATATATCTAACCGTCTTCGAGATAATCGACCTAAGTCTAAAATGTGACGTCACAATCCGGTTATCTCCTACAGACGCACTAAACGTCAGTTCAAATGGTTGATTAGGAAGTAAGCTACTTTTTTTTTAATCTCGATTTGCCAAGCATAGGTTATTTACATTTGAGTTTGACACTTCGTGAATGTCAAACTAAATTTTAAATTAAGTATTAATAAAACATCAATGACATTTGATAGTGAATTTAATTATTATATAAAATAAATAGGATGTTCAAAAATACAATTTGAGTATAAATATTTTAAAAGCAATAATTTATTAACAGGTTTAAAAAGGTTTATACCAGTATAAATACGGCCTCCCCTTTATGATAAATGGACTGTTCCATTTGCTATAAAATTAAAATATTATGTACCGTACATTCCATGTCAAATTACTCAGGTAAAACATTTTGGATCTCCGATTTGTCTGAAAATTGGTATATAGCTTCCGCGGGACGTAAAAATAAGATATTTAAAGTCAAAAAATCTTCTTCTTCTTTTTTCTCAAAATGTTATTTTATGCGATTTTATAGTGATTTGGTGTTTATTTAAACAAATTTGCATTTTCTTTCGTAAAGTATCAATAAAAAACATAATATTTTAATAGAAAGGACTCAAAAATGTCATTATATGGCATTATAACAAGTTATTTTGAATCAAAACAAGTTTTTGATTAAATTTTATAGTGTAAAAAACGTTTTTGCACGATTGATAATTTTTGACTGTTTACCGTGACAGATTTTACGTCAGTAAGTGACATTTACTAGCAACTCGACGGTAAGTAATCCAACTCGACGGTAAGTACTCCAACTCGACGGTAAGTAATTCACTTACCGTCGAGTCAAAAATCTCTTAATTTTAATTTATTTTTTGAAAGGATAAATAAAACTAACGAATTATTTATTAATATTGAAACTTATGGTACAATTTGTTAAATTATTTAATGAAATGCCACTTGTTTGGGCTGTGGTTTCACTTCTAACAGAAACTTCTGCAGAATCGCATACATTAGTAGTATTACTAGTATTGCACAATATTTTTTTGGCAAAATCTACTTTATTTTGAAGAGAATCTTCTACATAGCTTTCTGCCACTGTCGATGAACGCCAACCTCCATGACGCTTTAATCCGAGGACATCAACACCTTTGTTAGCCAAAAGCGTTGCTGATGTCCTCCTGAACGAATGGCCAGTATAGTTCTCGGGATTAGGCACATTTAAGAATTTGACAATTTGAGAAGGCCAGCCCCCGATTGTCCCTTTCCCTATTACTTGAGTACAACATTTTCCTTTGGCGTATCTTAAGAACAAATGATTTGATTTTACTTGTAATGGACGAAGTTTTATATATTTTGCAGAATTTCTAAATATGGAATTTTATCATCTGGTTTATTAACGACTGTAAAAGTACGCTGGATGTTCGTTTTTGTATTGGGTACTTTTACAATCATTAAACGTTCGGTTTGTTGGATGTCATTCATAGTAATATTATATAATTCTTCTCTTCTACAGGCACCAGATATTCCCAATATCATTGCGACCTACAAATTATGAAAAAATCTTCATTAGAGTATTTCTTTTATCTAAACTAGCTTATATTACCTTGTGAACTAGAAATTCTTCATCCGGTGCTTCCATCAGAAATTTTTCAAATTGCTCCTGTGTAAAAATGCTCGCTTTCTTAGGCCTATAGCCAACATTTTTTCTCTTCAAATACGCGAACAAAGTTGAAAACTTGGAAATATCAATGCCATCATAAAGAAAAACGGTGGATTTAATCATCGAATATTTTGTCCAGAGGCTTCCAGGAGACAACTGCATATGTCTTTGAACGAAATATGCCAATAGAGTCTTTTCTTCGATTCTTAAATTCTTGCCTTCGCACCATTTTTTAAAACTTTGGTAGGTATTTTGATAACGGATTTTGGATTTTTCGGGAATAATTGCGGAACACCCTTCTTCCCAAGCCCGTTAAATTTCTTCAAATTCACTTTAGCTCATATTTTAATTTATAATAATCAAAATTGTACTTAAAATTATTGACAACTAAATAAAAACTCAATTCTCCATTGTTGTTATGCACCCTAGTTACTACCTAACAACCAAAGTACCTATCTATCTTGATAAAATGAATGAAACTAGTCAATATGACGAAAATGTTTAATTTTATGATTAATTATTTATATGGGAAATAAGCCACAATTAAAATGAAAAAAATAATTTTATTAACGTTTCGACGCCCAAATCGGGTGCCGTTGTCAAAATACAAAATACTACTAATGGAAACAAAAATGTTGTTGCTTAGTAAAAAAATTCTTCTAATAATTTATTTAATTTGACTCATTTATATCGGCAATTCAGATACATATGATACATTTTAAAGTAGAAGACTTTAAAATGATATTGCCAATATTTATGAGTTGCGTTCCTGGGACGACTTTACTGAAAGATAGTTCATTCTATTACATGAAATCAACCCCAACTCAAGAATATCCGTCACAAAAAAAATCATAGCATGTGATCTGTCTTTAAAAAGACAACCACATTGGTTGTTTGGACAAAACAGTGTTAGAGATCTCATAGTAAATCACGAGGGAAAACCAGGAAAAACCTCGTGATACTATCCCGACATCGTAAGTATTTGGTCTTACATTTAAATTACTCTCAAAATTAATACCAAATTCTGACTTTACTATAATTTTGTTTAAATTATAAATAATATCAATAATATATGGATATATAATATCAATAATATATCAACATTATAAAAATTATAAATAATATCAATAATATATCAACACGCATGGGATAATGAACATAGAGTTCAGTGGAGAGATTCAAGTATAGTGTTGAAAGAAACAGATAGTAAAAAGAGAAAAATCAAAGAAGCGGCTCTAATTATGCTAAACGAAACCAATTGTGTCGCAAATTCCTCGGTGGAATTCAGTAGGATGTGGATACCCATACTGAAAGAGGAAGTCAATAGAAAGAAAATGCCACAATTAATAAGTCAATAGTCGAGTTAGTACATATTTTATATTTTAGTATTACTTATATATCCATATATTATTGATACTATTTATAATTTAAACAAAATTATGGTAAAGTCAGAATTTGGTATTAATTTTGAGAGTAATTTAAATGTAAGACCAAATACTTACGATGTCGGGATAGTATCACGAGGTTTTTCCTGGTTTTCCCTCGTGATTTACTATGAGATCTCTAACACTGGAATTTTAATGTCACGGTTGCATGTGGTTGTCTTTTTAAAGACAGATCACATGCTATGATTTTTTTTGTGACGGATATTCTTGAGTTGGGGTTGATTTCATGTAATCGAATGAACTATCTTTCAGTAAAGTCGTCCCAGGAACGCAACTCATAAATATTGGCAATATCATTTTAAAGTCTTCTACTTTAAAATGTATCATATGTATCTGAATTGCCGATATAAATGAGTCAAATTAAATAAATTATTAGAAGAATTTTTTTTACTAAGCAACAACATTTTTGTTTCCATTAGTAGTATTTTGTATTTTGACAACGGCACCCGATTTGGGCGTCGAAACGTTAATAAAATTATTTTTTTCATTTTAATTGTGGCTTATTTCCCATATAAATAATTAATCATAAAAATGCCACAAGGAAATAGCTTCAGAACAACGTTTAATTTTATAATTTATAATGGTATCAATCGTGCAAAAAACGTTATAAGCATGTCGAACGTTAAGGGTAACCGATCTCAGACAATAATTGGAGTCGTCGCCCCGCTCCTCCTCCAAACAATTGTCTTCGATCGGTATAAAACCCTTACCGTTCTCCATACTTAATATACTATAATATACCGTTTTTACATTTTACTCCATTCCCAAAATACATCATCATCGATTTGGAAGAAAATTTGCCCAAAGATAGCAAAAGGATAGGACTTTAAGTGATTAGAAGGATTTGAATTATATTACAATACCAAAGAAGTTACATGCAGTAATATCAGACTCAAAAGTATATATTAGTCCAGTCGGGATAGCATTTGACCTTGAATGCCGAGCTGCCCAAAATTTTATTTTTCTGATCTTTAGGGGAGTCAATAGTAGCCTAAATTTAAAATCACGAATAAATTCCTCCGTTACGTTAGCCGCCATCTTGATTTTAAAGGACAATCTCTTTTGCTCAATACCTCCGCCATTTTTCACTTTCGACAAAAATTGTAGAAACTGAGATTGTTCCAAATAAATCGTATTTACAATTATTACAATTTATTTTTAACAATTTTTGTTGTGAGATCGATATTTTCGAGTTAATTTTACTTAGAGTAGACGCCTATATTTTTGACTATAATATTGCATGTAACTTTTTTTGTACTGTAATATAATTCAAATTCTTTTCGCCACTTAAAGTCCTACATTTTGTCTATCTGTGGGCAAATTTTCAGCCAAATTGATTGTGATGTATTTTGGGAATGGAGAAAAATGTAAAAAACGGTATTTTAACGTATTCTACACTATAAAATTTGATCAAAATCTTGTTTTGAATCAAAGTAACTTATTATAATGCCATATAATGACATTTTTGAGTCTTTCCTATTAAAATATTATGTTTTCCATTGATACTTTACGATAAGAAAATGCAAATTTGTATAAATAAACACTGTAAAATCGCATAAAACACCATTTTGAAAAAAAAAAGAAGAAGATTTTTTGACCTTAAATATCTTATTTTTGCGTCCCGCAGAAGCTATATACCAATTTTCAGACAAATCGGAGGTCCAAAATTTTTTTTGCTCCAAAATTGAGTGATTTGACTAGTACCTATACCTAGTCGTTCCCTAAACTCGACACAACTGGCTAGTGATTGTAGAAGGTAATTTTTTTGTTTTTTGAGAATTTTGCCGAAATTGGCAAAATTTTTAATAATTTAGTAATAATTATTAACTATTTAGAAATTATTTTTTTGTCGAATTGGCAAAATTATTGACTAAAATCACTAGCCAGTATTGTGTCTGTGTACATCTTTCCAACTGTGTCCCAAAAGTAGGGGAACGGTCGAATATTTCGCGAACTAAACATCGTATGGAAAAACTGAAAAATACTTGTTCAATCATTTTCAAAAATCTATCCAATGACACCAAACACCAACTCCCACTACACCCCCTGGAGGTAGGGTGGGGGGTAACTTTAAAATCTTAAATGGAAACCCCTAGTTTTTCTTACAGATTTGCATTCGTTACGTAAAAGTAAGCAACTTTTTTCCAAGACATTTTTTCGAACTGTGGATAGATGGCGCTATAATTGGGAAAAACGATTTATCCTGATACCATAGGTAAATTATTATAGAAACGGTCTAATATCTCGAGAAATACACTTCCAAATAAGAAACCAAAAAACAGGTTTTTGATATTTTTCGAAAACCTATCGATAAACACTAAACGTGACCCTCCAACCCACCCCCTGGAGGTGGGGTGGGGGTAACTTTAAAATCTTAAATAGCAACCCCACTTTTTATTGTAGATTCGAATTCGTCATGAAAAATTAAGTTTTTTAAAAATGCTGATAGATGGCGCTAATAAATCGTATTTTTCCAATTAAAGCGCCATCTATCAACAATTCTAAAAAATGTTTCGAATTAATGTTGCTAAGTTTTTCATGACAAATTCGAATCTGAAATAAAAAGTGGGGGTTGCTATTTAATATTTTAAAGTTACCCCCCACCCCACCTCCAGGGGGGTGGGTTGGAGGGTCATGTTAATGTTACTCGATAGGTTTTCGAAAAGTATTAAAAAAATTGTTTGGTTTCTTATTTGGAAGTGTATTTCTCGAGATATTAGACCGTTTCTATAATTTACCCATGGTATCAGGATAAATCGTTTTTCCCAATTATAGCGCCATCTATCCACAGTTCGAAAAAATGTCTTGAATAAAAGTTGCTTACTTTTACGTAACGAATCCAAATCTGCAAGAAAATCTAGGGGTTTCCATTTTAGATTTTAAAGTTACCCCCCACCCCACCTCCAGGGGGTGTAGTGGAGATTGGTGTTTGGTGTCATTGGATAGATTTTTGAAAATGATTGAACACGTATTTTTTCAGTTTTTCGATCCGATGTTCAGTTCGCGAAATATTCGACCGTTCCACTACTTTTGGGACACCTTGTATAAAATTTTATTAATTTTATACGAGGTATATAAAAAATCTGAATTTCGATCAAGAGTAAACTACCTTTATAGTTCATAACATTTAAATTAGAATAATATAATTGCACATTAAAACATAATTATTAATTCTAAACTACTTTTCATAATAGAAATTTTCCATATTATGAATTAAAATACGTAAATATACAAAGTTTTCGTTATGACAAAGCTCGCATTTTCAGCTTGTTTTATTATTGTTATTACAAGTGTATACAAACATGTTTGGAATTATATTAACCAAGTCCCTATAAAATTTATGATGAACAGATATTATTAAGTTTTTATCGCACAGTTCCAAAAGATGTTGCTTGGATTTTGCAGATATCGAGTTTGGCTTTATGTACGCTTTTTTTTGTAGATCTTTTAAGATGGACCTCTTTAAACTCGTTGACATTATAATCTGTTTTATAGAGGAAAGAGCCAGGATTGCTTTTGTCAACTTTAATAATTTGGATATCATTTCAGACTACCTTTTCATCTTTTGTATTCTTTGTAAAGTTTCCTCCAATTTTTGAACTGAGATCTTTAAAGTCATAAAAGTCTTCTGTTGACATTTCCTTTACATTGTACTGATTTCCTTCTTTTTTTGCAGACTTTATGATAACAGGCCATTGGGCAGGCACATAAATGGGACCTGCTTTAAATATTTGTTTCTTTTGCCTCTCAATAGTTGCGTGCATGGCGTCCCCTTCATTTTGGGTATGACCCACTGTTAAGAATTTGTGTGTGATTGATTTAATATTAATTTTTGCAACTGCATAGAGATATATAGTAACTATAAATTATATCTATTTTATATTATATATATTTTATATTATAGCTATTTCGTTTAAGCCGCGGTTAGCAATCGCTTCTTGCCAAAAATGACATTAACCACTCTTTTGAACCATCTGAAAAATTGTAAAGTTGAAGCAGTTCACGCGGCATTTATAGTAGAAGCTTGAAACACCTGCACAAGGTGTAGGAAGGACCGCCTGTAAATCAAAACAAGCTACCAACACTTCTTGAGGATCATCTTTTGCTTTTGCTACATCTTGAGCTTTATCTTCTCTGCTTCTGCATTTATTTTGGATATGTTTATTATAAGTTTAATCAAAAATAGCTTGCTGCTCAGCACAAGAATTTCTGTATGATTCACAAACCGCGCACTGATCTTTTTTTGGCCGAAAGAAGCTTATGTTAAATTCAGTTTTGAAAATATGCTCGTAAGTGCATTTTTTAGCCACAGGTCTTCCTTCACTCTCTTCCTGTAGCTTGTAGTAGCGATACATTTGTGCTAAAGTAAGTGAACCCTCTATGAATTCCTTTATAGTTTGTGCTCTTAAGTAATCTGATTCTACCCTTTGGAAAGAATTTATGTGCTCTCTTATTTTATTTTTCACCGGTTCAATAACCGTTGTTCGTTTTATACAATTTCCTCTCTTGTCCTTTTCCACGGATCCTTTACCATCTGATTTTCTTAAAGTTGTTCTACTAAATTTGTCATCAACGTCCAAGGTATTCATAAAAAACCTCTGAATTGTCTCTCAGATTTTCATCATCTTTAATTTGCGAAGCTAGCCCAACAATTTTTTTGCCCTTCACATCATGTTTGACAGAAAGTTAATAATAATATCAATATACACTGTTTTAAGGCTTTAAATCAAATAGTTTTACACTAAACACTTTGATTACTTGTGCATGCATAATTGGGAACTGACAAAATTATAAAATCTTACCACTGACCTAACAATTTTTGCAGTTGTGGCCGTATTGAACTACATCGGTTTTATTGTCGCGGTGTGTATTATCGCCACATCTCCCAGTTATGGCCATATTGCATTTTCAAACCTTCCAAAAACCCTACAGGAAAATACCGAAGAATCTTACTTTATTTGTTGGTCTAATAATTTCGATGTCATCAATCCTTTACTAGCATATATGTACGATTCCTACTGGAAATACGTGCATTAATTTCGCTACTTACTCAATTCTTCTGATTGATTTTTCTACCCAGATATATGAAGGCATCCGTTCCTTCGATATTATAGTTGTCTATTGCGATAATATTTTCATTGTATGATGTTATTTTGATGGTCATGAATTTGGTTTTTGATTTAGTCTTCATTTCTTAGTCTTCGTTTTTATTCTTCATTTTTTCGGATTCCTTTGTAATATTTTCTTTGCTGTTTGTGCATCTTCTTGTATCTGGACATATGCCAGCCATGAGAGTTTTTGACTTTTCATAAATCTTACAATATTATGCCCTTCATTCAATGTATTAACCTCGTCCTTTCACCTGATCCTCCATGTGCCGGCTTTCTTTTACAACGGCCCATATACTTTTCTCAGTATCTTTTGTAGAATGTCCTGAGTTAGGCTGCATCTTTTTTTGTCATTGTTCAGGTTTTGCGATCATAGGTTACAACGTGTCTAATCAATGTTCAGTAGATAGTCATTTTGATTCTTTTGTCTAATAATTTCAATGTCATCAATCTTTTATTAGCAGATAATGTACCTACGATTCCCACTGGAAATACATTATTCATTAATTTTGCTACTCACGGAACCCTTCTTATTGAATTTTTAGGCTATTGATTATGTTCAAAATAAGAGAGCTAAAAGGAACTACAACGTTAATGGGATTTTATTGTCTCATATGGTCAATGGGCCTCTAAGTTTGGAAAAACCGCGGAGTGCTACCATTTAAATGGGTGCGTTTTTGAGAAAGAGGTGAATTAGTCCCTAAGCACAGGGCGAATTAGGGTGAGTTCTATTCACTCTTGGTACAATCACTTCTACAGCAAAATTGTTCCAGGTTAAATTTACTATGGAAATATCATATCTTAAAGTCCAAAGTATTTTTTTTACAAAAATATATTCAAAAGAAAAGCAAGAAAAAAACACGAAAGAAAGCAATTTTGTTTTTTGCCCCATAACTTTTTTCCACAGCGATATAGGTATAGGTATTGCTTCAGCGAAAAATAACTACCATCTTTCCTCTTTAAAATAACGTTTGGAAGAAGTCTTTAGAATTTATAGTTTCCGAACTAGGATTTTTCAAAATTTGCCGCTCACAGAATTTTTGAGCCATTTTCCCCATTTTTTCGCAAACATTGTTCTGTAAGTTTTTTCTACGCATTTCTAGGTATATGTTATGTTACATTTAGTAGAAAGAGAAGTCAATTACCTTTAAAATGGTCTATTGTATAAGGCTGTACGCCTATTTTTAAACAAGTTATGCTTTTTCAACCTTTTATACTTTTAATGATTTTTGATATTGTTTATGATTATTTTTTAAACTTCTCATTATGACTTTTTTCTTGTACATTTAGGTATATACATTGTGGAATAAAAAAAGCTTATTTTCTTTACTTTAAAATGGCGTATTGCAAACACCTCTAGGACTATTTTTAAACAAGATATCCGTAGGATATCCAAGAGTATCCGTAATTTGAGATAAATTTTAAAAAATTCTATGTTTTCAATTAGAAGAATATAACTGCATATTGTAATATAATTTTTAATTCCAAGTAACTTTTCTTAATAACACTTTTCGATATTGTGAAATATAAAGGTACTTTACTCTTGAGCGAAATTCATATTTTTTAACATACCTCGTACACTATTGATAAACTTTTATATCTGATGATTACATCTTAGTTTTTAGACTATGCAGAGCATTTTATAAATAATAATTTTTTTCATAAAGTTAATAATAAAATGTTTTCCATATGGCTCCAACTTAGTGGGACCAATTGCATGTGTATATGCCAAGCTTTGAAAAAGCATATCTTGTTCAAAAATAGACCTAGAATTTTTTACATTACACCATTTTAAAGTAAGAAAATAGGCTTTCTTTTTTATTGGACAATGTATATACCTAAATATACAATAAAAAAAGGTATAATGAGAAATTTAAAAATAATCGTAAAATATATCAAAAATCGTTAAAAGTATAAAATTTTGAAAAACCATATGTTGCTTAAAACTAATCATACAGTCTTCTACGATAGACCATTTTAAAGGTAATTGACTTTTCTTCCTACTAAATGTAACATTGCATATACCTAAAGCTGCGTAAAAAATAGTTACACAACAATGTTTGCGAAGTAACAAGGAAAATGGCACAAAATCGCTGTGAGTGGTGAAATTTCAAAAATCATATTTTGGAAACTGTAAATCATAGAGACTTTTGCCAAACGTCATTTTAAAGAGAAAGGATAGAAGTTTTTTTCTGTGAAGTAATGCATATACCTATATCGACGTGGAAAAAAGTTATGGGACAAGAAATAAAAGTGCTACCTTAGGTGTTTTTTTCTTGCTTTTCTTTTGAATATATTTTTGTAAAAACAAATATTTTTGACTTTAAAATGTAATATTTCGATAGTAAATTTAACCTAGAACATTTTTCCTGTAGAAGTGTTTGTACCAAACGTGCATAGAACTCACCCTAATTCGCCCTGTGCCTAGGGACTAATTCATCCCTTTCTCAAAAACGCACCCCACTAAATGGTAGCACTCCGCGGTTTTTTCATATCTAGAGGTCCATTGACTATATGAAACAATAAAACCCCGTTAACGTTGTAGTTCCTTTCTAAAATACGTAATCAATAGCCTATTTGTGCACTGAAATGTGAAAGCAACGTACAATGCTATAGTTGTCTATTGAATCATTATTTTCATTGTAAGGTGTCTTTTGGAGGTCCAGTACTTCGTTTTTGTTTAGTGTGCATTAAGCCCCCTTTTTCGTGTTTCAGGATTAATTTCCTTGAACGCTTCCATTAGTCGTTGCTTACTCCCATTAGTGATAGTTATATCGTCTGTATATACAATAATTTGCACTGTTTTGGTGTTTATATGGCCGGTTATATTCATTTTTCTGATAATTGCCTCAAGAACTAGGTTGAACAGCATGGTTGATAGTGCGCCTCCCTGTCTCACTCCCACATTGATGTCAAATAGAGGAGTTCGATATATTTGTAAGGTGTATCTAGATAACAAAGGGCTTCCAGCATTTTGTGTCTATTCACACAATCAAAAGCTCGTTTTAAGTCTAAACATACATAGTATATAGTTCCATATCGTATTCATACATTCAAAAAAATTTAGTTCGTAATATTGATTAACAGTGATTATTGAATAGTATTTCGTTGTAACAACAATTTAATTTTTTGTTTCAACGAACTTTTAGGCATTGATGAATGTGTTTGGTTATTGTCACAATGATTGAATAATAATTGTGAAAATAACTAGAGTACATTAATTATTAATACTCAATTTATTCAGCCAATAAGTTGGTTTCGTATATTTAATAAATAATGTTAATTCTGGCAGCAACTCACTTTATTGATTTCGTAGATGATAAGCAATTACCTTGGTTTATCATGCCAACGTACACATTTCATTAAAACAATGTACATTATGTTGTTAATATAGAGTAATATTTGATTATTTCATAGATATAAACTGATTGTTGTGACAACGAATGCATTAATAAATCTACTACTGCATCTAATAACCAAAATCAATGCGGTCATGGTAACAATAAACACAGTTGTTGAAACAATAAATGTTTTGCTTGACCAATTGAAATGTAACGGCTTTTCCTTATCGTGATATCCCAAGCTTCTCTGTTACCTCTGCCGAAGTGCCGAATAATTTCATTCGTTTCCAAGTGTAGACCGTACTGGAAGGAAGTTTTTGTGTGTCTATTATTGTATTAATTTTTTTTTAATCCTGAGAAAACTAATTAGTATTTTTGAAAAATTTAAACACAGAATAAAATACTACAGTATTATCGAGGGTCTGAAGTCCCTGAGAACTTCTATAATGATTATTTTAATAAGTCACAGGGGCGAAAAAGAGAAAATTTAGTATGATTTTTAATTTCAAATACACATACCATTCAAAAGAAACTTTTTGTTTATTCTAAGGGACTTTGAGCCCTCGGTAAAAATGTAACCTTTTATTCTGCGTCTCAATTTTTCAAAAATACTTATTAGTTTTCTCAGGATTCCAAAAAAAAATGAATGCGTTTAAATAGAATTCGGTCGAAATTTTGCACCTGCGCTCTCGAAAAGGATTAAAGTGTTATACATTTTGGAATCACTATTTCAAACGCTTTTAAATGAGCTGTCACATGATGTATTTTCCCATTTAAAAAAATCAAAGTTGTGTCTGTCACCTGAAGAGGGATCGCGTAAAATTCGAAACATTGATGTTATAATATACTGTTAAGATATGTAAAATTTGAATTAATATGGTTTCGATCTTAATATTTTAGAAAAGTTAAAACATATAATAAAAATATACCAAAATTCATTTCGAAGAAATGAAAGTCAATTATCCTTGGATGGCCGTAGGTAAACAAAATTTAAATAGGGATTAAGTATTTTCTTTGTACAGTTAGTATGATAAGAAAGTGGTTATGTGTTTGGACAATGAGACCGGGTTTCCCAAATGGACTTTTGCGGCGAGGGAACAATTGTATTTAGAAATTTAAATGAATGTAATCTTTGTTTAGATATTAAGAAAGGAAAAAAAAACCGATTGGCATGTAATTAGTTTTAGGAAATTTCTAATGGTAGGGAAAATTGGTGTTTGTTATCTGAAAGGTAGATGGGGATAAAATTGAGGAACTCGGATTGGTGAAGAAGGAAAAAGGAGGGGCTAGGTATGAAGAATGGGAGTTTAGCGAAATGTTAGAGGGTGGAAGAAGAGTCAGTTGTTAAATGATCGTTAAGTCGACTAGTGGTGATCTCTAAGAGTCTCCTGAAGTAGTAAGGCAGATAAGTGAATAGTTGTGAGTTTGTTGAAATAAGTGTCCTGACGGAAGCTCATCACGTAAAGCATTGTAAGTTATATTGTTCTACTTATATTCCAAGAGTCACCGTTGCATGCCGGAACGAGAAATAGATTCAGTTTATCGAGAGGAGAAAAGGCTAGCATTGTTTTTTGAAAGATACGTGCATCTGTAGGGGGTCATTAATGACAATAGGCTTGCAATAATTTGTTGCGAGATTGCTGACTACATCGGGGGCTGCTAAGAGTAAATTGTAGGCGACCAGAGACAAGAATTTGGACAACTCATCATCCGAGAGACAGTTTTATTTTTTTTGTAGAATTATTCATAACGCAAATTTCAATAAGTACTTTAGATAGTGGTAGGGTTATTTCAATAATCAGAATAGGAGATATTATTTTTAGAGGATATTTTGAGGGTGAATTTATTTTAATAGATGCTTTTGTACCATATATGTGTTTTATTCCGTTAATCTTTGACCTTATTTATCATATGTAAAGCAAAGGAGATATTGAAGCACGAGAATATAAAACCCTGAGATTAGAGCATTAAATAGTGTGATTAAATCATAAGTGCATCATTAAAATTAAATTTAATTAATTAGTTAATTATCTAATCAATTGCTTTGAGCACACCGATCTTTGAATATCACATTAACTGGAGCCCAGAACGTGGTGGCTTAAAAATATCGCAGCTTTGCATTTGATGGTAGGGAAAGAGATAAGGAATAACTACAAGTGATCCAGAGATAATTTGACAATTTTTCCAGGTGTAAAAATAATTTTGATTTATGGATTGATCGTAGGTATTTGATATTTACTGCCATTGAATTATTTGATTTTTTTTTACCAATCGTACATTTGATATTTATTTTGAAATTTACTGATTGCATATTTGATATTTGTGGAGAAAATTTATTAAATTTGGGGAGAAATATTTGTCGTGTTCTGCAACTTATAGAGTGTTGTAAAATTTCACATTTGGCGGGGACAAAGAAAACAGTAACGAAAAGAAACAACATGTCGACCACAAGGAGGCAAAGCAAAATGCAAGAAAACAGAGAAGAGGAAAAAATTGTTGAAGAAGGATTGGATAATGAAGGAGATACAACGATTATGGAGAGAAAAGAACAGGAATTAACAGGAATAGAGAAACTATTGCAACTGATGCAACTCCAATCACAACAAATGGATAGAAATCAACAGGAAACAAAAAGGACAATGCAAGAAAATCAACAGGAAGCAAAACGAACAATGGATAGAAATCAGGAGGAAACAAAACTAGCAATGAAGGAAACACAGCAAAAAATGGATGACAATCAAAAGGAAACAAAACAAGCAATAGAAGAGAACAATAAGAAAATAGAGGAACGCATAGAAAAGTACGAAAAGGAAATAAAAGGATGTTTGACAACAATGAAAAACGAGATAGAACAGTTAGAAAGCAAATTTGAAAATGCAATACAAGAAGACAGGCGAGAAATAGAAGAAACATTTAAGCAAAACGAAAAACAAATTGCGGAACTCAAGAGTCAACAGAATTGTGGAGAAAGAAGGGAAATGATTATCCATGGTACAAGCGACGCGAAAATACAATTTGGCGGGGATATTAGAAAAACACACCCAGTACCATTTGTTAAAAATTTGAGAACCAAATTGCAACATATTAGATATTTTGACGACTGCAAAGAAACAATTAGAAACCATCTGAAAGAAGGAGCAGCGTTATGGTATGAACGTAAAGAAGATGAGTTTGAAAATTGGACAGATTTCGAAAATAAATTTCTCAACTATTTCTGGGGGAAAGTTAAACAGAGGGAAATCAACCAAGAGCTACAGAATGGAAGATATCACGAGAAAATGGGAATATCGGAGGAAAGATATGCTTTGCAGATATATAACAATTCCAAATATCTAGACTACAAATACTCTACCGAACAACTGGTAGAAATGATAAGCAGACATTTCGAAGAAACGCTGGAGGACCACGTGATTTTGAGAAACTATCAAGATATTGATAGTTTGTGTCAATTCCTTCAAGTAAGGGAAGCAAAACGAAGAGAAATGCGAAACAGAAGACAACATGAACAATATAATGGACCGGCAAGAAGGTATCAATCAAATTATGACCAGAGAAACCGACATGCCCAATCAACAAACGAAGATAGGCCGAGAGAATACCAAAATTACAATAGACAACAAAATTATGATAACAGGAATCACGCAAAAAATAGAACATATGAAAATCACAACAGAAACAGAGATGCACAAAATCCTCCGACTAGGAATACGAACGAACAAAGGGACGGTAGAAACAATCAGAATTTCCAACGACAAAATAGAAGGGAGATGAATAATGTAACAATAGAAAACGAGGAAGAAGATGTATGCAATGAATCCAGACAGGATTTTCAATAAAGCATCCACTGAACAAACATAAACAACTCTCCGGTATATTTTGTCATCCGAGAGAGTTTATACAGTTGGCGGGAAATGAAAGACAAAGTTCTAATTCAAATTTAATATTCTTAGATGCATTTATAAAACATAAAGCGATTAAAATTTTGATTGATTCTGGATCGGAGATATCGTTAATCAATAAGAAACTAGTAAAAGAATTAAATTTGGACAGATTTGTGTATAAAATTCCTAGGGTTGCTTTAGTGGGTGCAAACAACAAAAAATTGACGACAGTAAATGAAGGTTTGGGAGTGCGGATCAGAGTGGGAGACAAATACTATATTATGCAATGTGTGGTGATCGAAGATTTAAACCATGATATGATAGCGGGAATTGATGAATTGAGTGAAAAACATATCACCATAAATTTTTCGGAGAATCAAGTGGAAATCAAAGCAGAACCAGACAACATAGAAGAAGAAACGGAAATAGAGAGGAAAATAATTGTTGAAAAGATAAATGAACAGGAAAAACATAAAGAAATCAATATGACTGTAGAGGAAAAACCGAAAATACAAGAAAAAAATCAACAAAAAAAAAAAAGAAGGAAGAAAAAGAAGAAGAGTTCAAAAAGAAAGAAGGAAAACACGGTGGATACAAGAGAAAGACAGGAAATCGAAGATACGGAAGAATTGTCGGCAATCGACGATAAAACAGAAAGGAAGCAGGAAGAAAAGGAAGTTCTCATAAGAGAAATGAAAGCAGTAGAAACATGGTGCTCGGGATACAAAATGGAAATTGAAGATAAAAAAAAAACAGAAGAAGAAATAAAGGATGAGGACAGAGAAGAAATGGCAATAATGGACGAGAATCCAGAATTTTATGAAGAAATATTATGGACAGTGAACACATGCGAACAAAATGAGGATGAAAGAAAATTAAAATGTGGAGAAAATATGGAAAAGGAAGTAGAGAAGATTCTAGAAAGTTATGGAGATTTGATTAATGAAGAAAGCCGAGTGGCTAAAAATTATGAACATTCTTTTAAAGTTAAAAACTTAGAAAATTTTAAATCCAAGACATATCCAATCCCGTATAAATACAGGCAAAGCGTCGGACAGGAAATTGAAAAAATGATCGAAGACAAGGTGATAGAAAGATGTGACTCTCCATATATCAACCCGATAGTATGCGTTAAAAAATCGAGTGGTGATTTGCGATTATGTTTAGATGCAAGAAACATTAATTCACACACAATCGCGCAATACGAAGCGCCTTTGAACATCGAAGCCATATTTGGACGAATCACAGGGTCACACATTTTTTCCAAAATCGATTTGAAACATAGTTTTTGGTTAATACCTTTGGCAGAGAAATGTCGAAATTATACCGCTTTTTCGATCGACGGAGTGGTATACCGATTTAGGGTGGTACCATTTGGCCTACAGAGTGCATGCGCTGCTTTGGTTCGCGCATTGAACACAATCTTAAATAGGCATGAAGAATTTGTTGTACATTACATAGATGATTTATTAATTTTCTCACCAGATATAACAAGCCATCTACGACATATTCACACTGTGCTAGAAGAACTGGATCAAGCGGGATTGAAATTAAATATTCAAAAGTGTCAGTTTTTCCAAAAGGAAATACTGTATTTAGGATTCAAATTAGACACAAAAGGGATTAGTCTTGCAGAAGATAGAATCGAAATTATAAATAACTACGCTAGGCCAACCAATTTAAAAACATTGCGGGGATTTTTGGGAATGGTAAACTATTTCAAAAAACTAATACCAGACATCAGCACAAAAGAAATACCGTTGATAGCATTACTTAAGAAAAATGTTAGGTGGAAATGGGGAACGGAACAAGAAATGGCTTTCAGAAATTTAAAAGGAGCTTTCTCCACAGCTGTAAGAGTACACCACCCAAGATATGATCAACCTTTCATTCTCCGGACCGATGCTTCCATAACAAAATTCGCAGGGGTGTTATCACAGATCCAAGACGGTGTAGAGGTGCCAATCTGTTTTGTCTCCCGTGTAACCAAAACATATGAGAGAAAGTACAGCGTTACTGAATTAGAGTTCGCCAGTGTGTTATTTTGTATAAATAAGTTACGATTTTACCTACCAGGGGCAAAATTCACCGTTGAAACAGACCATGCAGCTTTGGTACATATAATGAAAAATAGGCTGGTAAATAATAGAATTCATAGGGGCATTCTTTTACTTCAAGAGTATGATTTTGAATTTAAATATATCAAAGGAACTGACAATATCTTGGCTGATGCGTTGACGAGAGATGAACAATTCCGCAAAGAGGACCACAAAACTCTCCACGTTGGCATGAACATAATGAGAGAAGAAGAAGGCTTATTTTCTTTGGCTCAGATCAGGGAAAATCAGGAACAACTGGATGAAAGAGAAAAGCAAAGGGCCGAACAAGAAGATAACTTATATTTTAAGAGGGTCGATGGTAAAGAACTATATGTAATCACGGAACAGATGGCAAAAGAAGTTTTAGCAAAATTACACTGTGACAACGGACACATTGGAAGCAGGAAGGTGTGGCTTATGTTCAGGGAGAACTACATTTGTCGACAGGACTATACAATAGCCAAAGAGATGACTCGAAATTGCGAGACATGCCAAAAGTGTAAAAGTAAGAATTTCAAAAACGAAAACATCACAAAAAACGTCATAGCTCGGAAGAAACTGGATATTGTCGCCATTGATATGTTGAGCGATTTAATAACAACAACACAGAGGAATAAACACATATTAGTTATGGTGGATGTTTTCTCAAAGTATTTAAAACTGTACCCATGTAGAACCACGAAAGGAGCTGAAATACTTCGGAAGATAGACGATTTTATCGAAACAGTGGGAAGACCAGACAATATTTTGTTGGACAATGCGACATACTTTAGGAATGACCGTTTTAAAGGGGAATTAAGAGAGAGAGGCATAAATACAAAATTTGTAAGCATCCGACATCCACAGAGCAACCCATCAGAGCGTTTTATACAAGAAGTCACAAAATTTCTAAGAATTGCTGCGGAAGAACATCATCGACATTGGGACAGAAAAGTGTTTGAAATAGAGACGTATTTGAACTGTGCACCAAATACGGTTACCAAGGAGACGCCTTTATATGTAATGAAAGGAACAATGCCTACGAGACCGTGGGAAGACACCGCCCCCAGACAATACGAAGAAGTGATCGAGGTGGTTCAACGAAGATTGAGACGAAGTGGAGAGAAATATCTCCAAAGGCAAGAGAGGACCCGAAGAAGAAGGCCGGTTACATTCCAGAAAGGGGATAAAGTTTTAGTGAGGGCACTGAGGGTGTCCAATTTACAAAATGGTATTTGTGCTAAATTGATGCCGGTATTTGAAGGTCCATATAGGGTCAATACGGAAAATGGGGTAAATAGTTATGAATTAGCGCATATAGAGACAGGCAAGATACGGGGTATTTTTAACATTCACGACATTTATAAGTATCATGAGTAGAGTTTGGTAACATAATGGAATAATTTGATCCTAAAAAAAAACTTGTGTCATTTAAATAAATAACAGAATTTTTTCGGCAAATCAAATGGCGGGGAGTTGTTAAGATATGTAAAATTTGAATTAATATGGTTTCGATCTTAATATTTTAGAAAAGTTAAAACATATAATAAAAATATACCAAAATTCATTTCGAAGAAATGAAAGTCAATTATCCTTGGATGGCCGTAGGTAAACAAAATTTAAATAGGGATTAAGTATTTTCTTTGTACAGTTAGTATGATAAGAAAGTGGTTATGTGTTTGGACAATGAGACCGGGTTTCCCAAATGGACTTTTGCGGCGAGGGAACAATTGTATTTAGAAATTTAAATGAATGTAATCTTTGTTTAGATATTAAGAAAGGAAAAAAAACCGATTGGCATGTAATTAGTTTTAGGAAATTTCTAATGGTAGGGAAAATTGGTGTTTGTTATCTGAAAGGTAGATGGGGATAAAATTGAGGAACTCGGATTGGTGAAGAAGGAAAAAGGAGGGGCTAGGTATGAAGAATGGGAGTTTAGCGAAATGTTAGAGGGTGGAAGAAGAGTCAGTTGTTAAATGATCGTTAAGTCGACTAGTGGTGATCTCTAAGAGTCTCCTGAAGTAGTAAGGCAGATAAGTGAATAGTTGTGAGTTTGTTGAAATAAGTGTCCTGACGGAAGCTCATCACGTAAAGCATTGTAAGTTATATTGTTCTACTTATATTCCAAGAGTCACCGTTGCATGCCGGAACGAGAAATAGATTCAGTTTATCGAGAGGAGAAAAGGCTAGCATTGTTTTTTGAAAGATACGTGCATCTGTAGGGGGTCATTAATGACAATAGGCTTGCAATAATTTGTTGCGAGATTGCTGACTACATCGGGGGCTGCTAAGAGTAAATTGTAGGCGACCAGAGACAAGAATTTGGACAACTCATCATCCGAGAGACAGTTTTATTTTTTTTGTAGAATTATTCATAACGCAAATTTCAATAAGTACTTTAGATAGTGGTAGGGTTATTTCAATAATCAGAATAGGAGATATTATTTTTAGAGGATATTTTGAGGGTGAATTTATTTTAATAGATGCTTTTGTACCATATATGTGTTTTATTCCGTTAATCTTTGACCTTATTTATCATATGTAAAGCAAAGGAGATATTGAAGCACGAGAATATAAAACCCTGAGATTAGAGCATTAAATAGTGTGATTAAATCATAAGTGCATCATTAAAATTAAATTTAATTAATTAGTTAACTATCTAATCAATTGCTTTGAGCACACCGATCTTTGAATATCACATTAATACTTTGATTATTTTAAAAATCGACCTGTGCGAGAGTTTTGCTTATGTGCTAAAAATAAATAAGTTAATAAGGGGGGTAACACTTATTACAGCGCACTGTATATAAGTGAAATCATATAAGAAATCACACAGTGTAAAGTCCATTAGGTTTAGGACAAAAAAGAGGGATTTGGAAAATTATTATTAATCAATTAATATCATACATTGAGCTAATACATTCAGTAATTATTAATATAAAATACGTTCATAGTAGGAATGAACGAAAATGATTGTAGGAATGAATAGAATTGCTTGTAAGAATAACCGTATTTATTGTGGGAATGAACGGAATTAATTGTAAAAATAAACGGAAATAATTGTAGAAATAAACGAAATTTATTGGATGCATGAAGCAGTATACGTTAGGAGAAATAACACTATATTTGACAGAACGAATAGTCTTCGTCGGTCAATTAACGACGTTGTTGTTTCAATAAATAGTGTTCGTTGACTCAGTGAACAGTGTTCGTAATATCAATAAACGTAATACATTGGATCAACTAAGGAAAATAATGAATTGATGAACATCGCTTTGTTGTTCCACTAAAACCAAGAATTGGACAAATTTTAAGTATTGTTGTTGTCTGAATTAACATTTTTATTAATATTACGTACCTTTTTCGTTGAGTGTATGCTTTTTCAAGTTGTTATCCTTTTATATAGTGCAATATTAGGAATACGTAAATGGTTCAATAAACCAGACCTAATTATATAGATTATAACTACATTTAAAGTGCCTCACGATAGATTATATTCATCTAAATTTATCCTTAGTCAAGATTAAAAAATAAATGCACAGGATCCTTTATTGTAGTAAATATTGGTGGAACAAGTGGATCTATCAAGGATTAACAATACATTTCGTTTTAAAGGGTGTTGCAGTAGAATCTTCGGGCATTAGGGTGTCGGAGCATGTAAAATTCCATTATTGTCTGTGTTTATGTTCGAATAACGTCCACGTCGTTGGTCTCGTCTGCTCTAAACTATACTAGATACAACACCAACAATTTTCAGTTGGATTACTGAACCGTCTGTCCGTTCGGCATTCGCCATTCGCCATTTATCATCGCCCATTCAAACAGTAATACCAGCTCGCAGTTAGTTGCATGATTAATTGATCAATATTTTCTTAATTGAAATTTCTGTTCATTGGCCCACTTCGGAAGCGCAAAACATTAATTGGCCTCCGTCTATGTTAGACAAGATTTTAATAATTCCCACTCGGCTCTGTTCTGACTTAAATTAATGGTGTACTTGTGAGGCTGGGCGGTTGGAGGCATCCATGCTCGAACTATAGGTATTTTCAGCTCTAACACAAAATGGTTAATTTAAAATATTAAGTACCTACACATTATATTGGTTGCATAATAGTTATTTATATATTAAGAGCGAAAAGTGATACATTATTGCTTGAGAGTGAGAGTTAATTACTCGAAAGCAATAATGTCACTTTGCGCTTTTAATACATACAACATTTTTTTACAATCACTTAATAAAATAAAACTATTTTTAAATCATTAACTTTTTTGTAACTATTTTATATCTGGCATTATAATGTCATAACATTAATTTTATATCTTTCAGTTTGAATGTTCAATGTGTTTGTATTGTATGGTTGTACTGTTGCTATGGAGGACGAGCGAAAAATCAAACTTTACGCGCTAGAGCGGTAAAGTGACTGTACTCAGTAAACGTCAACTTTTCGTTGCCATTGACAAGCGAAAAAGTTTTCTTTAGCAAGTGATTGTAGAAAATAGTTATTTATGTATTAAGAGCGAAAAGTAATAGAATAGAATAGAATAGAAATATGCTTTATTGTCATGAAAAATTGTACAATTTTATCGACAAAGCTTACAAAAAGTCAAGAAAACAAAACAATAACAATTAGATTTACTAAAATTATATAAATCGTCAATATAAATTATAAAAAAATAATAATCATAATAATGAAGTTAAACAGTTAATCAATTGCAAAATTTAAATAAATTGCAAATTGCATAGTCTACCTAGTAATTAAGTTTAAAAGTTAAGCTGCTGTATATGACACCCAAATACAGATGAAAAATAATAATAAAAATACTACCTGTGCAAAGGGTACTGTAATTTCTTAGTTATTGATTGAAAATCTTCTACTTCATAATATGGTCTTTCGGATAGGTAGGCTTTTGTCAGTTTACGGAATTTGGGGAAGGATGCTGCAGATTTAAGTTGTAGAGGGAGATGGTTGTAAAGTTTTTTGCGGAATATAATATAGATTTCTTTACTAACTCAGATGACGGGGTCGTTAAATAGACGTCAAAGCAGTGGCGTAGCGTAGTGGGGGCGGCAGGGGCGACCCGCCCCGGCCGGGGCGGGTCGCTATATAAATCGCTAATAAATATCGTTAAAAAATGCTAATAAATGATCGTGGGGTCGCTAATAAATAATAAAAATATTTTGTAAATATTTGAACTATTTTATATTTTTATCGCAACTACAAATTCGGACCGATTGAAAGGAGCACGGAATTTTTCATTACATACTTATTTTGTGACGAATTCGAGGAAATCCTTGTCTTTGAATGATATTTTGTAGCGATTGGCAACAACGTCTATACTGACTTGTGGGTATTCCCCGTTTATGATTAACAATCAGCATAACTTTTTTCGGCAATTTAGAACATTGCTATTTTTTTTTCTCTCTCACGAGGCAGTTCTGATAGCAGCTACAGGCAAAAGAAGGTTCAAAACACGCGGTGGAGTGCAAGAGGCGATGCCGTAAATGTGACATGGGATCATTACAGACATTCTCGTCACTTTGGAAAAACTTACAGAGGCAGGTGAAAGCTTAAACGCTAGGACAGATGCAGGTGCTTTACTAGTTTCGATGCAATCATTTTCCTTTCTTTGTTTTTTGGGCCTATGGCAACCGGTGCTACATGAAGTGAATGATGCATAAAAATATTTACAAACAAGAGGACTTGACATAAGATTGTGCGCTCAGAGAGTAAATGCTTTGCAGATGATATTGACAGAGAAAAGAGAGGAATGGGCAAATGGCGCTGTAGGATATGCAAAAATATGTGTGAAGAACTTGGAATTTTCACAAAACCTCGGACGCGCATAACAATTTTTTTTCAGCATATTTTTGATGACGGAACTATGTAGAGGTGCTAACTTGTCTTGTGAAAATTAGTTAAGATGAAATCTGTTTTCTTCGTTAGATAGAGTTATTGTAGAAATTCGTGAGCGTTTTCAACAGCTACATAATTTATGGATAAGTTTGTTTATCTAACGCCGGCTATATTATTAGATCCAGACAACACTGAATGATGTAGACTACGCATCTGACGAAATTGGCGAGCAGGGTTTCAAGCTATAAAAACTCCGACTGCGGACTTTCGTTGCTGCTACAGGCACCGAAATTGATTAATGCAGACTCACTTGAATTATTTAAATTTATTGTTAAATCAAATATTTTTCACAGTTGCTATAAGCAATGCCAGCTGTGAGAGGAGTTTTTCAAAATTGAAATTGATTAAAAATTATTTAAGATCGACAATGAGTACTCTAAAACTAACTAATTTGGCTATTTTGTCTATTGAGCAAGAAGTGTGTGATGCCATAGACATTGACGGTGCGATAAAAGACTTTGCTCTTAAAAAAGTAGAAGTATAAATTTTTAATTGAAGACGGAAGTTTTGTTTTTAATTTTAACAAATACTCGTATTACTTTTCAATAAAGATAAAAATATAACATTATAGTAACGTTCTAGTTCTAATTAAAAATTGATTTTATTTAATTTTGTCGATCGTTAAGGTGTACTTAATCTTAAGTGATAGGTACCTAACCTAAGTCATATCAATATATCAAATTGGTTAAAGTAAAAGAATTTTTGTATTAATAAACGTGATTGTAAAACTTAGATAAACTTTTTTTATTTAAAATCCAACCTGTATAATGCAAAATAATGATGACTGTTCTCGCCGAAAAGTTCTCTATAATTAATGTATGTAATGTATAGTACACAATAAATTAAAATACCTAAATAAGAGGGCGGCAAAATTGTCTTCCGCCCCGGGCGGCCGACACTCACGCTACGCCACTGCGTCAAAGGTAGAATTTCTCGTGAAGTAGTCATGATTAGGTCTTTGTGGAAAGACATGTAGATGTTTACGAATTAAGCAAACAGTTTCTAAAATATATAAAAATGGAAGGGTTAAAATTCTGTGATCTTTGAATTAACTTCTACAATGTGTTTTTCTTCTGAGGTTAAACAGATATCTTATTGCTCTTTTTTGTAATTTGAAAATAACATCGAATTGAGCAGCTGTACCAGAACCCCAAAAAGGAAGACCATAACGAAGATGTGACTCGAACAAAGAAAAATATGTTATTTTGGAAGATGGTAAATTGAGTTCATTCGAAACAGATCCTATAGCACAGCAAGCTGAAGATAGCTTCTTCATTAACAAATTATTCTGGAGGGACCATTTAAGGTTGCTGCCTAAAAAAATACCAAGAAATTTTACAGAATTAACAGTACTGATCTGGCTGTTATTAAGGAGTAAGGGTTGGAGAGCTCCTTTATAAGATAATTCTACTGTTTTATCTACATTAAACGAGAGTAAATTAGAGTCAGACCAGGCTTTTATTGTAAGTAGATCGGAAGTTATAGTAGCATGAAAAGTTGCAATATTTGAGTTGCTCCAAGTGATACTGGTATCATCAGAAAAAGAAAGATTTTTCCATCGATTTTTAAACTGGTGATGTCATTAATAAAGATAAGGAAAAGTAGAGGACCCAATACTGATCCTTAAGGTACCCCACATACAATGTTTTTGAGACTAGAGTCTGTATGATTTGCTCTAACCAGTTGTTTCCTATCATCCAAGTAAGATTGGAACCAATTCAAAGAAATACCTCGAATTCCGCAGAAAGTTAGTTTTTTTATCAAAATGTTGTGATCTACACAATCAAAATCTTTGGCGTAGTCACAAAAAATGGTGGCAGTATGAAGATTATTGTTCAGTGCTTGATAAACTTCATGTAGTACAGAAAACATGGCATCAGTGGTGCATTTATTATTTAAAAAGCCGAACTGATTTTGTGATAAAATGTTGTTTTCAACGAGAAAGGATATAAGTCGGGCTTTTATGAGTCTCTCAATAATTTTGGAGAGTACCGGTAGTAGTGCAATAGGTCTATAATTGCAGGTATTAGATATTTCACCACCGTTATGAAGAGGGGTAATACATTGTTGCTTGAGTGTAAGAGCGACTGCTGTATTTAGTCACTATTTCCTTGACTGTGGCTACTTGGAAATCATCTCGGATTTCCCCTGTTTGGTATGAACCAATGTGCATTTGTTATGGTCAGTAGTACCTTCGACAAAAAGCGTTCCGATATCTCTATGCCTGAGGGTGCGGCCGTACAACATAGTTGTATACCATAGGTCCATATTGGTCTTAGGCTACTTTATAAACCAATAATTATTTGTCTTTTAAGCTAAATTTTGACTGTCTTCCCAATAGCCAATAATATTTTTTGAGTTTGAAGCTCAAGGTGTTTTCTTTTGTTGAAAATGTGTTTTCTTCAGGTCAGTTCTTTGTCCAAGTGCATTCCTAAATACTTGACGCTGTCAGATTGAAGCAGATTTTGTCCATTTATTGCAACATGGGGCAATATACCCATGCATTTGGTAAATGAAACCTGCACCGATTTTACTTTGTTGAATTTTATTCTCCAGTTTCTTGTCCAATCCTGAATTTTTACTAGATGTTATCGGAGAATCTTTAAAGCTATGGATTTCTGATTTTGTCTGTTCGTAAATTACAGTAAAATATCTTTCCTTTAGGTAGGATTCCATAATAATGTACAGTGTGAGGGGGAGTGATTTTTTTAATTTGAAGAGTAGACCATCTTGCCAAACCTTATCAAAGCTTAACTCACATCTAAGAAAGCTGTAGTGCAGTAACTTTTCTACTAAAATGTTTTAATTATTTTTTCAACCACTTTGTGTATCTGTTCAATTGTGCTATGATCCTTCCTGAACCTGACTTTGTGTTCAAGAATCAGGTCGTCTTCTTCTATTATGGGAATGAATCGGGTTATGAAAAGCTTTTCTAGTAGTTTACCAAGGACTGGCAGCAGGCTGATGGGTCTGTATGAAGTTACTTAATTTCTAGGTTTTTCAGGTTTCGGAATATTGTTGTTACTAGCACGATCCCTTCCCATGGAAGTTATTTATTAAGACGGCCTTTGTTCAGATCAAACCCTGGAGCCTTATCTGGAATTAAGTTATTTCTGATTATCTCATGTACCTCTCTGACTTTGAAAAGCTTTGGAATTTGAGAAAGTTGATGTGAAGCTTCAAGAGTTTCTTTGACCTTGGCTTCTATTTCGGGCGTGTTTTGCGATGGAAAGGTTAAAAGAGTTCCCCCAGATATTCTAGGAAGGTATTTAGTTTTTTCTTATTAGTATGTGCCCATGTCTGGTCTCTTTTAGGAATTGGTGGAATTTGCCCAACTTGACTCTTCAAGTTTTTAAACGCTTTCCATAAAGAATAGTCTGTGCCTTCTGGACTTGTCAGATTTTTTAAGTATTTGTTAAACGATGCATTCTTTATATTGTTTATAATCCCTTTTAGTTTTCTAGAGTCTGCTGCAAATACATGGGTAACGCATCTGTTACCTTTATTAATTAAAAATTATGAACCAGCTTGCTTGTAAAGTTTTGACGAAACTGAGCTTTACTACCGAGCTACTCCAGATAGTACCTTTTAATTTCCAAAGGACAGATTGACGACTATGTGTTGTGCTAATTCCGAGAAGCCATAAATTAATATTGGAAAATAAAAAAGTACAAAAGGTTTAACCCATTAACCGCCAAGCAAAGAAATACTGCAATAATATGTAATATATTTGATTAACTAGAGTAAAATAAACTTAAACATTCGTAAAAAAATTATTTTACACTTTGATAATGGCAGGTGTCACAACAACAGAATGGTTCGTTTTCGAACCTTTGGCGGAAATGAGATATAAAAATTGAAATACACAATTTTATTTTTTTGTGAAAAGTCTCAAAACATTTAGAGTGTAAATGGACCTGGAAGTTTTGATAAACAAAAATAGTATGGTTAGAACATTGCCTACACCCTCTTCAGCTTCTTTCTCAAAAACGAAGTCGAACGGCCCTCTATCTTTTTTAGATATTTCCAGTTTACACTTTCCAATCCCGTATCTTGCACTGTACCAGTTGCATAAATTCGACAAATCGACATATTGTCTACAACACTACACAGCCTCCCTTATGTAGCCCCCTCCCCCATCCTAGATTATAACAAAACTGCATACCGGAATACCCGTCTTTCTAAAGGTACGTATCCACTACGTTCGTAATATTGGACCACCGAGGCACTGCCGCACGGTCGTTGGCGCACTCTTGCACGGTCCGGGAGCGCCAAACATCCAATATGTTCACGAACCTCTTGCACTCCGCGCTCCCTGCAACTGCTCCCATCTACATGCATGCGCTCCTCTACATATAAACCGCCACCTATTGGACCGTTGAGGAGGAGCGCACACTGTTGCATGGTCCGAGAGCGCCAACCATCCACTATGTTCACGAACTTCTTGCGCTCTGCGCTCCCTGCAACTGCTCCAATCGATACGGTATGCGCCCCCTTACATATAAATTGTCCACAGATTGGAGCGCCGAGGCAGAGTGCGCACAAGTGCACAGTCCGGGAGCGCCAAACGTGTCCACTATGTGGAGCTGTTGCAGGAGCTCGGAGCGCAAGCACAGTGGATACGTGTTTTTACACATAATAAAGAAATATCCCAACAAATTACTGCCTGTGCATCACCTTGAACTTATTCCTGATCAGGCAGGATTATATGTCGACTTCCGCCAATGGTTCGTTATCGAACCATTATTTTCAAACACGAGATTTGATGACTCAGAAATTATATTTTTTGTATTTTTATAACAATTGGTGTACAAATAGGTTAAAAAAATAATGTTTTAATTTATTTGACCATAAAAGTGTTATGCCAATAAAATTACTACAGTAAAAATAAAGTTGTGTCGAAGGATTGAAAATATCGGACATTTAGAAAATATTTTTGTGATGAAAGCACGAGTTTGGAAATTAAACAAAATTAAATTTAGTTACACTTATATCTTGTGGTTGCTTAAAAAATACAAAGATATAAAAAAAAAATAACGAATTGTCAAAAAAAATTCTACAAAAAAATGGTGCGTTTTCGCACCTTTGGCGCTAAATGGGTTAAAGGACCACAGTAAAGGCATTGGTCGGTTCAGGAAGGCAACTTCCTGAACTTGAAAATGTACATAGCTACGGAAATAGCTATGGCCTGTTAGTGTCTGCGTGAGGTAATAATCCAGCTGCCTAATCCCACAGTCCGCCTAGCTTCACAGGTCCTAGATGAGTGATCTCGTCCAGTGCGCCACATCACGTGTAGCCTGCCACTCTTCTTGTCATTGCAATTGGCTGATTAACACTAACATTTCAGCCAGTTGTAACTCACTTATCTCTCCCTCGCCGTTGTTTCTCCCCCCATGCCCCATGACTGAAGTCCAGCCCTCTTATTTGCCAACACGTAGGCAATAAGTTTACTGGTGAATTTCATTGTCAAAAATAACAAAAGGAAAAATTGGTCATTGCTTAATTATTTATACTTTCTGCAGTGAAAACTGCATACTTTTAAAGAATAAATAAATAAAAAAATTTCACACATTTCCTAATCAAATCAGTTAGTTTGTGTCACTCATCAGGCAAATAGCCCTTTTAGGGACGTTATTAAAAGACTTAGTTAATTTTGGAGAAATTTAATTTTAGAACATTGCAGGACCTTTTTGTTTGGCTTAGGCTTACCGTCATACTGCCAGGCACATAAGAAATATAAGTTATACAAAACAGGTTTAAAACAAAAGTAACAACTAAAAGGTATTAAGTAACACTAAGCTTAACAGCTAAAACAACTAACTATCCCGTCGTCAAGTATATAATCGCAACAAATTGCACCCCATCTCTAAAATTATTATCGAATTTTTGCCCTCGTGACACTTTGACATAATTTCAAATTCGAATAAAACTGTAAAAGTGTCACTCGGGAAAAATTCGATAATTTTAGAGCTCTTGTGCAATTACTACTGATTATTTCATTCATAGGAGATTCTGACCAATAGAAAGCTACAGAAATCTTAATTAAATCGATAATTTTTGATAATTGCCCGTCGTTGAGTATATTACGTCAGATGCCCGTCGTTGCTACGAAAAAATACATTCAGTGACATTAATGACAATTAATGTTTTAAAAATTATAAAAGTGATGACTTTCAATCGTCAAATATTTATAAAAACTTTGTATTGAATTGTACTAATTTGTACTTACATAAATAAATTACAATAAAATTTTGGTTTTGAACAGTTTTATTCATGAAATAATCGCAACAAATTGCACTCGAACTCTAAAATTAATATAGAATTTTTGCCCTCGTGACACTTTGACATAATTTCACTCGCTTTTGGCTCGTGAAATTAAAACTGTCAAAGTGTCACTCGGAAAAAATTCAATAATTTAAAGCTCTTGTGCAATTACTACTGATAACTTGCTGTCTTTTAAAAAGTTAAATAAAGAGTTGTATACATCTACAGAGCCAAGTCAGTGATAAAAAATATAGTATATTCCAAGCACGGGCGCCCATATAAAAATTTTCAGAGGGGGGCCAGACGTGAAGATGTTGCACATTATACTTATTTTGTATACTTTGGACAACCATACTTATAATACTTAGTTAACAGCAACCGAAAAGCCAGGGGGGGGCACGGCCCCCCCTGACCATGGGTATGGGCGCCCATGATTCCAAGGAGTTGCTACTTTACATTTTAATAAATCATTTATTAATTTAGACGAGTAAATTGTATTTTTAGAACAACCAAAAAATATATGATCTAAATCACTTTCCTCTTCACAATGGTCACATTTATCATTATCCAAAACCTGTATTTTGAATAAATGTTTTGGTTAACACGCGTGTCCGAATCGTACTCTAATAATATAAGTTATGTACTTTCTAGAAGCTCTACAAGACTTGTACCAAGGAAATTTGGGAATATCGGGCTGAATTAACGAGTATCTATTTTTATTCACAAAAGAGTATTCTTTCCACTGGTAGCTCCACTCCCAATGCAGTGTTGACTTGAAAGAGATTATACTATCAGTCAGTGTTATTTTATGTAGAATACTGGTATCGAATGAAACGCTTTCTTTGGCCTTTGGCTAATAAGTCGACATTATCATGATGTTCAAATCCTGCGTGTGCTTTAATCCAGATAAAATGTACAGGGTTATTCTCTATATTTTGACCCCCCTGTAAACTGCTTTATTTAAAGGATTAGAAAAAAATGTAAAATACAAAAGTTATTCGATTTTTAAATTATGATTTTTGACATATATATCATACTAGTGGCGTCATCCATTTGGGCGTGATGACGTAATCGACTATTTTTTTAATAGGAGTAGGGTCGAGTGCTAGCTCATTTGGAATGTTATTTAATTCCCTATTCAGTAATCTAAACATTAACATGATTAATTATACAGGGTGTCCAAAAACTTTTTTTAAATTAAATTAATTGACACAAAAAGAAGATTGCATGTAATTTATTTAATTCAAAATACATTCTACTGCTGTCAGAAAACAGAAATAAATGTTTATTGAACAAATAAATATTACTTTTCACTTAAATTCAATGTTCAAGCTGCCACCCATCTGCCTCTTGGCAGTTTAAACATTGAATTTAAGCAAAAATCAATGTTTATTTATGCAATTAACTTTTATTTCTGTTTTCTAACAGCAGTAAAATGTATTTTAAATTAAATAAATTACATTAATTCTTCTTCTTGTGTCAATTAATTTAATTAAAAAAAATTTTTTGGACACCCTGTATAATTAATCATGTTAATGTTTATATTACTGAATAGGGAATTAAATAACCTTTCAAATGAGCTAGCACTCGAACCCTATACCCGTTTAAAAAAATAGTCGATTATGTCATCACGCCCAAATGGATGACGTCACTAGTACGATATATATGTCAAAAAATCATAATTTAGAAATTGAATAACTTTTGTATTTTACATTTTTTTCTAATTCTGTAAATAAAGCAGTTTACAGGGGGGTCAAAATATAGTGAATAACCCTGTACATTGATCCCTTTGGTTAAAAGAATTTGTTTAATATGTTTAATTCTATAAATGTATGGGCAGTCTTGGATGTTTGGGGGTCCATATTAACCAATAGATTTCAATACTGCTAAGGAGTCAGACAAAATTATAATATGGGCGAAATCAAATTCAGCTACATATAGTAAAGCTTCATATATACACCAGGGAAATAAGGCAAAAATATACCATGTTCGGGACACTTGAGCAGCCAGGTTGCAAATGGGTGTTTTTGGGTACTATATACCTAATACATTATAAATACAAAAATGCCCGTCACAGTTTGGACGAGAAATTTAGTTAATAACAAATAAGGATCAAAAATTAGGGTTTTTTCGTTTAAATCGCTACAGGTAAAAATAGGGTAATTAAATAAATGTCTTATTTGTAATATTTTTCTTTTAGTAGATCAGCCAAGGTTTAAAATAGCGTTTTTTGAATTTTGGTCAGATTATTTGTTGCTTCGGATATTGCAAAATAAAACTAAAATTTCGAAAATAAAAAATTTGCTATAACTTTTGCAAAAATGAATTTAGGACTTTCATATTGCACGAAAATATGAGTCAAACAGTCCGTACAATGCACAAAAAATTTTACTACGACGTGTCAATTAGTTTAAATTTTATTCAATTTGTTTATCCCAAAAAGATTTTTTTTCGCAATGTTATTGTTCAGAAAATAATAATGATGCAGCAGTTCTGTGAAAACAACATGAAACGAGAATAGTCATGTTTTCAACACATTTAAAAAAAATTATTAAAATGTCATTTTTATCATTCAGAAAACATTTTACTAAAATCATTTTTGGTTTATAAACAATTTGAATAACTTTCTTAATATTGACTGTAGGCTAAAACTAAAATGGAATTTAAAAAACTGGTATTTTTATACGAATTTTCAAAGAAAAACTTTTCGCCTAGGTTAATTACGGTCAACGTTAGCCACTTTTTTTATTTAATTGACGGCTACATTGTTTATGACAAAAAGAAGCAACCTAACTAGAGCCATTTTGAAGCTGAATATATATAGGTTATGTGTAAAAGTTTGATTAAACTTTGAACCTCAACAGAGTGGTTAATAAAGCTTTAAAAATGGCGTCCTAACGGAGTTAAGTCGTGGTCCGTGGAGGGGAATTACTAAAATATGTTCTGCAAACATATGCTTCGATTAATATCGCTGGAACTTGTTGATAAATTTTGATCATAATTTTTTTAATTTGTATATACTCGTACTCTTATAAAGTACGTTATGTACACACAGCCCACCTAACATTACAAAATGTTAGGGGGAACTCCCCTTATCACCCAAGGATATGAAAAATAGATTACGACCGGTTCTAAGACCTACCAAATATACATAATATAATTTCATAAAAATCGGTAAAGCGGTCTCGGAGGAGTATGGAAACTAACACTGTGACAGGAGAATGTTATATATGTAAATATATAGATGGCTATTAACAAATAGGGGTCTAGGACGTTTCATCGCCGCCGTTTCGATGCCGCCAGTTCGATGCCGATGTCGGCCGATTCATCGTCAGTCAATTAATCGCTATCTGATATATTTCCGAATTTTCGACAGTTACAATTATTAGTTATTTTTAGTATTAATTAGGAATTCTAGGAAATGCGAGATATGACGGCGATGAAATGGACTGGCGATGAACCGGCGGCATCGAAACGTCCCATTTCGACAAATAGGGGCTGGTGATAGAAGAGTGAAAATTAAGGGTTGCATGTATTTTTAATTCTACATCATATAAAATTAAGGTAGAAAATTTTGTCCAAAAAAATAAAAAAAAGTGTCTGGGGGCAACCACCCTTATAACTTAGGGTATAAAAATAGATTAAAACCTCTTCAACGTCCTACGGGTTAAACGTGTAAAATTTTATAAAAATCGGTCAAGCCGTTTCGGAGTAGTATGGTAACTAACACTGTTACAGGAGAATTTGATGTATATAGAAGTAACTGCGAATTAAATAATAAAAGTGGCTAATTTTGAACCTAATTAACCTAGGCAAAAAGTTTTTTTTTCTGAAAATTCGTATAAAAATACCAGCTCTTGAAATCCTAAAGTAGATTTACTCTATAGTCGATATTAACAAAGTTATATAAATATTAAAAAAATATTCAAAAAAAATATTAACATCGATATATATTATAAATTCAAATTGTTTAGTAGCCAAAAATGACTCTATTTTTCTAAACTTTTTTCGGAGTGATAAAAACGAATTTTTAATGATTTTTTCAATACTTTAAAAATATTAATAATATTATTGCATGTGGTTTCCACAGAATTGCTATGTCGTTATTATTTTATGAACAATAATATTGCGAACAAAAGCTCTCTGCGATAAACAAATTGAATAAAATTTAAACTAATTGACGAACCGTCTTAAAATTTGTTGTGCATTATATGGATTGTTTGACTCAACGTTTCGTGTAATATGTAAGTCTTGAGGCCATTTTCGAAAAGTTATAGCACATTTTTTATTTTTGAAATTTTAGTTTTATTTTGCACTTTCCGAAACTAAAAAGGATTGGAACAAAATTCAAAAAGTGCCATTTTAAACCTTGGCTCATCTACAAAAAAAAAAAAAGAATATTGTAAATAAGATATTTAATTACCCAATTTTTACCTGTAGCGATTTAAACGAAATATATAAAAATCTATAATAACCAAAAAATCCATTTGCAACCTGACTGCTCAAGTGTCCCGACAAAAACCTTATTTCTCTGGATTAATATTGCAATAGCCTCTGCTGTATAAATCAAAGTCTCCGGTTTCAGTTTGAATTTCTTTTCTATATGTCCCGATGATGGTATAAAAAAGGCGCATCCAGTTCCATCTGAAGATTTAGACGCATCTGTATATAGAGCTTTTGACTCATTGTAATTGTTCGTTATGGATAGAAGAATATTTTTTTTTGTTTTTTTTTTATTACAAGCCCTTAATTTGTATATGTAATATTATTGCTAAACTAACTACATATCTTTTCTATTTCCCAAGTCTTATCTCACGAATTTTTACTCGTATATAGAACTCCTTTTTTTACGGTTCACCTCGGATCTGGTTTTTTTCGTGTCTTTTTAATTATCTCTTCAGACACGCCGACACATACTTTACACAAAAACGGTGCGTGCCCACGTACATACACCGTTCACCGTCCGTTTTATGAGGCCTCTCGTGAAAAAGGGATAAAAATGCAATTTGTTTTTCGGCGTGCGGAGAAAAGAGGATATTTTCTATTAATGTATTTCTTATCCTCGCACCTCGGCCTGTCATAACTACAAACGTAAAACTGTGAGTTATTTTACGTTGGTGAAAATTCATTATTTCTGTTGATATATGTTCACCTTGGCGGGGATTTGGGTCCGAGTTGATGCTCTGTCGTTTCGTGTGTGCCGTTTTGGGGAATTTGCGGAATTACTTTTGCGGAATGGGATGCTCTTTGTGCACTTTTATAGTGAATTTTCTTCTTTTGTACAGTCGTGGAGAAATTTCTCTACATGCCACTATAAAGAAGGAATAGTATCAAATAAATACATAAAATATTAGATGTATGACAAATTCCACTCATAGGTATAGTGAAGGTAAAATGTCCTACACAAACGAGATTTTTAAACAGAAATAAAAATTTAAAAATATTCAAAATAAATATAACTAAATAAAACCGATCAGTAGTTGATGTACTACCAAAAAAAATAATAAATTTCACCAAAAATTCTACTATGATACATATGTTTATACAAAAGTCCTGAAAAACGGCATAACATCTCACCTAATACCTGTGCTAAAAACGGAGTGCTAGCTAAAAAAGGAGTAAAGCAGGGTTGTCTTTATTACCCCTAAAATTTAACATTATACTGGAGTCCGTACTAAAAATCGTAAATAATAATAGAGAAATATACTGGGGCTTAACAAACAGACTGGAAGGTCTAGATTAAGCTAATGAATGCCTCTTAGCATATACAAATCTGGATATAAGTACTCCAAGTAAACAAGAAAAATAAAACTAGAAATAAATAACAATAATACCAAAGAAATATGATTTGGCACCAAAAAAAACCAGCCTATTGTGATTAGCAATCAGAAAATTGAGAGAGTGATTGAATTTGTTGGTGATGGATTGGAATGACACAGGGCCTGGTAAGCAGGAGATAATTAGCAATGTTCGTAATGCCTAAAATATGCTCAAACTCGTATGGAAATCCATGATTTACCCAACTAAAACGAAATTAAAAATCTTTAACATGAATATAAAAGTTGTATGACTATAATAGTGACTCTCTAAGTAAAGAAAAAGGAAAAGAACTTATAACGGCAATATCACCTAAAGATTTGAAGGAGTAATTCAGAGACCTACTGACAGAAAACAAAAAGGAATTCTAAACATCAAAACCATCCCAGGACACAGTAGGAGTAACAGGATCTCCAATAAAGCTATCCATCAATGAAATAAAGAAAGTATGTACCGAGCTAAAAAAAACGGTAAAGCACGTAAAAACGGTATATCCTATAAAAAAATGCCTAATATCCCCTGTTTGTTAGAAAAAAAACCATCAATAAAACATTGTACTAAGAAATATATAATATATGGCTTGGTAACAATCTTATGTAGTCTATCTCAACTAACCAATGTCACAAATGCATAAGATTAGGTTTGTATTAAATGTTCAACTTTTCACATTTTCAACACTAATGAATAGTTTGAATGTGTTGTTGTTAGCTAACATTAATAAAGCAATTTAAGAAAGACTTAGAGCATTTCAATAAATTCCCTTTTGAATCTTTTAGGTTAAAGGGTTAATTTAGTAATTCGATAAATTCTGTTTTGATTATTAGTAAATCATCAATGTGTGTATACTAAGCACCATGAAATACTGTGTAATGTTCCTGTAATCTGATCCAATATTAATGAGAATAAATAAAGACTAAGCACTGGTCCATGATGCCATCCTACTTTCATAACATTTATCGATGTAGGCCAGGATCCCTACTGTAAGTATTTCCAATTAAGCCAATGTATTATTGTACGTGTCCAGTCACTATAAAATACGTTCTTTTTCTGAAATACATAAAAAATAAAAGATAATTCTTATTATTATCAGTCATATTATGAACCCTAAAATCCTAAGAGTAGTCCCGGAAACCCATATAATTTCCATTCCAACAACTTGTCAACATGTGGAGACAAGCATTATAATAGGTCTGGATCCCGCGTATGAAAAAAAAGTTGATTAATAGCAAGCTGAAAATTTGTTAATAGCTTAAGGGTGTCTAGTCGGACAAACTTTGATATATGGGAACACTGGAACAGGGGAAATTTTAATTGTGGAACAGGTTAAAAATTTTGAACGGTCATACCACGAAAACGGCACATGTATTTTGTCCGACAGAACAGACTTAAACTCTTCGAACAGAGATTAACCTCTCATGCAAAAATCAGACTGCTATTTATCACCAAATGGGCGCTTTAATGAGTGGAACATGTAGAATATGTCAAATGACAGGAATTATGACAGGTGATAAATAGCCTTCTGATTTTTACATGAGAGTTTATTCTCTGTTCGGAGAGTTTAAGTCTGCTCTGTCGGACAAAATAAATGTGCCGTTTTCGTGGTGTGGCCGTTCCAAATTTTTAAACTGTTCCACAATTAAAACTGCCCCTGTTCCAGTGTTCCCATACATCAAAGATTATCCGCTAGACACCCTTAAGCTATTAACAAATTTTCAGCTTGCTATTAATCAACTTTTTTTTCATACGAGGGATCCAGACCTATAACCTTTTTATTAGATAAACATACAAGGTGGGCCAAAGAAAAGAGTTCACTTCGATATTTGGCAGTAGCAATTAGATTTTAAGGAATTGCCGAAAGAGGTCGATTTTTGTTCTAAGGGGGACATATTTTTACAATACATACATCATTTTTGTCAACCCCCTCCCTTCCACGCCTCCAGCACCTTATTTTTAAATAGAGAATAGGAGTTGTGTGCTAGCCCATTTGAAAAAGTATTTAATTCTCTTTTCAATAATATAAACATTATCATAATTAATTATACAGGGTGTCCTATTTTTTAAGATATTCTTCTTTAGGCGCGATTCGATTGAGGGTAGAATTGTACATAAATCTGCGCGCCTGCGCACACAGACAGTATGTAGTTCCTTGCTGATCTTTCAAGATAGGTGTTTATGTATCTGTATCCGTGCAAATAAGTTATTAAAAGAATATATTAGTGTTTTTAATAAATGTATAAGAGTTGTTTCCTACTCTTATTCTTGTAAGAGATAGTAGTATGAATTCATCTAAAAAGAGTTTATTTACAATATGTACAATAAAGATTATAAACATTAATATAAAATAACTAAAATAACTTAAAAATACAAACCTAAAAAGAGAATCAAGAACAATGCTATTTCTTACGCTATGAGTTTTTGACAACTATCAAATAATTTACAAATGTCATTGAAACTAAAATTACACAGTCATGCCACCTAAAACTATAAATAACTTAAAATAACTAAATGTGGTTTTATTGAAAATAAACATAGTTTTATTTTTACATCCCCCCACCAACAGGTATGACAAACCATGAAAGTCTATGGTTGGTCACAAGGCAACAATTTTGAGATGTGAAAATAATTCATATCGTTCCTTTTGTATCCAATATCTATTTCATATAAAGTATTTGAAATTTGTTTTTTTATTTGAAATGGGCCTAGTCTTACTTCATCAAGTTTTTTTCTATTTAGTTTGGATTTATTTTCTACATATGCCCAATCTCCTTCTTTAAATTCTTGGAATTTTCTATTTTTGTGATACAGCTTTTTATTATATTCATGATGTCGTACTGAATTTTTATAAGCTATTTGCTTATCTTTTGATACATTTCTTGTTTCACAAAGTTCCTCGGGAACAATCGGATCCGCTTTTCCAAAAAGCAAATATTCTGGGCTGTATCCGGTTACGGAATGATCTGTTTTATTATATTCATCTATACATTCTTCAGCTATTTTTGTCCATGCTCTACTTCTAGTTTCATTTAGTTTACATCTTATCCTATTAACTAATGTTTGATTAAGTCTTTCATTTAAACCATTCGAAAATGGGCAGTTCACTGCTGTAAAAACCAGTTGAATATTTAACTGTTTCATATTATTTCTAAATAATTTGGAATTAATTCCCGGATACTGATCTGTTAATAATGTTTTTATGGGGTGTTTATCTTAAATTTTAGAGATTAGTTTAATAAAATCACCTGTCGTCTGATTTTTGGAAGTAACTGCAAATGCATATCTGGTAAAATGATCTACAAGTAAGTGGAGGTATTTTTTTGTTGAACGATTGCCAGCAAATCCTCCTATTGTATCTAGGGACATTATCTCGAAAGGTTCTTTTGCCGGACCTAATTGTGACAAGAGATCATATTTTGGACCTACTCTTGTTTTATTTTTACAGCAGATCTCGCATTTCTGGCAGATATCTTTTGCCAGTAAATCCAAATTCTGAATGTAGTAAAAATTCCTAATTTTGTTAATTACTTTACCAGCACAAATATGACCATAAAATTTGTGAATTTTGGTTATTAACTCCACTCTAAAATCTTTGGATAATATTATTTTTTTCTGGTTTTTCCTTAATTTATAGAATACATCTTGGTTGGAAATTGTTCCTATCATTTTATCTATAGCTTGTCGATTATTATTCTGGTCTTGTTTTATCCCAGTTAATGTTACTAGGTTCACTGTTTTTATAAATGTTTCTGCATTTTCTATATTTTCCAAAACTGGGTTTCTAGAAAGGCAGTCTGCTTCTACATTTTCTTTTCCAGGTTCATATTTAATGTCGAAATCAAATTGTGAAAGAAAATGAGTCATATCTCCTAATTCTTCATCTGGTCTTGTACGAAGTTCTCTTCCCTCAAGGGGCTTATGATCAGTAATAACGACAAATTTTCTTCCCATTAGCCAGTATTGCCAAAATTTTAATGCTTCTTTAATTGCCAGGCATTCTAAAAAAATTGCTTTTTTGTTTTTCTGATATTTGTTCAATTTTTTTGAAAAGTAAGCCACAGGTTTCATTTCTCCATCTTCTTGTTTTTGTTTGAGAACTGCACCAACTCCTAAAATACTAGCATCGGAATATATAACTGTAGGAGCATTTGGGTCAAAAATAGCTAGAATAGGTTCAGAGCAGAGGATACTCTTTACCTTATCAAAGGCTGTTTGGCAGCTTAAAGACCAGTGAAATTTAATATCTTTTCTAAGCAAATTATGTAATGGCTCTAATAACCTAGCTGAATCTTTTATATGTTTGTGGTAAAAATTTACTTTTCCCAAAAACTGTCGTATTTTTTTTCTGGTATCTGGTGCTGGAAAATTTCTGATCGATATTAAATTATCATGTAAAGGACGAACTGAATTATTTCCCACAATGTGTCCCAAATATTTTACCTCTTCTCTTGCAAAATTACATTTTAGAAGTTTAAGCCTAAATCCCTCTTCAACAATGGCTTCCATGAGTCTTTCAATGTGCTCTAAGTGTTCTTCAAATGATACTGAAAATATTAAAATATCATCTATGTAATTTATACAAAATGGGTTTAAATTATGTTTTCTGATAATATTACTTAAAATTCTTTGAAATATTGCTGGTGATGTTTTAAGCCCAAAAGGTAAGCATTTCCATTGCCAATGATCACCTTGTGTAACAAAAGCTGTCTTATATTTATCTTTATTCCGAACTGGAATACACCAAAAAGCAGAATTTATATCTAAAGTAGTAAAGAATTTAGCATTCCTTGTTTTGGTCAAAATCTCGTCAATTAATGGAAAAGGTTGTGGTTCGGGAACAATTAATTTGTTTAATTCACGAAAATCAATGCATAATCTTGTTTTAGATCCTTCATCTTTTTTGAGAGCCAATGTAGCGGGTGCTGCAAAGGGCGAAGATGATTCTTCTATTAAATTTGCTTTTAACAATTGTCCAATTTGAAATTCTATCTCTTTTTGGTCCTCTAGTGAGCATCTGTAAGGCTTCTTTGCGACAAATTGATGTTCTAAAAGTTTAATTTGAGCTTCATTATTTTGAACTTGCCCAATATCAAATTTATATTTTGCAAAAATATTGTCATATTTATTTAGTAATATTTCTATTTTACTTTTCTGCTCTGGCTTTAAATGTTCTAATTTTGCTTCAAAATGCTCTGTGGGAATTCCTTCATTAAAGTTTATTGAATATTCTGTCAAATTAACATTGTGATTAAACTTTTCAATCTTCTCTTCAATATATAGATCTAATCTTTGATAAATTTCTAAATCAAAATCTTGTTTCATTTGAAAATTCAAAATAGAATCCAATCCAAGTAGAATATCATACTCGAAATATTCATCATTAATTAAAAAAAGATTAAAATTTTTCTCAATTTTATTAATTTTCATTTTTGCAATTAGTTTTCCTGTAAAATTTGTTCTGCCATTTATCGTTTTAAACATATTCCTATCTTCATGAATAACTAATCCCAACTTACCTGCTACCTTCGAATTCAGAAGAGTAACATTCGAACCTAGGTCATAGATTCCACATAATTCTGTATTATTTAGGAATACTTTTAATTTGATCAATGGCAGCAAATTCAGTTTTTTTGGTCGGTTACCGTTTCATTTAATGTCTCCTGTATAGCAATATTATTAACATATTGAATATCATGTGATTTGTTTTCTTGTATTTTCCTTCTATCTTTTTGCTTTAAACGACACACTGCCTCTGGATGAAACCTCCCAGGGAATCCTTTTTTATCACAATATTGACAACTATTTTTTTTCTTTTGGTATTATTGTATTTAATTTGGTAGGTATTTGTACAAAATTTGGGTTTATCTCTGATTTATTCTGCTTGCTTATAACTGAACTCTCCAATTTTCGTAACTCACCTATAAATTTTTCCATTGTTGTAACCTCAGCTCTATTAATATTATTTTTTATATGAATTGGCAAATTTGTCAAAATTAAATCAATTAATATATCAATAGGAAAATCATTTTTGATATTTAGCAATAAATTTTCTTTGCGAAATGCATAATCAACAAGACTACCACCTATATACTTAAAAGAATAAGCTTTTCTATGATTATCCCAACCTGTTTCACAAAAACTATCAAAAAAATTAACTTTCCATACCTCAAAACTGTTATCTAAGCCTAATGTTATTATTTTTGATTCAAACCATTCCTTTGCTATTCCATCAAGAAACAGACGTAGAATCAAAATCTTGTCTTTATCAGTATCCACCTCACATCGCGAACATTCTGATTCGAAGGTCTTGAGCCATGAATTCAATGGAACATTTTTACCATCAAAATTTCGAAGTACGAAATCATCTTTTATTTTTTTGTAATTTTTCTTTTCAACTTTAGGTATACTAGTTTCACCAAGTTTCTGGAGCAACTCGACTAATGGTGGAGATTGTTCAATCGCTTCTTTCTTCTCATACATTGGTAATAAGGTCTGTTTTAGGTACTCATTGTGATAAACCACATCACCATCTGAATCAAAATAAATCACTTTCAAATTATCATCTAAGGTAATGGTACATGTTCTCATTTTTTACTTTTTTCAGACGAAATAGTTCAGAATGATAATCTTGAAGTTGCTTTTCAGCAGGCATTTCATAATAGAAACGGGACTCTGTTGGCTGCAACCACTTAAATTTATATACGTTATTCTTACTATAACTACTGCTTGCTTCTACAGCAATACAAATTCTCATTGATGCAATATTCATCCTTAATTTGTACAAATAACGGCTTGAAAATCTATTTTTATCGCTATTTTCGCTTGGTCAGCGTAAGTCCTTGATTTATAAGAGTTGTTTCCTACTCTTATTCTAGAGATAGTAGTATGAATTCATCTAAAAAGAGTTTATTTACAATATGTACAATAAAGATTATAAACATTAATATAAAATAACTAAAATAACTTAAAAATACAAACCTAAAAAGAGAATCAAGAACAATGCTATTTCTTACGCTATGAGTTTTTGACAACTATCAAATAATTTACAAATGTCATTGAAACTAAAATTACACAGTCATGCCACCTAAAACTATAAATAACTTAAAATAACTAAATGTGGTTTTATTGAAAATAAACATAGTTTTATTTTTACAAATGTATTATTTATTATAATTCTTGTGTTTTTGGATTTGTGTTTCTCTGTAGTAAAATAATAAAATATTTACACTATTTGTCGCCGTGTTGTGTAATTATATCCGAAACTTACATGTCAATTAGAAGGACCTCGCTGGTGTAGTTGCTAGGGCGTTAGCTCCGCGATTGGAATGACGCGGGTTCGAATCCGGGGCGATTCATATTTTTTTTTATTTTTGGTTGTTTTAATAAAAAATTTTTGAAAGTGGTAAATAAGAAAGTTAGTTTAATTTTTAAATAAAATACAAATAACCCGTTAAGTATATCTACTTCGTTGAAATTACCTATATAATAGAAGAATATCTTCTTACGTGCGTACAAAGTACTCACACATTCTTTTTTTTTTAATTAAATTTATGTATGTAATTTATTTTATTCAAAAACATAAAAATTTACTGTTGTCAGAAAACAGTAGGGAACTACCCCTTTTTAGAAATAAATGTTTATTTAAAAAATAACCATTGCTTTTCGCTTAAATTAATGATCAAACTTCCAAAAGTCAGGTGGATGGCGGGAGCTGGCTTGACCATTGAATTTAAGGGAAAAGCAATTTTTACTGATTGACGGAACTTAGTCTGGAAACCATAGACTTATAATACCTAGACTGCGTGATGCAATCTAAAATTGTTCCCCCACTGCGACATAGAAAAAGGTTTGTAAACAAATATGCCTCTCTTTTTAATCGGCGGGGTTTATCCAATAATGTTGGTTTTATCGAACACGTGTCTTTCCCACTGCCGCCGATTTGATAAAGGCCGCCGCGCCGATTAGAAAAAGATACATACCTCATTTTTACAAACATTTTCTGTGTTGTACTGGGAAAGTACCAGCGCGCAGTCTACGTATTTTATGTCTATGTTAGCAACAGAGGGCAATAAACAGGTTATTTTATAGGCCTGGATCCCGCGTAACAAACAGAAATTTATTAATAGCAAGCGGAAAATTTGTAAGTAGCTTAACGGTGTCTAGTCGGACAAACTTTGATGTACGGGAACAATAGAGCAGAGGACGTTTTAATTGTGGAACATGTTACAGGTCTCGAACGTCAGACTACGAAAACGATCGATTTATTTTGTCGGACAGAACTTCCAATTGATTTGCTAACCTTTCATTAAACTATGAAGCAAAAATCATATTGCTATTTGCCATCATCATAACTACTGTCATCTGACATGTTCTACGTGTCGGACTTATTTGTCCGACATTATTAAATGTGCCAATGTTAACATTATTAAAATGCCCACATATTCGTCGGACAAACATTTTTTCATATATTATATAAAGTTTGCTATTGAATAAACTTAAAAACATCCTGCTAGTTTTCACAACTATAAACTGGTCAGGATGACACGTTCCACAATTAAAATCACGTTTCACAAATAAAACTTCCCCTGTTCCAGTGTTCCCATACATCAATGTTTGTTGGACTAGACAACATTAAGCTATTAACAAATTTTCAGATTGCTATTAATATACTTTTTGGTACTCGGGATTCAGGTATATTAGTTTAAACTGATTAAACACAGTAGGTAAGGTCGATAATTCACTAGTTCTATAGTTTACCCCTTATTGTTGGTTGAAAATATTATGTGGAGATAACTTTGAAAAAGCATACCTATAAATTAGCAAAGTTTTTTGAAGTTATACTTCTTTACGATCGAGAGTGAAATTTTATAATGCCGAGCGCATGCGCACACAGACAGTATGTAGTTCGTTGCTAATCTTTCAAGATATGTATGTATTAGTGCTGTCAGCGCAAGTAAGTCATTAAAAGGATATATTAGTGTTTTTAGTAAATGTACTATTTATTATAATTTTTGTTTCTTTGGATTTGCCTTCCTCGGGAATAAGATATTTTATAATACAGTCGAACCCGCTTGGAATATCCTTCGTGCCCAGCAAAAATATTCTTAAAACCGGGATATTCTATTAACCAATCATTGGTGGCTAGCCGTAATAAGTGTACCGAATATACGTAATAATAGTACATACTACGTTAATATGTATATGTATATGGTTTTAGGTCTCTTTATAGATCTTTTTAGGTCTTTTTCAATAATACAATAGCGTAACGTATTAATTAAAAAACCAAATTACATTTTATTATGTAGATGCATACAGTAATTAATATGAAATGTATGCAATATATAGATTATGTAAATATTTTCGTATTAAAATACATAATATACCTACTTAATAAGAAAATTACTTATTTAGTCTTGAAAAATAATCGGTAATTGTAACTTGTCGTTTTTTTTTTACTTAAAATACTAGTCCCTTTTGTTGATCTGAATTATTATAAAAATTATAAAAATTTACAATGGTTTGGCCATCCCGAAAACGTTTTATAACTTTACAAGCAACTAGGATGGGCGAACTGTTTCTTAAAAATTTTATAACAGGCAAGAGGGTGGCAATAGGTATAGTTTGTAGACAAAGGAAATTATTTTACGACTGAATTTGTCGGTAAACGATTGAATTGGTACTCATAACAACGCAATAAAATATTTATTACCTACCTGACAAACCCAAATAATATAAATAAAACAACAATACAAGCCTTCGTAGCCCTTGGCGAGAAACCATAATGCAAGAAATAATTTAAATTTTTACGAAATTCGATGTCGTACGTTGACCTGAATAATATTCTAATAAGCGGTCTTGTTTTATTAATACGTATTCCAATAAACGGATAAATTTATTTAGGAGTAAATGGAAATTTTTCGGGACCTCGAATTTTTATTCCATAAACCTGGATGTTCCTATAACCGGTACTCTAATAAGCGGGTTCGACTGTAATAGTAAGTATATTTAAAGTATTTTTGTATACTTCACGTTTGGTCTATTAAATTTGTCAGTATGTATGAGAAATATTCTAACCTGGCAAAGAAAAAGGGGCATAGCGCAGTGGTAGAGCGTGTGACCGGAGATCGAGAGGTCCCGGGTTCAAATCCCGGACGATTCATATTCTTTTTTTTATTATTACTTTTGGTACCGTCTTAATAAAAATTTTTTTTTAATTGGTAGGTAAGAAAGTTAGTTTAATATTTAAATAAAATACAAATAACCTGTTAAGTACATTCATTTCGTTGAAATCATAATAGAAGTATAACTTCTTACGTGCGTATAAAGTATATACACTCTTTCTTTTTTTATGTATATTGTTTGAAATAATTATTATTGTTAAGTTTATCTGCATTATTTTACCATACTAAACGTTTCCGTTAATGTCTACGAAAAACTTCTTGCTAGTTTTTAAACGATTGTACAAAAAATCCACAAGTAAGTTGGCCGTAGCTAAGATTTAGCGATTAATTTTTCATTAATTTCAATATAAAAGCCGAACTTTTTTGATCTCTCTAATTGAAAGTAATCAAAAAGAGAGCAAACAGTCATTATAAAAGTTTAAGAGTTTCCCCTTGAACGCAAAGGGTTAGGTTTTATCCATAAATATCCGGGATTAAAGTTATTTGTATAGATCGAGAAGTTTTCTGAAAATAAAGGCATTAAAATTGATTAATAAAACGAAGGTGAACTAATTAATTAGGAACGGAACTTAATATACAGATTGCAGAGATGAGAAACGGGCTTTAAGTTTTAAAGTTTTATAGAACGATTAAAGAACATCAACGGGGCAAGTCAACGTAAAGAAACGTTTCGTTAAAAAAAAGCACAGATTTTCTTACAATTTCACCATTTTAATTCGTATAAAACCATTAGTCTCGAAAAGTTACAAGATATTTATAAATTCGTAATTTTTTAAAGGACGAACTTTTAAAAACCAAGATTAAAAGATTCGTTTATACCGTCAGTACATCAAAAAGTAAGCATAGCACATCCTTTTCAAAGGGTAAAACAACATTTGTTTTTCTGTCTATCTTATCAACAAAATGCATTACAGTTGAGTCCATGATTCTTTACCCGTGCGTCATCATTTAATAGCTTAATAAAATAAAAAAAAGTCAAAATGTAAATTCGTACAGGTTAAAACAGATTTTATATCAAAGTTTAGGTGGGTACAAAAGATATTTTCAAGAAAGTATCCAAATCATACAAGGGGATCATTGTTTAAATAATTAAAAAGGGGTAATTTTTGCAAAAAAAGATACTTTTTTAACTGCTGAAGTAATCTACTTATTAATGAAGGTCTATGGGATTTTTTCTGCAAAGTTGAAGGGTAAATCTTTCACATAAGACTTACTAAATTAAATTTGACCTTCTATTTATTTAAATAATTGTATATAAAACTTTAAGAACAAATTTGCAAAAAACTATTTTTAGCGTTTTAAATAAGCACTATAAAATATCTTATTTTACAGACTAAGTTGCACTATGTTACCAGTATTAAGTAAAAAAAAATTGGTCGAAAAATATTTAATATCTTTTGAGATATTGAATTTGTTTATTAAATGTTACTATATTTTCAATTGCAAAAACGCGTTTGTTTCCAAAGAAATATTCACCTGCTTAACATCCCATTGTTTTTATTTTTATGTATATTTTCGACAAATGTATTGATAAATTCAAATTTCAATTAAACTCCCCCTAAAATGGCATTTAAAAACTATTCAAATTTGTTTATAATTTGTTTTTTTAATAACGTCGCGGGGATTAAGTATTTTCAAATGCCGTTTCGATAATTGGGTTCCTGGGAATTTTTTACTAATTAACAAAATTTTTTGTCGTTTTTTCTTCTTCTTTTTTTTGAGTTATATTACTACGGGCCCTTTTAAGGTTAAATTTTATTAAGAATGTCGAATCTCTGAGTTATAGATTCTAGACCTATAACTATTAAGATTTAACAAAATATAAAATGTGGCTACTTACTGAGTTATACTGTGTTTTATTTAAAAATTTAAAAACTATTGTTACCAAGTACTTTAAAACTATTTGACGTATCCTTATCATACATGGCGGAAAGTGTGGATATTATACACCCTACTATATTGTGATTAATAAACGTTTCTAGCTAGTGCCAGAGGCGTACGACAGGGGATAGTGAATGATTGACCCTTCCCAAATTCTACGCCATTGAGTGAATTACTATTTTAGCGAAATCTTTCGATTCTCCAATACTTTGTATGTAAATAACTTTATTGGTATCGATAAAGTCATCAGTTTGAGAGATGTTGGAAGTTTAAAATGAATGAATGAATGAATCAAAATAACTATGCCGTTTCATTTTTAACGTCCAATATCTCGAAAACTATTGACTTAACCGTTACCAGTAAAGAGTATATTATTTACATAGAAAGTATTGGAGAATCGAATAATTTCGCTAAAATAGTAACTCCCTCAGTGGCGTAGAATTTGGGAAGAGTCAACCATTAACTATTCCCTGTCGTACGCCTCTGGTAGTAGTTAGGAACTTTTACTTATCACAGTTTAGTAGACTGTATAGTACCCACACTTTCTGCAAAGTATGATAAGGATACGTCAAATAGTTTGAAAGTACTTGGTAAAAATAATTTTTAAATTTTTAAATAAAACACCCTGTAACTCAGTAAGTAGCCACATTTTATTTAAGTGATTTTAGACCAATCTTAATATTTTTAGGTCTAGAATCTACAACTTAGAGATTCGACATTCTTAATGAAATTTAACCCTAAAAGGGCCCATAGTAATATAACTCCAAGAAAAAAAAAAGACGAGGAAAAAGAGACAAAAAAATTTGTTAATTAGTGAAAAATTCCCAGGAACCTAATTAATGAAACGGCATTTCAAAATATCTAATTTCCGCGACGTTATTAAAAAAAATATATAAACAAATTTGAATAATTTTCAAATGTCATTAAGTTTAATTGAAATTTGAATTGATCAATACATTTATCGAAAATATACATAAAAATAAAAACAATAAGACTTAATACAGGTGAATATTTCTCAATTCAATATCTCAAAAAATATTAAATATTTTTGGACCAATTTTTTTTTATTAATACTGATAACATAGCGCAACTTCTCCTGTAAAATAAGATATTTTATAGTGCTTATTTAAAACGCTAAATATAATTTTTTTCAAATTTGTTTTTAAAGTTTTATGTATAATTATTTAAATAAATAGGGGGTCAAATTTAATTTAGTAAGTCTTATGTGAAATACTTACCCTTCATCTTTGCAGAAAACAATCCTATATTCCTTCATTAGTAATTGAATGACCTCAGCAGTTTAAAAAGTATTTTTTTTGCAAAAATTACCCCTTTTTAATTATTTAAACAATGATCCCCATGTATGATTTGGATACTTTCTTGAAAATATCTTTTGTAGCCACCTAAACTTTGATATGAACTTGGTTTCAACATGTACGAATTTACATTTTGATTTACATGTAGTGTAATTTTATTTTGCTAGACTATAAAGCATACGAAATAAGTCGAAAATTTACTCCACGCAACAGCAAGTGACAGAAAGTGGCTACTCCTCCGATCACGGATTATATTATAAAATTTGACGTTATCAAATAAATATAATGTAAAATGTCAGTTTTACTTTAAAATTGTCCGAATTACAGCTCAAATAGCTTAATAAATTCTTTTAATATTGTTAGTGATTAACAGAGTCAGGCAAATATGCAAGGGTGCATATTACGCATATGCATTTGCATATTTTTGTATTTTCTTTTGCATAAAGTTGTATATTTAAAAATGCGGTGCCTACAATAGGTTTTTAAAACGAATTGCGCATGTTTCTTCATAATTTCATGAAGAAACCAGGTCGATTCTGTATAGGGTAACGGGTACAGTGATTGGCCACTTAAGGGATTTCAAATTGAATTAAAATTGTAAATTGGTATATTTTAATGTGAAATATTTTGTAAGGGTTTTTTAATAACAATGAAACATCAAATTTTATAAAAACTCAGGTTATTTTAGTAAAAATAATAATGTACATAAAAAATTAACACAAATTTAAAAACGTACAAAATTACACAGTTATTGGCCATGCAAGCATAGTTATTGGCATATAGAATTACAATTATTGGCCACTCAAAAAATTCCTAATTTTCTTTTTTTGTTTGTGCAGTTAGGGCACACAAAACTATTTAGATTTTCAATTTCTTGTTGTTTTTTAACACAACTATCAATATGGGAGCCTCTGACACAAAATAAACATTTTATTCCAACTTTTGATTTAGAAATATTTTAGGAACAAGAATAGCACAATCCTGTATACAAAAGATTGTTATTTACAGATATTTTGGTGTTGTCTGATTGTTTCACCAATATATCTGAGAGAATTTGTATTTTTTCATGCTCTGGATATCCCTCTGTTTCGAAAAACAACTTTCTTTTAGCCGACTCACCAGCACGTGTTTCTTTGTTGGTTTCCAAATTTGTAGATTTGTTTTGGGAAGTATTCCTCAAATTTGATGAATTCTTATTGTTAAAGACATCAAAAGATACGTTATCAATTGAGGGCAGAATAGCGTTTTCCTCTACAGAATCAGGAAATTGGTTCCGTGGCAGTTCGTGGTTTTCTTTGGCGTTAATCACTTCTGGTATATGTACTCTAACTCCACTTCTCAAAGTAGTGCTTTTAATTGCATGATCAAGAAGTGTGTCTGATTTAAAAGTATTTGTATCTACAATATCACCTGTATTTAGTGTAACATTTTCTTTATTCTTCACAACATTTTGACATTTTTTGCTCTCGGAATTGGCTCTTGTGGCAATTTTTTTTATTACTTTTTTCTTGGTTTCTTTATTTTGTTTACCTTTATTGTTTGCTTTTGCGTCAATTCGCTTTTGTTTCGGTTCTAATTTTATTTTTTCTTGTTCGTCTTTCTCTTCAATTTTACGCCTCTCTGCATTTTGACGATCTGAAGAAGTGAGCACAAAAGGCAACCGTTCTGTTTGCTTTTTACCCTTTCTTTCTGGAGTTTTTGGCCAAAAAAGAATTTGTCAATTGAGGTGTCAATTTCTTTATATAATGAGTTGTCTTGATTTACTAAAGGCAGATTATCGGATGTCGATTGAATATCTAAAGTCATTGTATCTTCTGTGACAATAGTATCTTTTTGTTTGGGTTTTCTCGTCTAAACTTTAATACTGCCTGGTTCCAATTTGCCTTTAATGGTTTAAATGCAGCAACATCTGCAGGCTGTATAATTCTGGTCGCATTGGGATATAATGCCACTAAAATAATTTGTAACTTTGAGCATAATTCACTGGTTTGAATGGTTAAGTGAGTTTTATGTCCATCAACGAACAAAATGACTGGAAATTTAGTGTTTTTTGCAACTAGGTACTTATATAAGACGTTTCCTATGTATTCATAGAAGTTTTCATTCTTCATCCATCCCGTATCGCTACAGCCTATGCCCCATTCTCGAGGAACTGAATTTATAACATTGCTAGGAAGTCGTTTGTATGGGTAAATAATCATCGGTGCTGTTATTTCTTCAGATGCTGCAAACCTAAACATAACCGTCAAATTAACTTTGGAGTGATGTTCTGTTTGATATACATTTTTGCTTCCCTTTACAGCCAACACTCGTTTATTTTTGGGACACAAGAGGAAGCAGATTTCATCCCCATTAAAAACACGTGAAGGGTCTTGAAGAATATCAATGTAACGTCTACGGTGTAAATATTCTTGAACACCGGTGAACCATTTTCTTATATCTTTTTCAGACACAACTGAACTTGCTGCTGTTACCGCTTCTGGAGTTCGCTCGCTTAAATCTGGATGTCTCTTTAAAAAGGATCTATACCAACCTCTTCCGGGCCGATTGTCAGTAAAAGGATTAGCACGTGGATTTGCATCAAGAAAACCTTTAACCGAGTCTTGTATATTTTCCACTCTTACTGGAAAACCTTTGTCTTGGCATGTTACGATCCAATTCTTTAAACGATTCTCTTCCTCCAAAGAAAGAATAGGATTGGGACCAAGGTTAGTTTTTTCATTAAATTTTTCGCTTGCTCTAAACTGCAGTGTTGCTCTTGGCACATTAAATTGTTCAGCGGCTTTCCGTTGGCTCATGCCATTTTCTATGGCCTGAAAAGCAGACTGAAGATCTTGTTCTGTATATTTTTTGTGATACGTTTTATCTTTCCGGATATTTGACATTTTTTATTCTACAAATAAAAATTATTTAACAGTATCTAATAATGTTATCTACAATACGGACGTTTCAAATTTGATTCAGATTACCCGCATTGGCATTAATTTCGTCGCCTTAGTACTATAACTTGATAACTCCAAAATTGACGTTTTTGAGATAACTAGTTCACAAGATGTATTTCATTTGCCTCCATATTGTGTAAAAACTTGATAGCTCACTTCAAACGGGTTAAGTATTTATTTATGATTGACGAAAGTTGATAAAACTCAAATGCCACTAATATTCAGTGCTAAAACTTGACAAGATAAGTTATCAAGCTATTATTTAATCGAAATAATCGTGAATACGACATACACTGAATGCTATAACTAGATAACTCGAGTTATCTAGTTTTAGCGCGTGTTTCTCTGAAACCATTGAACTTACCACATAATTGCTATCTGTTTATTCGGTTCATTTTAATGCAAGAATTCGAGAATTTTTAGCAGATCTGGCAACCCCCATGGCAGAGGGCTAATTTTCAACAAAATAATGTTTAAAATATTAGTAGTGTTAAAAAGTTCACTTATATGCGACTTAGCACAACATGCGACATTACCAAATGTTAACATTATGGTAGTGCTAAAAGTTGATAACTTTAATTTTTCATGTTTTTTTCCATATTGGAAAACAAATTTACACCATATTCCTAAATAGATCAGTTGCCAAAAAGTTAAGGAACAGTATTTTAGAGCCGCAGAGTGAATTCCGTATTTACCAACATCATGGTAGCAGCACAAATATCTTTAAAATCTTTAAACTCGTTTATCTTAAAACTACTAATTTCGAGTTATCAAGTTATAGTATTAAGGCGACGATTTTATAACAACTAAAATAATTGTAATTTTATAAAAACGAATCCGGACAAAAAATATATTCTTATTACACATTACAGTTATTGGCCACCCTGTGGTTTAGTAATTGGCTGTCGGCCAACCACTAGTTATTGCCATAAAAAATAAGAAAAAATGCTTGAAATATGTTGTGTTGGGCCAAACTAAGCTAAAAGAGCCTAAATTATAATAAATATTTTAATTTAAAGTAGGTACAGTAATTGGCCGGTAGGCCAATCATTATAATGCGGACATATTTAAGATACAGTGCTTGGCCACTAAAATTTACAGCCAAAAAATTATAACCTTACTATTAAAACCACCGATAACGTAAGATGTATCCCACTAAATCATCACAAAACATTAATATAAGCAGATACCCAATATTATTAGCCAAGATAACTCACCTCATGAATGGCCTTCCTTAACAAATTCTTTAAAAAACTCTTAAAACTGGATGCACCTGTTAAGCTTCGAACAACACACGCTGTCAAAACTAGACAATATTAACTGAGAGAGATAATGGCTATACCAAATATATAGCAATGTTGCCGAATTGCAATGAAAATACATTTATTTCCTTATACTTTCTAAAAATCTTAATATTTCGGATTTTTGTGAAAATGGCCCATCACTAGTGACCGGCCAACAACTGGACCCGTTACCCTATTCTGCGGTAGATACTGTACTGAGTAAAGTAAAATTAAATATAGGAGATAATTATTTTTATGTATGTGTGGATGAAACACTTGACTCTTTTGGAAGTTACATTGCACATTTATTAATCGAATCTCTTAACAATGATGAAGCATGTAAATCGCATTAACTTGTAATTGCTTCCAAGCAGTTGGATAAAACGCACTGTTTCTAGGTTTTTGCAAGACAGTTTAGCTAATTTTTTTCTTCCTTTAGTTGTTCCCAACAAAAAAATTTTGCTTTTTCTTTCAGATGCTGCATCTTAGATATTTAAAGTGGAAAACAATTTGAAAATTTTTTTATCCACGTTTAGTACATACAACTTTCCTAGCACATGGTTTAAATAGGGTCGCAGAAAAAATTAGAATTCAATTTCTTCTTGTTAATAATTTAATTTCAAATATGAAAAAAATATTTCTTAAGGCACCTATAAGAACTTAGTTGTATAAAGTTAAACTAATAAAAAAAATTGAACTATCTTGCAAAATTATTGTGGGCCAAATTGGCATAGACATTTTAAAAAAATCTAATTCAGTCATTGATAAAAATACTGGTTTTATATTTCTATCCAAAGTTGCAAATGTTTTAAGTCTGGTGTTTGATGAAAGACTAAATGTAGAGGTTGATTTTTTAATAGTTATTTATGATATAAGTGTTAAAAGTACACGTTTAAGGCACGCATGTGAAAGTTTGCAGAATGAACTATAGCGAGTTCTGCAATTCATATGAGTGCCTTAAAAATGTGCTTTCTAACACGCATATCATACAATATTTTTTCTATAAACGTAATTACAGGACAATATCTACAAAAACTTTTACTTGAACTTGACTCACATTCCATTTTTATATTTTTTTGACATTACATCAAAATTGCCTATAGGGTCAATACGAACTGCAGTGCGTTAAAAATTTTAAAGCATTAGTGCCTTAAAGTAGCATTTTTAACGCTCGTATGGAGTGCTAAAAATTGCATTTTTAACAGGGTTGTAGAAAAATAATTTTTAATGCGCTCCTATAACTTCGATGGATGTAGAACGGAGCATAATATGTATACAGATAGGCGCCATAACTTTTTGTTAGAAATTTTTTGAAAAACATATCTTCATATTGTTTTTTAAATAAATAATCTTGTAGTTAATATAACTGTTTAAAATAATTGTTTAAAAGTTTTATTTTATTTTATAATATCAAGCTTACAACTAATATTTTATAAAGTTATACATGCATTTTTGACACAAATAATATATGCATATTTGACATAAATAAATGCATATGCATGCAAATTTGACAGAAATAATATGGATATATTATATGCGCATATATCTTACTTTTCAGCCTGCATATTTGCCTGACTTTGGTGATTAATAAATAAATAAACAATTTATAAAAAATTCACTAAATTACACACACCGACAAAATTAGCCGAACACCTTAAAAATGGGACATGTTTGATGTCTCGAATTTTCTAAACCTGTTGTCAGATTTGAGTGATTCTTTTAGTATGTTATAGCCTTATTAGTTGCGAATATCGGTGTAATAATATTGTAGCTAAACATGTAAATTTCATTTTATACTGGGTGTTAAAATCATACTGTGTTTTTTTCTTAAAGTTCGGAACACCCTGTGGGATAATCTAGCATATAAATGATATTATAATTAAAACTCGATTGTAGACTTAGGCTTTCTTAACATTTTCTTTTTGTGATTCATTTACTTATGTTGGCAAATAAAAAAGTTATGTGCTTTAACAACTAGCCATGCTTTTTATCAATAAATCCTCATAGTAGGGGAGGACAGTATGCTAAATATGCTAAATAGCGTTATGGGGACCTATTGGATTGTGAAGAGTGGGTGCTAAAACCAAAAACAGTTAAGTTAAGTTTTCCATAAAGTGTGGGACTCTTCATTTTTTAATTTAATTTTCCATTTCCACCAATCGTTTTTTCCGATTATAGCGCCATCTATCAATAATTGGAAAAAATGTTGCGAATAAAAGTTGCTTATTTTTACGTCAAGGATCCAAACCTGCAATAAAAATTGGGGGCTCATATTTAAGATTTTAAAGTAACCCCCCACCCCAACTCCGTGGGGCTCGTGTTTTGTGCCATTCGGTAGATTTTTGAAAAATATTGATAGGTGTATTTTGCAGTTTTACGATCTGATGTTCATTTCGCAAAATATCGCAGGATTCGTATTCAAATTTTTAATTTACACGGGCTCGTGACACCCCACGGAGAGGGGTGGGGGATTTAATTTAAAATCTTAAATAGGATCCCCCAATTTTTATTGCAGATTTGGATTCTTTACCTAAAAATAAGCAACTTTTATTCTACACATTTTTTCGAACTATGGATAGATAGCGCTATAATCGGAGAAAAATGATTGTTTCAAATGGAAAATTAAATTAAAAAATTAAAGATCCCCCACTTTATTGAAAACTTAACTTAACCTTTTTCTTATTTTAGCACATACTCTTCACATAACGCTCGAGTAACTGCAAATTTAGTATATTTTCCTCCCCTATTATGAGGATTTATTGATGAAAAACATGGATAGATGTTAACGCACATAACTTTTTTAATTTCCCGCATAAGTAAATGAATTAAAAAGTAAAATGTTAAGAAAGCCTAAGTCTACGCTTTAGTACTAATTTTAATATTTTAGGTAATATGCTAAAATGTTCCACAGGGTGTTCCAAACTTTAAGAAATAAAACACAGTATGATTGGTACACCCGGTATAAAATGATATTTACCTGTTTAGCAACAATATTTATACAGAGATATTCTTAAATAATAAGGTCATAACATACTAAAAGAATCACTCAAATCGGACATGTGGTTTAGGAAATTCAAGACATCAAACGTGTCCCATTTTTAAGGTGTTCGGCTAATTTTGCCGGTGTGTGTAGTTTCTTTTTGTCATTTCTTTGACTTTTGCGAAAACTTAAATAAAACCATTCCTTAACTGTGCGAATGAGGTTAACTTTGTATGTAAATTAATGTCAAAATAAAATATAGATACCATAAAATTTCAAACTCCAATATAAAATTAGTTTTGAAAACAATTGTTTGTGTAATATAAATAACTTCTAAATGCAAAAACAGGACAAAAAACAGCAAAAATCCAACAAACTGACAGTCACAAAAGTAAACAAACGAGAAAGGTCACAAATTGTACTTAAAATCTTAAAACGTCTCCTTGCGTTTTTGTGTACCTATCTCTTTTCGATGTATTGAGTCTAGAGCGTTCATAAAAATAACATGTATCTTTACTTAATAACAGGCGGTAGCTGGTTTGTCTTTAGTTTCATGCGTGGATGACAATGATAATAGATAAAAAGTATGTCTTTTATCTCTCCCGGTATTAAAGACGCACGGGTAAAGAACCCTGGACTTAACTGTATGCATTATATAAAGAGCAGTAAGATATCTGTTTGGCCTCAGAAAAACAACCCACTGCAGAAGTTACTTTAAAGATCACGAAATTTTAACCCTTCCATCTTTGTATATTTTAGAAACTGTTTTCTTAATTCGTAAACACCTGCATGTCTTTCCAGCAAGGCCTCATCATGACTACTCCACCAGAAATTCAACTTTTGATGTTTATTTACCGATCCCGTCTTCTGAGTTAGTAAAAAAATCTATACTATATTCCGCAAAAAAACTATACAACCATCTCCCTTTACAACTTAAATCTGCAACATCTTTCCTCAAGTTCCGTAAAATGACAAAAGCTCATTTATCTAAAAGACCATATTATTTAGTAGAAGAGTTTCTTTATGACTTACTAAGAAATTACAGTAATGTACAAGTAACTAAAGTATATTAATTTATGTATATTTGGGTGTCACAGACAGCAGCTTAAACTTATTAGTTCCTTTGTTTGTGTTGTATTATACGTTTTATGTTCAATTTTGCAATTTATAGTAATTTTGCAGTATATTGGATTTGTTTTTTGCTTCACTTTTTTAACTTGTTTATAGTTTTTTTATTGACGATTTATCTAATTTCAGAAAATTGTATTTGTTATCGTTATATATTTATTTTTTTTTGTGACTCTATGTTAAGCTTTGTCTATAAAGTTGTATAATTTTCAGTGACAATAAAGCATATTTCTATTCTATTATCCTTTTCCTCAGAAAATTGTAATATCGCAAAACCTAAAAATACTTCAATGAATGAAGAGAAATGATATGCTACAATTATTAAAAGTCAAAGATTATCGTCCTGTACAAACAGTATCATTCAAAATTGTGATAAGAAAGTGTGCTATTTTCCGGTGAAAAACATATTAATTCAAAAACCGACCATATAATAACCAATGTATTTTTAATATTTCTTTAGGGACGGCAACCAGTTAGGGACCTTCTTCCAGGACCTCAACCTCTATCTTGGTATAAAACTAAGAATGCTGCGATGCCAAGTCTTCTATGTTTTTTATGGTGTTGTATTTTCGATTTTGAACAGAGGTGTGTACAGAAAATTGGAAGCATTTGAGAAGTTGGTATATAGGAGAATACTTAAAATCTTGTGGACTGACCGAGTCACAAATAAGGAGGTCCTCAGCACAATGGAGAAGAACCGAGAAGTACTGACTGCCATTAAATCTCGAAAGTTACAGTACTTCGGACACATTATGGGAAATAAATCCAGATATGCCCTGCTAAGAGCCATCCTGCAAGGAAAAATATTTGGAAAGACGGGTCCAGGAAGAAGAAGAACATCCTGGTTGAATACCCCGGAATCTTATTTATCACAACTATTCCGCGCTGCTGCAGATCAAATAAACATTTCAATGACGATGGCCAACATTCATTACGGGTAGACACATCAATGAAAATATAAATGACCGTAGTTTATAACTTGACGGACTGTACTTCCATAAAACAATTAGTCCGATGGCAACAATAATTGAAGTAGTTGCTCCAATAACCAACAGTGACTGCCGATCTATGTCTCTGACGGACTGTTATTGTGTACAATATTTAATTCTTCTCGTAAAGTCTCTTCGTCCATGAAGATACGACTGAAGTCTTCCCCTTGTATGTTTATTCGACATCGTGGAATTTTAATTTGCTTACGACTGTGTTACTGAACTATTTCCGTGGCAGGGGTGATGGGGGTTTTCAGGTAATGTGATGTATCTAGTCTGAGTTATAAATTTTGGGGACAGTTTTAGGATTCTCACCCTTTCAATGATTTGCTCCGTTCTAGACTCATCACATATGATGAATATATGAATCGTGTTACCTGTTACATATTACTAACTATAGATTAAGAGTGCCTTAATTTATAGTTAGATTAAGCTAACTATAGATTATCTGCACTGTGTAGCTAATAACAGGACAAGATAACTCTATCGTCTTCTTCATCCGGCTCGAAGGATTATAAATAGGAACGTTATGAAGTTCTGATTGTTAATAAAAACAACCAATACCAATAGCGATTATTCACACACACCCGAAATGTACCGACTTCAAGCATTAGAACCTCTTGCCCGCTTTTTACCTACTATGCCTGTCTGTCTGTTATACCTGCCTGTGGTCTGTGGACAGACCATGAGCATATCTCCTTCGTTATTAGAACAGATATCATGGCAAATAGTATGTCGAATGAGAGCATATAACAAAAATGATATTAAAGATGAGAAATTTAACCTCGAACTTCCGCTTCCAGAGTTGCAACCAGAAGTATTGTCTTATAGTCGCCGAAATGGCACACGTTTGATATATCCATCGACGAGTATCTAAAGTTTGAGCTCTAATATTTTTTTTTACGAAGTCCACGTGCTTGTAAAGTCGAACAACCGGCCGCTGCGCCACTGTCCAATCGAAACATGTTGAATATTTGTACTTGTGTATTCTCGATGGCGACCGAGAAACAAACAAACAGCCTAATTCAACCGACGCGGCTGCTACCTGTATTCATTCTTCATTCCACAGTCCACAGTTTAATTCTTGCAGCCGATAAGTGAGTTTTGTAAAAATTAGAGTTAGATTTTTTCAAAGTGGAAGTTTTAGATATAACTGCAGAAGAAATGTGACGACGTAAGTAATTATATTCATTTGAATTAATATCTATAATTATGTACCTACTTTTGTTGCTATTTTTGCCATTAAATATGTCTTGCACTATTACGGTTGGAAAATACCTTTCATTGTTGGCAATGTTTTGCTCTCTTTTATTTGTGACATTTTTTTCATTCCAGAATAATGGAAAATTGGCTGAAATCTGGGTCTTTGAAAAGGAAATGTAGTGAAGTCACTAAAGTATCTGAATCAACTGATTCAGTGAAAACTAGCAGAGATGGAGAAGATGCAAATGTCCACGAGATCCTTTCGAATCCAACTCATCCAACTTGTTCTCCCTAAATTCGTGGAAAGGAAGTACCTTACAAAAAGAAATTCGGAGAAAAATAAGAAGGTATGATCCTAGCTATCTCACGTTATATGGCTTTACTCAAGTTGGCAACGAACAGGCACCAGAAGGCCAATGCGTTAGTTGTCACGAAATTGTTGCTAATGGGTGCTTGGCTCCATCTAAATTAAAAAGACATTTGGAAAGTAATCATCCCGGTTTAGGCGATAAGGCCGAAGAAAGCTCCAAACGTCGTGCTTCATCTCTTCAGGCAGGGTCATGCGCGATGGAAAGAGTCTGCAAAAATGAAAACGAAAACGGCCCTGAAGCATCATTTATTGTTAGTTTGCACATTGCAAAAGCTGGAAAACCCCATACCATTGCCGAGGAACTGATTAAACCTTGTGTGAAGAATGTCGTACAATGCATGTTATGTCCAGATATGTCCAAGAAGATTGATAATGTGCAGATGTCAAACAGCACTATAAGCAAGAGTATTCACACTATTTCAGACTTTGTAGAGAGAGCTTATAAATAGATTAAAAATTTGTAAATTTTTCAGTTTACAGCTTGATGAAAGTACCGACGATGCTGGACTTGCTGTTCTGCTTGTGTTTGTGAGGTTTCCACTCGGGATGAAAATAGAGGAACTCCTTATGTGTGTAGCCCTTAAAAGTTTTGCCACTGGTGAAGAAATTTTCAAGGCTATCCACGAGTATATAAGAAAAAATGATAGAGTGGAGTAAATGTGTGGATATTTACAGTGATGTAATAAAATAAAATAAAATAAAAATAAAAATAAAAATAAAAATAAAAATAAAAATAAAAATAAAAATAAAAATAAAAATAAAAATAAAAATAAAAATAAAAATAAAAATAAAAATAAAAATAAAAATAAAAATAAAAATAAAAATAAAAATAAAAATAAAAATAAAAATAAAAATAAAAATAAAAAAATAAAAACGTTTATTGCCCTAACTTATATGTACATTTCAACCTTAAGATATTTTATTTTCTTCTTAGAAGTTCCGCGATTGCACCATCTCCTTTGATCTTTATCCTCTCGGTGTTGGTTCTTCTCTTGTTGTGTCCTGGACGTCTTCTTATGTAGGTACTTTATCTGGCTCTGTACCTACTTTCCTGACCGGTTTGCAACCACCTGGCTATCGTCTGATCATATGGTCGATCAGACGATGTGTTTCTCGAAACATCCTCTGGGCCCTGTTATTCTCGAGGATGTTCCTGGTCTTTAGGAGTCTTCTTGTGGCCTGGTGGAAGAAGTACTGGGTCCTTTTCTCGGCCACCTCCCTCAGTGGTGTATACTGGAGCCTTTCTTGGATGGTTGCATTCGTCACCCGGTCCTGCCATGCTGTACCGTCGATTATCCTGTAGCATGACGTTTCTGTTGCTTCTAGTCTCTTCCAGTTGCTGTTGGCGGTTGAACTCCATATTGGGACTGCACAAAAGCATAGTCGACCTGACATATGCTTGGTAAAGCTGGATCTTCTTCTTCTTCGATAGTGGTGATGACCTGAAAATGTAAGGCAGAATTAGTTTTTTACTGACTGTGGCTCTCTTCTTAATTTGCTTTGTATGCAGATGGAAGTTCATTTTTCTGTCTAGGTGGACTCCTAGGTACTTCACTGATGGTGTGGCTGGTATAACGTTTCCTCTCATCGTTAGTTCTGCCGCTGGTGGGTTGGGTTGCTGCGTAAAGATGGCGAACTGTGTCTTCTCCGCGTTTATCTTGATTTTCCATTTATCCGTGAATTCTGCAATCCTCTCTAGGTGGCCTTCTAATGTTTGGATGATTCTTCTGTCCTGTTTGCCTGAAGTGTAGATTGCTGTGTCATCTGCATACAAAGCTGTACTGGTTCTTGCATCTGTTGGTAAGTCTGAAACAAAAATGTTATATAAAATAGGAGATAAAATACTGCTTTGTGGCATCCCTTCTTGAATTTGTTGTATCCTGGACATCTTTTTGTCAGCTGTAACATGAAAAGTTCTATTAGTTAAATATGTGTCACAAATATTAACTATATAATGTGGTAATCTAGCCTTGTCCATTTTGAAGATGAGTGTCCAGACCGTGTCATATGCCTTTTCGATGTCCAGTATTGCCATCCCTGTTTTCTGTTTTCTGTTGAACCTGATTTTGGTATCGCTGACAACTATTGCGAGTTGTAGTCCACAGTTTCTTCCTTTTCTGAATCCGAATTGGTCTTCTTGGATAATGTTTCTTCTTTCAGCGTGTTTGATGAGCCTCTTGAATATGATTTTCTCCAGGATTTTTCCTAAGGGTTCCAGTAGTGAGATTGGCCTGTAGCTTTCTGGTCTTCTTCTATCTTTTCTTGGCTTCAGGAGAGGTATCGTCTTTGCGTGTTTCCAGTTGTTTGGGAAATGAGCTTTCTCAAGGCAGTACCTGAAAATGTAGTACAGTTGTACTATCATTTTCTTCGGTAGTTCCTTGAGGACGATGTTGTGGATGTCTTCCTGTCCTGGAGCTCTGGATCCTTTGAGTTTCTTGATGATCCTGTGGACTTCTGCGGGGTGTAGTTGGTCTTCTTCTTCTATCACGAATTGATTTCTTTCTGAAATCCTGTTGTAGGCCCTGTTTACTTCGTCTATGGTCTGTTGGTCCGACATGTGTTGGTTTTGCCTGTGTGTGGCTTCCAGTTTTCTTGCAATTGCGTCAGCTTTTCTTTGGGCCTCGTAGTGTGTTCCTTCTTCATCCGTGATAGGTGACATTTTTTGTTTTCCTCTTCTTCTGGCCTTCATCATTTTCCAGACGTTTCCCTGATTTTCTTCGGCTTTTCTGATGATGTTGTGCCATTTGTTCTCGTTGATGCTGGTCAGTCTTGTCCTTATTTCTGCTGACAGTTCATCGCTGTAATCCTTGTACTCTTGTCTTCTTGTCCTTTGGTAAGCCCTTCTTGCGTTGTTTCTGTCTCTGATTAGGTCCTTGACTTCGTTTGGAATGATGAGTCCTTTGTGGTTTGTCTTCTCTCTTGGAATGTTGTCCTTCATGGCCTGTTGTATGTTCCTGGTGATTTCTTCTGTTGTTTCGAGTTCTCTTCTCATCTGGAATTGGTTGATCTGTCGTCTGAAGTTTGGCCAGTTTGCTTCTTTCCATTTCCATCGTTCTTCTGGTTCAACAGTAGGGAGGTCTGTTCTTGACGTCGTGGTGCCTGTTACTAGTTTGTGGTCAGAACTGCATTCAAAATGAGTTTTGACGTCTTCTACGATGATGTTCTTCGTGATGAATAAGTCCAGCGTATTGTCGCGTTGTCCTCTTATTGGATTTATCCTTGTGGGTTCGTCAGGTGCGAACAACATTTTTTCTCTGTCTTCACAGTATCTAAAAAGTTGTTCACCTGCTCTGTCCGTGTCTTGGCATCCCCAGTTGATGTGGTGGCAGTTGAAGTCTCCAGCTAGCACTACGGTCTCTTCTGAGTTGAACATCTCTTCTATTTCTTCAAGGTCTAGATCGGCTCTGTGAATCCTGTAAACAGAAAAAATATTAATATTTCCAATTTTGATGCCAATGGTTTCGAAGTTTTCAGTTTCAGTGTCTACTTGGTTCCATTCGATGCTATTTTTCACGTAAATAGCCACTCCTCTGTGGGTGTGTCTTCCGATTCCTTGGTAGTTCGTTATCCTTGGAAGTTGTGTAGTCGTCTGGGATCTACAGTGTAGCATCGACTCAATCGGTGCATTGTCGGCGTCTGTGACGTCACCGTCTACACTGCAGTCTGCGCGTCGAGGTACCAACAGACCACGTGGAGTTGAAGTCCCTGATATATCACACTTTGACTCTCACGCGTGGTAGGTAACCACCAAAGATATACCAGAAGCTTATAGAAAAGCCACTAATATATAAATAAAAAAGAAAAAAGGCAGAACACAAATTTACACTTCTTAAACGGAAAAATCAGGTGAGACTTTCGGGGGTCGTTCCGCGGGAACATCCCCAGTTAGGGACCCTAGGTTTACTGCCGTTGCAGGGCAGCGTCGACAATCCTAGACGGAGTTCAAGCCAGTGTTTTGAATTCCATTGCACTCAAAGATTGTCGGCAGACAAAAGACTGCTCTTCAGTATCCGAGTATACTGCCCTTTCGACCAACAAAATAAGCGCACCTGTCATGGCACCAGGAACAGATGTTCCTGGTGCTGCCTCCAATTCCGGAGATGGTGGAGGGGAGAATACATCCCTCTACGACGATCTCCCCCCGGAAATCCCGAACTTGCAGTGGTATGACATGACCAATAGCCTATTCTCAAGCGACACGTTCGTCGACCAGGACCATTTTGCCCATGTCATGGCTCACATGATAAAGTTTGGTGCCAAGACGTATCCACAGATTTGGAACCAGACTCTCGAAATTCTTTATAAAAATAAAAACGAGGCTCTAGTCAAGTCCTTCATGGCTAGAGCCCCTGTTAAACCTGCTGCTCAGAAAAATGACAACCAAACTGCTAAATCTAATGAAACATCCGAAACCGCTATTTCTCAGGAAACCGACTCAGAATTTGTTATGCCGAAGTATAACACAAGATCTACCACCAAAAAAAACTTCCCTCCTCTTCCTAAATCTAAAAATACATCAAATTCAAATTCCGAAAATGCTACTACCTCTTCTTCTTCAAATACGTCAAAACCTGCTACCACAAATACAGCCAATACATCAAACCAACAGGCAAAAAAAACCTATCACTACAAAATCCTAAATATCCCGAACAATATCGATACTCAAAGGAAACTCTGTGCCATAATCAATACAAATGAGCTACTTCGAGGAAACATTATCCTCCTTACATTCATTCCAAACCAACATATGGCCTATCTCGAGACTGGAAAAAAATTTTCAGTCGAAGAGATGAGCCTCAAACTACAAAATAAAACGGGAGACAATTCAATAAAAATCATCTCCAAATTTTCCAATAACTCTTCTAGCCCAAAAAATTCCAACCCTAGCTCAACCTCTAAGACTCATCAGTATCAGCTGGTCGCGACTAACATCGACGTCGAAATTACCGAAGCTGAGATGAAGGAGGCCTTAGAGGAACAAGACATCCAGATATCTTCTGCAGTCCGTATTATTGCCCGTAAAGACCAACGAGTCACAAAACTTATGCGCATAAACTTTACAACTGAAGGGCAATATAACTTCGCTCTTGCGCATGGCATTAAAATTGACGCTCAAATCAAACGATGCGAAGCCCCACATTCTTACAGCCTGTCCCATCCAACCACAAAATACTGCAGCCGATGCTGTCTGTCGGGTCACGATATCGCAGAATGTCGTGACAGACAATCAATCTGCCCCAGCTGTGGTAGCAAGGACCACAAATTCACCAACTGCCCCACAAAGGACGTTCCAGAATGTCCTAACTGTGAGGGACAACATGCTGCCTGGTCACCTAAGTGTCCAAAAAGACAAACACCTCCTACCAGCCATCAGGACGCTAAGCCTGTGTATCCTGAAAAGAGGGTACCACCAAAGATACTTACCGAAGAAGCAAAAACCTTCATAACTTTTAGCACCATGCTAATGGCTAACGTTCTCCCTGATCGCAGAAATCACATCTGCAAAACCGCATCCGAATTGTCAACTTTGGCATACGGTCACTCTATCTCGTACTCTGATAGAGATAACAGAGTACACCTAACATTCGTCCCCCAATTCTAGAAAAATAAACGCTTATGGACTGTGTAATTGGAACAGTAAACTGTAATAGCCTCAGCAGGAAGAGACATCTTGTCAAACACCTGCTGAGTACAAACGATATCCAAATCCTTTCCCTAACCGACACAAAATCCAAAACTAGTCCAAATTTTACCGGGTACACTACGTACCACAATCCTAAAAGACAGACCTGTAACGGGAATGGCATCCTAATACACAAAAACATCCCTACTGCCCCACATACCATTCCTCCCAACATTCCTATACAGGATGTCGACTTTATTGCAGTAGACCTGCTCCAAAACAACGAAATAATAACTGTAATCTCTTACTACAGAAAACCAACAATACCCCTTTCACTAGAGCTAGTCGAATATTTTTCAACACTCGACAAAGCTATTCTAATGGGCGATCTCAACTGTAGACACACTCAATTCGGTGATACTCACACTAATCCTCAAGGCAGACAACTCTCAAATCTAATATTAGATCTGCCAATCTACAGAATCACCAACAATGATATAACGTTTTTGAACCACCTAGGAGCATCCATTGTCGACCACATATTGTGCACAGAAAGCATAGTGGACAGGTTCGACGATGAATGCTTCATAGGTGACACAATCACATCAGATCACGTCCCATTACTAGTCAAAACAGGACTATGGACCCCTCCACCAAAATTCACCCACATCTACAAAAGAGATTACAGAAAGGCCAATTGGGAACTATTCCGTGAACAGGTCTCACAAAATATTCCTCAGTTAGGTAATACCATATCAATTCCAGAAATTGATATAAAAATCGCACAAATCGAAAATCTTATACAAGAAGCATCTAATCGTGCAATTCCAGAAACAAAATATAATATCTATACTCCAACACTTCCACAACCAATCCTCGCTAAAATCAAAGATAAGCGCCGCTTACTCAGAGAGTATAAAAGATTCCGTCTACCAATCATCAAAACAGAATACAACCGACTCTCGGCAGTAATCAGGAGGGAGGTCAATGCCCACAAAGATCGACTTTGGAGGGAGGCGACCTCTGGACTGGACTACCGAGACGGAGGTAAATTCTGGAACAAATTCAAAATCCTAACGAGACAAAAAATCAGAAAAGATTCTCACCTCATTGAAAATAATCGTATACTGTCAAATCCTCAAGACAAAGCAGAAGTCTTCAAAAGATATCTTGAAAGCACATTCATTACCCCAGAGAATCAAAATTTCGAACAACAATTCCGAATAGATACTGAGCAGAACGTACAACGATTGCTGGGAAACCCAGCACCCATAGTAGGGCCCAACTATCAACATATAGTGGCCCAAACAGACATAGAAACCGTCAGGAGACTGTGTAACTTTGGCAAAAACACAGCTCCTGGCCCAGATGGCATACATAAGAGATGCCTCAAACAACTTCCTGATGCAATTTTCCCGCTTCTAACAAGAATAATCAATGCATGTCTACTGTTAGAATATTTTCCTAATCCTTGGAAAATATCTAACACAATCCTGATCCCTAAACCAGGGAAACCCTCTACTAGCGCTGAATCCTATAGACCAATCTCGCTTCTAAATACTCTAGGCAAGGTCTACGAGAGGCTCCTTAAGGAAAGACTCGTAGAACACCTAGAGAGCCACAATATTCTACCAAGTTTCCAGTTTGGATTCAGAGCTAGTCATTCCACAAGAAATGCATTGATAGAAGCAACAACTTTCACGTCTCAGGCAATGAATGAGCGCGGCAGACTAGCAATAGGCATCTTTCTGGATGTCCAGAAGGCCTTCGATCAAGTCTGGCATGCTGGACTTATCGAGAAATTGCACCGTGCTGCTGTGCCCATTCCTTTCCTGAGAATAATAAATTCCTATCTAACTGCTCGTACTGTTCGGGTAAAAGTTGCAAAGCACATCTCAGAACCTTTCACTCCTCAAGCAGGAGTGCCACAAGGTTCCGTAATTGCGCCTATATTATACACAGTCTATAACAGCGACCTTCCTAGCCCTAGGAATCCTACGGAAAGTATCTTGCTATTCGCCGATGACACAGCCTTAATCACCACTGGCCCACCTCTCCGTAAGAGGGGGAAGAGCTCGGTATTCGATAAAGCTCAATCACAGCTTGACAGAACTGTCGAGTGGTGCAACAGATGGAGAGTGACCCTAAATCCTGCTAAAACCCAACTAATGTTATTTAGAAACCCTAAATGCCACGCTGCTTCTTTGGAGCAGAACAACCACATTAGACTCAACGGAGAAAGGCTCGTTTTCGCCCCGTCTGTTACCTATTTGGGTGTCGAATTATCCAAGACACTCAACTGGGATAGAGACGTTAAAAACACTCTAAACAGAGTAAGGAACAGAGCCAATCTGCTGAAGTGTCTAATGGGTAGGGGGGGTACAAGCAAGGCCACTCTTCTCCACACATATAAAATGTACGTAAGACCACTGGTCGAATACAGGGCTGTCCTCTACTCGACACTAAGTCCGAAGCTTATGCACTCGGTCTTAGCCACGGAGAGGAGAATCCTGAGAAGGATAATGGGCGTGGATTTCGACTACCCATCGGCTGAAATCCACCAACTAGCAAACATCCCCTCGATTCAGGATAGAATCAGTAAACTTAGCAAAAGATACGTCCTAAGAACAATCAACAGCAACAACATCAGAGCTAAGGAGGTCCTTAAGACCAGAGTAGATCGCAGAGGACAAATACTCACCAGGAACCCAGCAACAAAAGTTCCCTTCCCGCCTGCCAAACTTCTAAACTTGGCAGGCAACGAACTTCCTGAGGAGTATTGGAACGTCCTTGAATCAATTCCCCTATTTTATCGTAGGCAATAAAAGCCTACACTCCCAATGCTGATTCCAAGAGCCGTTCCTAAATAAGATAAATGAACTTGTGTTTAGTAGCAGCACACCCAAAAAAAAAAAAATACCAAAATAAACTCAAAAAAATGTAAAGATGTAAATGGCATGTCGTACCACTCCAAGCAAAACCCCAGTCCACTCGTCTGGACAACTTACCAACCTGTCAACCATAAAATTCGCACCCAAGACGCTTAATATTTCTCAAACTCCCCCCGCAAAAAAAAGGGGGGAATCTGCCCTTGAAGAGGCTGCAAAGCCTAAACGAGGTTAATCAACAAGATGGAGTCGTCTGGAATCTCGTTTCGGACAGGCATATGACATCTGGTTGGAGTCGGATCACCATTTCCCTGAGTTCATTTGTTCTTATCCTTAGGGAGGATATGTTGAGTTGCAGCAGCTTTAACTTCTTATTTGGCATTGTAAAGAGCTTCGTATTTGGCAAAGATTTCTCCTCTTGTCCTCAGATCGGTGTGTGCCCTGAGTTCGTCTCTCATTTGCTTGAGTAGTTGGATCATCCTGTCGTAGTCACAGATGTCGTATATTTCCTGCCATAGATTGTTGATTTCCTCCTGTTTTTGGCTGTTGTTCCTCGTTTGAGGTTTTTGAGGTACGCTCTTGGTGGTTTGGGCATAAGTTCTTCCACTTGTCGTTGTCCTATAGGCCGAAGGGTGACTTCTGGGTGCTGTTGGTGGAGCCGTTGGTTGGGTTCTTCCGTTCTTCTGCGCTTGGAAGTACTCAAATTTGCACTTCTCTACTCTGACGCGAGTCAGAGGCTCCTCCCGCCGAGGCTTTGGAATTCCCAGCTGCCGCATACGTCACATGCGACAAGTTCTATAAAAGCTGGTGGTTCCAAACCTCGGTATCTCAGTCGGCAGTCGTCCTCCGGCCAGCACGGGCTTGTCCCGTCAGCCTGGGGCGCTGCAATCTACCTTACCCTGACTCTGTGGTCTGGGGTCATTTCCAAGCAGAAACTGGCGTTTTATTTTAGTTCCAGTAGTTATAGTTAGCAGTAGTGTTTTATTTTTAGGTGTACATACAAATCATAGTGTAAGAAAACGAGCTTTGGTTTGGTTCTTTTCAGAACCAACCAAAGTTTCATAGAAGATAAGCCGTAGTCCTTAAGTGTAAGGACTGTACTGAGTTCTGGTTTGGCAGAACTCAGTACAACTCTTCAAGTAGCTGTAGTTCCAGTTAGTTTTATTTTTAGGTTTATAATTTTAAATGTAAGAAAACTTGTATCGAGTTCTTTTTAGAACTCGATACACAATGCACTGGCCTTTGTTAAGGCCCATGGTGCACATTTCCCATGGCAGGATGCCATAGCCTTAACCCAGGAGGGTTAGGGCCCAGCTGATGACCAGCGATGCCGTTCACAAGCATATGGACGAGGACCCAATAGGCCGGGGGTGAACTGAGTAGCCCCTTGCATGTCATAAGTCGGAGGCCCTTCTGGGGGACTTGCACTCCGACTTATTTCCCCTATTGAGGACAAAATTCTGGAGTATATCAAACTGGTCGGACGGTAGACTGAGCAGTTTGGAATTTTCGGACATCAACTGGGGATGCCATGACACGGACAGAGAAGGTGAACAACTTTTCAGATACTGTGAAGACAGAGAAAAAATGTTGTTCGCACCTGACGAACCCACAAGGATAAATCCAATAAGAGGACAACGCAACAACACACTGGACTTATTCATCACGAAGAACATCATCGTAGAAGACGTCAGAACTCATTTTGAATGCAGTTCTGACCAGTAACAGGCACCACGACGTCAAGAAAAGACCTCTTTACTGTTGAACCAGAAGAACGATGGAAAGAAGCAAACTGGCCAAACTTCAGAAGACAGATCAACCAATTCCAGATGAGAAGAGAATTCGAAACAACAGAAGAAATAGAAAGAAAAATAGAAGAAATCACCAGGAAAATACAACAAGCAATGAAGGACAACATCCCAAGAGAGAAGACAAACCATAAAGGACTCATCATTCCAAATGAAGTCAAGGACCTAATCAGAGACAGAAACAACGCAAGAAGGGCTTACCAAAGGACAATAAGACAAGACTACAAGGACTACAGCGATGAACTGTCAGCAGAAATAAGGACAAGACTGACCAGCATCAACGAGAACAAATGGCACAACATCATCAGAAAAGCCGAAGAAAATCAAGGAAACGTCTGGAAAATGATGAAGGCCAGAAAAAGAGGAAAACAGAAAATGCCACCTATCACGGATGAAGAAGGAACACACTACGAGGCCCAAAGAAAAGCAGATGCAATTGCAAGAAAACTGGAAGCCACACACAGGCAAAATCAACACATGTCGGACCAACAGACCACAGACGAAGTAAACAGGGCCTACAACAGGATTTCAGAAAGAAATCAATTCGTGATAGAAGAAGAAGACCAACTACACCCGTCAGAAGTCCACAGGATCATCAAGAAACTCAAAGGATCCAGAGCTCCAGGACAGGAAGACATCCACAACATCGTTCTCAAGGAACTACCGAAGAAGATGATAGTACAGCTGTACTACATTTTCAGGTATTGCCTTGAGAAAGCTCATTTCCCAAACAACTGGAAACATGCAAAGACGATACCTCTCCTGAAGCCAAGAAAAGATGGAAGAAGACCAGAAAGCTACAGACCAATCTCACTGCTGGAACCCTTAGGAAAAATCCTGGAAAAAATCATATTCAAGAGGCTCATCAAACACGCTGAAAGAAGAAACATCATCCAAGAAGACCAATTCGGATTCAGAAAAGGAAGAAACTGTGAACTACAACTCGCAAGAGTTGTCAGCGACACCAAAATCAGGTTCAACAGAAAACAGAAAACAGGGATGGCAATACTGGACATAGAAAAGGCATATGACACGGTCTGGAAGAAAGCACTCATCTTCAAGATGGACAAGGCTAGATTACCACATTATATAGTTAATATTTGTGACACATATTTAACTAATAGAACTTTTCATGTTACAGCTGACAAAAAGATGTCCAGGATACAACAAATTCAAGAAGGGATGCCACAAGGCAGTATTTCATCTCCCATTTTATATAACATTTTTGTTTCAGACTTACCAACAGATGCAAGAACCAGTACAGCTTTGTATGCAGATGACACAGCAATCTACATTTCAGGCAAACAGGACAGAAGAATCATCCAAACATTAGAAGGCCACCTAGAGAGGATTGCAGAATTCACGGATAAATGGAAAATCAAGATAAACACGCAGAAGACACAGTTCACCATCTTTACGCAGCAACCCAACCCACCAGCGGCAGAACTAACGATGAGAGGAAACGTTATACCAGCCACGCCATCAGTGAAGTACCTAGGAGTCCACCTAGACAGAAAAATGAACTTCAATCTGCATACAAAGCAAATTAAGAAGAGAGCCACAGTCAGTAAAAAACTAATTCTGCCTTACATTTTCAGGTCATCACCACTATCTAAGAAGAAGAAGATCCAGCTCTACCAAGCATATGTCAGGTCGACTATGCTTTATGCAGTCCCAATATGGAGTTCAACCGCCAACAGCAACTGGAAGAAACTAGAAGCAACAGAAACGTCATGCTACAGGATAATCGACGGTACAGCATGGCAGGACCGGGTGACGAATGCAACCATCCAAGAAAGGCTCCAGTATACACCACTGAGGGAGGTGGCCGAGAAAAGGACCCAGTACTTCTTCCACCAGGCCACAAGAAGACTCCTAAAGACCAGGAACATCCTCGAGAATAACAGGGCCCAGAGGATGTTTCGAGAAACACATCGTCTGATCGACCATATGATCAGACAATAGCCAGGTGGTTGCAAACCGGTCAGGAAAGTAGGTATAGAGCCAGATAAAGTACCTACAGAAGAAGACGTCCAGGACACAACAAGAGAAGAACCAACACCGAGAGGATGAAGACCAAAGGAGATGGTGCAATTGCGGAACTTCTAAGAAGAAATAAAATATCTTAAGGTTGAAATGTACATATAAGTTAGGGCAATAAACGTTTTTATTTTTATTTTTATTTTTATTTTTATTTTTATTTTTATTTTTATTTTTATTTTTATTTTTATTTTTATTTTTATTTTTATTTTTATTTTTATTTTTATTTTTATTTTTATTTTATTTTATTTTATTTTAGAAGAAATCGAGCGTCAGTTCTCTCTGAGATAGAGTCGAGTGACAGGGTTAGAATGTTCGGTCAAGTACGTGTTGCCAGTACGAGTCGTCACAGTCTAATTACAGTGATGGAGCAGCTGCAATGATTAAGAGGGGCGGTGTCTAGAGTAAAGGTATTGGCAGAAAATGCCTCCAGCAGTCCTTGTATCTTACATCGCCATTCTTTGGCAACTAAAAAGATGCCGCAAGATTTGAAATTTGAAAGACGTATTGGATGGTTATGTGAAAATAATTAACCATGTGAAGAGCCGTCCGCTTAAAGCACGCCTTTTAAGCTCACCGCTGAAGATACGGGTATGGATCACTTCAATCTTTTGCTCACACAGAGGTCCGGTGGCTATCGAGGGGAACAATTTTAGGGAGACTATTTGAACTAAAGGGTCCACTGATTATCTCATTTACAAAGGAGTCTTTCATCCAAGATTTAAAAGATGTCAATTGGCTGCTAAAATTGGGATACCTTTCAGACATCTTCGAAATAATAAATAAAATCACCACTTCGCTTCAAGCCAAAGGAGGAGCACAAGCACAATTTTAGATAAAATCAAAGCCTTGCGTAAAAAAGTTATATTTTTCAAAGCATGTGTTGAAAAGAGGAATCTCACAAATTTCTCTCGATTAGAGGAATTTGTTATAACAAATGAAATCAATCCTCAAACGAACTTCTTTGAAATAGTTAGTGCTCATTTGCAAGGTTTAGAAGAAAGTATTGTAAACTATTTTCCTGACATTGACTCAGATAACTTATATGGGTGGATGATGGACCCGTTTTCGTGCGACCCAAAAAATAAACCTGTCGGAATGACAAATGAAGTTTTTCAAAATTTACTTGAGATCAGCGACGATAGCAGTTTAAAACTCAAATACCGTGAAGGAAGCCAAGAAGAGTTCTGGATGCAGGTATATTCAGAAAATAATGTTGTTGACAAGGTTGCAGTGAAAAAACTTGTGTGTTTCACGTCGACTTATCTCTATGAGTCTTCTTTCTCCGTATATGCTTACATTAAAAACAAATACAGAAGCAAACTTCAAGCATCAAGGGATTTGAGGGTCAAACTTACAAAGATTCGCATAATTATAAAGGATATGATGAAAACATCATCGAAACAGTTTCATTCATCACATTAAGTAAGGATATTTTAAGGATATGTAAGGATATGTCAAATGTACTGTATTTTATTGATCTGAAATAAAGTTTATATTGAAATCAAATGAACCTCAGAATTGTATTTTTTCATTTTTTGTCGTTTCCCAAATCGCTTCAAGGGTTGGTGTGTGATGTTCAATCCACAATTCCGATTTAAAATAATTTTAAATTATTATTATTCTAAACAATTTTAAACAATTTAAAAATGCATTTAGTTAAAGATTTGTTTTATAAAGAATATATAGAAAAAATACTTAATAATAAAGATAAGCTTCTCTTGCGAATTCAACTTTTAAAATAATCAACTACTTTATTAATATTGCAAAGCACAATTGATGCCGACACTTTTAAATTGTTTGCTTCTTCTTATTAACCAAAGAGATAAAAACGGCTCATAACTTACAGCACAATACTCGTAATCTTGCATTCCTTTCATGCCGTCGAAGCATATTTTCATAAAGAAGCTCTTCCTTTGCCACGGAACTTAAGTTAATAAATACGTCCAGGGGCATTCGTCATAATATAAAATGGTGTAGTTTATAATGACAATGACCGTAGTTTATAAATGAACCAACTGTATTTCCATAAAGCAATTAGTCCGATGACAACAACTAAAGAAGTAGCTCCAGTAACCAATAGTGACTGCCAATGAATTTATCTGACGGACTGCTATTGTGTACTCTCGTAAAGTCTCTTTGTCCGTGAAGATATGACTGACGTCTTCCCCTTGTATGTTTATTCAACCCCCTAGAATTTTATTTTTCTTACGACAGAGTCACTGAACTTTTTCAGTGGCAGGTGTGATGGGGGCTTTTAAGTAACCAGCAACAGCCGTTTCTACTTATTTGCTGGTTGTAAGTAATGTGATGTATCTAGTCTGAGTTATGCATTTTGGGGACAGTTTCAGGATGCTGACTCTTTCAATGATTCTCTCCATTCTAGACTAATCACATTATATGAATCGTGGTTGCTGTTGTTACTAACTACAGATTAACCTTTAACTACCCGCGCATCAAGTTATAACATAACTACACGCGTGGCGTACCTTGTGCGCCACAAGGAAATACACTTAAAAACAGCGGATTTGTTTATTTTTTTTTGAAAAACTACACTTAGTTGTTTGTTATAAACCTTATTCGGCATCAGTGAATACTTGGAGTTCCTTTTTAGTAAGCCAATTGGGATTTATAACTGGAATCATGGAATAACTGGATTCCATGATAAATAAAATTACTAACAATAAAACACTGAAAACGTTTGTTTTCTATACTTCCACAAAATTTATTATAACTAAGTGACTACAGCTGTTTCGGCGGAGTGCCTTTCTCAAGTGATATAGTTTACAATGTGTTTGCCTTTTTAAGTCTTCAACTGAAGAGGTTGAGGAGTGGGGAGCTGTTTGTCTCGAGTTGGTCATTCAGAATTATATCTGTATTTTTCAGTTTATTAATTTCCATAGATTCTAAAAAAGATAGCTTAAGGCCTTTATTTTGAATATGTAGAATTTGAAACTCTTCATTGAAAGAATGATTATGATCTAGAAGGTGAAGTGCGTATGTAGAAGTGTATATTTTTCTATTGTTGAATGCCCTTTTGTGTTCTGCTATCCGTTTGTCAAAAGTTCTGCCAGTTTGACCGATGTACGTTTTCGGACAGTCACCATAAGTTAGTTTGTACACACCACTCTGTAGTTGCTTTCTCTTTCGACTTTTATTGTTCTTAATATATTTGCTTAAGTTGTTGTTAGTTCTGAAAGCTGGTGGTATTCCTTTCTTTTTTATGTATCTGGCTATTTTTGTTGTTATCTTGCCAGTATATGTGAGAGAGCAGAAGGTACTGGGTTCTTTCTGTGGTGGTGGATACACTAATTTCAGGGCTTTCTTATGGAGTTTTTGGTTTAAAATTTTGTTAACTGTTTGTTCGTTATAGCCGTTGTTTACTGCTATTTGTTTAATGATGTTTAGTTCTATCTCGAAGTTATTTTTTGTCATGGGAATTTCTGTCAGTCTATGTATCATGCTATGGTAGGCTGCTAATTTGTGTTGTGTAGGATGGGATGATGAATTGTGTCAGTATGGGTAGGTTTATGATATACGGAGAACTCATGTTTGTTGCGTAGTCTGGAAATCGTTACATCTAGAAAGTTTACGGAGTTATTCTGTTCTGTTTCTATTGTAAACTCAATATTATTATGAAGTGAATTAATATATGATAGAAATTGGTCAAGTTGTCTGTTAGTTCCTGTAAAGCATACTAGTATATCATCCACGTATCTCCACCAATATAAGAACTGTTTAAATACGGGATGTTTAGAAATTGTTGTTTCAAGTTGGTTCATAAATATATCTGATAGCAATGGGCTTAGAGGGTTACCCATAATAAGTCCTGCATTGTTGTTTGTGTATATTTGATTATTGAATTCAAAATAGTCTTGATTTATGCAAATTTCAAGAAGGTGTAAAATTTCAGATGCAATGATCGGATTTGTACTATTATGGTCTAAAAGATTCTTAACTAAAACAAAAGATTCTGTAGGAGGAACACTAGGAAAAAGATTTTTTACGTCAAATGAAATTAGTCTGGAGTTGTTAAGCAATTGAAAATGTTGTATTTGATTAACTAGTTCTAGTGTATTTTTTACGGTGAATTTAGGTGAAAATTTAGTGTATTCTGTAATAATATCTGACAGTTTTTTTGAAAGTTTATATGACGGAGCTGTATAAAAAAAACTACAAGTCTAATTGGGTGGTCAGGTTTGTGTAGTTTAATAAAAGAGTATAATTTAGGAGGTTGTGGGTTCATAATATTAAGGTATTTCTGTTCTGTTGGATTTAGTATTGATTTTGAATTTTCAATGGCTAGTTTAATTTGTTTTCGGTATTTTTCTGTGGGGTCTTTGTTTAGTTTTATACTGTTTTGGTTAGTTAAAAATTCTTTTGTTTTGTTATTATAGTCTCGTTTGTCGATAGCAATAGTAGTGTTACCTTTGTCTGCTTTTGTAAATATTATGTCATGTTTTATTGATTTATTTTTAATTGAAACGGCTATTTGGTTTTCTTTGAAACAGGAATTATTAGTTTCACTACATACATCAGTAATAGATTTTGCAATGATGCTTTTTTCTATGTTTTTGGCAGACATAGAAAAAAGCATCATTGCAAAATCTATTACTGATGTATGTAGTGAAACTAATAATTCCTGTTTCAAAGAAAACCAAATAGCCGTTTCAATTAAAAATAAATCAATAAAACATGACATAATATTTACAAAAGCAGACAAAGGTAACACTACTATTGCTATCGACAAACGAGACTATAATAACAAAACAAAAGAATTTTTAACTAACCAAAACAGTATAAAACTAAACAAAGACCCCACAGAAAAATACCGAAAACAAATTAAACTAGCCATTGAAAATTCAAAATCAATAATAAATCCAACAGAACAGAAATACCTTAATATTATGAACCCACAACCTCCTAAATTATACTCTTTTATTAAACTACACAAACCTGACCACCCAATAAGACCTGTAGTTTCTTTTTATACAGCTCCGTCATATAAACTTTCAAAAAAACTGTCAGATATTATTACAGAATACACTAAATTTTCACCTAAATTCACCGTAAAAAATACACTAGAACTAGTTAATAAAATACAACATTTTCAATTGCCCAACAACTCCAGACTAATTTCATTTGACGTAAAAAATCTTTTTCCTAGTGTTCCTCCTACAGAAACTTTTGTTTTAGTTAAGAATCTTTTAGACCATAATAGTACAAATCCGATCATTGCATCTGAAATTTTACACCTTCTTGAAATTTGCATAAATCAAGACTATTTTGAATTCAATAATCAAATATACACAAACAACAGTGCAGGACTTATTATGGGTAATCCTCTAAGCCCATTGCTATCAGATATATTTATGAACCAACTTGAAACAACAATTTCTAAACATCCCGTATTTAAACAGTTCTTATATTGGTGGAGATACGTGGATGATATACTAGTATGCTTTACAGGAACTAACAGACAACTTGACCAATTTCTATCATATATTAATTCACTTCATAATAATATTGAGTTTACAATAGAAACAGAACAGAATAACTCCATAAACTTTCTAGATGTAACGATTTCCAGACTACACAACAAACATGAGTTCTCCGTATATCATAAACCTACCCATACTGACACAACTATACACAATTCATCATCCCATCCTACACAACACAAATTAGCAGCCTACCATAGCATGATACATAGACTGACAGAAATTCCCATGACAAAAAATAACTTCGAGATAGAACTAAACATCATTAAACAAATAGCAGTAAACAACGGCTATAACGAACAAACAGTTAACAAAATTTTAAACCAAAAACTCCATAAGAAAGCCCTGAAATTAGTGTATCCACCACCACAGAAAGAACCCAGTACCTTCTGCTCTCTCACATATACTGGCAAGATAACAACAAAAATAGCCAGATACATAAAAAAGAAAGGAATAACACCAGCTTTCAGAACTAACAACAACTTAAGCAAATATATTAAGAACAATAAAAGTCGAAAGAGAAAGCAACTACAGAGTGGTGTGTACAAACTAACTTGTGGTGACTGTCCGAAAACGTACATCGGTCAAACTGGCAGAACTTTTGACAAACGGATAGCAGAACACAAAAGGGCATTCAACAATAGAAAAATAGACACTTCTACATACGCACTTCACCTTCTAGATCATAATCATTCTTTCAATGAAGAGTTTCAAATTCTACATATTCAAAATAAAGGCCTTAAGCTATCTGTTTTAGAATCTACGGAAATTAATAAACTGAAAAATACAGATATAATTCTGAATGACCAACTCGAGACAAACAGCTCCCCACTTCTCAACCTCTTCAGTTGAAGACTTAAAAAGGCAAACACATTGTAAACTATATCACTTGAGAAAGGCACTCCGCCGAAACAGCTGTAGTCACTTAGTTATAATAAATTTTGTGGAAGTATAGAAAACAAACGTTTTCAGTGTTTTATTGTTAGATAAAATGAACTTCCATCAAGTAACGGTCGAATCCATCAATTATTTAATAAAATTACTAATAAAAAATTTTTTTAAATGTGATTTTTTACAGGAGAAAAAGCATTGTTTACAAAGAAAAATATATTTTTTGCCATAATGACTAAAACACAGTTAAAATATTTACTTATATTACGACTGATAGTAATATAATCCTGGGGTATATTGTCCACCACCGGAAACAACAAATAATAAAATGTAAATTACGATCTTTTCAGAACGCCGATTATAACAAAACTAAAACCAAATTGTAAAGCACATTCCAGTGATAGGTTAGAAAAATAAGTAAGGTCAAAAATTAAATTTTTAAATATATTTCCAGTAGAATTCTTATATCTGGCGTACAAAGTACGCCAGCGCGTGTAGTTAAAGGTTAAGAGTGCCTTAATCTGGGTCTAGGAATCGCCGCCGTTTCGATGCCGCCAGTTAATCGCCGGCCGATTCATCGCCAGTCAGTTAATCGCTATCTGATATATTTCCGAATTTTCGACAGTTACATTTATTAATTATTTTTAGTATTAATTAGTAATTCTAGGAAATGACAATTCCCGTTGCCATACTTAATCTTTTAATAGACTTTTAAACTTTTATAATATAAAATATATTATAATGATAATCTTTTAAATTTCACGGTCAACATTTCCAACCAAGAGAAACTGTTTCTTAAATTCGAAAAGAACCCAAAATTTCTGTACAGAAATTTAGGGGAAGTAAAACAGTAAATAATAATATATTTTATCTTTTTAATTGTCAAAAGTTTTGAACCGAATTTAACGTCGTGTCGTGTCATCTCCCATAATACAAAATAAACTGGCGATGAAACGGACGGCGCTGAAACGGACGGCGATGAAATGGACTGGCGATAAACCGTCGGCATCGAAACGGCGGCGATGAAACGTCCCATTCTGCCTTAATCTATAGATAGATTAAGCTAACTATATTAGCTGCACTGTGTAGCTAATAACAGAACAAGTGCTGCTCTTTACTCTATCGCCTTCTTCATCCGGCTCAAAGGACCATAAAAGATCGATTCTCGGCGTGACAAAAAAGACAAAATAAGGAACCAAGACCTAAGGAAAAGAACAGGTATCACTGATGTCGTCGAACGTATAGCCAAGCTGAAATGGAATTGAGCAGCTCACGTAGCGAGACTAAAAGACTCAAGATGGACCAGAAGACTAATTGACTGGAGCCCAAGAGAAGAAGAACGCAACAGAGGACCACCACCAACACGCTGGATGGACGATATTAAACGAATATCCAAGAAATGTCAACAAGACGCACAGCACCGTGGAGAGTGGCGAAAAATGAGAGAGACCTATATCCAGCAGTAGACAGAAGAAGTTTCCTGATGATGATGATGACTAAAGTTCTGGATGTTAATAAAAACAACCTATCCCAATGATAATTGTTGACACAAACCCGGATGGTACCTACTTGAAGCGTTAGAACCTCTTGCCCGATTTTTACCTACTACCACCTCTCTGATGTTTTAATTTATGATCATTGCTTTTATAGACCAATCAAGTTAGTAAAAAATAAGCCGTTTTTCGACATAATTGAAAAGACGAGGTTTGACAGTTGAAATGTGTAGTATGAGATATTACAAAAGGGCTACCATCTTGGGATTCATCAATTTTTTAGTGCAACAATTTTTAAATAAACAATCAAAACGTCAAACTTAGTTTTGTGCTCATAACTTAAAAACCTGTTTATTTAGAGATTTGACGTTCACAGGTAACTTTTTTAGAATAAAAAGATATAGTATAAGAGCTGCGAGACATTTTTGAGTAGGTATTTTAGGCAACCTGAAAATTTTTCAGGTAACTCTTCTATGATAGCCTAATAAAAAAATGCCGGTCTGGCTGGAGGATAGCGGTTATTTTCCCTAAAAATCCCCCCCAAATTTAAAGAAGGGTAAAAATTGTTATTACAAAAAATATCATTTGTATAACTTGAAAGTAAATTTAAATATTCAAATATAAAGAAAATAAACAGACCAGGCGATTTGAGGGCGATTTTAACTCTGCAAGATACTTGCATGGGCGCCCCAGGATTACTTTCAGGGGGTGCATCTGAACTTCAGAAGATTTCATCTAAATCTGTACATACTATTAACGAGTATAAAATATACAACTATACATGCATAGCTATGTACATTTCTTTCGGACAGGGAGGTGCAATTGTTATTTTGACAGGGTATTTTTTAATTTTAAAAATAAATATTCTAAAAAAGACAGGTTTTTTCGGTGAAATTATCCAATTGCCATGTGATCAAACAAATTACGCGTGCATATAAATGAAACCGCTTTAGGTAAGCAGCAGTGTGAGAAAGAGCGTATATCCATAGCTGTTTGCGTCCTCTGTTGTAGCTGAGCGAGTCTGTTCACTCGAGAAAATGACGTGACCTGGCGATATCCATGTTGTTGTGCCTCGAAACGTTAGAATAATTATTGTATATATTATAGTTTTTTAAGTAATTCTTCTTAATCAAAGGAAATTAATACGTACTATACAATAGATTTTGCAAATATGAGAGAAAAAGACAAATTTATTATTATAAATATGTAGGTAAAAAAGTATAAAACTTTTAAACTAAATTAATTCTGTGTCCGAATCTTGTACTTCTTCTTCAAACTCCTCATCCGAGCTTAAATGTTCATTCTCTTCTTCTTCGTCAGACTCCCTTCGAGACTCAGATTCCTCTTCTACATGATCTGTAAATAGTTGTAATATGTATTTAGAATTAATTAAAAATTAATCAGTGATTAATTAATTGAGTTGCTACGTATTATCTGTCCTTTTATACGGAGTCGAAGCCAGGATCACGTTTCCTGTCACGGGACGGAAGCCAATCACGGGCGCATCTGAAGAAAGGCTTGCCATTGTTGAGATGTGGTGTTATCGAATAATGTAAAAAATATCATGGACACAACACTTAATAAACAGGGAAACATTAAGAAAGATGAAAAAGGCAAAAGAAATACTCAACACATGCTTACATACAATGCTTAATACTTTTCCTTATATAACCAATCACATCACGTTTTTTATTTCTTAGTATATGACCAAAGTAGGTCATGTTTCTTTCCTTCATAGTGTTGAGTATTTCTTTTGCCTTTTTCATCTTTCTTAATGTTTCCGTGTTTGTTACGTGTGTCCATGATATATTTAACATTATTCGAAAACTCCACATCTCAACAACGGCAAGTCTTTCTTCAGATGCGCCCGTGATTGTCCAGGCTTCGACTCCGTATAAATGGACGGAGAATACGTAGCAACTCAACTAATTAATGACTAATTAATTTTTAAATAATTCTAAATACATATTACAACTATTTACAGATCATGTAGAAGTGGAATCTGAGTCTCGAGGGGAGTCTGACGAAGAAGAAGAGAATGAATATTTAAGCTCAGATGAGGAGTTTCAAGAAGAAGTACAAGATTCGGACACAGAATTAATTTAGTTTATAGTTTTATACTTTTCTACTTATATATTTATAATAAAAAATTTGGCTTTTTTCTATCATATTTCCAAAATCTATTGTATAGTACGTATTTTTTTTTATTTAATTAAGAAAAATTAGAAAACTATAATATATAATAATTACTCTAACGTTTCGAGAAACAACAACATGGATATCTAAAGGTCACGTGATTTTTCTCGAGCGAACGGACTCGCTCAGCTACAACAGAGGACGCAAACAGCTACCGATATACGATCTTTCTCACACTGCTGCTTACCTATAGCGCTTTTCATTTATATGCACGCGTAATTTGTTTGATGACCTGGCAGTTGGAAAATTTCACCAAAAAAACCTGTCTTTTTTTTAGAATATTTATTTTTAATATTTAAAAATACCCTGTCAAAATAACAATTGCACCTCCCTGTCCGGAAGGAATGTACATAGCTATGCATGTATAGTTGTATATTTTATACTCGTTAATAGTATGTACATATTCAGATGAAATCTTCTGAAGTTCAGATGCATCCCCTGAAAATAATCCTGGGGCGCCAATGCAAGTATCTTACAGAGTTAAAATCGCCCTTAAATCGCCTGGCCTGTTTATTTTCTTTATATTTGAATATTTAAATTTACTTCAATGTACTTCAAAGTCACGTCAATGATATTTTTTGTAATAACAATTTTTACCCTTTTGTTTAATTTTTGGGGGGGGGGGGATTTTTGGGGAAAATAACCGCTACCCTCCAGCCAGACCGGCATTTTTGTATTAGGCTATCATGGAAGAGTCACCTGAAAAATTTTCAGGTTGCCTAAAATACCTACTCAAAAATGTCTCACAGCTCTTGGACCAATACATCGAATGAGATAGGCTAAACGAAAATCGGTAAATAAACAAAAAAGTTATTGCAAAACAGACGACAAAATCATTGTTTTTTAATATTGTTAATAACAATTTTTTTGTTTATTAGAATATGTTTAAATATACCTAAGCTTGAGGGCATTATGGTGTTTGAATGGTGTGCAAAAAATGGTCGAGATCTGTTTAATAGTTTTCGCAAAATTGAATTTGTTTATAAATTTTTTTGAAAAACGAGCTAATTTCTGAGGCTGGTCCAGTTAATATAGCTGAATGTATCTCAATAATCCGTAGCTCATTTCCTTCGTTAAGATGTATACTAACAGCCTATGAAAAAAAAAGTAAAAAAAATTACATATACGTACACAAAAGTATTTGTTAATAAATAGCAGTTTTTAAGCTTATAAACAATTACAATAATTTCGTAGAAATTAGATCAAATTAAATGGCAATCAAAAATACGGAAAGCTGGTTAAAATACACAACTTCTAAAAAAAAATTTAGGTCGTACGACCCTTGGGGTCTGAGATAGTCCCTTTTTTTGAAAAAATCACTGTTACGTTAATTAACAACACTAAGATCTGAAATTAACCAATATTTTATAAGAAAAGTCAAAGTTTTTAACAAAGTTTTTAGCAAGAAAAAGTGTTAAAAATTGATTAAACAGTAGTGTTATAAACAAAAAGTATTTTGCGTTCCGACTAAAGTAAAAAATAGCGGGCTTAGTCGACTGACTGAATAGTGCACGCGGTTGACGACCGGCAGCAACTCCTAAAATTACGTTATACCGACCACAAAAATCAACTTTAAAGTGAATAACAAATTTTCGCCATTCCTTATGTTTTCGAGGTCTCCGAATCCGAATATGGAGTTTATTTTTTTTCTAGAATTAGTGGAACATGTTCAAAAATCAAATTTTATGCCAAAATGCGATAAATCAATTTTGATGATTTTTCAATTTTAACTCACTGTATTTTTGGTCGCTATAAATATTTCCTTTTGAAAATTTTACTGTGCTATCTTTGAAGCATTTAGATAACAATGAGGTTTGTCCAAAATGATTAAACACATTAAAAGAGAAGTTGTTAATTTTTAAACATTTTGTCGTCAGATTTCGTTAGTTTCATGCTTACTTAAAAAAGTTGAGTGACAAACTTTTAAGTTTATAATTTCAACTAACACAGAAATAAAATATAATTCATGAAGAAGTTTTCCAAAAAAATTTAATTTAAAATATGCAATAGGAAAAATGTTATGTGACTTTATAGACGAGCGGCACACTGGCACACCCCAAAAAAAGCTTATTTCTCGAGATACTGATACTAATTTTGGTAATACTTTATATTTTTGATGGTGCTGAAAACGAAAATTAGGGTTGTTTTGAAAAAATGCCCCTTTTTTTGAAAAAATCACTAATACGTTAATTAACAACACTAAGATCTGAAATTAACCAATATTTTATAAGAAAAGTCAAAGTTTTTAACAAAGTTTTTAGCAAGAAAAAATGTTAAAAATTGTTAAAACGGTAGTGTTATAAACAAAAAGTATTTTGCGTTGCGACTAAAGTAAAAAAAAAATAATGGGCGTAGCCGAATGAGAATAAATTTGCGGACTACCATTCGCTAGCGCTAGACCGGTGCAGCCCATTTTTAACATTGACAGTATACCGGATTTGAAGCTTAATATTATATTTATATATTTTGGTAGAAACTTGCATTTTATGAATATTATTATCTTGCACATTTATTTAGTAAAATTATATTTTAAATAAATAAATTTAAAAAATGGCAATAAAAAGGCCACTTAAAAAAGGTTTATACATCCCATTAGCTGCTTTGTTTTGGATAATTTTGCAATGAAAATAAGATAAACATTATTATTTTAATGTGGTACCATAGATAAAAAATAGTAAACTTGGTACAGTAGAACATGATTGGTAGGTATAGGCCATTTTTTATTCTCTATTTTGAATCCGTGTGTAGTCCAGGCTTTATCGTCGACCCCGTTAGGTAAATTATTCCGATTCTTATTTTTTGCACAAACTTACTCAAAAAAAAGTTCCTTATAACAAATCCAAAGGGTACCAAGAGCTACCGCGGCCGGAAAATTGTTTAAACAATTTTTTCATTAGTTTTCTGTTAACTTATAAAAGTTGGGTGACAAACTTTTTAGTTTATAATTTTAATCAACGCATCATTAAAACATAGGTCCTGAAGAAGTTTTCTGGAAAATTTCAAGTCAAAATATGCAACAGAAAAAAAGTTACGCGACTTTATAGACGAGTGGTACTCCCAAAAAAAAAACGCTCATTTGTTGAGATATCAACCACACTGTGGTGAATGGCTAATTTTTGTCTTACTTTATGTTTTTGATGGTACTGAAAACGAAAATGAGTTTTATTTTGAATTTTAGATGGGGAAACATTGTCAAAATCGAAATTTTACCCTAAAAATAAAAAAAAATGAAATCACATTTTCCTTAAAATTAAAAGCTACACCACCTTTTTTCTATAAAACATTTTGTTCCCTGTACTCTAGATTTTAACATTAAATTAATTGAACAGTTATATTTTAAAATTTTGTCACTCAACTTTTGCGATTAAACTTTGCAGTTCAAGAATTTGCACCTTTTACTTCAAACAATTTATAACTTTCTTTATAGCAAGACAGAAATATTGAAGCAGGTCCCATTGTCTTCAGAATGGTGAGAAATATATACTATAAAAATTTCAGAAAAAAATATTACAATGGCACTGAGTTGTAGCAAGTTAAACGCAAAAAACGTGATTTTTATTTTTAGGGTAAAGTTGCGATTTTGATAATGTTCACCCACGTAAAATTCAAAACAACCCTAATATTCGTTTTAAGCACCATCAAAAATATAAAGTACCTATTACCAAAATTAGTATCAGTATCTCGAGAAATAAGCTTTTTTTGGGGTGTGCCAGTGTGCCGCTCGTCTATAAAGTCACATAACATTTTTCCTATTGCATATTTTAAATTAATTTTTTTGGAAAACTTCTTCATAAATCATATTTTATTTCTGTGTTAGTTAAAATTATAAACTAAAAAGTTTGTCACTCAACTTTTTTAAGTAAGCATGAAACTAACGAAATCTGTCGACAAAATGTTTAAAAACTAACGACTTCTCTTTTAATGTGTTTAATGATTTTAGACAAATCTCATTGCTATCTAAATGCTTCAAAGATAACACAGTAAAATTTTCAAAAGGAAATATTTACAGCGACCAAAAATACAGTGAGTTAAAATTGAAAAATCATCAAAATTGATTTATCGCATTTTGGCATAAAATTTGATTTTTGAACATGTTCCACTAATTCTAGAAAAAAAATAAACTCCATATTCGGATTCGGAGACCTCGAAAACATAAGGAATGACGAAAATTTGTTATTCACTTTAAAGTTGATTTTTGTGGTCGGTATAACGTAATTTTAGGAGTTGCTGCCGGTCGCCAACCGCGCCCACTATTCAGCCAGTCGACTACGCCCGCTATTTTTTACTTTAGTCGGAACGCAAAATACTTTTTGTTTATAACACTACTGTTTAAACAATTTTTAACATTTTTTCTTGCTAAAAACTTTGTTAAAATCTTCGACTTTTCTTATAAAATATTGGTTAATTTCAGATCTTAGTGTTGTTAATTAACGTAACAGTGATTTTTTCAAAAAAAGGGACTATCTCAGACCCCAAGGGTCGTACGAACTAAAATTTTTTTTTAGAAGTTGTGTATTTTAACCAGCTTTCCGTATTTTTTATTGCCATTTAATTTGATCTAATTTCTACGAAATTATTGTAATTGTTTATAAGCTTAAAAACTGCTATTTATTAACAAATAATTTTGTGTACGTATATGTATTTTTTTTTCTACTTTTTTTTTCATAGGCTGTTAGTATACATCTTAACGAAGGAAATTAGCTCCGGATTATTGAGATACATTCAGCTATATTAACTGGACCAGCCTCAGAAATTAGCTCGTTTTTCAAAAAATTTTATAAGCAAATTCAATTTTGCGAAAACTATTTAACAGATCTGGACCATTTTTTGCACACCATTCAAACACCATAATGCTGTCAATATTAGTTATACTAAAACATATTCTAATAAACAATAAAATTGTTATTAACAATATTCAAAAACAGTGATTTTGTCTTCCGTTTTGCAATAACTTTTTTGTTTATTAACCGATTTTCATTTAGCCTATCTCATTCGATGTATCTTTTTTTTCTAAAAAAGTTATCTGTGGACGTCAAATTTCTAAATAAACAAATTTTTAAGTTATGAGCAAAAAACTAAGTTTGACGTTTTGATTGTTTATTTAAAAAATGTTCCACTAAAAAATTGATGAATCCCAAGATGCTAGTCTTTTTGTAATATCTCATACTACACATTTCAACTGTGAAACCTCGTCTTTTCCGTTATGTCTAGAAAAAACCTAACTTGATTGGCCTATTATAAATGAATTACGAGGTCAAGTTTCACGGTTCAAGATATGTTACAAACCTAATTAAACAAATAAAGTCATAGCTTAAATCAAAAAACAGGTGACCAATGATCAATGTAGGTTACACCCTGCAATTATAATATTAAGATAAATATCATTTTTACACGAGGAATTACAATCCATTGTTTTAATTAAGATGATATTAAACAATGCCTGTCTGTCTGTCTGTCTGTCTTACCTGCCTGGGGTCTGTGAACAGACCATGAACACATCTCCTTCGTTATTAGAACAGATATAATAACAAATTAGTGTGTCGAATGATAGCTTATAATAAAGATGGTATTAATTAAAGATGAGAAATTTAACCTCGGACTTCCGGTTCCAGAGTTGTAACTAAAAAGTACTGTCACCGAAATGGTACATGTTTGATATATGAATCGACGAATATTTAAAAGTCGAGCTATAATATTCTTTTTACGAAATCCAAGTGCTTGTTATGTATTAAAGTATGCAATAAGAATTCCAATTTAAACTAAAAAGATATTTTTAGCGTAAGTAAAATTTGAGAGAACAATTTTAATAAGCAGTTTAAAAAATTCATTTAGTTAAAGATTTGTTTTATAAAGAATATATTAGACAAGGCGAAAACGGCGGGTTCGTTAGAAAAAAATATTCCCATGAGATATTTTGTATAATCAAATCCGTGAGACATCCCAGAATAAGGTTCAAGAAGTCGCCCACGTGAAAAGTGGTCCATTTTTTTTTTAATTTTTTTTTAATCTAATTGCAAAAATCAATATTTTTGGCCCGTACAAATTTTTGTTAGGTTTTTTCGACCATTCTGGACAAAGAAGGTCTCTTGTAATTTTTCTCTAAAGTTGATCGTTTTCGAGTTATAAACAATTTAAAATTGAAAAAAAAAGCACGAAAAATGGCGATATTCAAGGTTTAATAAATTGGTTAAAAGTTATTATTATGAAAGTCAGGAAGTGACTAGTTCAAAGTTTAAAGCCCCCCTACAAGATCCTGAAGAAATTTTTGTCATACTTTTATTACTAAGCTTTTATTTTTAATTAATAATAATGAGCGCCAGCACGTATTAGGCGGACGTCTATGGTGAGTGCGAGAGAGATGCCATTCCGGCAGTCCAATGGGACATCTTACTCGCACTCACATTTATAGCCGCGTCAATACGCTCTTACGGCTTATTGTTAATAATTAAAAATAACAGCTTAGTAATAAATTAATGACACAAATTTCTTCAGGATCATGTAGAGGGGGATTTAAACTTTGATTTAGTCTCTTTCTGACTTTCATAATAATAAATTTTAACCGAGTTATTAAGAGGATGGGTAGGTATTTTCGGCTGCAATGCTATTCAGATGTGGATTCATTTTTTTTCGAATCCTGAAAAAACTAATAAATATTTTTGAAAAATTTAAACGCAGAATAAAAGACTACGTTATTGGTGAGGTCCAAAAGTCCCTGAGAACTTCTATAATGTTTATTTTAATAAGTTACAGACGTGAAAAACTAAGAGAAAATTTAGTGTGATTTTTAATTTCAAATATCTCATTCAAAATAAACTTTTATTTATTCTAAGGGACTTTCAGCCCTCGGTAATAATTTAGTCTTTCATTTTGCGTTTAAATTTTTTAAAAGTGTTTATTAATTTTTTCAGGATTCGAAAAAAATGGACTCCATCTCCGTGGTAGTATTTTCCAAATCTATCTTTGTCTTACAACGCACTCAGTCGAATAGAATATTGTCAGCATATTGTCAGTCAGACTGTGACAGTCAGTGACAATTTCAAATATTTCACATGGCATCGGGAATATTTTGAGTTGTTGATTAAATAATATTGATATTTAATGTATTTAATAAATAATTGATTTAAGACGTGAACTTAATAAAAAGTTATTTATTGTGTATTATTTGTGGAAGATCCAAGCAGAGAATACATCAGGATAATATATTATGTGATCCAAGTATTTTGTTGTTAAAGATGTTCAAAATTGTAAGCGTTCCATAGTAACAATATATTATAAAAAAATCACTTTAACACTTTTCCTCTTTTCTCGATTGAGTATTAGTTTTTGTTGTACACATAAATTATTACAATCACTGAATACATAGTTAGTGAAAAAATTATCACATTGATCAACTGAATAAATAATTTGCAATTATACAAAAAACAGTTATTCAAGAACATTCAAAAGCCATCTCTTTAAGTTAATGATGATATTTTCAACATGACATTCTAGTAATGTTTACATATCCATACCAGTGTGAATTTTACTACACGTAATTTGCCGTGTAAAGACAGAAAAAGTAGGGATAGCCGTAAAATATTTGCGAATTATGTACCCATGGCCTTAAGTCTTAAAAATGGCCATTTTTGCGTTTTTCAAATTTTAAATTGCTTATAACTCGAAAACCATCATTTTTGGAGAAAAATTACAAGAGACTTTTCTTGTCCAGAATGGTCTAAAAAACCTAAAAAAAATTGTCCAGACCAAAAATAAGAATTTTTGCAATTTGATTAAAAAAAATTGTTAAAAAAAATTTGGACGACTTTTCGAACGTGGGCGACTTCTTGAACTTTATTCTGGGGTGTATTACAAATGTGATTATGCAAAAAAATCTCATGGGAATATTTTTCCAACGAACCCGCCGTTTTCGCCTTGTCTATATAAAACAAATAGTTAATAATAAAGATTAGTTTCTCTTGGGAATTCATACTTTCAAAATGATCAACTACTTTATTAATATTGCAAAGCAAATTGATGCAGCCACTTTTAAATTGTTTGCTTCTTCTTATTAATCAAAGAGATAAAAACGACTCATAACTCACAGCACAATACTCGTAATCTTGCATTCCTTTCATGCCGCCGAATGATATTTTCATAAAGAAGCTCTTCCTGTGCCACGGAACTCAAGTTAATGAAGACGTCCAGGGGCATTCGTCATATGAAATTATGTCTTTGTGTCATAGTATTTATTTCTCTTTAGGAAATATGTCATCTCGTAGTAGTAGATAAAACGATGTTGACTTATATTTGTGCTGTAGACTATTTAATGGGTTATTAGGTCGTATATTTGTCCAAATTGAATAGCAGGAAGTTGACGTTGAGTTATTAGATAATGGTAAATTGCGAAGGGGTTGTTTGAAATGGGAAAACTGCTGCAATAAGGATAATTTCGTTTAATAGATACTAATACGCAACAATAATTAATGCAATACAGTGTAACGTTACAAACGTCACATCTTTGTTATTTTATTTTTAAATATTTATTTTATTTTATTTTCTTTAATATGTCATTAACAATAATTTTTAGATGTCACAATTTGTTTGGCGCCCTCTTTTATTATCCTCTTTTATTATCTTCTATTTACTATCTCTTTTCATCTAGCATCTAAGTCATCATACTGAACGTACCCCGTATATTCTTACTCTTTAAGTATCTGTCTTTCAATACGGAACATGCCTGCTACGATACTTCATACATACTTGGTCGTCATTTCAAATGTCGTTTTCAATGACAGTTACACTTCATCCCTACCCGCTGACAAACTGAAAATGAAAGGGAAGAATTATTCCTTAAATAGGCATGTAATTTGAAAATTAGATTTATTTTCCATCAATACTTAATATTCTCTTGGGGTGAGTACTTATTCTTATCATATTAATTACAATCATATCATTTTTACGTATCTAATATTCGCGTATTCTAAGACCTTCCATGTCTGCGAGCACATGGTCAGTTTTAAATACACCTAGTTATTTCTAATTTTCATATATGCACGTTTAGTAATCACATTTTAACTAGTAGTATCAATCTTAATTTCATTTAATTATTCCTTTGCCAATAACTACTTTTTACGATTGTTTGGCAAAGGCTCGTTTTTGGTATTTCTTCTTGATGTTTGATATGTGTTTTTATCTTATAGTTTTTGGACAACATCTAAATACAACACCACCAAGACCGTACCTGCAGGGACCTAGGGCCACAACATCTGCCCAGGTCTACAACAAGTCGACAGCGATACCATTCAACATCAAGAAGTTACCATCGAACCAGATACCAAAGCCATAAGTATAATTTACAAATTGTTAGTTTTTGGCAAGAATTTAAATATATTTCTTAATGCACTTAATAAGTCATATTTTTATTATATCTTTATTGAAAAATAAACATGATTAATACTGTTTTGTTTGCTTTCATTCCAAACTTTCATAGTTCATATCTAAGATTAGGACAAGACAAACACACACCTTGAGAGACTGAGCTGAGCTAAGGGTGTAGCGATGGCTATCTTGGATGATTGAGGTAATATTTTTGAATATTATTTCAATTAGCTAGGGTAGCCGATCGCCTTTTTTTCGTTTCAACAGTAATAATTAAGCATCGAAGGGGCTTAAAGGCAAAATGTGTGAAACAGAATATTAAGAGAGATATGAATAATATCACCTAATTAAAGATGAAAGAACTTTATTTATGAACGCCACTTAAAAACCAGGGAGCTATACAAATTACTAATCTACGTGTTCTTACTGTCTTACATGGATGAATGATAAACTGATAATAATTGTTATGAGACTACATGTTGACTGTTTGAAGTGAATCGAAGGAATTATTGTAAATTCACATTTTGACTGTTTTAAATGTTTGGAGGGATGAATTAAATGAATGTTCTTTCGTAGCGGCAATATGTATTTTCTGGGTCAGGACCCACGCGTATTATTTATTACCAAATATTAAGATAACAAATAAATTATATTGTCATCAAAATTAATTTGCAATTTTCCAAACTTATTGTTTATGATTTATAAAAGTTAATTAAATTAGCAGCCCGCACATGTTAATATAATAACAAATTGCGTTAATGTGATATACGGGGTGATAAAAATATTGTTTAATATCGGATATTAAAATTGAAGGTTTGAGATAAAACAGATAAAATGTTCTGAAATGCTAAAATTAGTTGAGTAATAAATAGTAAATTTTTAAAATACAGTTAACATATGATCTGTTGAGAAATAAAAACAGCTAACACTGCTGCAATATTGGAGAGCTTTATTACAACAAATTTCTAAAAATACAGGGTGGGGCATTAGAGCAACAAAGTCCAATTACTCGTTTGTCGTAATAGATACAAAAATAAGTATTTAGGTAAAAGTTGTGGCACAGATAGGACCATAATTTAAAAATAATTTCAAATATACAGGGCCACCCGTCTTGACATAGTGACACAAATTTATATTTTTCTAAAAATGGAATGTCTATTTTTACATTTTTGGATTCTTCTCGATGTTCTGTGTCATAAAATATAGGGTTTTGTAATATTGTACCAGGTAGTCTAAAAGGTAATTACTTTTTTTTTTAATTTCGTACCAATATTCACATCCTGTAGAATTGTAGTGATTTAACATCAAAATTTCTATTGTTTAAACAAATTTTAATATAGGCTACTGTTGTTAAACATTTAGCGAAATGTTAAATTTTACTATACAGGGTTGGTCGAAACTTGGAATGGGTATTTTCTGAGTTCTCTTAAATGAAATACCCTGTATTTTAATATTGTAATGAAATTATATTTTATGGTACTTTTTTATTTCTTAAGCATTCCCTATACCTAAGTGCTTTAATTTGTGAATTATTGGTGATTCTTTAAGCCAAACATTATTAACTGCAACAAAACTTACGTGAAATTTTATTAGGTGGCCAAGAAAATATTCAACCAAAAATTATTTTTCGAGAAAAAAATACATATTAATCTAGATTGATCCTATAGTTATCAATATTGGTTGATATGTCAAAATATCTACGTAGTTAAGCTTGTTGGTGCGTAAAATACTAATAAAAATATATAATATTTTACCTATTTGACTATAACACAAAACTTGCTTAAAATAATATATAAATATTTCACATTATATTATTTTTATTGTTCGAGTTGCTGTGTTTGTTACCATTGATAATAACTTTTCTAATGAGGAACTGATGAATATCTTTTTTTGTAACCTTTTGTATCTAGCAAAAGAATTTACCATCAGCAAACTTTCAAAAGTAGTTGGACGGTGTTATGCAATAATGTTCTAACCCACACCTCGTACAAAATTGAGATTTTTAGTGAAACAGGTTCCATATGAGGTGTACTGCAGTAAGCAAAAATATTTTAAGCTGATTGGTGCTCTCATAGACATCTAGAAGAAAACATAGTAATCCACAAAAGCTGTATGTATGTTGCGAATGTATGAATAAGCAAAAGTGTTCTAACCCACCAGTAGGAATCGTTATTGAAAAACTCGCGACAGGTTTGTTTCAATAAGTGGCGAACCAGTCAGATACTATCACCGAATAGTCAAACAACGCGGGTTGAAGGAATAGCACCGATGACTGTATTAATTTTCTCTCACTGACCAACTGTAAATACACATAAAGACCACATAAAAAACATGTAAAACATGTGATATATTTAAGTCCCAGCTTAGTGCTTCTAATAATCTAAACAACGAACATAATAAAGAAGAACATAATAAGCACCTTCAAATTTCAGAAGACCTACGTAAACAAATGCAGGATGATATGAGATCTGCTCGAGAAGAGATGCATATTGAAACTTTGACATTTGACTTGCAAAAAACCCATCCTCTTCCCAAACTACCCACTGGTATCGTTTACTACAAGAGGCAATTGAACTTCTATAATTTGGGAATTGCTGTAGGAAGCACAGGAAAAGGGATGTTTAATGTATGGTTAGAGCATGAAGCTGGCCGAGGAACCCAGGAGGTCGGGTCTTGTCTTCGTAAATATATAACTGAAAATGTTAAATCTCCAGTTACTACATTAGTCGGCGCACACAGTGGAGGCGGTTTCCGCTAGCGGGCAACGCTAGCGGGACCCGCTTTTAAACGTTTTCAAAAAGAATGCACGTCTTTAAATGTACACGAACATAGTCAAAGCAGATCCGCGCGGTCCAACCGCCTCAACCCGCCTGACTGCTTTTGCTAGAATGAGAATTTAGTTTTTTCCGCGCGGTTTTAATGTTTACTGCAATGATAATTTAGTTTATTCGCTCTTTTATAATAAGAATTAATAGTTCTCCATGGATTAATTTTATAAATAATTGTACATTATAATAAACAAAAGTAATAAAGTCAATCTTATTGAAACCGTAATTTTCTGTGACTTAGGTATTTCTAAAACCATTCCAGTATTAACTATTAACTAAATCAGTACTTGAAAAATAAATTTACAACAAAACTACTTACCTCAATGTTATAACAAGCCTTTCTTCCGGAAGGATAGCCTGCTTATGTAAATTACACCAGTTTTTAATTAAACGATACTCCTTCTTCTTCTTAAAGTGCCTATCCGTTCCGGACGTTGGCGATCATCATGGCTATCTTGACTTTGTCTACCGCAGCGCGGAACAGTTCAGTGGTAGTGGTATTATACCACTTTTGTAAATTTTGAAGCCAGGAAATGCGTCTTCTTCCCGGTCCTCTTTTACCATCTACATACCTTCCCTTGGAGAATCAGTTGGAGAAGGCCGTAACGTTGGTAGTGGTATTATACCACTTTTGTAAATTTTGAATCCAGGAAATGCGTCTTCTTCCCGGTCCTCTTTTACCATTTACATACCTTCCCTTGGAGAATCAGTTGGAGAAGGCCGTAACGTTCTTGATTTCTCATTACATGTCCTAGATATTCTAATTTTTTTGTTTTGATGGTTATGAGAAATTCACACTCTTTCCCCATTCTACGCAGGAATTCCACGTTAGTAATTCGGTCAACGCAGGATATACGTAAGATGCTCCTATAACACCACATTTCGAAAGCTTCGAGCCGATTCATAGATGTAACAGTTAGTGTCCAAGCTTCCATTCCGTAGAGCAGAACTGTGAATATATGGCATTTTAACAGACGGTATTTTGTTTTTAATGATATGTCTCGACTGTTGAAAATGGGTCTCACTCTAAAGTATGCTGCTTTCGCTTTTATTATTCGCTGTTTAATTTCTGAGTAGTCACATTCGCTATTTAAATTCGTACCCAGATATGTATATTCTCAACTCTTTCGATATTCTGCTGGTTGACTGTAAGTTGAGCGTTTAATATTGCTTTTAACGATACTCCACTTTCTCCAAAATATATTTAAAAGTCTCTTGAGTCATTCTCATATACTGGAAGAATCGTTCATTATCTTTTAATTTTTGAAATAGATGATGATATTCCCCATAAATTAATCTTTCTCGATTAATAGGATGTACATCAACTCTCTTTCTTTTCAGTTTAGTCAAAACAGAATCTAAAGCAATTATATCATCATCGGAAGACGACATTTTGCTACAAGTAGTAGACGCAACTGCCAGATTTGAACGATCTCTCTCGCTTTTACCCGTCTTCACTGTGTTACCATAACCGCGCGCGACAACCGCGCGGTTTGCCCGCTAGCGGAAACCGCTTTCACTGTGTGCCGCCTTAAATTTGTGGTAAGGTTCGTGCGGCGGCCAGAACAGAAGTATAAAATTGGTACTAATGTTAATGCACATTTTGCAAAATCATCACTATTACAAGTTATTCAATTAAAATTTTTAGTGTCGGGTCATTCCGTTTTACCCAATGATTCCCATTTCGGAGACGTTGAATGTACATTAAAAACCAACGAAAGAATATACACATATCACGACTATTTCAACGTTATGAAAGGCTGTAGAAACAGAAATAAATTTATTTTTAATAGAATGACAAAAGAGGATATGGTATCAGTGGTAAACTTAATAAACGCAGTTACAAACAGAAAGGTTGATATCAATAAACAAAATATTAGTTGGTTAAAAACACATGAAATTCTACTAAAAAAAGGTCAACCAAAGACCTTGTTCGTGAAATATAATATTAAAGCGGAAAGTATACTGAATTTAATATTGAAAAAAAAAACATGAAAAAAGACGCAAATATAATATACGGGAATTACACCTACCATTGTTGTGGCCAGGTGGTAAACCTTTATCTAAAGGAAAAATAAAAGACTTAAAAGATAATTTAAAACTAATTCCTCAAGATGTTAGGGAGCATTTTACAACTTTTTAAGATTAACCCCAAGTTCCAACTTTGAAGAGGATATAGAAATACTCGGAAGCGAGTTAGATTTTGACATTGACGAAAGTTTTCTTGAGGACTAGAGCAAAAAACCTATTTAAATTAAATGATTATTAACAAAGTTTGGTGTTTAGATCAGTTTTGCTTGTTTTTATTAAGGTATAATTGTAGTTTTTTAAAATGTCTTAACCGGCGGGTGTAATTTCCTCACCAAAATAATCTTTTACCTGCGTTTAGAAGGGTATGTCTTAATCCCACAGGTATTTTCCTCACCAAGACCGAAATGGTTATTTCAGTTATTTCAGGTAGATTTTACTAAAAGGCATTCAATTGAATTATTTATCTACTATTAAATTACAGTAGGTACCTATACACCAGTTAATAGGGAAAAAATTCATCGATTTCACGTAAAAATGTTAAACAGGGTTTTGAAGGTTTTAAACGATAGATGAGGGATAAATGATGATAATTCCGTGAAGACGTACAGCTAATATTTCTTCTTCTTTTTTCTAAACAGTTACACAGAATGAAAAACTCAGTTTTTTGACTATAAATCGTTTCTTGTACATTTTAGAGAAAAATGTTTCAAATAAATATTGTAGATCTTAAAAAGTTCTTTAACTTGGTGGGACAAGTATTAAAATATATAAAGAATTGACCGAGATAATTGTAAAAACCCTCATATTTGCACTAATTTATAAATGTTAATAACTGTATTTTTTGCACAACGAAATTTAATTTAACTACTTTAGATTATGCCAATTAAAGGGTTATTTCAGTGTTCTAAATTTCAACCAGATTGACCAAATAGTTTATGAGTTATTCAATTTGTTTATGCCAGAGAGCAATTGTTTAAACAGCTGTTCTTGCCCTAACAGTGACTCTAGAGATATTTTACAAATCCCAATCGATTATTTGAGACTTTAATTTTAAGATGTATTGAAAATGTTTTAAGATTTTATCAAAATTGTTATTAAAAAAACCGTCTGAAAAAGACCCTACTTTTTAGGTTATAAACAATTGGAATAACATTGACAGTTTTTATGATACACGCTTGTATGTAGGTTCACTGAAAAGCTGGTGAAAAAATATACTTTAAAATTGTAAAAAGAATTTTATGTGACCAATATAAATCAAGTTAGAATTTTTTTTTCAATAAATCATATTTCCATTGTTATAAACATTAAGAGCTGAAAATTGAATGAGTTGTTTAAGAAAATCTGTATTTTATGATCCACTTCATATATTGCATATGCGGTGAAAAAATAAAAAGTCATGACTACTCATGAGTCATGACCCGTTAAACTGATGGTATTCGTGAAACACCGCCAACGAATGTGAAGGTGAGAATAGCTTCGTTTTATTTTTTAGAATGGAATCCCAATTTAAAACAATTTACAATTAATTCAACTTTTATGTGCAGAGCTCAACAAATCTGGGTACCGAACTAAAGTAGCAGATGAAGATGCAGACGTATTAATAGTGCAGACATCTCTTTACGAACATACATATGAACCTGACAAGATCGTTGTAATAATTTGTAATGATACCGATATAATCATAGTATTGACGCAACTCTCTGTTCCGGACAATTACATATATTTTGAAAGAAAAAAAAAGCGAAAAAGGACAATCTATCTATCTATTATAGTTGTAATAGGTTTAAACAATCTCATATAAGAAAATACGTTGGGTTCTTCTTATATAGTTTTACTGGGTGTGATACAACTTTTTAGATCTGACAAATATTTTTTATTACGAGAATGCTAACAAGGAGGACATCATGAAAAACGGATATATCATTGTTGCTTTGTATTCTGCTGCAATTGATGTTACATATAAAAAACACAATAACATATTGGCATTAAATGAGTTACGATTTTTAAAATTTGTAAGAAATACAGGGAAAAAAATTTGCGTTTATCATCAATTACAACACTGGTTAGGTAAAAAACTGGATGCTACCCATACCCAATATGGATAGAAAAAGACTGATATTGATTTTGAACCCATTTACACCTTATATTGTTTGACTCCTTAAGTGATATTAAAACAAATAGCATGTAAATGTTTAACGGGTTGCAAAAGTACAAGATGTGGCTGTAAAAAATATGGTATAAACTGTACGGATCTTTGTACACACTGTGCAGAGTGTGCAGTGGAAGAACAGGAGAAAAAATGTTGCAATCGCGCTGCAGTGGTTCTTGACGATGTCGAGTCAGACTTTGTAGACGATGAACTAACTGTAACTTGCCGAGAAGTCTAGAAGTTGTAGATGTTCACTAAAATAATCAAATTAAAATTCATAAACAATGTTTTATTATTTATTTTTATACTTATTAGATGCCTACCTAGACAAATATTAATAGCTTCTTTCAATTAAATCATAATAAAACAAAAATTAATTTTTTAAAAACTATTAAGGACTTTTATATACTTTTAATTAATGCAATTAAAATAAATAAATATTGTATTGTACTAATTTATAATTATTTTATACTTATATAAAAAATATACTTTGTTTAATAAAATTTAAAGGAATTTTTACGAAATACTTGTAAAATTTGCACAGTTTTTATTTTTTTGAGCTAACCCGGTTAAAAAAAGAAGGTTGCGCGAGCTATGGAAGGTGATAATTTATTGCAGTTTTTTTTCCAAAAAAGGAAGCGAAGCTCGAACAGTTCCCACCTTCACTTTCGTTGGTGGTGTTTCACGAGTACCGTCAGTTAGCGATACCGTTATAATAATAAGTTTTTTTATTATTTCACTGCCTATGCAATCTATACACTGGATCATAAAATATAGATTCCCATAAATACAATATGTTCAATTTTCAGCTCTTAATGTTTATAAACAAGGCAAAATTGATTTATTAAAAAAATAATAACTTGATTCATATTAGTCATATACAATTAATTTTTCTATTTTAATATGTATTTTTTCATCAGCTTTCCAGTGAGCCTACATGCAAACGTGTGACATAAAAACTGTCAAAGTTATTCTAATTGTTTATAACCTAAAAATTAGGGCCTTTTTCAAACGGTTTTTTTAATAACAATTTTAATAAAATGTTAAATTTTTTTAATATATCTTAAAAATAGATTCTCGAATAACTGATTGCGATTTGCTAAATATCTCTAGAGTCACTGTTAGGGCAAGAACAGTTGTATAAACAATTGCTCTCTTGGATAAACAAATTGAATAACTTATAAACTATTTGGTCGATCTGGTTGAAATTTGGCACACTTAAATAGCCCATTAAATAGCATAATTTAAAGTAGTTAAATTATAAATCATTATGCAAAAAGTAAAGTTATCAATATTTATAAATTAGTGCAAAAATGAGGGTTTTTTGCAATTATCTCGGTCAATTGTTTATATATTTCAATATGTGTCCCACCAAAGTAAAGAACTTTTTAAGGTCTACAATATTTCTTTGAAACATTTTTCTCTAAAATGAACAAAAAACGTTTTATCGTCAAAAAACTGAGTTTTTCATTTTTTGTAACTGTTTAAAAAAAAGAAGAAGAAAAATTAGCTGTACGTCTTGACGGAATTATCATCAGTTATCACTCCTCTACCGTTTAGCACCTTCAAAACCCTGCTTAACATTTTTTCATGTTTTTTTACCTATTAACTGGGGTACTATAACAATTAATTAATTAATTATATCATTTTTAGTCACAATTGGAATTTTGACAAAAATGGCATGTTTAATAGAAAGTGATCGCGGTAAACCTTACTCGGTATTGGTATTTGAAAATTTTATTTTTTATAAAGTGAAAGTTTTAAAAAGTGCAGAAGTGTTCTGGAGGATAAAACAACTTGTAGTGCGAAATTTTTTACTATTGGTGCAACTTTTACAATATCTAGAAGTAGCCTACAACATAATCATGAACCAGATTGTCAGAAGTTAGATCGAAAAATTATTTCTAACTATTGTAAACGTAAAGCCAAAGAGAATATTGAAAAACCAGCAAAAATTATACGCCAAGCGCTTGCAGCTAATTTGTCTGAAACAAATACTACGATTGTTGTCAGTTACATAAGAAAAAATATATAATTATCGGCGAAAAATGATGCCTGGTCGACTTACTTCCAATATTGATGAGGTTCAAGAATTTGTGAAGAGGTGTGCTCAAAAAATAACCAAGACCAAGAGGGAAAATTTCCTCTTTATAAACTGTGTCAAAAGTAGGATAATTCTATTTAGTTGTGAAACAAATATAAGACTTTTAGCCACATTGAATTTTATTATATGGATGGCACATTTTCTTACTGTACCACATATTATTTGCAATTATTCACTATTCATGGGCTAATTAATGGGCATTATATTTCTTTATTATACTGTTTACTGCCAAACAAAAAAACAGAAATTTACAATATTTTTTATTCGTTAAAATCAGAAATTTTTAAAGATCTCAAAATTGAGTTTAATGCTAGTAAAATTTTTGAAGATTTTGAAAAGGCTATACATAATGCAATCATTGAAATGTGTCCGAACATTGAAATACATGGTTGTAAATTTCACCTACACCAAGCTTGGTATAGAAATGTTTTGTCTTCCTGAATCAGAATATAAAAATTATTCTGTAAGAGGCAAGTGGCTCAAACATACTTTTGGCCTTACATATAAAACCAGAAGACGTATCAGCTTGTTTTGTGTTTGATTTAATGTCATGCAAACCAGAAAATGAAATTTAAGATAGATATGTTGATTATTTAGTTGAAACTTATATAGACGAAAATGCCATTTTCTCCCCATATTTGTGGACAGAGGCAAATTCTTCTGCTATTCGTATTACGAATACTTGCGAATCTTTTCATTCGCATTTTAATTTATCGTTTTGTAATACGCATCCATCCATATATATTTTCTTTGAAAAAATTAAAGAATTTCAGGTAGATACGTATGTTAAAATTTAAAGTTTGCATATTGCAAAACCTATCAAAAATAAACAAGTTAAACTGAAATTGAAAAATGTAGTAAAATTATTAATAAGATATCAGTCTAGTCAAATGACTAGCATGGATTTTGTAAAGTGTCTGTCTTATTATAGTAAATATTAAATAATAATTTATACGTCTTGCATATTATCATATTATAAACTATTACTATAATGTAAGGAAATTAATGTCTTGTGTTCGGATTTCGGATGCTTTCATAGACATTCTTAAATTAAACCTCTATTTTTATTTTATTACCTGAGTGAGTTGGTGAGGAAAATACCTACCGGATTAATAGGAACCTTTAAATTTGGTGAGGAAAATACCTGTCGGATTATATGTTTTTACTGGTTGGTGAGGAATTTACCTCCGCCCGTCTTAACCTAGTATGGTATAGTTAGACCCAAACCCAGACATCCAAAGTGAAAGTTATCCTGAATCATTAAATTGTTCTATATGGTCCACATAATGTTCAGAAAAAAGTCACACCATTTTGAGCGTCGGGTTTGGGGGGGGGGAGAGAGGGGAGAAATCTGCAAATTCGTAGTTTTTTAGGTTTTTCGTCAATATTTCTAGAACTAAGCGGTTTAGCATGAACAACCCTCTACACAAAATTATTCTACATTAAATTTGAAATAAAAAAGGCCCTATGCATAACCCTTCTAAAATGAACGGTTCCAAAGTTACGGAGGTAGTATAGTATAATTAGTCCAAAAAAAGGCCTAACCCAGACATCCATAGTAAAAGATTTCCTTCAACAACAAATTATTCTATATGGTCGACATATTGTTCAGTAAAAAGTTACACCATTTTGAGCGTCCGGTTTGGGGGGGAGATGGGGGAGAATTCGGTAAATTAGTAGTTTTTAAGTTTTTCGTCAATATTTCTAAAACTATGCTTTAGCGTAAGGAGTGTTCTATACAGAAATGTTCTACATAAAATTTAAAATAAAAAAGTTTCTATACATAATTGTTATAAAATCAGCGGTTCCAGAGTTACGGAGGGTGAAAAGTGGAGGATTTCGATACTTTTTATATCTACCGATTTCTCCCCCCTCTCCCCCCAAACCCGACGCTCAAAATGGTGTGACTTTTTTCTGAACATTATGTGGACCATATAGAACAATTTGGTGTTGGGAATAACTTTCACTTTGGATGTCTCGGTTTTTGGTATAGTTATATCATAAATATTGCCCAAAAAATATAAAAAGTATCGAAAACCTCGACTTTTCACCCTCCGTAACTCTGGAACCGTTGACTTTATAACAATTATGTATAGAACATTTTTTGTTTTAAATTTCATGTAGAACATTTTTGTATAAAACATTGTTTACGCTATAGCATAGTTTTAGAAATATTGACGAAAAACTTAAAAAAACTACTAATTTACCGGCTTCTCTCCATCTCCCTCCCAAACCGGACGCTTAAAATGGTGTAACTTTTTACTGAACAATATGTGGACCATATAGAACATTTTGGTATTGGAGGAAATCTTTTACTTTGGATGTTTGGTTTAGGCCTTTTTTTGGACCAGTTACTACCTCCGTAACTTTGGAACCATTTATTTTAGAAAGATTATGCATAGGGCCTTTTTTATTTCAAATTTATTGTAGAACAATTTTGTATAAACGGTTGTTCATGCTAAACCGCATAGTTTTAGAAATATTGGCGAAAAACTTAAAAAACTAAGAATTTACCGATTTCTCCCCCCATTCCCCCCAAACCCGACGCTCAAAATGGTGTGACTTTTTTCTGGACATTTTGTGGACTATATAGAACAATTTGGTGTTGAAGGATAACTTTCACTTTGGATGTCTGGGTTATGCCATCTTTTGGATCAACTATACTATACTAACCCCCTTTTCACACTGATTTCTGTCAAATTTGACACTTTATCTGTATAATCTTAGAATGTATTATTTTTTTGTTGTCTATCTTATAATTTAAAAAGTAAATAAAATTATAAATTTCAATAGTCTATTTCTTATTTGAGTTTAAGTTTTAAATCAATTTATCTTCGAAACAACTTTTTGTGGGTTAGTACATTATTGCATAACACCAGCCAGTTTATCTTCTTGGTTGTCGTCGATCAGGGAATTTCTGATGGTAAATTCTTGTAGCTAGTATAACATTTTTGTTATACTCTACTAACACAAAAACTATATTAATCAGTTCCTTATTGGAAAAGTTCATATAAGTAATGGTAACAAAGCAACAGGAATTAAAAAATAGTATGGTCATGTCAAATGTTTAAGCCAATTTAGTGTCATAGCCAACTAGGTAGAATATTGTATGTTTTTCTGTATTTTACGCATCAGCAAGCTTAACTACGTAGGTGTTTTGATATCTTAATCAATATTGATAAAAAAGGTTGTCTTAATTAATATGTATTTTTGGTCAAAAAAATATTTCTGATTAAATATTTTCACGGTCACCTAATAAACTTTCAAGTAATTGTTGTTGCAATTAATGTTTGGCTTAAAGAATCACGAATAACTCGCAAATTAAAGCACATATGTATAGGAAATTCTTAAGAAATGAAAAAGTAACATAAAATATCATCTCATTACAATACTGGAATACAGGGTGTTCTATTTAAGAAAACTCAGAAAATACTCATTCCGAGTTTCGACCGAACCTGTAGACTAAAATTAAACTTTTCACTATATTCATAATGTTTGGCAATAGTAGACTATATTAAAATTTCTTTGAACATAAATATACATTTTAATTATTAAATCACTACAGGAGTCCTGCACTGATATCGAATAAGCACACATGCTTTTTGATCGATCCTGACAAACAGTAAATTTAACTTACAAAAACCAATCATAGTATTCTTACACTACGTTAACATCAAGTATAATAGTGTTAGTTCAGTGTGTATAGAAAAACATTTTCTGTGAGTACATATTTTTCTATTAATAAGTATTTCATAACCAAAGAATTTTATAAAACCGTCAATAAATAACACCAGTCATTGATCGACACCAGTTTTTTGTCTTTAAAGACAATTACCAAAACCCGAAGCGGAACAGGTCCGTACTTAGGAAAATCAAATGGTGTTGAGAAATGGAATTCGACGTCACTAATAATAGCGATGAATCATTATCGCAATCCACATCACAAAAACCTTTATCTTACTCTGCTGCAGCCAGTAGACAAAAAGAAACAATCTATCCATCCAAGCTACAAGCAGTAGTTTTTAATTCTCTCAATGATGTTAAATTAGAAGAATACTTGTTAGCGGTAGAAGCTTTAGTTAGTCCAAAACACATTATTTTTTCATCAAGAATCACCAACAATCGTATCTGCATCTATTTCTCAACCAAACAAGTCGTAAATGATTTTTTTTCAAACAGTAGAGGTTTCATCACTGTAAACAATACACAAATTCAAGTCCGTAGACTAATTACTCCAAGTGAAAGACTCCTAATATCCAATGTTTCTTCCACTATCCCGCATAAGGTAATAGAAAACGAACTACTGCTCTTAGGGCTAAAACCAACTTCATCAATGTCATTTTTGCGAATAGGAACCAACAATCCTGAATACAAACATGTACTTAGTTTCCGTCGACATATTTACGTATCTCCACCCACAGGTCCAATTCCCGATACCATTTTAATAACTCATGAAGATACTACAAATCGAATTTTTTTGACATTAGACAACTTATGTTTCCTTTGTAAACAACATGGCCATATTTCCAGTAGTTGCTCAGTAAATGTAAATCACTCAGAAACAGCTGTCCCAATTGCTATACTTTCAAACAGAAACGAACCTACTACAGTAACTTCAACAGAAACGACTGCTATTACAACTTCAACAACATGCACCTCTACAAACATATCAAATAATTCAACGCCACTAAAAAAAATATTATCTACAACCAACCTAACACCACTTGATACATCAACTACAGATAATACAACGCCAGTGATATCCAAACCAAATATATCCACCTCATCAACCTCCTCACCTCACATAATCATAACTAATTAGCCTTCATCTTCCATTCTAAACAATAATTCTTGCTCGGTTAATGAAAATAAAGAGAATCCAGCATTAAAAGAATTTAGCGTATCCAACGAAGAAAATACATCTAAATCATCCTCCAAACGAACTGTATCTGAAGCAATATCACCCCCGATTGAGACATCAGCTAGTGACGATGTATTTTCAAAGCCAACTCAGAAACAAAAAAGAATAAAAACAAAAATATCAACAATACCATTAGAAACGCTAATGCAACCAATTAAAGAATTATTCAATTCCGAAAAGCAAATATTAACTTTTGAGGAAACAGTTGATTTATTTGAAAACGCTCATGGAACAAAAGATGTTATCAGCGTTATAAATAAATACACAGTAGACATTCTAGAATTTAAAAAACTCATAACCAAAATTCATTCATATACATCCGAGCGCTCATTAAAATTGAAATGTACAAAGCTTAACAAAAAAATTACGAGACAGCTCACAAAAGACAACTACGAGGATGAAGAACCTGACACGGATACATCGACTGAATTATCCCAGGAGCTGAACATTCAATAATTATAACTATAACATTCAAGTTATTACAATGGAATATAAATGGGTTTTATACCCATTATGAAATGCTAAAACTTTTAATTAATGGTATTACCCCCGCTACCATTTGTCTCCAAGAAACTAATTTCAAAGACCAATATTGCCACACATTTAAAAAATTTTCAATATTTTATAAAAATAGAAACAACCAGGAAAAAGCAAGTGGTGGAATGGCCATTTATGTTAAAAATACTCTTGAAGCACAAACGATTGCACTAAAAACAGACATCGAAGCTGTAGCCGTCTCAGTTAAAGCTTCCCAATGCATTAATATATGTTGCATCTATACTCCCCAAATACACTTCTCACCTTAACTGACTTAAATGCACTTATTTCACAAATACCTATGCCAAGACTAATAGTAGGAGATTTCAATAGTCACAACCCAATGTGGGGCTCAACAAATTTTAATATCAAAGGCAGACTAATCGAAGACTTGTTAACTGAAGAAAATTTAAACATTCTTAATGATGGAAGACCAACCAGATTTAATGTACATACTGGTACAACATCGGCAATCGATCTATCGATTTGTGACCCAACTCTTTCAACTGCTCTTAATTGGGATCCCCTACCCTTTTTATATGGGAGCGACCATTACCCAATAAAAATGTCTGTATTTTCTAATGATAATATCTCTGAATACCAACCAGTCCGAAAATGGAACCTGAAAAACGCTAATTGGTACAACTACGCTGATGCCATAGAAACAGGCATAGAATCACAAGAATCTAGTTTTGAAAACACTGATATAAATGAAACTCTCAACATTTTTACGAATATTATTACATACGCGGCAGACACACATATAGGAAAAACTAAAATATTAAGAAGACACAGACCTCTACCATGGTGGAATACGGAATGTCAAAATGCAATCAAGCAATATAAAGCATCTTTTAATAGAATGAAAAAACATAGTAACACAACTAACATAACTGAATACAAAAAACAGAGAGCACATGCTCGATATATAACAAAAAATGCTCGAAAAACCAACTGGAGGAAATTTGTCTCAAATATAAGCAGTACGACACCTTTATCTACAGTCTGGGTCAATATTCGTAAAATATCAGGAAAAAACAAATTTTACCAAGTGCCTTTTATTACTCATAATACTAATATAATAACAAAACCTACTGAAATAGCTGATGCTTTTGCTACATACTTCGAAAAGAACTCCAGCAATAGCAACTATTCCTAAGAGTTTATACAACACAAAATCATCACAGAAAAACAACAGCTCGATTGTGAAGATAGAGATAACAGTTCCTTCAATATCCCTTTAACCTTAGATGAACTTAACTTTGCCCTTAATATTACAAAAAACTCTGCTCCTGGACCCGATAATATACCTTTAGTATTCTTGGAAAAACTGCCAGACAATGCAAAGTGTACTCTTCTAAAAATTTTCAAACGAATATGGTTAAATAATGTCTTTCCAACCTCCTGGAGTGATTCAATAATTATACCTATTCTCAAACCTAACAATGCACGAACTAAATTTCCTCATATAGACCCATCTCTCTCACCAATGTAATGTGCAAAGTCATGGAAAAAATAGTTAATAAAAGATTGCTATGGATATTAGAAGAAAATCACCTCCTGGTTAACGAGCAAAGTGGATTTCGACAAAATCGAACTACTACTGATAACCTCATTGATTTAGAATCTGAAATTCTTGAATCTTTCGCAAACAAACAGGAAACTTTTGCAGTATTCATAGACATTACAAAAGCATTGGACACAGCATGGCGTTACGATATTATCAGATCATTACACACTTGGAATATTAGAGGTAATATCATTAATTTCATTTAAAATTTCCTTAAACAACGCAATTTTCAAGTAAGAGTCAATCACTGCACATCTTCAATAAGACTTCAAGCAAATGGCACCCCTCAGAGGTCTGTAATAAGCGCAACGTTATTTTTAATTGCCATTAATAATATTATAGCATCAAACTCCAGCTTAGTTCATGGCAGATTATATGCGGATGATCTGGTATTAGTATCTTCAGGAAAAAACATCTCATCAGTACAGCGTCACTTACAAACCTCACTTCATGAACTCGAAAACTGGTCGAAGAAAACAGCATTTCAGTTTTCACTCAGCAAATCGAAGTGTTTGTTATTTTCAAAGAAACGTGATCCGAATAAACCGCAACTAAAATTATGTAACCAAATCCTGAATTATGCCGATGACATTAGGTTTTTAGGGATGATTTTTGATACGAAACTCACATGGAAAAAACACATTCTACAAATAAAAAAAACATGCCAAAATGGAATTAATCTTATGAAAACCCTCTCTAATAAAAACTATGGAGCTGACTATAACTGCCTAATCCATGTTTATAAAACCCTAATTAGATCTAAAATAGATTACGGTTCCATAGTATATGCATCTGCGAAAGAATCCTTATTACACCACCTTGACGTAATCCAAAATACGGCATTAAGAATAGCTACAGGAGCATTTCGGACCAGCCCAATAGAAAGTTTACGAGCAGAAACTGGAGAGCCATCACTTGAATATAGAAGGATGCACTTAACTCTCACATACGTATTTGCTGCTAATTCTAATCCAAACAATCCATCTAGAAATAACATATTCACTGATCGTTTTAAAAACCTATATACTGAAAATAGGAACATGAAACCGCCATTCTAGGAAAGAGTTAGGCAAACCCTTAGTTCCGATACCAAATACCTACTCCAACTTCATAGAAATTCCTCCTCCTTGGACATTAAGCATTCCTCAATCCGATACAGCCTTAAATATCTTTAGAAAGAACGATACTCCACACTCCATAATAAAAAATACTATCATCAACAAACTAACAAAATTTTCTAAATCCTATCATATACATACAGACGCTTCTAAAACATCTGCTGGAGTTGGGGCAGCTGTCATTACTCCAAATATTACACTTGAGTATAAACTACCATCCTTAAGCTGTATACACACTGGCGAGCTATACGCCATCTATCAATCTCTCGTTCATATTAACTCCAGTAATATATCCAATGCTCTTATAATTACCGATTCCCTCAGTTCCATCCACACCATTAACCAACTGTACACGAAGCATCCAATTGCTCTCCTAATTAAAAAAGAACTAGCTACCATTCAAAGCAACAACCACATTGTACAATTCCTATGGGTTCCTTCACACATTGGCCTCCAAGGAAATGAAGCGGCGGATCGGACAGCCCAACAAGCCAGGGACAGTGAAACCGCGAGTGAAGTGAGAGATGTAGTTCTTAATGATTTAAAATCATTTATTAAAGTGAAAGTCGAAAATCTGTGGCAAAACCAGTGGGACAGTTCAACTTCAAAACTTCGCGAAGTGAAAACGTTTGTAAAACCGTGGAAATCTCAAATTCACAACAGAACTCACCATGTCATTGTTACTCGTCTTCGTCTAGGACATACCTGACTTACCCACGGACACATAATTGGTCACACTAATCCCACTTTATGTGAAAACTGTAATATCCCACTAAGTGTTAAGCATGTACTTGCAGAGTGTCCAAAATACCAGTTGCAGAGACAGAACAACCACATCATCGGATCAACAAGTGAAATCTTAGGAGAAAATGGTAAAATTGAACACTTGGTAAAATTCCTTAAAGATATCAATGTATTTAACAAAATCTAACATTTGTAAATAAATTACCTTATGTATATGTATATGTCGCTAATAACCTCCGAGGTTGATGCGACAATTTTGTAAAATAAAAAAAAATCACTACAATTCTACAGGGTGTGAATATTGCTACGAAATTAACAAAAAAAGGTAATTATTTTTTAAACTACCTAGTACAATATTACAAAGCCTTATATTTTATGAAAGAAAACATCGAGGAGAATGCAAAAATGTAAAAATATATAGGGTGTTCTATTTAAAAAAAAATCATAAGTTTGTATCACCGTGTCAATATGAGTGGCCCTGTATATTTGAAAATATTTTTAAGTTATGTTCCTATCTGCACCCCAACTTTTAACTAAATAATTTTTTTTCGTATCTCTTACCACAAACGAGTAACTTGACTTTGTCACACTAATGCCCCACCCTAAGATGAAAGGCGCAAAATGTCGTCTGTCAAAATTTTCAATGTGTTTTAAATGTATTCATTTTTTTAATCCTGAGAAAAGTAATAAGTATTTTTGAAAAATTTAAACTCAGAATGAAAGATTACATTATTACTAAGGGCCTAAAATCCCTGAAAACTTCTATAATGTTTATTTTAATAAGTTACAGGGGTGAAAATAAAACAGAAAATTTGGTGTGATCTTTAATTGCAAAAATTTCATTTAAAGGAAACATTTTATTTATTCTAAGGGACTTTCGGCCCTCGGCAATAACGTAATATTTCATTCTGCTTTGAAATTTTTCAAAAATTCTTATTAGTTTTCTCAGAATTCGAAAAAAATTAATACATTTAAAACACACTGAAAATTTTGACAGGCGACATTTTGCGTCTTTACCCTTAAGTTAGAACATAAAACATTGAATCGAAAACCAGATCAATAAAGTGGATTTTTTTATATCCCCTAATGGATCAATCTGCTGCAAGGTCAATAAGAGTCCATTCTTTGACGGTTTTTGCGGTAAATTTTAAAGAACCGCTTGGATTGACTTGAAATTTGGCATACATATAGATAATATGTCAAAGACAAAAAGTGATATTGTGCCGATGTGTGCTTTTGCTCTGGGGGTGGGTACCACCCCTTCTCGGGGGTGGAAATATTTAACTTCAAAATAACTTCAGAAATTGATAGATATTTCAATTCTGAGTAAAAAATCTTATATACGACTTTTTCGGTAAATTTATATTTAGCAAGTTATTCACGATCGAAATTGATGATTTCCTACATGAAAAATGCATGTTTTTGAGTGGATTTTCAAAAATATCTCTAAAATTATGCATTTTTACGAAAAAGTCATTATAATAAAAAAAACCTATTAAATTAATTAATGGAGTGGTGTTCTTTAAATTATTATAGCAATAAAAAAACCTAAGTTACAGCTTACTTAAAATCAGGGTTTCTTCGAATTAACCTTGAATCAAACATTTTATCATTAAATAACGCAAGAAATATAGATTTTTAGGAAAAAATTATGGAGACATCTTTTAAATATTTTACTGATACCTTTAAAAGGTGCTATGATAAAAGTGATTTGGATAAAACATGGCGGAGTTATTACAAAAAAAAAAGATTATGTCGTTGAAAAATCAAAAGAATAATTACTTAAATTGGTGAATTTTCCACAAAAATAAAAATTAACATTATTCCACACACAATTAGGTTTATTTATAGCCTGACTACGCGTTCTGAGAACAGTTTAAAGTGCTTAGTTCTGAAAAAAATTTCAATTTAGTATTAAATTATTTTTTGATATTTTATAAATATTTTCCATTTTTCCAAAATTACTTGAAAACTAAAAGAAATCTGAAAAATATATATCAGTACTAAAATGTATTATTTTTTATACTAAAACTTATTCAGTTTTTTCAATGTCTCTATGGTAAACACTTAGTGAGATATTTATATTTTAAATTTGCACATAAGTGTGAGAAGCAGTTTTCAAAAGGATCGTTTAAACACAGCGATAAATCAAACAACTTATCAAGGTCAATCGAGTTGTTGCAACTTATCATTGTGTGTAAACGGTGCATCGCACAACTTATCAAAGTTGGAGTTGGGTTGAAGGTGGTATCGCATTGAATCGCAGCGTCTAAACAGCGTTTCAACTTGTCATCACAACTAGTTGCTGTGACTTATCGTTTTGTTTAAACGATGCTTAAGACCTTTGAACCGCATGCTTTAAAAATCAAAGACCTCCAGAAAGTCGAGCTTCTAAATGTTTTTAGCACTTACAATTTCCCATCAAATAAGCTTTGGAACAATGAAATATCTTGAAAATTACAGAAGTTATCGTTAAAAAACCATATTGAAACTTATGTCGAATACTTTTTAAGCGTTGATATAAGTATTTTATTTTTTTTTTCATGAAAAAGGAGCATCGTATGAAAAAAAGGGAAGATATATTTCCTGTCATAAATTAAATAAGTAACTCAAAAATGCTTTTTAATTTGAAATACCTCAGTGGCGTACTATTTTTTTTAATACAGACAAGTACCCGTATGCGCGCCAATGGTGAATATAAAATTGTTAATAGCAAGTCTGTCAATAAAGGCGTAATAACTACCTCTTAAAACCCACCAAATTTCATTTGCACATCTCAACCGGTTTTAGAGCAATCAATAAATCTTCACTTTGTAAGAGAAATCTCAACACCCCGTGTCTTGGAACTTCATTAGCTACGACTCTGGTTCTACTAGGTCTCAAAACTTCATACATACACAGATTTTTTCAGTTTTTCATAATCTATATTTCTGCTCGGAATATTTTTTTGTTGAAAAATGAACATATTCACTCGCAAATAATTCAAAAAGTATTGACTTACTGAAAAAACTTTATAGAACAAAAGTTGCTTAGAATTAGTCAGTTTATCTATTTCCGGACTTATTTTGGACCTATATTTTTTCACCCCCGAGAAGGGGCGAAACTCACCCCCAGGGCAAAAGTACACATCGGTACTATATCACTTTTTTTCCTTAACTTATTAGCTATGTGAATGCTAAATTTCATGTCAACCCAAGCGGTTGTTTAAAATTCACAGGTTTTGCAATATTTTACCGTGAGTGAATGATCTAATAAATCTATTTGTAGGGGTAATTTATAGGGGTTGAAAATATTAGCTACTTAATAAACTAAATTGCAAACATAAAATAAAATTTAGATCACTACAAAATACATCATTAGCTAATTTAAAGTTACAAAATATTTTATATACAAATTCTTATTTAGAGGGTAGTTTTTAAGGGTTTAAAAATAGTTATAAACTATAAAATACATTTCAATATGAGAAACAATCAAATTCCTGTATTTAACATACTATTTAACGTACCTACACATAATTGATTTAAATAACGCTTATATCGGCTGTTTTTAATTTTTGGTAAAAAAGGGTAGTTTTCACCCCTTAAAAATAAAAAGCACACATTGTAGTCATATCACTTTTAAAAAGAAGGATAAGATGAGCTTATTTCCAAAATTTCTTCTAAATCGGAGCGGTTCTTTAGAATTTAGAGGTCTTGCAATATTTTACCGTTAACGGACGTACTATAAGCGTTTGCTATGATAAATGCTAAAAAGTTGTTAGTGTTTATATTTTCTTGGAAGCTAAAACTTATCTGGATCCCGTAAACAGGTCGCCAGGTAGCAGGCGTCTAAGTCTACGCACTTCGTTGTCGTAGGTCACATTTAGGCATGACACTCTTTCACTCTAAGGCTACGGCTCCACGGGCGGGAAATTGACGCTAGCAGTAGCAGTAAAATGAATTTAAGGTTCCGCGGAACGGAATAGGGATAGCCGAACTGTACCGACTACAGGACTTGTGCGTAGTCGGTTCAGTTCGGCTATTCCCATTCCGTTCCGCGGAACCTTAAGTTCATTTTACTGCTACTGCTAGCGTCAATTTCCCGCCCGTGGAGCCGTAGCCTAATGAACACTGACACTGAACTGGTAGGTGACAACCTTGATGGATGCCAGCTTGACTTCGTGTAGAATAATCCTATTGGGGATGTAGAATTGTAGAAGTTGCGTCATCGACGACTCGCAATATTTTGTTTTGAAATCTTTGAAGGATGTTAATATTGGAATTAGTGGCGGTTCCCCTAAGTCGAATACGATAGGTCCACACAGGTTAGAGAATGGCCTTATACTCTGGGCTAATTAGCAAAATACAAGGAAAAGTTATTTACCAGCAATTTTATTGCTGGAATCGAATCTTATTATTGTATGTATTAATAATATAGGTATGCAAAATCCGCAGATAGTGTGCTACTTTTTTTATAAACAAAATGGTGCCCGAAAATCGTGTTTTTTCAATTTTTGCTCTATAACTCCAAAGATTTTAACTTTACACCAAAAACACCCAAATAAAAATTGACCGCAATTAAATTCTGCACAGAGCCGTGTTTTTCCGATTTACTTCGATGAAAACTTTCCCCGGAAAAAGTGGGTTTTTCCAACAAAATCTTTAATTTTCAACTAAACTTTTAGATAAGTAATTGTTAATCAATAATTAAATAGCTTGGTAATGTAAAAGCCCTTCTCGTATAGATTATAATTCCAGAAGCCGATGGAAATTGAACGAACAGTTTAGCAACAATTGAATTTTTAATTAAAAATTTACGGTCGCTATAATAACGACAATAATTACGATGCATAAGAATAACTATGATTTTTTTATAAAAACGCGCTATACCTATCTAATGTACTTTACAGAATTGAAATTTACCTATTTAGGCGGCCTCAGAAATATTTTAAAATTATAAACAATTTTCTGGCTTAAAACAAATAGAATATCTCGAGAAATATTAAACTAAATTAAATTGTGAAAACGGTATTCGAAAGACAGCCGCAGGACGCTTCTTTTAAAAGTAAAAACGTTTAATTATGACGAGCGATTCCTGAGATACAACCAGTCAAAGTTGACCGGAAATTACGGCAAATATATAAACAATAGGATCATAATTATTAAACCATCACCTTTTTGTTTTTATCCTCTTTCTCCACACCAATTTTCATATCTTTAAAATACTCATAACATACATTATTATAATAAAAACTATCGATAATACGTGTGAAAATTGCCAAAAATAGCAAAATTCCAATCAAAAATTAGGTTGGAGAAAATGTAACCCTCAAAGTTCAAAATCGAGATAAAAAATGCATTTTCTCGGCTTCCCATGGAGCAATTTCCTTTATTCTTTTTTTGTTCTCTAATAACTCGAGTAGAGCCATCGAACTGACGCATTATTAAATGTCAAACTTGCTTTTGTTTTGTTATAATAGATTAATTTATTTATAAGAACAGAAAACTACATATTTTTTCCACTTGTAGGCTTTTTTTTAGATCTTACTACAACTTACTAGAACTTACTACAAGTGTACCTTTTAAAGTTAAAAACATAAATATTTTCATTTGAAAGCTGTATAATTATTTAAACAATTTTTATTTAAACAAATTAAAATTTTGTGTTATAATAAATAAATTAATTTATTATAACAAAACAAAAGCAAGTTTGACATTTAATAATGCGTTAGTTCGATGGCTCTACTCGAATTACTTGGGAACAAAAAAAGAATAAAGGAAATTGAGCCATGAGAAGCCGAGAAAATGCAGTTTTTAACGTATACCGATTTTGAACTTTGAGGGTTACATTTTCTCCAACCTAATTTTTGATTGGAATTTTGCTATTTTTGGCAATTTTCACACGTATTATCGATAGTTTTTATTATAATAATATATATTATGAGTATTTTAAGGATATCAAAATTGGTGTGGAGAAAGAGGACAAAAATAAAAAGGTGATGGTTTAAAAATTATGATCCTACTGTTTACATCTTTGACGTAAATTCCGGTCAATTTTGACCGGTTGTATCTCAGGAACTACTTATCATAATTAAACGTTTTTTCTTTTAAAAGAAGCGTAATATCGCTGTATTTCCAATACAGTTTTCACAATTTAATTTAGTTTAATATTTCCCGAGATATTCGATTTGTTTTTAAGCCAAAAAATTGTTCATAATTTTAAAATATTCCTGAGGCCGCCTTAATAGTCCAATTTCAATCCTGTAAAGTACATTAGATAGGTATAGTGTCTTTTTATGAAAAAATCATAGTTATTCTTAAGCATCATAATTATTGTCGTTATTATAGCGACCGTAAATTTTTAATTAACAATTCAATTGTTGCTAAACTGTTCGTTCAATTTCCATCGGCTTCTGCAATTATAATGTACACGAAAAGGGCTTTTACATTACTAAGCTATTTAATTATTGATTAACAATTCCTTCTCTAAAAGTTTAGTTTAATATTAAAGATTTTGTTGGAAAAACCCGCTTTTTCCGGGGAAAGTTTTCATCGAAGTAAATCGGAAAAAACAAATCTCTATGCAGAATTTAATTCCGGTGAATTTTTATTTGAGTATTTTTGGTGTAAAGTTAAACTCTTTGGAATTATAGAGCAAAAATTGAAAAAACACGATTTCGGGCGCCATTTTGTTTATAAAAAAAGTAGCACACTATCTGCGGACTTTGCATACCTATATTATTAATATATACAATCATAAGATTCGATTCCAGCAATAAAATTGCTGGTAAATAACTTTTCCCAAAAATGGCCTATTCTCCGATAATCAGCCCAGACTATTATAAAACATTAAATTATTGTTGTCCAGTGATAATCAGAGCCGGCCCGTGGGTAATATTTCACCCGTGCGAATTACTATTGTGGCGCCCCCTCCCCGAGGGGACAACTGGTTTTCAAAAGTTTAACTTTATAGAAAAATTATGGTTGTAAAAGTAAGGTTGTATACAACATGTTTTATTTGAACTTAAGTTGACGAGTTATACAGTTAGATTTTATTTATAAGTCCTGAATAAAGTTTCGAAAATGGTTATAAAAATTGAATGACTATGATTATTTATCAAACGTAATAATGAAAAAATAGTTTTAAATTAATAAGAATTGAACTTGAAAATAAATTAAACTTGAAAATAACAATTTTGAGCTTTGGACATAAACTGGTAGGCATTGTAAGGCAATGGGACATGACATTGTGTTTTTATGTTATAGGCTAAGTTGCACAAAGTTAACTTTCCTAGATTTTCTCTGGGCAAACTCATTTACAATTGCATTAACATCAATATTCTCGAGCACTGCAAACTCAATTGACATCAAAGTTAGTCACACCAATCTGTTTTACGACATGGAAAACCTCAGATAATTTTTTACTATTTTCAACTTGGACAATCGCGACATACACTGGGAGAGTAAGAAGGATTTGCAGTGCTATACACAGGTTAGGAAAGTTCTCCACAATTCCGTTGTCTCCTAAGTATCTCAACATGTCAACTGGGCCTTTGTTTTTGCCTTTGTCTTCTTTTTCGGAATTCTGAATCATGCTGTTGACAAGTTTCAATTCACAATATAGTTGAAGACCATCAATGTCACTGTGCTGGCCATCAGTGAGAGCAAGGTGTAGGTTCTTGCAGCATTTTAATAACGTTTTGTCATCACTTGTGGTCTTTGAATGTAGAAACTCAAACAGTTGGTGATAGTTTTGAAGCTGCTCAAATCTGTCTCCTAGAGAAGAGATACACTGATCCAAGATCGCGTAGAAGAATTTAGTTTTGAACACGATCTCAGGATCAAGAACTGTTTCATCACTTGATTCATAAGAAATCATTTTCTTCTTTTTTCTCGGCCGCAGTTCACTTTCTTTAGGGAATGCTGGGTCAACTTCAACAATTTCGGCCACTTCCCTGCATTCGACTAATATTCGGTTGAATCCTGCATAACTCCTTGTTTTTTGAAAAAATTGCTTCGTTGAAGAAATCAAAGCAAGAGAGTTTGCTATGTCCATGTCAACCTCTTGTAGTTTCTTGCTTATGAGGTTTATCTTAAATAAAATCATATGCCACGTTACTAAGCAGCAGGTGAATCGGAAATCTTTCAATTTTTTGCCAAATATGCATATTTAGTATTTCTATATGCAGTATTTCTTTCATATGCGTTTAGCATTTTTTGGTCTTGACTACATTCAAAAATCGCGTCATAGACTTCCCCAAGCTGATATCTCAGTGGCACAACCTCATTAATTCGACTCTTCTACCTAGTCTCACTCAAAGGTTTCAGGGTCAAGTTTGTTACGTGTTATTTCAGAACATCCCAACGATGTGGTGATCCTGCGAAGAAATTGTAGACCTCCTGGATGATTCTGAACATGGAAATTATTTGTCTATAATAAAATTACAACTTACTAAGGCTTTCTGAAATATTACTAACTCATCATAAATGAATGAATAATTGGCTTAAAAAATTGACATAATTTAAATAATTTATCGCATTTTAATTTTTTTTTTGAAGGGGGGAAATTCGCCCCAAACCATTGGCGCCCTGTTCGGGCGCACGGCTCGCACGGCCCTCGGGCCGGCTCTGGTGATAATTTACATTTTATTGTTAGATTGTCCATTGATAATTTTAGATTAGAAATGAACCAATACATTTTGTTAAATTTAAGGCCTAGCTGGTTTCTTTTGGTGAATATATTTATGGTTTTTCCGAGTCAGCCGTGCGTCGCGTGGGTCCAAATGCATGCCAAGGTATTTAGTATCGTCAGCTTTTTGTAGTAGGCAATTGTTGGTTTTTACTAGTGCACATGTTTCTCTGCGTAAAGTGAATGTCACTTGTATCCTTGTATAGATTTCATTTGTTGCAATCGGTCTACTTTCTTACTGAATCCTAGATTTCACATTATATTTTGGACTTACTAAACAATAATATTTTCATTGTGTGTTCATAGGTTCTGTAGGAGATTTTTCTTCGATGTTAATTTCTAAAGTGTGCTACGTTTCAGACAAATCTCCAATAAAGTCGCGATTCGGGTTTTGATCGCTCTCATACTCCACTGATTGAAGTTTTTGACAATTATTTTCAAAAATTGGAAAAATTATTTTAAGTTTTTCTTGTGATAAAAGCCGTTTATTTTTTTAAGAATTCATTTTAAATAGAAATTAAAACAAAAATAATTTTTATTGACAGTTTATTTGGTACACTATAACAAATTACACTATAACAAACTGGTCAAAATTAAAACAAAAATAATTTTTATTGACAGTTTATTTGGTACACTAATACCCAATGGGGTCTTTAGAGGAATTCGTTTACCTAAGTAATAATTTATTTGAGTCAGTCTCACCGAAATATCTAATATATAATCCAAAATAGGTAGGTGACCTTTAACACAGAACTGAACGCAATGTTACCAGCCGCTTCAAATAATTAAAATATAGTAGGATTAACATGTCTGGGGTCTCTGACAGATCCCAGATGGAGAATTAAAAGTTAAAATAATGAACATAACTTTACATATTTTTTATATTTATCATTTATATATCTTTCAAATAGGTACTAGTCGCAACAAGCTGAGAATGCGAGCATCATCATAACGAAAACTTTGTTTATTTACGTATTTAACCCTTATCCGGGCAACAAATTTTACTTACGTAACCGGGAAACTCGGGTCCGTTGGCCCACCACTGGCCTTGAATGTAAAATTCATATTTATCTATATTTTTTTAATATTCTTTTTATTTATTATTAAAATTGAATTTAAATTGTCTAGATTAAAAAAATAAGTAGATTAATTAATTATTTTTCTTTACTGCAATATTCACAAACTTTTTCAATTATACAGTGATCATACACACACATTTTAATACTTAGTCCTGTCGCCAGGGGGGGTACAACGGCCTCCTGTATTCAGATGGACTTACCCAAGTTTTTTCTATGTATTTTGACCCGTAGAATACGAATTTTTTGGGTAACAGTTGATCCGGATGTTGATAAGGTTGTTATAAACAAAGAAGTTGAGGAATTACATAACAGCGATTTCTCGCAAAACAAAACATGTTTTTGTATATTTTGGGCCATTCTAACCAAAAAGTGTTCCTACAAATTTTTTCGTAGGATGCATAGTTTTCGAGATAAACGCGGTGGAACTTTCAAAAAATCGAAAAATTGCAATTTTTGTACCCGAATAACTTTTGATTAAAAAATAAAATAGCAATTCTGCTTACCGCATTTGAAAGTTCAAGTCAAAGTATATCGGTTTTAGTTATTTGCATTGCTAAAAATTTATTATTTTATTGTTAAACAAAAGTATAAACACCTAGTGCTGGAGTGATGTTTTCAATGATTTCTCATTTAAAATCGAACGAGTAGGTAGAGTAAGTACAAGTGCAAGCGAGGCTATTTCTACGTAACATGCATGTAAACGCATGTATTAGGCACGGGAAACACTATGTGTTTATAGCTTTTTTAGCCATAAACACATAAATTTTTAGCAATGTATATATTCGAAACCGATAGAATTTGACTTGAACTTTCAAATTCGGTAAGCCGAATTGCTATTTTATTTTTTAATCAAAAGTTATTCGGGTTCAAAAATTGCAATTTTTCGATTTTTTGAAAGTTCAACCGCGTTTATCTCGAAAATTATGCATCCTACGAAAAAACTTGTAGGAACATTTTTTGGTTAGAATGGCCCAAAAAATACAAAAACAGGTTTTGTTTTGCGACAAATCACTGTTATGTAATTCCTCAACTTCTTTGTTTATAACAATCTTATCGATATCCGGATCAACTGTTACCCAAAAAATTCGTGTTCTACGGGCCAAAATACATAATAAAAACTTGGGTAAGTCCATCTGAATACAGGAGGCCGTTGTACCCCCCCCCTGGCGACAGGACTATACTGCATATTTCGAAAATTTGTTTCTGTTTCCTGTTCTGTTTTTTGGGCACAGTTTTTCTTTGTTAAAACTAAATGGTTTTTTGGTTTTTGCTTTTTATTACGTGGATTAACTTCCTGGAAGCATTTTTCAATACACTGTTTTGTTTTCCGATGTAGTCTTGTTGATTTTATTCTCAAAATTTCAGGTAACGCTAGTTGTTCTGCTGTCGTTGTTAGAAACAATCTTCGCTTTTCATCTTTGTTTTTATTCAATTTTTGATGTAAATTTATATATCTACACAAAAAATGCAACAGGCCAACGTTTAGTCCGTCTTTTGCAAATAGGTATATTTATGAATCATTTGGCCTAGCGCATATAACATCATCTTCACAGTTAGCATTGTAATGCATGTTAGGCAGGAGTAGGAGACTTCTTTATATTTTCGCAACGTAGAAAGCAAGAGATGCTTTTGGAGTGAAACCGAAAATTGAAAATTTCTCTAAACGGTTCTTATTTGGTAGAAATTCTTAAGTAACAAACCTATTATTTTTCCACTGTATCCACCAGAGCTAGTGATTTTGCCAGTAATAATTCACATGCAAGTGCAACATCAGTGAAATAGTTATCGCATGTCACATTTCTGTAGGAATTATAATAAGGTTCGACGAGCTGCTTTAAAACATGAGATGCAAGGTCTGTTGTACTGTATTTCTGTTTTTTCCTGTATATGATGTTCCATCTAAAGGGTAATATGTAATATGTTTCCGAGTCACAGGCTATTTATCTGGCTTTGAAGGCATATCTTACTTCCTTCCTATAAATGACACCTTCCGCGTTACGAACAAGCTGCTTATGTAGCGGTATGATTCTAAAAGTTTTGGTTGACTTTATTCCATATATGGCATATTGAAGATGATGAACTGTTTCTTCTTCTTTCAGGCCTCATATCTGTATGGTCAAATTGAAAAAATCTTTGAACAAACATTTTTGAACAGTTTTATAATTTACCATGTACCATTGGTCACCTCCATGCGGTGGAGTGGGGGGGTCGTGTTTAGTGTTATTCGGTAGGTTTTTAAAAAATAGTACAAACGTGTTTTTTGGTTTTTCTTTTGGAAATGTATTTCTCGTGATATTAGACCGTTTCTATAATTTTCCTAGGGTATCATGTAAAAAATATGGGTTTCTATTTAATATTTTAAAGTTAACCCCCACCCAACCTCCAAAGTGTGGAAGGGGGTGTCGTGTTTGGCGTCACTGGATAGATTTTTGAAAAATATTGAAAACATATTTTTCAGTTTTTTGATCCGATGTATATTTCGCGAAATATTCGACCGTCACGCTACTTTTGGGAGACCCTGTATAATATTATATATAAATATAAAAATAACATTATACCAAGAGAGCGCGTAAAATAAAATTCTTGACTTGGACCACTCTGGTTTACATCTGCTCAAATGATACAACCTAAATAAAAAAATAGTAAGCTGCCATTTTACATTCGATTTGACGTTTATTTGTGTCAGCCGAAATAAATATACTCGAACGGTTGTGACGTCACAATCTTCGAGTTTGAGGTCGGTTATCTCGAAGATGATTTGAGATATTTAGACGCCGTTTTCAGATTTGGATTGAGGAGACAAAACTACATCAGAATTCATCGGTCGATCGGCTCCAAGTATTGAAGTAGCGGCAACGCACAAACGAACGAACGATCAGACTTTGCGAATTTATAAACGAAATATTCGTTGAAAATACCTTATTTTTGAAAAAAAAAACATGACATACTACTTCAAAACCTTTTTATTTTTTAGATTCAACTGATGGCACACCATAATATCAATAAAAATTATCAAAACAGCTTTTTAAAAAATGTTGAAAGGTCAGTATTTTGACATAGCCTGACTTAATCGGCAACATAAGAGGTATAGACCGGGATCCCGCGTACCAAAAAAAAGTTGATTATTAGCAAGCTGAAAATTTGTTAATAGTTTAACGGTGTCTAGTCGAACAAACTTTGATGTATGGGAACACTGGAACAATGAAAGTTTCAATTGTGGAACAGGTTAAAGATTTCAGACTACGAAAACGTTCCATGTATTTTTCAGACAGAACCTCCATTTATTTGTTACCTTTCATTAAACTCTCATGAAAAAGTCAGACTGGTGTTTATCACCAACTGGCCATTTTAATGGGCGTTCTAATGAGTGGAACACGAAGAACATGTCAAATGACAGGAATCATGTTTGGTAGTAATAGTACTCTAATTTTTGCATGAGAGTTTAATAAATGGGTAACAAATCAATTGGATGTTCTCACCGACAAAATACATGGGACGTTTTCGTAATCTGACGTTCCAAATTTTTAAACTGTTCCACAATTAAAACTTCCCCTGTTCCAGTGTTCCCGTACATCAAAATTTGTCCGACTAGACACCGCTAAGCTATTAAAGAATTTTCAGCTTGCTATTAATCAACTTTTTTTGGTTAAGCGGGATACAGGCCTAGTATTTAATATCCCATACAATCCCATTCAAAAGTATTTTACAAAATGGTGCCCGTTTGCTATATTAAAGTCGATTTGTTTGTATTAACTGTCAACGTATGCAGATCTTCAAATATAGGTGTAGTGTAGGGTTACCTTCAAGGCCATATAGTTGAAACCAATACTTAAGGTTCCTTTTTGATTAATTACGAGTTATGCATTAATTTGTGTAGTTATATAATATACTTTTAAAAAAGACACTGGAATTGAAAACTCTTAACACTAATAATATGATAATAATAAGAAGATAGAAAGCACGAATTTTGTAAAAGTTGCTTCTTAGGCAGATAATAGTATCTTTCTTTTAATTTTTTGGATTTATAATTAATATCTCTAATACTACTATTACATTCATAAAAAACTTTGTCTCATTAGGGATAATCGTTTATTAACGACATTGACGAATCTGACAAATATAATCTTTGAGTTACTAATTTGATACCATCCTTCCATCCTTGTTATCATTTAGGAGTTCAGTCCATGCGCTAAATTGGCGTCAAAATATCAATTTGTTGCTGCTAAACTTAAACATGGCGTGTGTTAAAGACGTCACTACTATAAATTTTACGATATCTAATGCATTAATGCATTATGTTGTAAAACAAAGACATTAAATAAACTGCTAGATCTAATTTATAAAAGTTCTATGTAATAATGGAAATACTGCTCTTTGAAACATCAAACACGCAAATCCTTTAAAAACAACCGACCAGAAAACGATCCACTTTTTGTAAAACGTTTTGTTCTCTATACATCAAACATAAGCCTGCATTTTTATGTGTTGCCCTGAAAAGGGAGTAGTTTAAAATATTTTAGCGCAATTTGTATTTTTTTATTACACCGATAGAGAATACACGAGATATTGGAATGCACCGCGTATAGTTGCCGTTTTATTTTGAGCTCAATTTACAGCAACTGCCTCACTTTTACTCGTATAATAGAATTTTAAATGACGTGCAATATCATCCCCACTTTCACGAAATTAAATATTTTATGGTGGCGGTAAAATCTCTACGGAGGACTCGATAGTTTTTCAGCTAATAATCTTTTTATAGTTGCGGATTCAATAGCCGGTAGTACGATTTTGACTTTGATTGTAAAATTGTTAACTTTGTCGTTTTAGCTCAGTAAATTTAAATAAAATCAAAATGTAATTCCCTACATGTTTGAATAAATTTTTTATCGAAGTTTAGGTCAAAATAAAAGATATTTTCCAGAAAATATATAATAAATAATATGAGGGGATCATTTTTTACATAATTAAAAATGGGTAATTTTTGTACAAAATTTACTTTTTTAAGAGCCGCAGTAATTCAGGTTTTTATGAAAGTCATTACGATTTTTTCTGCAAAGTTGAAAAACAATTTTTATACAAGACCTATTAAATTAAATTTGGCCCTTAATTTATTTAGATAATAATTGTCAATCAAGATTGAAAAACAAATTTGCAAAAAAATATTATTTGCATTATAAATAAGAACTATAAAACATTTTATTGTACCTACAGAAAAAGTTGCATTGTGGTACCATTATAAAGTAAAAAAAAAATGGTTCAAAAATAATCACTGGAGTATGAGATATTTAATTTGTTTAATAAATATTACCATTTTTCAATTGCAAAAACGCGGTTTTTGCCGATATAGTATATAATTTTTTAAGACCTCATTTTTTTTTTCTTTTATGTATATTTTCGGTAAATGCATTGTGAAACCAGAATTTCAATTAAACTCCTTGCCAAAATGGCCTTTGAAGATTTTATAATTAGTTTAAAACTTGTTTTTTTAATAACAGTGCCGGGAATAAAATTTTTGAAAATCTGTTTCGATATTCGTGTTCTTGGTAATTTTTCACATATTTACGAAAGAAAAGATAGGTGCTCCAAATTTAAAAATTTATAATTTTTTATTTATCAATATTAACATTTTAAAGTACGTAAGTACATCTATCAAGCCTACTACTTAACAATGGCATTTATACATGTAGTAAAAATTGTAGAATATCTTGAAAAATAATTCCTTTCGTAGCTGCCTTAATCGAAAACTTTTTGCGTGAAAATTGGTGGAGGAGTGGTTTGCAATATCTTCGTTATTAATGGGCAAATTTCAATATTTTTTTATTTGGGTTAGCACATAAAAATAATAACATCTCCATGACCCTTTTTGCAATAAATATTCATCAATTTCTTATAAATAATTTCATTTTCAAATTTTTTTTTTCTAAATATTGTGATAAATAAACTTTGACACGAAACAGTATTAAAACAAATTTTAATATTAAAAAATTAACAAAATAGTACTGGATTAGGATTAAAAATTTTTAAAGAAACATAAAAGCTGTGATGTTGTTCTGAAGCTATTTCCTTGTGGCATTTTTGTAATTAACTATTCGAAATGGGAAATAGGCCACAATTTAACTAACAAATTATTTTATTAACATTTAGACGTCCAAATCGTACGTCGTTGTCAAAATAAAAAATATTAATAAATTAAACAAAAATGTTGTTGCTTAGTAAAAAATTCTTCAAAATTTTTTGAATTAAGTAAATTAATTGAGACAAAAGAAGTATGCATATAAATAATTTAATTCGAAATATATTTTACTGTTGTCCGAAAACAGTAAGAAAGGTTTTACGCCAGTCAATGGGAACAAGAATAAGATATTACCTCCGAATTCTATCCTACTGCATGGATTTTAATGAAATCTTGGGAATAGCCTCTACTTATCTTCTAATTCAAAGTCTACCATATGCCGATGTGTGCTTTTATCTTAGGGGTGGTTCCCACCCCTTCTCGGGGGTGGCAAATTTTTCGGTTAAAATAACCACGGAAGTGGCTATAGAACCTAATTCTAAGCAAAAACTGGTCTATATATTTTTTTGAAAACTGAATATTTTTGAGTTATTCGTGGTTGAAAATTTGGCATTTTCATTAAAAAAATGACACCTTTTCGAACGGTTCGTTACGAATACCTTAAAAACTATCGTCATAAGTAGGGAGCGGATTTTATGCTAAATGCATATTGCATGCATATTTCGCATATTTGAGAACTTTACTAAATTTTGCATATTTTTAAAGAAACATGCATATTTTGTGCCTATTTAAAAACATTTAAGTCCAAAAAAATGCTGTTTTTTCTCGAGTTTCAAGTAATTTTATTAACATTGTTGTCAACTATGATCTCATAGGGCATGATGCATCGAAATATCTAAACTAAAACAATAAAAGTTGTTACTAGATTTTTTAATATTATTCTTTATTCTCACTTTTACTTTTTTGAGGCTTGTCATTGTTTCACATTAAGCCCTTCATATATATTAATTCGAGAACTACCTGAAGAGAGACGGCTCATTCACATCCTTTCATTTTTTCTTAGAAAATACCCGATCTTTATACAAAGTACTTAATACTAGTGCTTATAGTACGCCGTTATAAAATGATTGTAGGTTGTAGTGATGAAGAAAGGTTTACCCGGAAATCCGAATTTTATTTACTTTTATTTTATTTAGTAGGTATGGTATGTTAAACAGTAAATGGTTAAGTTCAATTAGTTACCACTATAAACAGCCCGGATTAACCGATAATAGTATAAAAGGCCCGGTTTAAGGTTAAATTTATTTTAGGCTTTATTATGGGAGTACCGTCTAGTCAGTGTTAATTGCAAAAGACCAACTCTCTCTACCTCGGTGGCTTATCGCTCCGGGTGGGTCTTAACAATGGGCCAGGTCAGATAAATTTAATAATATTTACGACCCCACTAATTGAATTCAAACCATGTACTGTTGAACAAACCATACCTATAATTCTGGTAATTCTTTTAAATCCTCTATTGTTAAGAGAATTTACACCTTTAACCATAGTTTTACGATTTTCTAACGGAAATTAACAAGTTATTTTAAATACGTCCCAATTACTTCTATTGATGTTGAAAGGAGTTTTTCAAGTTATAAAAATATTTTATCTGATCAAAGAATATGTTTCCTCGTAAAGAATTTGGAAAAACACATTGTATTGAATTATAATCGAAGATAATTTATAGCAATATTGTTGTTTTATTTTGAATAGGTAACTATTGGTAGCAGTTTTTGTAAAAACTGTGAATAAATTGCATATATAAACAAAAAGGTTTTATTTGAAAGATAATAAATAAGATTGCCCCCCCCCCCTATAAAAGAACCCACTAGAATAGAATAGAACAGAAAATTGTGGTTTCCCGGAATGCGCATTTTTTGAATTTTTGTGCATATCTTGCGCATATTTCGTAATTTTTTACCGCATATATATGCGCATATTTCATCAAAATTGATCACATATAAATCCGCTCCCTAGTCATAAGTCTTCTAGTTATAATACAAAAAGGGATATGGTAGGTGACAAGAGTTTGTTTTTTGGTGCATGCTCAAATGGGTGTATTCAACTTGAAATAACAGAGAAACGGTCGATTGAAGATGTATAATGCCACCAACACCTTTTGTAGTGCTTAAAAGACATTTAATATTAACAATATTTAATGTCGGTTACATTCATATTAAGTGAGATATGCTGCAAAAAAATTGGTGACTAATGTATTTTAAGAAAAAATGAGAAGTACTTAACCCCTCATCGTTTTCCTTCTAGAATACTCTTTATTATCTTCCCACTTTTTCTTAAAATACATCAATATTTTGCAGCATATTTCGCTTAGGCTGAATGTAATCGACATTTAATATTGCTCATTTTAAAGTTCTTTTCAAGCACTATAAAAGGTATTGTTAGTATTGTACACCTGAAATCGACCATTTTTCTGTTATTTCAAGTAGAATACACCGATTTGAGCATGCACCAAAAAAACAAACTCTTTTCAACTACCATAATACCTCTTTTTTATTATAACTAGAAAATTTATGAAGAAACGAGTCTCTTTGTTTTTTTATAAGCTACAAAAATATTTTTAATAGTTTTTTTTGTTAGATTCATAGTTTTTAAGATATTAGCAGAAAACTGTCCGAAAGGGTGTCATTTTTCAATGAAGATGGCCAATTTTTAACCACGAATAACTTAAAATAGCCACTTCCGTGGTTATTTTAACCAAAAAATTTTCCAACCCCGAGAAGGGGTTGGAACCACCCCCAAGATAAAAGCGCACATCGGCATGGAGTAGACTTTGTTTCCTGATCTATTCCATACTTACTCTGAAAATATAAAGTAAATCTATGTAGTAGGATGGAATTCGGAGCCAAATATCCTCATTGGCTGCCCTATTTATTTGATAAATAAACATTGTTTTCACTCAAATTCAATATTAATGCTGCCACCGATCTGCCTCTTATCAGTTTGAATATTTAGTAAGCGAAAAGCAATGTTTATTTTTCAAATTAACATTTTTTTTTCTGTTTTTGACAGCAGTAAAAGGTATTTCGAATTAAATAAATTATAAACACTTTTTTGTCTCATTTAATTTAATTCAAAAAAAATTTTGGGCACCCTGTATAAATAATTATGATAGTGTTTATATTAATGAATAGAGAATTCAATATTCTTTCAAATGAGCTATCACACTACCCCTATTCTTATTTAAAAAATCATCTATTGCATCATCAGGCCCAGATGGACGACGTGAGTAGTAGGTATGATATATTATATGCCAAAAAATTATAGTTTAAAAATAAAAATCTGACTGATTCGTAATTTATCTCCGCAGTCGCCCATTCTCGAGAAAATAAATTTATTTCAACTCAAACACCCTCACTATGCTTATAACTTTAGAGGCTTATATCTTTAAACCATGATTTTTGGAGCTACGTGCCCCTTGAGTCTTTTGTTCTATACATCAAGGACTACCAGAACCCAAAGTTTCAGAGCATTTGACAGAGAGCCGTTTCCCAAATGGTTTCTGCGGGGTCCTTTAATTATTAATTGTCATCAATATTTTCATCGATACATACTATAATATCATCATTTTGCCATTATAATTTACATCTTCCCTTAAATCAATTTCAACCATATATTTTTTTTTTCGAAACGAACACAACTTTTGTAGTTAACTATTCTAAATGTGAAATAAGCCACAATTTAACTAAAAAATGATTTTATTAACATTTCGACGTCCTAACTGGACGTCGTTATCAAAATACAAAATATTATCTAATAGGTTAAACAAAATATTGTTGCTTGCAACCACATGCAACGGTGACACTAAAATTCTGGCATTAGAGGTTCCATAGTAAATCACGAAAGAAAACCAGGAAAAAACCTCGTGATACTATCTCGACATCGTAAGTATTTGGTCTTATATTTGGTTTAGTCTCAAAACTAATATCAGATTCTAATTTTACATCCAAAAATATTATTAATAATACATAGATATACAGGGTGTAACAAAAATACAGGTCATAAATTGTACCACATATTCTGGGACCAAAAATAGTTCGATTGAACCTAACTTACCTTAGTACAAATGTGCACATAAAAAAAGTTACAGCTCTTTGAAGTTACAAAATGAAAATCGATTTTTTCCGATTTTTTTCCAATATATCGAAAACTATTCGAGATTTTTTATTGAAAATGGACATGTGGTATTCTTATGGCAGGAAAATCTTTAAAAAAATTATAGTGAAATTTGTGCACTCCACAAACATTTTATGGGGGTTTTGATCCCTCAAACCCCCCCCCAAACTTTTGCGTACGTTCCAATTCAATATTAATATTGTGATACCATTAGTTAAACACAATGTTTTCAAAACTTTTAGCCTCTTAGTACTTTTTCGTAAAGCCAGTTTTTATTGAGATATTTCGAATATTTCTCAAATCCATCACATTTTTGTATTTATATGGTTACGTATAAATACCAAAATATGACTGGTAATAACATGAAAATTTACATTTTTAGGTATGTTTCGAACCAATTTAAAAAAGAAGCCACATCTCGATAAAAGATGCCTTATCGAAAAAATAGTAAGAGGCAAAAAAGTTTTAAAAACACTGTGTATAACTAATGGTTGCACAATAAATAGTTTAATTGGAATGTATACAAATATTTGGGGGGTTTAAAGGAACAAAACTCCCATAAAATTTTTATGTATATTATATTAAAAAAGAAGCTGCATCTCGATAAAAACTAGATTATCGAAAAAATACTAAGAGGCAAAAAAGTTTTAAAAATATTGTGTTTAACTGATGGTACCACAATAATAATTTAATTGGAACGTACGCAAAATTTTGGCGGCGGGGTTTAAGGGAAAAAAACCCCCATAAAATTTTTATGGGGTGCACAAATTTCACCATAATTTTAAGATTTTCCTGCCATAAGAATGCCACTTGTCCATTTTCAATAAAAAATCTCTAAGAGTTTTCAATTCATTCATATGGAAAAAATCGATTTTCATTTTGTAAATTCAAAGGGCTGTAACTTTTTTTATGTGCACATTTGTACTAAGGTAAGTTAGGTTAAATGTATCTATTTTTAGTCCCAGATTATGTGATTTAATTTATGACCTGCAGTTTTGTTACACCCTGTATAAATAATACTAAAACATAAAATATGTACTATCCTCGATATGTACTAATCGTGGTATTTTCTTTCTATTGACTCCCTCTTTTAGTATGGGTAACCACATCCTACTGTATTCCACCGAGGAACTTGTGACACAACTGGTTTCATTTAGCATAATTAGAGCCGCTTCTTTGATTTTTCTCTTTTTACTATCTGTTTCTTTCAAGACTATACTTGAATCTCTCCACTGAACTCTATGTTCATTATCCCATGCATGTTAACATATTTGAGATTTATTAAACTCTCCATTTTTAATATAAGAATATATTTTTAATATAAAGAACATAGAGGTCAGTGGAGAGATTCAAGTATAGGTAGTCCTGAAAAAAACAGATAGTAAAAAGAGAAAAATCAAAGAAGCGGCTCTAATTATGCTAAATGAAACCAATTGTGTCGCAAATTCCTCGGTAGAATGCGGTAGGATGTGGTTACCCATACTAAAAGAGGAAGTCAATAGATAAAAAAATACCACCATTACTAAATCAATAACATATCGAGGATAGTACATATTTTATAGTTTAGTATTATTGAACATTTTTTTTATGCTTCACTTGATCTATTTGTCACCGTGATTTTAATTATGTCCGAGAAGCGATGTAAACAGAGCCGTGGTAGGTAATTGATAGATCATTCGACTAGAGATCGAAAGGTCCTGCGTTCAAATCCGGACAATTCATATGTCGTTTTTTTTTAATTTTTGGTATTGTTTTAATAAAAATATTTTGAAAGTGGTAAGTATTAAAATTAATTTAATATTTATATAAAATACAGATAAACTGTTTAAAGCATATTTACTTCTTTACTTTTCTTCTTTTATATATCTATGTATTATTAATATTATTTATAATTTAAAATAACATATAATTACTTACTAGCCAACGCCCACTCTTGGCATGTTAGCCATTTGGTGGCGCGCTGACCAGTATAGACGAGTCATTTCTCGTAGGCGATCTTCATCCTCCTCGGGTGGGTCTGTTATCAGGGCTGGGCACACTGGGAGGTGAGCAGCATCCATCTGGGACTGATTGCATAGTGGACAGTTGTCATTTTCGCGGACGCCGATACGATGTAGATGGGAGGCCAGGTAGTTATGCCACGTAGTTGTTCTGAACACGGGTACACTAATGGGTCTCGGCAGGTTGCGAGGGATTTTTGACTCTATTAGGTGGGCCCAAGATTTTCCAGCACCGGCTTGTATTTGCTGCCCTTTTATCTTCGCTTTGATTCCTCTTTTAATGGTGGAATTTTCTGATGTGTACGATTGGAAGCTAGGGGGCTGTGGAAGAGTAGTGCCTTCTTTTGCCATTGTACAGTAATCAGCCACCATTTTTCCAGCAAGTTACAGCAAGCGGTATATCGATTTGTCGACAGGGCCAAGATTGCTGCTTGGCAGTCGATGAAGAATGCAACTTTTTGGGGGTGTTGGAAATTCACAAGATTTCTAGCAGTTTCGTGTAAGTATAGCAGAAATTTCGCCGTCGTAGTTGGTGAGAGGGGCAACCACAGCTATTGAGCCTTTGGAGAACGTTGAGACATATCCTGCTCCTGATCTTCCCAAGTCCGGCATCGAGGAGCCATCGCAGTAGATGTGGAGCCACTCATGTGCTGAGTACTTGGTGTGTATCGTCTCTAGGGCGGATTTCCTTAGGACAATGTCTGACGATAAGTGCTTCGGATCGTTATGGTTTTCAAGGCGTAATTCTGTGTTTGAAAAACAGCGGGCCAGTGAAGTTTTCGCTGGGAAGGGAGCGGCTTCTGACAGGTCAATGTAGTATTTTTCCCAGATTTGATTTGCTACGGTAAGCGGAGTGGTTTGTGTCTTAAGACGTGAGGCTGCTTGTCTATATTCGTCCCATTTTTGTGGAAGTATTCGTCTTTGCCTTTCCCAGAAGTTTAACGCGTGTTGCTTTCTGCGACATTGTATTGGTTCAATACCGGTCTGGGCTTCTATTGATGTAATCGGTGTTGATTTTGGAGCACCCGTGATGACGCGAAGGACATTGTTCTGGGCGACTTCAAGCTTGGAGGTGGTGTTTGTACTCGTAGTTATTGTAGCTTCACTCCCATATTCTAATATGGGCCGGATATAGGTTTTGTATGTTGCTACCAAGATATCTTGCGTGGCGCCCCACTTTGTTGCTGTGAGACGTTTGAGCAGTCGACATCTCTTTGTGCCTTTCTCTGCAGTGTCGTCGATTTGAGGTTTTTACGTCATTTTCTTATCTATGTAAATACTTCTTCTTCTTCACGTGCCATATCAGAATTATCCGACGTTGGTGATCACGATTACGAAGGCATGCATACACCCCCAGGTATTTTGTTACATCCTGTTTTTCCAGATCGACTCCTTTGTATGTCAGCTTGACAGTAGTCTGTTTTGTTGAAAGGGTAAGTACTTGATATACAGTTTTGGTTGTACTGACAGTTAGGCACTTTTTTTATCCGCCCATTTTTCTAGATTTTTCAGAGCCTGGTTCATTACTCCCACGAGCGCTTTCACACTGCTACCTGATGGCCATATTAGGAGATCATCGGCATACAGGACGGCTTCCACACCAGGTGTCTTTCTAATCATTGTGAGCACATCGTTTATCATTAAATTAAACAATTGACAGCTGATGACAGTTCCTTGGAACTTGGAACAATGGTTGTGAAATCTGACTCTCTGATACCCCGAGAAAAGATTTTATCCAATTGAATAGTTTGCCGTCAATTCCAGACTTCGCTATCTCGTGTAACAGCAAACCTCTCCATACTCTGTCGTATGCAATTTTGAGGTCTACTAGCACTGCCACTGTTGACATCTTACGGTGAAAAGCATCCTTGACTTTTTGAGCGAAATCGACTACATGGTCCATGGTGTTCCTGTGTCTCCTGAAGCCAGCTTGGGCGTCGTCAATCAGTGCAAGATGGGTTATGGTTTGGTTCAGTCTGTCCAGAAATCCTTTGCATAAGGAGCTATCAGTCAGGGTAGGGTATTTTACTTTCTTTAAGATGGGTATGACCTCGCTTTTCCTCCATTCCACGTTCCTACAACTTGTCAATCCCTGCTACCTTTTTCTTTTTTGTGTCAGAGAGAGAGCCGCTTCCAGCTCTAACATCGAGAAATCTTTTGTACAGATGTCCTTTATACTTTTGCTCATCCGTCGGGAAGGGGGATAACGCAACAGTCTTGCTTTTTCCCTCTTATTTTATCTTAATATTACCCACTTTTGTGTAGTGCTTACAGAGTTCCTTTGCTATATCGGCATGTGAAGTAGGTTCTCTAGCCATGCCTCTCATTGGCATTTGCTGTTGCTTGTTTCCATCGTTGTTTAGCGTAGTCACGAACCTGTGCGCTTTGACGCCGTCTTTTCGGGAATCGAGCTTAGCAAGGAAGGATTTGAAAGCTTCTCTTTTCCCTGACTTAATGACTTGAGTTAGGATCGCTTGCCTCTTTCGAAGCTCTATACAATCGTTCGTTTGTCTGGATTTTTCAGCTTTGCGCCTGGCTTTATTTCTGGCAGCTTTCAATTTGGATAGCGTTGGGGACCAGAAAGTTTTACGCTCGGTTTCATAATAATCAGTTAAAGTGGACTTAAAAATTTAAGTTGGTACCTTTATCAATGCAATTCATATGGGTAAATGTCAACTTTAAAGTGAACTTTATTTAATGTTCACTTTAGGTTGATTATGAAACCGGGCGAATTACCCTTTAATTTGACCTCGCGGTATGCACTCTTTTGGACATTTAAGTATGGCCTCAGTTATTTTCTTTCCTGCTTCTTCTGGTTATTGTAGGGTTAGTTGAGTCAGAACTTCATTTGTGCATTCCTTGTTCTTTTTCCAATCCGCCTTTTTAAATTTCCCGCGCGGGGCGCGATTTTGGGCTTTTTTGTCCTTTGCCAGTTTGCATGACACTAGCAGAGCGCGGTGACCACAGCCTACTGCGTCATCCAGGACGGTTACACTGGTCTTCCCTGTAATGTGTGGGTGCGTTACGGCAAGATCGGGCCTTGTTTGACTTCCTCTAAGCGATAAGAACGTATTTGTGGTGTTCACTACATCGAGATAGTGGTTATCCAGAAAGTCATCGAGGTGTTTCCCAACGTTGGTGGTTCTAGAGTAGCCCCATCTCGTGGATGGACTATTGAAATCTCCAATTAGGATGGTACTTGGCTGGATCTGTTGCTCCACCAATTCCAATGCAGGTATGTTATATGGCGGATTATACAGGGTGTCCAGAAACTCTACCGACAAACGAAGACAGGAGATTCTTCAGATAATTTTAAGATAATTTAACCCAATTCAGTTAATCCGAAAATGCTTCCTAAGGGAGCTAGAGTTCTTTGAAGATGGCGTCTTGTAATTAGTTTTTCTTAAATACCTCCAGAACGCTTCTATTTAAAGAAACAAAAATTGGTACGCGCATTGATCTTCAAGATATAAATATAATCCATCCATTGCAAATTTCTAGTACCGATCATAGGTGTCCGTTTTGGGTAGGGCAACGGTTATTTTATCGCATAACTTTTTTATCTTTAATTTTTATGCATTTCTGATACTGGATTATTAAATTGGGAAGTATTTTAGTACTAAAAGTACTCTTGTTTTAAATTGGTAGGACACACCGTTTTCTAGAAAAATCGATTTGAAAACTTTTCGCTTTTTGAATAAAAAAAAATTTCAAAAAAAAAACAACTGTTTAGAAAGACGAAAACTGGTACATTTATTTATATTCCAGAGATAAATCGATTTCATTACTTGCAAATTTCTAGTATTGGTCATAGGCGTCCGTTCTGGGTAGGTCAACAATTATTTTATAGCATAACTTTTTTGTCTTGAATTTTTGAGCATTTTTGACACTAGATTATTAAATTATGAGGTATTCGAGTACTAAAAGTTACTCTTACTTTATGTTGGTAAAATACTTCGTTTTTTGTTGAAAAGTTCTTTCAATTTTTTTTCAAATTGCAAAAACGAAGAACTTTCAAGTCGATTTTTCTAGAAAACGGTGTGTCCTACCGACTTAAATCAAGAGTATCTTTTATTACTAGAATACCTCACAATTTAATCCGGTGTCAAAAATGCATAAAAGTCAAGGACAAAAAAGTTATGCGATAAAATACCTGTTGCTCTACCCAAAACGCAAGCCTATGACCGGTACTAGAAATTTTCAATGGATGGAATCGATTCATCTCTGAAAAGTAAATGCGTATACCAATTTTCGTTTTTCTAAATAGAAGCGTTCTGGAAGTATTTAAGAAAAAATAATTTCTAGAGCTCTAGCTACCTTAAGAAGCATTTTCGGACTAGGTGAATTGAGTTAAATTGTCTTAAAATTATCTGAGGAATCTCATGTCTTCGTTTGTCGGTAGAGTTTTTGGACACCCTGTATAGTAAGAAAAGGGTGACACGTTTCGAGTTTTTCCAGACTTCGACCTGGAACATTTTCAGTTTATCTCTGTCCTGCATTTCGTGGATTATATTAATCTTGCATACTAGCGGGGTTTTGATTCCGATGATAATTCCTGACCCTACTTGTCGACTCCTCTTTAGCACATGGTTTGAATATCCAACCGTAGAGTAGACGTGAGGTGTGTCTGTAGCGGCTCCTGCCTGTATTATTTTCAAGAACGCTTCGTTTGTGTTCTAAAACTTGCTGTTGCTTAGACCTCCAGTATTCCAGAAAATGACTTCGAGGTCTGCGTCGCAGCCCTTAGAAGGGCCCTTTCGAGTAGGGATTCGTATACTCAAGGATCAGCGCGCGTAACGACAAAAAATGTTGTCTTAAATTTTTAAGGATTTTTGACATTTCGAAAAAAGTGTACCAGTTTTCGTTGTTCTAAATAGAAGCATTCTGGAAATATTTAATAAAAACTAATTCCAAAACGCCATCTTCAAAGAGCTGTAGCTTGCTTAGGAAGCATTTTCGGACTAGGTAAATTGGGTTAAATTGTCTGAAAAATTATCACTAGTAATACCACTAGAGGTCAAATTATTTCCGGAAATTTTCTAAAAATATTCATGATCAAAAAAAAATTTCCGGATATTAATTTGACTTCGCGTGGTATTCGGTAAGAAAATTCCACACCAAATTTGCATTTGAAAATCCAAAGCTGCATGAACAGATTAATAGCGCGCCATAGCTTTGTCAGCAATTGTTTAGGCTTTCAAATTCGTAATTTCTACTCATTGTAGTTGCATGGGAATACCATTTCAAGATAGAAAATAGTATATTCTTCAATTTTACATAAGTTTTGAGTAACTACAAGTGATAGAAAATGAATCAAAACTAAATTATGTAAACAAATAAAAACCAGTCTGTCAAAAATGTTCTGTTATTGTAAGCGTCAAAAAATTTCCACTATAATTCGCTGTTGGGTACCCCACGAGCAAAAAATTTCCGATAAAATACCTCCGTTGCCATGGTGATCTGTCAAAATAACGTATTTTGATTGGTTCAAAATTACAGGTGTGGAATTTTCTGAATAATCTCCTCTTCGTTTGTCGGACACCCTGTAGTTTCTGGAGTTTCTGGACACCCTGTATATTTAGGCCAAAAAATCATTATTAAAAAATAAAAATCAACCTGTTTCGGAATTTATTTCCAAAATCGCCCATTCACGAAAAAATAAATTTATTCCAAACTTTACACCACACTCTATATTATTTTCCTGCTAGAATTGTTGAAAAAGCGACACAACAGATGTTTTCATTTTTGGCAGTAAAATTATACATTTCACTTAATTATACCAAAACAAACTTTATGTTTTAGGACAAGGATTAAAATATAATACAACTTGTGTACCCTGACTCCAAAAGTTCGTGCTGTTTTTCATCCCCTAAATACCTACCTGCAAATCCTTGGAATTTTGTAGAACTTCTCCATATTTACAAGAGAAAGTTTTGAAAGAGGGACTTCATAACGCAATTGTAATTACTTTTTATAAGGATAATAAAGGAATTTTATTCAGCTTCGATAGCCCCCAGAGAATAAGAATAGGCCGGAAGAAATGGAGAGTTTTGGATGACTTAAATGAGTACAAGTTCTCAGCGATACGGGGTATATGAGCAATATTTTAGAAAATAAACTTTATAAATAAACTGCAATATATACGACATTATTTAGACCCATCTAATAAAAATGTTATTAAGATGCAATGGAATAATATAAATTAATAATATGAATAGATAGTAGCATAGTTACCATGCCGAATAACAACAGGTCTAACTAGTTATTATTTTAACAATACACATAGTCCAGGGTAATAAGGATTTTCTCGGGACACTCAAAGATCCAGGTAGCTGACTACTTTTTTAGTTATTGTAGACCTATAGGAAGAAAACCTACCTGTTTCCTGCCTAGAGTTCGCGTCCGTTTTTTAATTATTGACAGTTTAGTGCAAAAGTCGCGATTTTTTCGATTTTTTGCACTACATTCAAAAACTAATTAGTTGACATAAAATTACAAAATTCAGTTTTTTATAACTTTGAAAAACCTTCAAAATGCCTATTTTTTAAAGTTAAAAAGTTAATTTGTTGCTACGCAAACTGCAAAACAAGTGGAAATCGTTATTTCTTAATAACTTTTACTAAAACTATCTTAAAACTTTAGTGTTTCACTCAAAGTTGCATATTGAGGTGCTTAACAAACCCTCAAAATTTGAGACAGATTTATTAATTAGTTTAAGAGTTATTCTATTTGTTTATCCCAGAGACCTTAATTTTGCAATAAGATAAGACAGAAAATCATAAAGATAGAGCAATTCTGAGTATGCTAAATGAAACTAGAAGAGTGATAGTATCAAAATGTATTAAAAATAGAAAAAATAATAATTAACGTAGTCAAAAATCCTAATGCAAAATTTTTAAAATTTTGTAGTTTATAAACATATAGAACAACTTTAAAAATGTTGTCCGTAGAAATAATATTTTTATATATTCGAGAAGATAGTATTTTAACACGAACTTTCAAGTAAAAAAATTTAGCCTCGGCTCATTTGGGACAAAGTTAGCCATATTGCATTTTTTAATTCACAGCTAATTTGTTTATAATAATTAAGGAATCTCATTAATTCCATTTTAAAGAATGGGATTTGTATTTTTTCTTAAAAAATTTGCATAAACATTATACCACTACAGCACCCTCTACGATTTTTCAAAAATGTACTGCAAACGATTACTAGGGGGAACCTACAAATCCAGCGAGTTAAAATACCGAAAAAGCAATTTCAAACGAATATAATTTGCTTTATCTCCTGATCAACTCAATGGATTTTGATCTTTCTTTTTTTAATTGGTATGTAATTTTTACGTATATAACAAATATGCAATTTGTTTATAAATTTATTAATTAATAAACAGTCTAATTTGTTTAAACAATTCTTGAAAAAATATTTTTTTAAAAAATCTAGTTTTTTAATCTTAGTATCATTAATGATCACAGAAAAAGTTAAAGTACACTTTAATAAATAAATGATTTTTACTAGATAATTAGTTATTGAAGATAATTTATTTATTAAAGTATACCTTAACTTTTTCTATGATTAATAGGGATAGTATGATTAAAATCATGGATTTTTGGGAAAAATAATTTTTTCAAAAATTGTTTAAACAAATTAGACTGTTTATTAATTAATAAATGTCTAGACAAATTGCACATTTGTAATGTACAGAAAAATTACATACAAATTAAAAAAAGAACAAACAAAATAGATTCAGTAGATCACTAGATATAGAAAATGATAGTAGTTTTAACCAAACTATATATATCGAAGCACTAAAAAGCCCAAAACCTAGGAAATGCAATTTCAAAGTGCATCTTGAAAATAAGGAAAATGAAAAATTTAGAACTCAGGAAATATTCACGGAGATGAGTTTAATTTATAAACTTAAGGGTTTTGGAGGTCACTGAACATGGCGTCATGAATTTCATGACGGCGATAGTCTTCGAGGTACCTGGTGCCCAGGGTGGAAATCGTCGCCTGGGACGATCGAATAATTCGCGGGACGATCGAATAATTCGCGAAATGAAGATTGGATAAAAAAACTGAAAAATACGTGTTAAATTTTTTTCAAAAATCTATTGAATGACACTAAACACGACCCCCTCACTCTACCCCCCGAAGGTGTGGTGAGGGTAACTTTAAAACCTTAAATAGAAACCCCTATTTTTTATTAGAGATTTGGATTGCATACGTAAAAATAAGCAACTTTTATTTAAAACATTTTTCGAATTGAGGACAAAATGGCGCTATAATCGGAAAAAACGATTTATCGTGATACCATAGGTAAATTATAGAGACGGTCTAATATCTCGAGAAATACACTTCCAAATAAAAAACTAAAAATTACGTGTTTAATATTTTTTGTCTTTACCGACTTTCAACGGATCACCCCAGACGTGTCTGTGCTACCACGGACGACCACTTCCCACGGTGCGTGGTGCGAGATGGTCTGTGTCCGTCGGCGAAATTGCCGATCCTGGAAAGCCGTTGTTACTACGGACCAGCACAGACGCGTCTTTGCTACCACGGACGATACACTTCCCACGGTGCGTGGTGCGAGCTGGTCCGTGTCCGTCCGCAAAATTGCCGATCGTGGGAAGCCGCTATTATAAGGACATACTGTATATATTCGTACATTAGTAGTTATTCATTTGTTTTTAATTTTTAATAATATCCAAATAAATATTCATTTTAATTTTCAAAACATATCTAAATTTTATGATATAATAAATCCACTTAGTAAATATTTAATTAGTTTTGCTTACATGACCGAAACAGTATAGATATTTGCTCAATAATAATCAAAAATTTCGCTTACAAATCCTACACCAATACAGTTGTTAATTTCTGTACCGAAATAGCATAGGATATGTAACTAATATTCTGCATACAAAACCTACTCTAATTCAGTCGCCCCTATGACTGAAATAGTATAGGTTTTGTAAATTCGCACCCTGCGAACCAGGTACCTTAGAGACCATCTGCGTCATGAAATTCGTGTTCAGTGACCTCCAAAACCCCCAAGCATAAAAATTGAACATGCTTACGTCAATATTTCCTGCGTTCTAAATTTTTCATTTTCAATCTCTTAAATAGTGGTCGGTATTTTTGCTTATGAGAGGATTGTTGCATGTTGCATTCTGGCGTGTTGGGATTTTGGCTGTCGGGATTTTGGGCGCCACCGGAATATTTCACTATAAGATATTTCTATAACGCCGTAACGCCTCATTATTGTAACAGAAATTTGCCATTTTTCATTAAAGCTATCCTTTATTGTAAAGCTTTTACATAAAACAACTGCCAGCTTTAGTTATAAATACAATTATTTTTTTCACAAAACTTTTGAGTAAACGTCAACCTATTGCTAGTTTTATGAATTAATGTCAAACTCACAGCAGTATATATTTACTGAATTACTTCAAAACTATTTGGCACTAAGATCTTTTATCTACTATAGATATTTTACCAAGTGTTACATATGGTTAATCGTATTAAAGTGAGGATTCCAATTATAATAGTCCAATATTCAGAGTGTTTTTAAAAAACCAAAGTGGCTAATGAGGCCACAAGAATGATAAATATGGCAACTTTGCCGGCATCAAATTTGAAGTCTCCAAATTGCGTAATATTTTTTTATATCCCGGTTTTTGTATAATCCGGACCATCCATTTAAGAGATAATTGGACTTTTCCAGACTTTTGGTCCATTTTATATACAGTAACGAGCGTCTTAATAACCGGCAAAATAACGCAAAAGCTGGGAAACATAATATGTTGTGAAATAAAAAGAGATGAAACTAGTAGAGGTGGAAATTACCGATATATACGTATAAATTTACATTACGTTACATAGTTTCCCACCTTTAGACGTTTCGGATGAGTATGACAACTGTCACTGTCACAGGAGAATAAAGGTGAGGAACTATATAATATAATGTAAATTTATAGGTTCCTATCGATAATTTTACATCTCTTCTAGTTTCATCTCTTTTTATTTAACAACGTATTATGTTTTCCAACTTTTGCGTTATTTTGCCGGTTATTAGCGCGCTCACCACTGTATACATCTATTAGATTTTTTTACACGAGATATAACATAATGTATTTTTTTCTAATTGCTCTTTCTTATTTTTCAAATCGGAACATGTGCAGTGTGCAACTAAGAGCCTGGCCTATGGTGGGTGAAAGAATTCGATATAATCGAGTTGACAATAGTGACAAGTGTGTTACGTTCACTTCAGATAAAGTTTTTCCTCATCAATTTTCCTCCGTGAAGTTTCCTTGTGATATATGTAACTGAATCACTAACAACGTTTCGAAGGATAGCTACTTGTTTGTCGTATTCTGCAAAAAGATATATCACCGAATGTACAGATGATGATGCTTTGTCTTGTATGCATATTTTTTGTATTATGTACCTGCTTCTACTTGAAATAAAATTCATGCAGATGTAAGTTTTACGTAGATTTCGACGTCTTGGATAGTAGTATTTTATGTTGATGGATTTCTTGAAAGTCTAAATGACTACATAAAAAATAAGATTAAAAGTAAAGGAAAAATAATGTTTAATGAGTCAATGGACACTAAAATAAAATAGTATGATAAGAAAATATGACAGTTTTAATGTGCGTTAAGAAACAAAAGAAATAACACAAAAAAAATATGAAATAGTCAAAATAATAATAATATCAACTCATCGCAGAAATCAAGAATGAACTTTATTTTTGAAAATACTACGTAACGAAACACTTTGGCGACTATTGATTAGGTACTGCAAGAAGAACAAAAATACAGGAACGTACATGGACGAATATTATACTAGCGGAATTCGAACAAGCAATGACGATTGCAAACGATATGAACGTAGCATACTCAGTTGGGATAGTTACCTGACGAATTAAACAAATGCATTGATGATGAAACCCTACACTTACTACTAAACATTATATTGAACAGAATATATAGGGTGAGAGAGATAAAGGGCCTATTAGAAATATCTCGAGAACTAAAGGCAACTGAATTACGAAAATTGGAATAAGGGGGTTTTGAAGACTGATTTATTTAATGAAAATATTTTCATCTATTTGTTACTCCGGTTATAACGGAAGTTGCTTATAGCTTCGTTTTTTTAAATGTGACACCCCGTATATTTTTTATTTTTGGATTCTCCTCGATTTCTTGAGAAAGAAAAATGGAGGTGAATCTAAAAATGTAAAATTATACAGGGTGTCCCATTTAAAAAAACGAAGTTACAATCAACTT